>NC_136519.1:35635689-35748189 GCF_053919585.1 Euprymna scolopes
TTATAACAATACAATTTACCTTTTTGTAGAAATCACAAACACAAAGGTGAGCTTTATCACAAACACATGATGAATTTATTTTCTTACGACCGGTCCGGATTTCCTCATTAAGAACTCAAAGTTTCACACCTTAGTTTCTGAAGTGACGTCTCGCTTCAGACGTCCGCCTGTCTCTGAGTTTTCTCACTGACCGTCTCCCCAGACTGTCTCTCCTGACTGTCCCTCTGACTGTCTCTGACTCTCTCTACGACCAACTAACTCCCACCTCCTATATTGAGAAATCCATGCATCCCGGCCACGTGAGCAAAATTCACGTGTTTCAACATGCGCGACTTTGCACGTTTTCGACATTGATTTCCCAATAACCTATTTTTCTTGTGTTGTTTCCACAAAGGAATTTAACCTACATATCTAATTTATTTAACTCATATTTTATTATCCACATTCTTTTAACAATTGAATAGTTTATTTATTATTTATTTCATCCGAATTAACAATTTACTGGACATTCCATTTAAACCTATTGTTCTTTAAAACTTATGTCCAGGGTTCGATTTCTGCTTTCTCTTATTTTCATTTTAACTAATCTCTCTATTTTTATACTTACATGAACAGGGGACAGCCCTTATCATGTAACATATAACTATATACTACACTATGCTTTTCTGAGTATAATTGTGAATTAACCCCTTCCTGCTAAATATAAATTGTAGTTTTAGCTTATGCTACACCATACCAACATAATCAAGAAGGGCCGATGGAAGGATAGAGGAGAGAGATTACTGACCAGACCTCCACTGGATAAGTGCGAAGAGGACTGAGACTTGTGGAGGCTTATTGCTATGCAAATTCCAGTGAAGACCAATGATCGCTACCAACGAGAAGTTAATAGAAAATCGCTATTGCAATAACGCAAACTATATTGCGAAACTCGAAAAAGGTGGCAATTTCTGGAATTATGGGTATACTTGTTGTCACTCAGACTCCAGAAAACATCGGCTGCTCTCAAAGAGAAATCCTTGATGATGGCCTGTGTGATTACTCTGCGTGAGTAAATGATGAGCAAACTTTCAAAAATCTTTACTATTATTTAAAAGAAAATTTATCTGTGTACGTGTGTGTGTGTGTGTGTGTGTGTATGTGAGAGAGAGTTCGTTCCCGACGGACTCCTAAACAGGCGGATTTTTTTTTTAGAAATTTTACTTAAATGTACATTATGTGCTTGTCAATGTTCTTAGATTGATTTTGTATAGGAATGCCTGCGATAAGTATCGATAATAAATAATAAAAAAGTCCAATAAGAGAAGGAACAGGCGATCTGAACAAAAGTTAATACCTTATAAAAGCCTAATATCAGATGTGCATCCGACAGGTTTTATTATCACAGAAGCAGAAAGGTTCGGCATATAAAACAAATACTAAGTTTTAGGATATAACAGGGACGCGTACGAAATGAATGTTTCGTTTTAGAGCACAATTGAACCATTGTACTTGACATTTTAAACTTTAGTTCATGTCATTATACATAAAAAATAAGCTTATAAGATAAACAGCAGGTTCTCTACAATGCAATGTAAACTAAAATGTGTTATCGACTACGTTTCTGCGAGAGGCATGTGAAACTCATTTCAGTGCAACACGGTGCATCCCCAACTAGAACAGGCAATTAATCGATTTGATTGAAAAAAAAATGGACGACTTCATCGATTTTGATGACAATAAAAATGAGAGGGTTAAACAGTCGTAGATTATCATTCAATCCTAGGAAATGTGCGGGTCTCTCCTCTAGTGGAATATAATTTAATGAATTAAGCCGTTTTTCATTATCGAATATCGAAGTTCATTGTTAGTTTTACATTTTTCATATTTTTTTTAGTCTCTAAGTGATACAACTGTCTTATCCAAGTTTACTAGATGGAAGATTATTGAATAGAACACTTAAGAGTTCATTTAGAGTCAATTGAATCACATTTCTCTTGCAAGCCATTTTAATTAACTCGAAGATGAAATAAAAATATAAAAATGATCTACTTCAAATTTGTTTTCATTGGAAAACAATCAATCGACCAGTACACACACAAAAATAAAAATCGAAGATTAATTAAATGTACAATATTGGTATATTACAATAAAACGGTAATTAGATCGAAAATTACAACATTCGAAAGTACGGATGAATAGTGACGTTACGGTATTCTTCATTGGACGATGAAAGTAACCTCAAATTTCCTAATCACAACATTGGTCTCAGCAGACAACACCCCTCCCCATTGCCGTAAAAGTCCTAAAACAATAGCACTAACTCATTCAAAAGAAAATAAAAAAATACATAAAAAAATGTAGCTGTCACTGGATTAGGTAGGGCCATTTTTAGACAAAAATACCGTCATTAGGCGTTGCTAAGAATAACATTGTCAATTAATAGAAATTGCATATAGGAGTGATGTTTTGGCGAAGGACGGAAATAAAAGATGTATGTAGACATATATGTAAGATGAACTGAATATAAATCAGAAACCGAAAGAATGTAAAAGGGTCACCAATTAGCAAGTGCTAACTTAAAAAAAAAGTTTTGTAAATGACGAATTCAGAAAAGCTAAAACGTGTTTAAATACAAATGTAATAAAAATATAAAAATTATTTGAAATTAGTAAATACCCATTTAAGTGAATTCGTGCTTGGGTAAAAAAGTTGTTTAAATACTCAAAATGTAAAATCTTTCTATTATGAATGATATACTTATGTAATAATATGTGCATGTCAGTATTTGTCAGCGTGGCATTGTGTATGTGTGTTGGTTTACCTTATTCTTGTTAGTGTGTGTATAGCTGTGTCTAGCAGTTCGTTTGTTTAGGGGTCAAAATTGGGGTCAAAGTTTAAAAAAAATTGACCTCTGTGGTCTCTACGAAATTACAAATTTTCGGTTAAACTTTTGAATTCTTACATAAAGTGCATTTATGTTTTATGGAACGATTATGTCAGAGTTTCTGAGAATAGCTTGCGTTACTTTTAAAATTAATAGATTTTAGACTCTCAGTTTCTAATTTGATAATAAGTATGGTGCCGATAAACTGAAGTATTTAAACAGTTAAATAAATAATTTGTTCGTTATCTTGATACTCTTAAATCGTATAAAACAAACCAGAATACATCAATAAAGGAAATCAAAAACTATATTAGTAATGTATAAAATTCATTATTTAAATAAAATTGTATGTATATATATATATATATATATATATATATATATATATATATTCCTTTCTGCTGAATATATATATATATATATATATATATATTCAGCAGAAAGGAATATATATATATATATATATATATATTCCTTTCTGCTGAATATATATATATATATATATATATATATATATATATATATATATATATATATATATATATATAGGCGTGTACTTCTAAGAAAGAAGCTTTCTCCATGGAATATATGTTTTGATTTTGGCACAGATAATATATATTTGTTTTACATTTATATATATATATATATATATATATATATATATATATATATATATATATATATACACATATATATATATATATATATATATATATATATATATATTTATATATATTCACGCACGCACACAGCGTGCCCGACTCTAATTAGACCCCGTTTCTAAGGGTTTTGTCGGAATGAAATAAAACTTAGGTCATAACTAGTTTATTATATTCAAAACATCACATCAAAACATTAGGGTCTTTGGCCTTTTTCTTCCGTTGACAGTAAAATGCTCAGAAAAACAATTGAATGTCCTCTGTTTTTTTTTGGGGGGGGTCTCCCTATATATATATATATATATATATATATATATATATATATATTAATTAAATAATAATGTAAATATATAAAGTACTAATAATAGTAGGGAGTATAATGTATTAATCTTTATCTTAATCGTATAAATACAACACTGGTAAATTAAAAAAAATCTATTTGGAATTGAGAGATAGGGAAGAATCTTACAGGTAATAAAGACATTTTTTATAACATAGATATGTTAGCCAAATTAATCATGAGTAAGTAACTAGATCCAATATCTGGAACATATTTTGTTCTTGTGATTAAGGGAAGTCGTACAAGGAGCGTGCAATAAGTAATGCCCCTGACACATAGCAGTAGAGCAACGAAACTTATTAGTCTTTCTCTACAGATGAACCAACCAGATTTATGCATTTCTCCCATCGATTGATGCAGCTCTGGAGACCGTTTTTGTAGAACACCACTGGTTGGTCCTCCAACCACGACGTGACTTCAGAAATCAAGGCTACATCATCTGGGAAACGCTTTCCTTTCAAAAACAACTTCATGGCTGGTAAGAGGTGAAAGTCAGAGGGTGCAAGGTCAGGAGATTAGGGATGATGGGGAAAGATTTCATAACCACACGCCCGTGCTTCTGATCTGGCGACATGCGAGTTGTGGATCGGAGCGTTGTCCCGCAGGAGGAGGGTACCTTTGCTGATCTTGCTCCGCCTCTTGATTTTGATAGCTTCTCATTATTTCCTCAAAAGTGGAACCTAATAGGCTACTGTAATTGTAGTGCCCTTTGCCAGGAAATCTGTCATCACTACTCCGTCCTGGTCCCAGAAGACTGTGAGCATGACCTTGCCAGCGGAGGGCTGAACCCTTGCCTTTTTGGGGGGTGGTGAGTCCAAGTGCTTCCACTGCATTGACTGGGCTTTGGTCTCTGAATCATAGGGATGGACCCAGGTTTCATCTTGTGTAATCAGTCTTTTGAAAAACTTTGACTCATCTTCTTGGCACATCTCTAAATTCATCCTCGAGCTCTCGACGCGTTCTCGCTTCTGGAATTGTGTGAGCAACCTGGGGATCCATCTGGCAGACACCTTATGCATATGCAAATGGTCATAAATGATAGTTTCCAAAGACCCTGTACTAATCTTGACATCTTGGGCTATTGGCGAATAGTAATGCGCCGATCTTTCAAAAATGGCAGCCTCAACAGAAAAAAACAATTAGTTGCCACATAACCCGTAGAAATATAAATCATTGCACATGCAAAATTTCAGCTAGATCAGACAACTGGAAGTGGGTCAGGGGAATTGCTTATTGCACGCACCTCGTATTTGATACTGTTTTACTTTCAAATCCTCGAAACAGTGTTTCGTGGTAGACAACAGATGATCACTTAAATTAACATTAGAGCTATTGTAAATTCGAAAGAGTTGGTTGATGCGGTGATTGCAAATGATTAAAAGACTTACTGATTAAATAGGATTCTAAAGAATGATAAAATATTAAACAAAATAAATTTTCTTTATACAATTATAAGGGTTAAAATACTTGCGCATTTGGGAACCAACACAAAGTCAAGTATCTGCAGAATGTCTTCTTGTTTCCTCCTCTTCTCTTTTCTCTCTCCCAACAATCGAACACAGCATATAATAACAAAACTCTAAAGCACGTCTGACAGCACTGACTTCTGCCAACAGTCTGCCCCTCCTCTTAACAACACAGGCTTTTTATATCGCAAAATCGTTCACCTCTATTTGCATATTCTTCTAACTCACGTGATCACTACTCTATAAATAAGAGTCTTGACCGTTTCTTTTCTTTCTTTTTATTTATTTTCGGTGACCGACCCGCACGTGGTCTATCCAGGTAAGTCACGCATTTCTCCACACTCACCCCTGATCTCATGATCACAAACAGGACATGCGGGCAATCGTCGTTTGCGGGTACTCCTTCGAAGAATTGGGGGCAGCACTTCCTCATTGCTGTTTTCTTCATTACCACCATCATTACTACCAGTCTGTTCCATTATCCCGTCTCGTGGTTCCATAAGCGGTGTCTCACAATCAGGACAGGGGGGAAGTATCCGTCTTTGTCGGGTACTTCTCCGAAGAATCGGAGGCGTCATCTCCTCGGTATGCTCCATCATCCCTTCTCGCGGGGTTTCGCAATCACGGGGGGTGGGCAGTATTCGTCTCTGTCGAGTATTTCGATGAGGCATTACTTCCTTGTGTCCATCGCTCTCCTCACTATTGTCATCAGTATGTTCCATCATTCCCTCGTCTGGTTCTGTTGGTGGTGTTTCTATGCTCAGCTGAAGGGGCAGTAAATGATCAGGATCATCTCTGAACGGTGTGTGATCCTCCTCATCGTTCTCAGAATCAGAAGAGGTATAACAAGGGCGGATATCTTTTACGTGACGTGGTATGCCACCAATCAACATGGTCTGAGGACTTATGATTTCGTCTATTTTTCCCCGGAAAAATTTCGTAGTGCACCCAGCATTCGGGGGTTTTATCCAAACAAGGTCTCCCACCTGATATGGTGTATTGACAACACTCACCACTGATGGTATGGCATCAACTCCTTTCACACGCTGTTCATATTGGTAAATCCCATTGGCTGGTGCAGTTGCTGGTGTTGCATTGTCCTTGGGTGTTATATTATACCAGTACACAGCTTCTGGAATAGAGCACTGCGTCCTGGCTGCAATTCTTTTAATGGTGCGGTGACACCGTTCTGCTATACCATTACCCTCGGGATAATATGCACACCGATAATGCATTTTAATCCCCCATTCGTGCACGAATTTCTGAAATTCTTGACATCGAAATGTGGCGGCATTATCAGTCAGAATTTCAATCGGGGCACCACGTTCAAAAAAGACGGCTCTCAACTGTTGTATAATGCTGGCTGCATCCTGTCGTGTCAACAGACGCCATATTGTGAAACGCGTCGGGCCACAATCCGTCATGGTCAAAAAATGTTTGTCCCCATAATGTGTTATGTCCATCCCTACTCGCTGCCAGTTGCCCTCCACTTCGAGCTTTCCTTTTTGCCATTGGGATGGTGCCGGATCAATTCTCTGACACTCTTCATACGAACGTATGGCTGCTTTCACTGATGCTTTTGTAGTTGCAGGGCATACTCTTCGGACAAAATATGCAGTCCTCTGAATTCCAGGATGTCCAATCTGCTGGTGTATCATACGGATCTGGTCAGGTGTTAATTGATCCGTTACAGTCGCGCATGTTTGTTGTTGAAGATCGGATCCCTGCCTCATTGCATCGATTTGGTACTCGAGTCAAACTAACAGCCAAATTCTGCATCGACGAGACTAACGTAATGTCTACTTGCAAGCTGTATTCGTCAACTAGACGCTTAATTATTGCTAGTCTCCTTCGTACTAGCATTTCACTTGCAGCTCTAGTCTTAACTCGAGCCTTTCCAGTCAAGGTGTCGGTTAACCAATGGTAAACACACAATGAGTCAGTGTGGAGATGCACAACATTAGTCTGCCATTGCAATGCGAGATTAAGACCTTTTAACGTGGCATCAAGTTCTGCCAAATTTATATGTTGGGCATCATTTTTTGGACGAAGCCAGCATGCATCTTCCACAAAAACACCTAGTTGCTCCAACACGACACCTGTAGCCAACGAACTTGCGTCAACCCATGCATTTAGTTCGTTTCCAGACACTTGCCACTCACCCCGGGTAGGGTCATTCCTATGCACTCTGGACAACATTTCAGCCATCATTTGTTGGAGAGAATCATCATCCGCAACATCGTCCCATCCTTTTGTTACTGTAGTCACTAGTCTTTTCACCACTCCTGTTGCCGATCGTAGCCATCCACAGACAGGTAGATGTCCTACCAATTTACCACAGATAGAAAACACAGTACGTCTTGTTAATACATTGGGTAACTTTGGAAGTGGGCTCCCTCGTTTCCATCGCAACGTATTGCCCTCCTCCCAGACCTCGAGGCCTAGCACGGGCACTCCATCCTTTAGGCGCTTAGGGTCTTTGCTTATTAACCCAAACGCTTTCTGTTTTATTCGAACTGCATCCGCAGACATTATGTCCTCATTAACATAGATGTCATCTATGTAGGCTGAAGCAGCTTTTGCTGTGGTCTCATCCTGCATCAAAACAGTTTTAATAATGGTTGTCATAATCAAGGGTGCTACGTTTAGGCCAAAACCCAAACGTGTCAAACAATATAGTTTTCCCTTGAGTAGTACTGTCTGAAACGGCCATAATGACTCATAGACACGTATCTGCAGGTAGGCCCTCTTTAGATCCAGAAGTGCTACATTGCTCCCTTTTTGACGCCACTCTCTCTGTTTAGCAGCGCACACATCTGCGTTTCCGGTAAACGCATCAACATGCCGATTCAACTCTCGGTAATCCATTACGGGACGAATTTTTCTTTAGTAGGTTGTTCAACAGCCATGAGCGGAATTAATCCCTTGGGTGGTCCCAGACGTTCCTGTGGGTATGGTATTAACCAACCGTTGTCAATCCACATCTGAAGTTCTTCTTCATATGCGGCCCTATTCTTGGTAGAAACTGCATACTCTGGAATCGTGTTGCACAGCCGATCTGGTTCCTGGCCCATGGCCCATTTCCACTTTGCAGCCCACACCCTTTCGTTGTCACCAAATGTAGCACAGAAGTCCTTTTCTTCAATCGACATGGCTGCACAGACGTCTTTCCCTTCTCCAAGCCTGATACCTCTAGCTGCTGTGATTGTAACGCCTCCTAGTCCTTGTATTGCATCAATTCCAAGCAACATGTCGTAGCCAAGGGGTTTCTCCTGCATCACCAGAACGTCAACTTTAGCTGTGTCACCCTTCTCAGGACAGATTGTGACTGTCCCTTCACCACAACATACCCGTGATAAGCCATTGATGGTCATAACGCCGACTGGGTTCCTCCGCCACACCGGACAGCAATGGGCACTAACTATAGACCGGGAACACCCCGTGTCTATAAGTGCTGAACACTGCACATCATCAAGTTTAACGCTAATGACAGGCAATCCTGTGTTTATTGGTTGGCAGGGGGCAAGGGTAGCGATAGTACCTTGCCCCCAACTTCGTTTCCCGAACAGTTGCGAGATATGTGCCCAAACTTATTGCAGCGATAGCATTGCACTGGTCTCTTTGATTGTGGATATACACCTCTCCTATCACTCCGGCACTCTTTAGCAAAATGATTGGCCTCCCCACATTTATAGCACACTGGGGTGGCATGCTTATTACTATCTGGAAGAGAGTCCACATTGCCTCCATGTCGAAAACGAGCTGCTGCTGCAATTGGTTCCTGTTCCTTACAGATGTTTCGAGCTCGGGCCAATAACTCATCAGTTGACAATTCATCGATTCTTGATGATGCCCGCAACAGTTTACTGACCTCCTCGGGTAGGCCTACCAAAAAAGCACAGCTTAATATTTTATCGTTGACCCCACCAAACGGTGCAGAAAATTTTCGCAGGTCGGCTAGGTATACGTCCACTGTTTCCTTGGGTTGAAGTGTCCGGCTCGTGAACTGTTGCCACGCAACAAATGGATCTGTACCAAATGCTGTATACAGGCTCTGCTTGATTTCATCCCAGTCTGGTTCATCCCCGAGTTGTTGGTAGACTGCATAGGCCCCTCCGGTTAGCCTCAAAGGGATAACTGTGGCTGGTTCTTTAATTTTGCACAGATTTTCTCTGCCTTTTCAATCCATTCGACGACAGCCGGTCCAGTGGTAGATCCGTCGAACTCGGGTATTAAGCGAATGTCGAATCTGTCCATTGTTAGTCACCGCACACCAAGCGCCGAAATAGCTTAAAACCAACACAAAGTCAAGTATCTGCAGAATGTCTTCTTGGTTCCTCCTCTTCTCTTTTCTCTCTCCCAACAATCGAACACAGCATATAATAACAAAACTCTAAAGCACGTCTGACAGCACTGACTTCTGCCAACAGTCTACCCCTCCTCTTAACAACACAGGCTTTTTATATCGCAAAATCGTTCACCTCTATTTGCATATTCTTCTAACTCACGTGATCACTACTCTATAAATAAGAGTCTTGACCGTTTCTTTTCTTTCTTTTTATTTATTTTCGGTGACCGACCCGCACGTGGTCTATCCAGGTAAGTCACGCATTTCTCCACAGGGAAGTGATATACAAATTACCATTAGCGTATGAAGCGATGCTCTTTGTGTAAACAAATTGAGCTTAGGTACTTTGGACAATGTCAAAACATTGTTAATTAACTGCTCGCATAGCAGCAGCCGTATAGCGCAACGGTTAGAAGACCCGTAATTTGGGCGATCGTTTTCGATCCTGACTTTGGGTAGTTGCTTTTCTAACCGCACTGATGAGCTGTGAAATAGCGGAACAGTACTTTATGTGGATGACTATATATATATATATATATATATATATATATATATATATATATATATATATATATATATAAAGCTAAATGTGTGTGTATGCGTGTGCGTATGTGTGTGGTTACGAATACGCTCCTATATGGTTGACTATTTCAAAAAAACTGATTACATATAATGATAGAAAATGTATCGAGACACAGAAATGGGTATGTTTTATCTGGCAGAACAGTGGTTCATTAAAATTGTGGGGTCTGCGTTTGCGGCTGGTCCACAAAGTATGGAAATAAAAAATTAAAAAATTAAAAAAAGAACATTCACAAGTGTTTTTGATATAGATGTAAATAAGAATACTTTGATAAGTATGTTTTAACTTAAGTAGGGATGGTATAATAAAATTGTGGGGTCTGCGTTCGAACCTGGCCTCCATAGAATGAAAATAGGCACAAACTTTAATAAATACGTTTCATATCTATCTGCGTAAGTATACTTTTATAATGATGTTTCAGCTTGGAGAAATATGGTATAATATAATTATGGGGTGTTTGTTCGCGCCTGAACTCCATAGAATAGAATTATGTCACAAAGTTTAACAAAGTTTTTTTTTAATATAGATCCACAGAATATTGTGATAAGTGTTTCAGTGTGAACAGGTATGGTATAATAAATTA
The DNA here is from genome assembly GCF_053919585.1 of Euprymna scolopes. NCBI lineage: Eukaryota > Metazoa > Mollusca > Cephalopoda > Sepiida > Sepiolidae > Euprymna > Euprymna scolopes. The sequence continues at coordinate 35,646,535 of NC_136519.1, forward strand.
TGGGGCTTATCTATTTTATATTTACTTTCATCATATTTTTCTTTGGTTTTGATACCCACAAATTCGAAGCTTTCTCATTACAACCCTTCCTTTTCATAACCTATCATCTATCGTACTGTCATAAATCAGAGTCCATTTTCTGTCGGCTGTTTTTGAACCCAGTCAACGACGTGTACTTTTGCTAATATATATATATATATATATATATATATATATATATGATTTTGCATGGATATCATACTGCTATATATATATATATATATATATATATATATATATATATATATATATATATATATATATATATATAGGGAATGGGAACATTCCTGAAGCATATATTTCCGTCATTCTCGACGCAGGTTGTAAATTACTGATGACTATTGCAGAAAACATAAAATACATTTTCTTGAATAATATCCTAGCTTATCCACAGCATTTAAATAGACTGGCTATGAAAAAAATTTCATTGTAATTGTTTTTGAAACTAATTTTATTAAAAATTAGTTCCGTCACATAAAATTTTGCGCGTGCGTTTTTACTATCCTCCGCATAAAATTATTTTATGTTGTATCGGGAAGCTAGAAAACAAACAGCACACCGGAAATAAATCCAGAAACACATCCTCTATAATCTGTCCTCCTTCTCAACACCGACGTGTTTCCCTTTCATTCTAATGTGATAGCTTGCCAATGCTTATCTATATACATAGTATACACAATTCTTTAAGAAAATTATATCAGCTCATTTTTTTTTTAAACATTTAAACAACTTTCGTATAATTGGGGTTCTTCGTAATACTGTATTTTCACAACGTTTATGTCGATGTAACACCCGACCTTGTTAAGGTAAACTAAAACATCTTTTTGTCGAACACGGGAGTGCTGTAGCGTACTAAATATAATTCAGTTGTCAAGTTTCAGTTTCTGGAACTTAAAAGTTCGACACTCAAAGTGCGAGTGCGAATCACTTATTTAATTTTACCCAGGCATAACTGATGGAAATAGAGCATGCTACCCTTATGGAATAAATAAACATGTCAGTTCGAAATACCATGAAGAATTCCGAGTTCGACAAAAAAATTTGAAGTTCGAAAGAAAGAGTTGCGAGACCGACAACGTATACCTGAAAAAGGTCGGAAGTTATAATGACCGAAAATTTCTGTACATGACAATCAGGGTAAGAGTAGTAGTTCGTGGAATCTGAATTTTGCGAATGGCCACTCGTCATCTAAAAAATTAATAATCCTTATAAAATCGCCTTTCCGATATATATTCTATTTGACTTACGCGAATCCTTTTTCTTTACGTTGCTTTTTTATTTTCAAAGTGAAAGCTCCTTTCTCACCGGAAACAAACATCGGTGGAGATACCTATCTCTTGCCATATATATATATATATATATATATATATATATATATATATATATATATATATATATATGTTTTTAGTTTATTTGAAAATAAAACTACTAGCACACCAAGGTCGTTAACTAAATGAGATATAAAATTTAAAAAAAAAAAACGTTTTTTTTTTTTAGAAACGATAACGGAAGTAAAACATAAAAACACCCCATCAACAGGAACAAAGTATAAAAGCGCCATTTTTATGGCCACAACGGAAGTCAGTCTCTATATTTTGGACGAATAGCTACAATACTGTAACCGGAAGTGAGATGAATCATACAGATAGGCGGCAAACGGGTGCGCATGCGTTAAGAATAGACGACAGGGATTCGTGAAAAGCGGAAGCCGAAGGCATAAAATCCGTTTAATGAAAAGTTTTTGTGGCAAAAACACATTAATTCACCTAATTTTGAAGAAATAGCCAGAAGTACACAGGCGAAAAAAAATCTTATTAGGAAAAAATGCGTTTTAACATAGAAATACGAAAATAAATATAAAATAAAGGAAAAGTATTGTAAGAAAGAAAACTCTAACGCTGTCGGCGAATAGCCATTAGGATGTAATATAAAGCAATATGAACGATAACGAAAAGATTAAGATGTAGATTTAATATGATGGAATAACGGACAGCTATGGCATGAAATAATCGTTTATTGATATGAAAGATGACGGTAATAAAACAGATAATAAATACAGATTGAAGACTTGCGTGCAAAGTGCGACTCCTGCCGTATGTATAGCACCAGTCTAACAACATGTTTGATAAACCTTCATCTGCATCCGTCTGTGAGTATCTGGTTCTAAGAATCGTTAAACGATATATGACAACGTGTAAGTCTGTTTTTCAGTTACGATTTATTTCAGTCGAAATTTTCAAAAATTAAACGCCGCTTCCTTGAACAAACACTTGACCCCCATGATAAATTTTACAGATATACGAATATCCCATTAAAGTTCTCTTAACGCTTTAAATATCGCTTAGAAACATTACTTTACTCCCGCTCAATTAGCTACTAAATTCTGTTATAGTATAGCGTTCTTGTAGTCCGTTGGTGTTACCGGATTCCAGAACAAGAATTAATCTAATGGAGTGTCCAGTTAAGTTACTTGAGGTAAAATCATTATGGGTAAGGTACATATGTATGTCTGTGTTGATTGCCTCTTATTTGAGCTTAAAATCCTATGCCATTTTGGATATTTTATCAAGGTTTACATGTAGGGGAAAGTATCCTCACATCACGGTTTTCATGACAAACTCTTGCACAGAGATCCCAAACACGCTTGAGTGCAGTGTCTAATAGGAAATTCAAACTCTCCAATTATCTTTGGATACATCAGACTCTTATTCTCATCTTGAGTGTCACAACGTGAAAGGACCCGTGGCGCAGTGGTTGAGTACCGGGAAAAATACATTGTAAAAGTCATATGAAGGTTTAATGTTCCGTTCTCAGTGTGGGTGACCGAAAAATACAATTATCCAGTCATGTCTGACAGAACAAGAACATACTACGCCTATGAAGTAAATAATGGGTTCTGTTCGAAATTCTCTCAAAATTTCCGAGTTCGACAGATATATTTCTAAGTTTGACAAAATACACCTGAAGAAGGCCGGAAGTTTAAACGAACAAACGTTGTAGAAATGACACTCAAAATGAAAATAATAGTCTGAAAAAGCCAAATAATGAGAATAACCAATACTCATCTAAAAAATTAAGAAATATAATCACCAATTTTAGAATGGCGTTCAAAGTGATGCAATGTGAAATTATCTTAACTATTTTTCAAACAGTTTATAATATTCATTATTATAGATTTGGTGTTATCAATTTAGTATTTTATTACACTGTTTTTATTATACATGTATTGATATTCACCTAATTTTGAAGAAATAGCCATATTGATATCAACGGGCGTAATTTAAAGCGAATAAGACAAATATATTAAATTCAGAAAATTTTCTTAAAATGTTTACTCGTGAATTTTCAAGTAAGGTAATTTAATGTATATATATATATATATATATATATACATATACATATATATATATATATATATATATATATATATATATATATACATACATTAATACACACACTTTTTTATCCTGTTTTTACCACTTCTACCTCTGAGTATACATATATATATGCATATACACACATATACATATATATGTGTGTGTGTATAATGTATATATATGTATATATGTGTATATATTTATATATATATATATGTATATATATATACACACACACACACACACACACACATATATATATATATATATATATATGCCAAATGTTTCGCATTTCAGAGTCTCCACATCTTCAAGACTTCACAGAAACTAAAAAATGGGTCTCGTAGTCAAAAAATTTAAAATAAAATCATAATCTAGACAGAATGAGAGGAAAAACTAGAAAAGTAAACGGAACAAAAAAAAAAATATTTCTTTGCTGATGTGGGGCTGATTGCATCTTTTTCTGTTTGTCCACGAATGCGCTTGCGTGACTCGTTCACATGACTAATGTAAAAGATGTGTAGGTTTTAAAACATTTTTTAAAAGTCGTACTTGACTGCTTTTTGGTTTTAGTTTCGATCTCGGCTCGAGTATTTTCACCTTACAAGAAGTGGACTGCTTTTAAAAACATTCGATTCGCATGCACAGGTCTCAGTTTCTTTCCGATAATTTTACTCTTTCTCTAAAAGAATTTAACGTTACGTTTAATATCTAGAATAATTCTGTTCATAGCAAATAAGAATTCTGCAGTAATAAAAATATAATAATTATGCGTATTTTGTGACCGGGCGGCCTGCCAGTATTTCAATAAATCTGTATATATTTACTACATATACAAGAAATATACGAAAATCGTGCCAAAATAAAGCATTTTATTTGTTAAACTAATTAAGTTGAATCGCTATAGCGACGGTAGTGGTACCATTAAAACGAACGTCATCTGTGCTTCATAATTTGTTTTTCTACACAGTCACCTATGTTCACAATGCAATTTTATCAGGATCTCTGCTTCTGACGTACGTCATTGGCAGAGGTTGCTTTCTTAGAGTCTTATAGAGTCAATATCTCCGACAGAAATATGAAACATTCAGGTCATAAATGCATACGTTCAGTTATCATAACAATGCAATTTTCACTCCTCTCCGATATATTCGGAAATAATAAAAGATTGGAAGCATTATTTTTGAACATGTCTCATATATATATATATATATATATATATATATATATATATATATATATATATATATATATATATATATATGTATATATATATATATAAATATATATATAACGATATCAAAACATCGTTAAACTCACTACTCGTTCAAGCAGCCGCCGATAGCGTAATGGTTAGGAGCCTTGACTGCCGTACAAACGGTCGGGTTTCAATCCTGGCTTGAGGTAGTTGCCTGTCTAGCCGCACTGATGAGCTGTGAAACAGCGAAACAGTACTGTATGTGGATGACTATATATATATATATATATATATATATATATATATATATATATATATATATATATATATAGGACCTGACGTTATCTGTGATGAAATGAGGATCAACAAGTAAAATAAGATAAAAATACAAGCGATGGTTGACGCTATGATTATTTGAAAAGGAAAACCGAGAATTTATGAAATAATGTTAATCAACGTTTCGTCTCTATTTCAGGGGACACAATTAAGATTTTCGAGGTAAAAATATAGAATAAAACGACCATAAATCACATACGAAATAACAGGAAAAAGTCCTTATATGTGTAGATTCTGCCCAGAATGGGAAGGATTTTTTACGACTTTTTTCATGTTCACTGGAATGTTCACTTTCTTCTACATTTTTACCTCGAAATTCCTGATGATGTCCCCTGAAATAGGGACGAAACGTTAATTAACATTATTTTATAAATTCTCCGTTTACCTTTTCAAATAATCATATCTATCTATCTATCTATCTATCTATCTATCTATCTATCTCTCTCTCTCTCTCTCTATATATATATATGTATATATGTGTGTGTGTTATATATTATATATATTATATAAATATATATATTATATATATATATATATATATATATATATATATATATATATATATATACGATTATTTACTAAAATAATTACCTACAGACACTAGTGTTTCATCCTTTAGGGAATCATTAGTGCAGAGGTCACGATTAACACCAGTCGATAGATTTGAACGCGGCAACAGAAGCCACCTCTGGCTTCATTAGCAAGGATCCAATCCATTTGGCTTCCGTTAACTGCGAGAAATAGTGTTTAAATTTTAACATTTACTTATTAAATGCTTTTTAACGTCTGCCAGAGTGATCTAACAATTACATGATGATCTGCGCAGAGTAGGTGGGGGGCCTGACTTAATCTGTGATGAAATGAGGATCAACAAATTTTTCGCCCTCTCCTAATTAAAATGTCATCGAAATCGGTATATCGTCCATTTAAAAAAAATCGAATTACTTAATTTAGATATATATCTCCAACCCGCATTTTACTGCGAGAAACGTCACATGACTTAGTCCACAATACACTGTAGTCTACATTGCACTGTAGAGAATATGCTGTTAATGTTATGAAATTATCTGTAAATAATGGCTTCACTTTAAAATACTAAAGTCAAATGTCATGATTCAATTGTGTTATAGACAAAAACATTTATTTCATACGCGCCCCTGTCACTTGACAGAACATTCTGTTGATTTTCTGAAATCACTTGAATTTATGTTAAACGTACAAAACTCAATTGCCATGGTTAAAATTCGGCTCCAGAAAGAAAAGCATTCCTTTCGAAAGCGTCCCTATCTTATAAAAGAACCCAATATTGCTTTTAAAGGCCGAACCTTTCTGTTTATGCGGTAATAAAGCTTCTCAAATGCACTTGTGCTGTTTGATTGTATAAGAGTGTTTACTTTGATCCAAATCTGTCTTCTTTCTTAAATCAGATTTTTTCGATTATCGATTATCGATTATCGATATTTATCGGAAGCATTCCCATAAAAAAATCTACGCAATAAAACTCTCGGACACATCAAGACCTTTCGGTCCAGCTGTTTCCGACTTCATAGAGAACGAACTCACACACACAGACACAGAGACACACACACAGAGACACACACACACACACACATACACACACACACAGATACCGCCAAGCTTTGTCAGTGTCACATGAAATAAAGGAATACATTGTAAGCTCGTCAGCGTCATGAAATTTGGAATATAGACTTTCGTCATTCATTAATTATATGCTCTGTGATTACCTTAAGCTTCTTAAATAAGGATTGTTATATATAAGAAGGAACCATAAGTGAATAAAGTATATTTTAACACACACGCACACACACACACACACATATATATATATATATATATATATATATATATATATATATATATATATACTAGCAGTTCATCCCGGCTTTACTCGGCCCCTATGTATTGTTCATAACGCTATGTGGATATATATATATATATATATATATATATATATATATGTATATATATATATATATATTAAAAAGTTTAGCTCATGTCCAGATAACCTACATCTAAAATTTCAAGCATTTAGATCCAAAACTGGCGGAGGAGTTTTGTAGAGTCTGCAAAGGTCAATTCTTTCAACTTTGATCTTTTGGCAGCCAAATTTTCGTCCTAAAACTGATTAAAACCTTGCTGCATGTCTGAATACACTTTATGTAAAATTTCAAATGTTCAGACACAAAATTGGCTGATTAGTTTGCTAGAGACTTTTGATGTTTGACCCCGTGGCAGCCAAATTTTCGGCCAAAAAGCAATTGAAAAGCTTTCCGCATATATGAATACACTTTATCTAAAATCTCAAATGCGTAGATCAAAAATTGTCTTAGTAATTTAGTAGAGACGGTAAAGGTCAATTTTTTTTTAATTTGACCAAAATTTTGACCATTAACATTGATTGTTTTCTGCTAAAATCGAATTTAAAAGTGAGATTAATGTCCAAGTAGCCTACATCTAAAATTTAAAGTATTTACACCCACATCTGGCCGTAGAGTTTGGTAGAGTTTTCAAATATGAAATCAGGAAACTTTGCCTCCTTGACAGCCAAACTTCTGACAAAAAAACGATTAAAAAGACTTTCTCAAATCTTAATACCCCTTGTATCAAATCTCGGTTCTGCAGGAAAATGTACAGACACAAACACACAGACACACACAGAGAATTTAACTTTATATATATATATATATATATATATATATATATATATATACACAGACACAAACACACACACACACACACACACACACACATATATATATATATATATATATATATATGGCTAATAAGTCAATACTTTGTTCGTTATTTCATTTCAGAATACCATGCAATAATGTTATACACGTGCCGAATTTGTTTGAACACATATTATGTCTGGCCATTTCTTGGAAAATATACGTTTCAAAATATGCAGATAATAGTCTTGATGAAGTCTTTTTTAAAACTAAATTCGGAACATTTATTATATTATCATACACAATACTATGCATGTGTGTTTGCGTTGGTGTGAATATGAAAAGGCGGAACTCTTCTTTAATTAGCTCAGTTATGTACTAATGGCTGCGAACATGATGGCAGCACTGTAAAGAGTACTTTATTTGAAAATTAGATTAAAAATCAGATGCTATTGTGTTCGCTTATTGATGAAAATGTTTCGTTTTGTTGCTGGATTTCATTAAAACAGCGAATGACGGGATGAGAATAAAAATAGCGATGTTGATGTAATTGGACGTAATTATTGCATGTAAAAATATAATTAAATGATGTTGACTTCCGAACACGAATCGTTATTAATGTAATAATACTTTTGGAGATTATTAATGCGAAAATTGAATTTATACAAATCAAACGATAATGGGAAGACAAAGGAAATACTTGGTACCGGAAGAAGAGAGAAATGAAAGAGAGACGCAAAAAGAGACAGAGAGTGGGGGATGAATATATATATATATATATATATATATATATATATATATATATATATATATATATATATATATTAGCATTGGTGCCCGACGTTGTCCGGGTGTTTGGAGGTGTATGCTGAGCCCCCCCCCCCAAAAAGAGGGATGTCAATTTTTTTTTAAACTGTGACTCCTATGATGACCCCTTAAAATTTATTGTTTTGGGCTCAGATCGAGTTATTAAGTTAGATCCATGTCCAAGGTACCTATATCTAAAATTTCAAGTGTGTAGACCCCAAATTTTCGGAGGAGTCTGGTAGAGTTCTCAAAGGTCAAATCGTTGAACTTTGACCCTTAACAGCCAAGTTTCTGGCCGAAAACCGATCACTTCGATCTTCCGAAATCTCAGTACCCTGTATATCAAATTTCTAGTCTGTAGACTGAAAATTAACAGAAGGAAATGTACACAGACACACGGACAGACAGACACACACACAGACACGTTCACTTTTATAGATATGTAGACAGAGAAAGATGGAGAGAGTGAGAGAGAGTGAGGGACAGAAAAAGTAGAGAGAGGAAAGAAGATAGATAAAGATAATATATATATACATAATATATATATATGTGTGTGTGTGTGTATGTGTGTGTGCAGAGATAGAGAGTGAGAGAGAGAAAAAGGAGAGAGAGAATAAGAGAGGAGAGATACAGATAATATATATATAGACAGAAAGAGGGAAAGAGTGAGAGAGAAAGAGGCTTGAGAGAGAGAGAGAGTAGAGACGATAAATAAAGATAATATATATATATATATATAATATATATATATATATATATATACATATGTAGAGAGAGAGAGAAGGAGAGAGTGAGAGGGAGAAAAATAGGAGAGAGAGAGAAGAAGAGAGCAGAGATAAAGATAATATATATATATATATATATATATATATATATATATATATATAGAGAGAGAGAGAGGATGAAAGAGAGGTAGAGAGAAAGGGGAGAGAGAGGAGAGAGAAGAGATACAAATAAAATAGAAGAAGCGGAAGGATAAAAAGGAAGGATAAATTCATAGAAAGGATGAAGAGAAAGGGATAGATATAATTAAAACGTTAAACCAAAAAGAGAAAGAAGAAAAGAATCAGGAGAGGAGAAATAAAGTGAAACAATATGTGCGAAAAGAAGAAAATAGATGAAGGGGGTGGCATGTTTCACCCTTGTAAGTAAGGGTGGAAGAACACCGAAAAGCGGTAACTAAAGGGGAGACGGAAAAATCGGGTATAGCCAACCATGTCTGGATGGAGAGGGGGGACCATCGCCCCCTATGGGATGAAGTAAAAATAATAAACAGAGAGACCCACTTGAAAGTGAGAAAACTTAAAGAAACCGCTCACATGCTCGGACATAACAACCAACTGAGAAAACCAAGCATAGAGCTGAATGCAATTTGGATACCTCTGATAGAGAGAGAAAACCTTGAATAGCAACATAGGTTTAAGAATGACAAAAACCAGCTAAGAATTCTCATAGTGGCATATGGCCGAGTGGTCCTAGACGTTACATCATAGTTTACAGTTACCCAAACGTGCTGAGTTCAATCCTGAACGAAGGCAGTAAAAAGTAACATTCAGAAACAGAGAATCAGCAAATGTCCCAGAGCCTAGCTGGAGTCCGGACACGGTACCCCCGTAATAATAATAAAGGGTTGGGTTCGAGACTCCTAACAAACGGTTCACCAGTTCGAAACAAAACGCCTGATGAAGGCCGGAGGGTAAAAAGGTCGAAACGTTGTGACTATAACAACCAAGATGAGGAAGTCAGTCCAACAATCTCAATTAATGAAAACACCTCATCTCAAAAATACAGACAATTACAAACACACACACACACACACACACACATATATATATATATATATATATATATATATATATATATATATAAACTGCATTCTTTATTTTTATTTTTGCATTTTTTATTCAAAGTTTCTTTTAGACTATATATATATATATATATATATATATATATATATATATATATAGTCTAAAAGAAGCTTTGAATAAAATATATATATATATATATATATATATATATATATATATATATATATATATATATAATTATTTCCACAGCCAAACAACGTCGGAGCACACATGAGCCATGACAGCCAAACAAATCCAAAGTCCAAGACTCAAATTTCGCCCTCATTTAGGTTCATTAGTTAGACGTATCCGAACTGAAAATTCGAAACCCGAGCTCCTTGCATCAGGTTCGAATTCCTAGTTTAGATATGTCCAACTGATGAGCCCAAATGAGGGCGAAACTCGAGTCTTGGATTTTCGGTTTGTTGGCTTTAATGTCTCTTGTGTGCTGTGACGTTGTATATATATATATATATATATATTTGGCTGCTTCATATGCGGGCAGTGAATTAACAATGTTTTGACATTGTCCAAATACCTAAGCTCAATTTGTTTACACAAAGAGCATCGAAACCCGACCGCACAAACGACAGTCTTGTTTAACAGAAGTAATTATATGTCGCTACATTACTGAAGAAATCTTCAAGCGATACTGTTTATACGATAGTTGAATCCGTAATGAAAATTGGAAAAAAATATCGCAGCGCATATTAAACAGGAGGTCAGTCACGTGACATTTTAGAATAAATAAGATAAAAGCAATTAAAAGTATGTTATTTTTATCATTTGTTTTCCTTTTTCTTTTCTGTTTAATATATTTATACATGTTTTCTTGTATCTTTATTTTATTTCCTCATTCTTTATTTTTTACTTCGTTCTTGTAAGCTTTTTTTTTAATTTTAAATATCACGTGACAGACCTCCTGATTAATATGTGCTGCCAATATTTTTTTTCCAATTTTTGTTACGGATATTACTTTTGTATAAGCGGTATCGCCCCGACAATATCTAGTCACTTGCAACTGGCTGACCGAAACATGCTCATAAATGTGTAGCGACATATAAAGCTCATATAAGAACAAATAAAAAAGTATATCTTCCCTACTTCGGTATTGAGCAGTCTTGTAGGAACCTTATTAAAAAAATATTGGGTCTTCACTTACTGTTTCGCTGTATCACAGCTCATGTACGATTAGACTAGCATCCATCCCTAGCCAGAGATTTGACATTCAACCGTCTAGTTGATAGTTGGCAGTTCTAACCTGCGGCCTATCAAATGTCCATTTATATAGATACTGGTGCACCGCTTTTACAGTGCTCGACCTATTGTTTTTTTACACAGGAGTCACCACATATCAAGGGTCGTAGGCCACTAGAAGATAATGGTTAATGTGTCTATTTCTTCATTAGGGAAGTTGCGTAATAATCGTTTATAGAAGTAAATAGGTATAATTAGATTATTTACGAGGAGGGCTTAAAAAAATTGTTTACGTTGGACTTGATATGATATTGTAGTCAGCTGGAAAGCAAACCAGCAGAACAGAGTTCCACAGGCGGGTAGTTATAGGAAGAAGCTCTGTTCATGGTATTCGTGTTTAGGTTTAGGCAGCGATAGACAGTAGGGGCATTAGTTACAAACAAACAAATAAACTAACAGAGCTTCGCATAACGCCAATTAAGCAGTTTAATTAAATACGTTTTTTTATTTGTATTTAAGCAATTAGTATTAATACTTTTTAACCCATAGCTAGATGGAAAAACGCACGTTGTATAGTTTTCAAGTTTTCTCTCTTTTTATCAGTCTCTCTTGTTTTCTCTCTGCCCCCTCTCTCTTTCCCTCTTTCTTTCTCTCTCTCTCTCTGACGCTAGTAACTGCCAGAAATAATTATTAAATACGCTTTTTAATAAAAAAAATGACGTCACTTATTTTGCTGTGTTCTGTTGGATCAAAATTAACTCTCTTAATTGCACGTATCCAAATTGAGAATGGTTCTTTCTATTAAAGAAAAGAAAATAGGTGAATATTTGGTCCGTTTATATATATATATATATATATATATTATTATATATTTATATATATATATATATATATATATATATATATATATATATATATATATATATAAAATAAAATAAAATAAAATAAAAATTACAATTAAATTTACCAAAATGATCCAAGATGGTAAAATTAAAGTATATTATAAATATTACAGAATTAATATTTATAAAGTTATCTCAGCCAGATGTAAAAGCTCGATTAAACCAAATAGGAGACAGATCTTATAATACGAGCAAACAGTTAATAAAACATGTTTTGCATGCAAAACCGATCCTGCATTTTGCTAAATCCTACCCTCTGATGAGAAGGAAAGTATTTCTTCGAAACTCCTCGGATTAAGGACTATCCACTTATTTAGTGTTTCCTTTTCAGATTGAATATGTTTTTAAATCTTTTTCAAAGACAAAACAACACGGCATAATTCCCGGACTTTATTAGTACTAAAATCGGTAACTATTTGTAGATTAAGGTATCGGCTTTCCTCTTATCTCGGCATTGTTTCCAGTCATTGAGCACTTCTCCTTGCCACTAGGCTCAAGCAATGCCGACTCAGGAGAGGCGTAGTTCGGACTGCGCAACCCTTGCCTCACAATTACTAGCTTAGCTGCCCTTACAAAGGATATCAATTGTCTCTTGAGACTGAACGGAGACATCTTAGGACAGCACAACGCAAAACCATTGTCCACTAATAATTAGAAACGCGATCTCCTAGTGCAAGTTTATCGGTAGTCTCGTCTAATGCCTACTGGACGCTACCCAAACATGACGTCATATATAAATTAACAGGCCTTGTCTCTCGGTGCTGGTGCTCCTGCTACACATATTTGTCTGGCTGGAGATTATCTAGCTATATAAAATGGACAGTTATTTCATTTATGAATGAATACGAGAAACTTTGTTTATAATAAAGACTTTGTTTATTTTATTATTATATATAATATACACACTTCAACAAAATGACGGCGGTGGGGTTAGTGGCAGAGTGTGGGTCGCAAACGGCGTGAACCTGTGTCTCGCTTCTGTCCGTCTGACTGTTGCTTTGTTTCGCTCTCCTCTTTTTATTGGTAGCACTTCGACATGTTAACATATTTTCTCGCCAGTTTGTTTATTGTACTTTTGCTGGTGTTTTGGTCTGACCCATGACCAATTGACGTCATGGATACAGGTCGCTCCAATCCCGGGATTTCCATTGTTTATTTTGTGTGCCTGAATATAGCTTGGGTTTACTTCCCTGGTACCGACACATTGTTCCTTCGATCGCCCGGATTTTCCATTGTTTGCCTGGACACAGTGATCGCCTGCACCTCTCCTTAACAGTTCTACCAACTTGAAATGGTTTCGTCTGAGTGCTAGAAAAAAAACACGTGTTTTACTTGTTAATTTTTCTCTTTCTAAGTCTCATTGTATCGCTTGTTTCTCCGTCTATTTCTGTCGTTAATAACAACTAGTGATAGAAAACTATAAAATAAAAGATTGACATTTTCGATTGTACACCATAAAGAATATCACTGCATGCTTTGTTTTTATTATTTAACACATAACAGGATGGAAAATGTCACGTGCTTTACTCGTAAACTGGTCTCTTTCTTTCTCTTGTCTCTTTTTTGTTGTTTTCTCTCTGTGTGTCGTTAAATAGAGTAAGATATTATAACATTAACAGAAAATTGAAATTGTCTAATGTACACTATAACGGATATCCCCACATGTATTGATACTATTTAACCCATAGCTGGATGGAAAAGCGCACGTTGTATAGTTGTAAACTTTTCTTTTGTTTTTTTTCAGTTGCTCTTGTTTTCTCTTTCTCTCTATCTCTCTCCCTCTGCCTCTCTCCCCGCCCCCCCTCTCTCTCTCTCTGACGTAAGTAACAGCCAGAAATAATTAAAGCATGAAACAGACGATTGAATTTGTATATTTTACACCATAAAGAATATCACATGTAATAATACAATATTTAACTTACTTATATCTGGAAGAAAAAAGGCACGTGTTTTACTTGTCAACTTCTCTGTTTTTTTTCTTTGTCTCTCTCTTGTTATCTTTTCTCTCTCTCTCTTTTTTTCTCTTTTTGGCATGTATAATAGCCAGAGATAATAAACCCCTGAAACAGAAACCTGAAATTATGTATTTTGCACTATAGAAATATCACCACATGTATTAATACTATTTACCGTATAGCTGGAATAAAAAAAATGTCATTTGTTATATTTATTCCTCTTCTTTATTTTCTCTTGTTCTGTCTGTCTGCCTGTTCGTCTCTCTCTCTTTCTCTCTCTCTCTCTCTCTCTCTCTTTCTGACAGCCATATATAATAAAAATATGAGAAAAAATTTGAAATTGTGTATTTTGCACTATAGAAATATCACCACATGTATTAATACTATTTACCGTATAGCTGGAATAAAAAAAATGTCATTTGTTATATTTATTCCTCTTCTTTATTTTCTCTTGTTCTGTCTGTCTGCCTGTTCGTCTCTCTCTCTCTCTCTCTCTCTCTCTTTCTGACAGCCATATATAATAAAAATATGAGAAAAAATTTGAAATTGTGTATTTAACACTCTAAAGTACGTCACGACATGTATTGATACTATTATATCATCACACGCAATAATAAAATGTTGAACATATAATTGTAAGAAAAAAGGCAGGTGTTTTACGTGTTAACTTATCTCTTGTTTACTTTGTCTCTCTTCTCTTTTATTTCGCACTCACTCTCATCTACTCTCTTTTAGTATTAGAATAGCCAGAGATAACAGGAGCAACAAAAACCCCCTAAAATTGTGAATATCACCACATGTATTAATACTATTTAGCGTGTAGCTGTAAAGAAAATTGTTTTATTTGTTCCTTTGCACTTATTTTTCTGTCTCTATTCTGTCTCTCTCTATATCTCTCTGAGACATTAGTGACAGTCAGATATAATAAAAATATGAAACAGAAATCTGGATTTTTTATTTTGCACTATAAATAATATCACCACATTTAGTAATACTATTTAACGTATAGCTGGAAGCAAAAACGGCATGTGTTTTATTTGTTCCTCTTCTCTTATTTCCACGATTTCTCTTCTTCTGTTCTCTCTCTCTCTCTCTCTCTCTCTTTCTTTTCAACATAAAAGTATGAATCAGAAAACCTCAATTGTGTATTTTATACTATAAATAATAACATCATATGTATTAATACTATTATATCACGATGTGCAGAAATAAAGCATTTAACTTATAACTTGAAAAAAGGCACGTGTTTTACTTGCCAACTTCTCTTTTCTTTCATTCTCTCTCTTTCTCTTTGTCAGCACATGTATTGATACTATTTAAATCATAGCTGAAAAAAAAAACAACAGGCACATATTTTATTTGTTCTTCTTCTTTTATCCTCTCCCTGTTATTCTCCTCTCTCTCTCTCTCTCTCTCTCTCTCCCGTTCTCTCTCTCTCTATCTCTGGTATTTGTAAGAGCCAGAGAAATTAAAAGTATTAAACACAAGACTGTACTTGTGTATTTTACGCTATAAAGAATATCACCACATGTATTGATACTATTTAACTCATAGATGGAAAGAAGACAGACACTTGTTTACTTGTTCCCTTTCTCTTATTCTCTCTCTGTTTTTTTTCTTTTTCTTTATCCCTCAATTTCTTTCTGTCGTTAGTAACGGTAACATATAAGAAAGCTAACTATGAAAGAATATCAGCACATATATTAATACTGTTTAACCCTAGCTGCAAGGAAAAAAAAAACAGATGAAAAAATGTCGGATGAAAGCGCGTGACAGACCAACGTAAAGACAAAACCTCATTATATAAACGCACAAACGTATCTGAATCTAAAATGAATGGCGGGGGGAGGGGTAGCGTATCAAATATTCGCGTAACTTTTCTAGCAAATTAAATTTGAGTGAAAATCTTTGAAGTGAAAATACGACAGCACGAAATGAAATAGAATTGAAGAAATCGGAAACTGAGTCTTTTAGATCTAATTTCTAAATCGCCGTCAGGGTTTTCAAAACCAAACCAAACCAAACAAAATAAAATCGGCACTATCGGATAGCACTTCCAACTTTCTGTTTTTTTGAAAGAAAAGGAATATTTCTTTCACTTTTTGATTTCATAAACGAGCGAATTATTCAATTTATTTATGTATTTTTATGAAAAAGATAAGTACAATACGTTTCGCCTTAAGATACATTACATTTTGCACCTATTCTTAGATCTGTACGCTTCCGCGTAATAAAAAAAAGGAAACCCAACCAAACTCCATGAATGGACACACAGACTTAGATGAGAAGTACATATTGAACTTAACCGACACCTTCTAAAAGGTACATGGGCACGCATACGAGACAATACTTCGCTTACACGTATTTTGGTCTGAAATATAGCAGTGATTAAACAGATACACGCCGGGAAGTATTACACGTCCAAGTCTTATCTGTTGCACTATTTTAGTTCATATACGAGGTGCCTTCAATTAGGTTCCAGACTTCTTTGGTACAGGCATTAAAAATTGTAGGCTGTGGAAAGTTCAGTATGTTATTGTTGTAGCCCCGTGCTAGGGGTCACAAATGAAAGAAACCACAAGTACTGTAAAGTGTATAAAATATAATATGTATTTATCGTAAAAGACTATTGGAACCACTAAATTGGCATGAGAAGAATGTGTTCGTAGCATGCCATTAAACATGGTATGAATGTCTCCATCTAGTCTCTGACAACAGTGGTATTCATAGGACTGGTTGATTCCACTTAGTTCTCAAATAGGGGTGATTTGTAACCCACAACAGTTATTGTTTTACATCTTATGAGATAAATGGCCAATTTTCAGAGATCAAATGAACAGCTACACTAAGAATTAGAATACCTCCTACTAAAGCGTGATTGTTGCAGATGGAGAATTTCAAAAATTCAATCTGGATATAAGAACGATGCGCAATGAAATAAAATTTTGTTTTAAACTTGGAAAAAAAAATGCCACAGAAACGTGTGAGATGCTTCAGACTTCTTTTTGACTATACTGCATGAACCGAGCATCAGTTTTTGAGTTGCATAAGAGATTCAAGTAAGGCAGGGAGTCTGTGAGAGAGGATGAGAGATGTGTGAGGAGTAAGAAACTTAGAACATCAGAGTTGATTGACTAAATAAATAATTTCATGGATCAGGACGGCCGTGTGTCCATGGAGACAATAGGTATCTTAAATATATAAGAAAAGAGAAGAGAGATTTTTAGCATGATTTTTGGAGAACGCGAAAACAACTAATCTTATATATATAAGAAAAAGAAGGAAAACCGCCAAAGAAACGCTCGTTATATACACACATGCACTTACAAGGAAAGAAGGAAAGATACATTAGTTATAATAAAAGAAGAAATATGCCAGTGTACACACAATTATTTGCAAGGAACTGAAGATGTGGAAGATTTGCTCGAAGTTTGTCCGAAGATTGCTTAGAGAAGATCAGAAAGAAAGACGCTGTTGTGGCCGAGATGGGCGTAAACGTTTCCTCACCTTCCCTATAGTCCAGACCTTGCTCCTCGTGAATGTTGGTTATTCTCTAAATGCAAGAATAACCTTAGAAGCTGTCGTTATGAGAAGATTAAGAAGATGAAAATGGGTGTGACACACTCATGGGGCTTCCAAAAGTTGTTAGAACGGTACAACAAATGCATTGCAATGGAGGAGATTACTTCAAAGGAAACTATAATTTCATATGTGTACTATCAATAAAAGTGCCCATATGAAAAAGTCTGGAAGCTTATTGAATGCACTTCGTATATATATATATATATATATATATATATATATATATATATATATATATATATATATATATAATATATGGCGATTAAGCTACACTGAATATTCGGCGTTTCATTCACTCTAGAACTCCTCAGGCTTATGCGCGAATTCTGTGGTTGTTTATCGTTTTTATATGCTTCTCTCCTATTGAGATTTTAGTTAGCCAATCAGTTTTCTAGTATCCACCGCGCCCCTTCCTATCAACCAAGAAAGCTGATTGGCTATCTAAAATCTCAATAGGAGAGGAGCATATAAAAACGATAAACAACCACAGAATTCGCGCATAAGCCTGAGGAGTCCTAGAGTGGATGAAACGCCGAATATTCAGTGTAGCTTAATCGCCATATATATTTTATAAATTACTAAGTAGTTCTACCTACGTATTGGGCACTTTTGAAGTAAATACATAAGGTTTACGCATAAATCTATACTTTCGTATATTAATTTTATGTGAGTAAATTAAGTAGTTATATATATATATATATATATATATATATATATATATATATATATATACATATATATATATTATTTTGACAAAATCTAGACAACAAAGACCGGAGTGATCGCAACACTCTGATCTTTGTTGTCTTGATTTTGTAAAAATATTATATGAAGGCTCGATTATAAAAACAAGTGACTTTTAAGCTTACAAATATATACATTTTATTCTGACTTAAACTGTATTGGTATATGAACAATTACGGAATTTTGATTCATCCGGACATATTAAAATTCTGGGTAAAAAAGATCAATAAAATATATATGAACTACATGAAAACTTGCAGTATTTTTGAAGATTATAATACTATTTTATTATTAAAATTTTATATCAATTAATAAAAAAACAACTCCAAACATATTTTCAAACCAATAAAATATGCTCAAATCCGCCTACATTTGTATATATAATCTTGGCAAGCAGCTTCAATTTAGCTGCCTCGGTTGTCTCCCATGTCGCCTTTCCAGGTCACTAATACATATATAATGTATGTACATTAATGATGGAACGATTCCAATATTTTTCTCGAATTAATCACCTCGAGGAGTGTAACTTTCCAGTAGATATATAACCTACTAAATAACCGATTAACATAAACTACCCATGTGGGTTCGCAGAAATACCTGGTTTAGGACCCAGGCGCGGGACAAACCCTCTCGGTGCTTATGGACTCGTAGATCTTCCCAGGTCATCCGTCCAGGAGAAGGAAAACTATGAAGCTAAACCTAGGGGAGGGATATCTCTTCAGTTCTGGATGACAACGTTCCCAAAGCTGGTGACACAAACAAATTAGCGGTTGGCAAACCTAAACTGCTTAAGGAGGAGATAGGCTCTGTCTCGCGCATGGAAAGGGACCCTGCACTCACCCCATGTTGGCTTTTCTAGGGTCACAATCCTGTAGATAAAGACAGCTGATGGTCTACTTGTATTGCATGTCTGATATTCTGCACAACAACTCGTCCAGCATCCCCCACTCACCCTAACTAAAACTCTTAAATTAAATAAAATCAAATGACAGTTCAATAAAAAATTACGTTTAAACTAGGACCAAACTAAAAAACAAAACAAAAACAGCCTCCTCCCTTAAGGCTTGACTAGACTTAGAACTAACTTAGATGACGTTGAATCATTTCTTCTCGTAAACACTCCAGATATCTTAGCATTACATGAAACCAACCTACACTCCTCCATTCCCTCTAACCATTTAAACATGACTTATTATCTCCCACTCTGCCGTAAGGACTCAAACAGACATATGCACGGGCTTGGTGTCTATATTGGTAACACCTCCCGACTAGAGAAACAAAACTACAATCAGACGACCAGGCTGTTATGTGCTTCAGACTAAACATGCAACATAATATTAGCTACTTGTATTTTCTGTACCGCTCTCTCTCGATCCAAGACTATACCCTAATGAACAAAGTCTCTGACCACATAGATATAGCACTCTCCCTCGATATTAGCGCATAAGTACACGTATTTGTTGACTTTCATGTCCACCACAGTAACTGGCTTGGGTTCTCTAATTACACAGACGCAGCTGGTAGCACAATACATAGCTTCTGTATATCTCATTCCCTATCACAGACGGTTACATTTCCGACGCGTTTCTCAGACCAGATTAACATAGCTCACTTCTAGGTCTATTTCTGATCACAGTTTCCGATGATTGTACAACAAATGAACATAATCTATGAGTTCAAATGTCCCCTGGGATAGTGTAACTCTTATAATAACAAAAAAGGTTGATTACACAACGACCACGTTACCCCGTCACCTTACAATACATACTATAGAATATAGTGCAATATTACAACATTTACAAAAAACATAACTGGAATTCGGATGATAACCATTTTCATGCAGGATAATGCTCCCATTTACAGCTGACAATGCCAAAAGGTTTCTTGAAGAGCATGATAAACCGTGTTTGAAACTGACTGCGCCATCTTTACACCTCAATTCTATCGAAAACCTATGGCAGTACATCAAGCAACAGCTACGCACTGATAAAATTTCAAATCTGGAAAAACTTTAAACAAAAATTAACGAGAAGATGGATATCCTTTCACCTGAGTATTGACGCAGACTCATTCAAAAGAATGCCCAAATATTTGCAGGCTGTCAAATTGCAGATAGGGCTATGCTACTAAATAATAACGAGTTCATTGAGTTCCTGTTTAATTTGTATGCATTAATGTTTCTGTTTGCCTTTTCTTTTAAATTGACGTCAACACAAGGATACTTCAATTAAAATCAAATATTAAAAGATAAAATCATAGACGAATAAAAGGCGAATAAGATGAAGTCTAGGTTGTTTAAGCAGTTGCATTCAAGTTAGTTTAAATTGTAGGTTTTTGAAAAAATGACAAGCGCGGACTTCCTTTTTGGCGACACTGTATATATATATATATGATTGCAACGTCTTGTCAGACGAGTGCCACTCCATCAGACATTAAAAATTCATGACCCAAATGTCTGAGGGAGTATCTATACAAAGATAATGTTACAGAGTCTTAGCTTTGTACGACAGCTAAGTCTCTCTCTCGGTTCAAAATGTTGAGAACCAGCAACAAGCAAGAGCAAGATAGCCAGCAACAAATTAAAATGCAGACCAGCTTAATGCGGGTACTGGTCTTCCGCTTTATGGCTTTTAAAATCAGAGATTTGCTTATCCTAGAAATGTTGCCTTCACCACGGCTTACGGGAGCCCTCTCCACCCCAATACAAATATACACACACAAATATACACGGTGCTAGTTGGCCGTTGACCCAGAAAAGAGTTCATTCACCCTTTGGAAGGTCTTGTTTTTATATTTCAGGGAGACTAGCCGCCCTCCTCACCAAACAAGTCTGGTGGGGGAACCAGATTAGTCGCCGCTGACCCGACCATGAGGCTCATGGTCGGGTCACCGGCGACTATATATATATATATATATATATATATATATATATATATATATATATATATACTAGCTGTACCCGGCCACGCGTTGATCTGGCTCAGTTTGTTAAAATGGAACACATCCCTCAAGAAAAATTGCATTTTGTTCGTTTATTTACTTTTATTATTTTTTGCAATTTTTTTAATCAATAAAAGTTGTTATTTTTTCCCCCAAAAAAGATTGATTTTTTACCATAAATTGTTAGGTGAAAGGTTTTTTTTTCAGGAAAACTTACACTTTTTTTAAAAAGAAATTTGGCAGTAAATGTTTCTCTTTGAAAACGGAATTTTTATTATAAAAAGAACAGATTAATGCTTTACATGAACACTGTAAATAGTTATGTGAATGTAGAGAATAAGTGTGATTCTTATTTTCAAGAGAATGTACAAATTATTTTTTTTAACAGATGTTCAGAAAATAAACAGAAAAATACTTCCATCATAAATTATGCAAAAAAAAATAAATAAAATGTTGATTTAGTATTTCAACATTATACTTATAAATTACGATAAAACTTGCTGAGTATGCGCTGTTTTACGGTTGTTGTTAAAATGGAACGGAAACTTAAATTTCGCTCCGTTTTAATCTTTCTTAATTTTTTAATTGTGCCTCCCCCAAACAAATATAATCGAAACAGTAACATTCAACAATTGTACTTTATGTATATAAAACACAAAATATTTTAAAAAAATTCCATTTTTAAACGAAAAAGTTAGTTTGGTATATCTTTTTGTTATTTTTTACATAAGTCCAGCTTACCATACACATTGGAAATGTCGACATTTATAGGTTGTCGGGTACGTTTACAACGAATAAACACTCCAATCTACCCATGTTAAGAACGGCTTTCGGAATAGACACCCCTAACCATGTCAGCATACCCGAAAAGCTATAAAAGTTGACGTGTCGAATGTGAACAATGAGTTGGACGTAATGTAAAAATGTACCGAATTTAAAAGGGAACGAAATTCAAATTTCCGTTCCATTTTTACAACAACCATAAGGCAGAACATTCTTTGCAAATTTTACCTAACTTACTGTATTAATGCTATTTTTTAAGCACAAAACTATTTAGGGTTGGCTATAAATTCCTAAACTCATTTCACCCTAAATAATTTAGGTGACTGAAATAGGAATCTAATTGAAACTTTAAATTCCTGGATAGTATGCGAGAAATTCATTTTTCTTCGAGTTATATCGAATTCATTAATACGGACTTTAGCGGCTTTTTTCGTAATGCTCCTGTAAAAAATTATTTTTTATTGTTACAAATTACGATGCTTTATTTATGTAAAAAAAGCAAACATAAATTGTTGCGTGTTTTATTTACTACTGAAAACTATAACTTTAGTAAAGGTATTTTCTGTTTGAACAAAATAAAACATTTTCACAAAGAGTTAAGTAAAAATAATTAATTCATTATATTCTGCAATCATTATTTGATAAATACTGAAATTTTCATTAAAATTGTTTAATTTCCTGATTTTTGGTGGAGCGTCGGCATTTTGTCTGTACCTACCATTTTTCGATGAATATTTGATAGGAAAGCGACCACACGTAGTTAATTTACCTGTTTTTTCAGAGAGGGTATTTTTTTTGCAAGGAACAAATCATAAACTCAAACTTTTTATAATAAAAGTTAAATTGAAATATACTGCAAATTAAACATCACAATAATGGTGCAACATATTTTGAAATTAGAAAAATAAAAAACAAAAAAACTTTTTTTTAGCATGTTAAAAGTATTTAGGTTGGAAGATAATTAAATTCTACTGTATTGGTATAAGTTTTTTTTTGCTGTAGTTTCTTTTTTTTACAATTTTCGACTAAATACTTCTAAATTAAGCGGGATTGCTTAGATCGTATTTTAAACTAAACTTCGGAGATTGGAATGCCCCCCCACCTAAAATGTACTTGGAAATGTCGATTTTATAGCGATATTTAAGAATATTTAGCCGAAAAAAAGGTGAAAAACAAAACTAATAATCAATAAATAATTGTTACCAAAGGCAATAAATGCTACTTTTTATACTTACATGAATGAGTTTATTTTATTTATGTTTTAAAGTATTTTCAAGCGCTTTTCTTTATTTTTTAATCTAAAATTGCGTGTGTGTGTGTGCCAAATATCTCCAGATTTTCTAGAATTCCCCGCTAGATTGCAAACGAAATCTCCAGATCTAGCAGGAAAACCGCTAAATTGGAAAGACTGGTCACGTGACGGAAAGCGGTAATAAATAATTGTCCCTAAATAAAAAATGGACTATCGGTACAAAGAAAACCACCTATTTATCATAGAAAAATTAAGTATAATGTTATAATTAAAAAGAAATATATAAAAACACACATGGATATAGTAAGCATATTATACCAAAAGGTGGAAGCCATCCGTCCAGTTGTTTTTTAGACTATTAATTGCGAACGAACCAAGAGTCACACACACACACACACACACACACACACACACACACACATATATATAGTGTGTTTGTGTATGCGTGTACGGGTGATGTCAGTAATCCGAAGGATCCAAATAATATAAATGAATATATTTATGTATACATATGTTACAGAAGATCAGAAAAAATAACATCGATACTGTCGGTTTTAAAATAAAACAATATCCCAATATCCGGTCACCAATGTCGCACCGTTTTTACCTATTGTTTCTCTTTTTATTCTCCCCCTTTCTCTCCCTTTCTCTTTCACACACTGACACACACATCTATCTATCTATCTATCTATCTATCTATCTATCTATATATATATATATATATATATATATATATATATATAAAGAGTATAAAGAAAACAATATTCCGACGAGACTGAGGCAAAGTAACAAACCAACTTATATATACATATTTTCACATATTGTATAGGCATTTTATTTCCTCCAATTTAATTCTGAGGAAATATTGAAATAAAGACGAAACGTTGATTAACATATAACTTGGTATGCTCCTTTTTCTTTCATCCCTATATATATATATATATATATATATATATATATATATATATATATATATATATATATGCCTATACGTGGGTATGTGTGTGTATGTATGCGTGAGTTTATGCATGTGTGTACGAGTGAGAGTGTCTATATCTATGCACATTCATAGAACAGCCGCAGAAGATCGCGTAAGGACGGTGGAAGTCGATGAAATTGTATAAAATTGTACAAGCAAACAATCTCATTTTTAAGAACTAGTAAAAATGTGCTGAATATACTTTTCACATTTTTTTTTTACATATTTTGTTAGGTTGTTTTTTTTCAAATTCATTCTAGCGGCCATGTTTATTTAATTTGTCATGTGCGGAAAACACCACCACCACCACCACCACCAACAACAACAACAACAGGAAACTGTTTTAATGTTAATATGCTGTATTTATTTTCTTGCTATACTTCTTTTATGCCGTATTATTGTTGAATTTTTTCTGCTTGATATTTTGTTTCAAGAAATTGACAATTCTTTTTTTCGTTTGAATGGTTATTGGTAATCGATAATATCACTCAGTGATACCTTGACGGGCAGTGTCGGGTAGGGCTGGTGGTTTATAAAGCTACTTGTAATATTAAAACAATAAGTTAGACTGTTTGGTTAGATAGATAGATGTTTATTAAAAATCTAATATATAAAGTTGCCTTATCGGTTTTACCATGCTAGGCATAATAATAGCAATGCATATAATAAAACAATATTTAAATTATTTTATCATTGAACTATTCTTCTTATTTTGCTTTAAGTTTCTTTGAGTAAAGAATTGATAACACTTAATGCTACTAAGTCTTAGCGTCTTTCCATTTAATAACTACAATAAAACTAATGACTATTATGACAAATAACACCTTATCTGAATGGCTATCCTTTAAAACTCATCTTCAGTACTAGAATTTAAACAGATAGATATTAGTTATTGGATTAATTTTTGGAATTACTTGGGAGATGAGTAAACTTGTATAATTTATTTTATTTAACTTCATCTAGTTGTTTTCTACGACGTTTCGGCCGATTATTCCCCGGCCTTCATCAGGTTAACCGCAACGGGATAGAAATGTCGAATCCCCCAACTACATCCACAGCAATTACTGCCCTCAATAGTTTTTGTCATCTCACCACTGTTTGCTTAATTAATACTCTAACCTACTTTTGGGTGGGGTTGAAATCGATACTTCCAGACAATGCTCACTTGGAATCTTGGAATCTTGGATATTCCTGCATCTCTATCCACTACGCCACGGGCCCCAAAGGTCAATCAAGTTTGGATTTTTTGGTCTTATAAACCCACAATCTTCCAATTGTCGCGTCCGTACCCAACGTTATATTCTTGAATTAATTTTTGGAATTATTTGCGAGATGAGTAAATGTATATAATTGATTTTATCTAGTTATTTCAACTATTATACTCATCTTCTAGTTGTTGTTTTCTACTACGATTCGGCCGATTATACTTCTTCGGGATAGTAGTGTTGAGACATTTAATCGGAATCGGAACAAGAAATCAGAAAACATCGAAGTTTTTTTTTTAATTAATTTAATTTTTTAGATATAGACATTGCTCTCAGAATCGGAAATGTTTCTGTCATTTTCCAATGCTTTTGCCATTTTCCAATGCTAAAAACAATTTTTTATCTCGTATTAGTGTGACTTGTTTTTGTTTTAATTCACGTTTCATGGCTCGTACTACTAATGAAATGATGAATATAAATTAAAAACTAAAGTTAAAATCAAACTCAAGAGATAATTTTCACACATTTTTTACGTTTACAAAACAGAAGCATACATTAAATAAAGTTTTGCTCTGGGGCAATAACCCTATACTTACATATATGAAGGAAATCGGAAGCGGAATCAATAATTTATCAGAATTAGGAATTTAGTACAGAATTTGTAATTGCGTCGGAATCGAGATAAATATTAGAATCACCCCATAATTATTATATACTTATTGACAAATAAACACGACGTTGACTGAGATTGAATGAGAATCAACCAATGTTCTACTCTTCTATCACTAATATATATATATATATATATATATATATATATAAACAAATATATACACATAATTACATATATATACATATATATATATGTATGCATATATATATGTAATTATGTGTATATATTTGTATATATATGTATATATATATGTATATATATGTGTATATATATGTATGTATATATATGTATGTATATATATATCTGTATGTATATCTATCAAGGTCTGGTGTTGACGTGTGTTGAAAGCACAGATGTCTTAGCGTCATACTGTGCTTCTCCCAGACAAATCAACCCCACGTGCACATCGTGACCACTGCCACCCAGACGGAGCTCTGATGACGGCAAGTGTCCTGCGCCGTATAATTGGACCTCCACTGGCTTGTGGGCCAAAGTTCTTTTTACCAAAGGCCAAGAGTGAGGTAACCATGACAGAAACCTCCAGAGAAGCTTAGGCCCTGTAAGCTGCGGCATACATGACCCACCGGCGTGTGGAATATGCTCTGGTGTCCAGAAACCTAAGTCCCAGTCATGGACCAAATGGCATGATGGGTGGAGAGGGCGCCGTAAACCGTGGTAAAGGACACCTCTCTAGGAGTAGGAAAACCCTGATATAAAACCTGCGGCGACTGCTGCATCCAATGATGTTTACTTGCTCTTCATTTTACTTCAATGTGGAAGTTGTTTAGAGAGGGGGATTGTCTCGGCGCAAAGATTTCCTCACTATAAAAAGCTTCTAGCACAGTCATTACTTGATATGCAATGGAATACACATTTTACCATCAGTGTGTATCTCGATAACAAAAAGGCGGATTGTGGTCTAACACGGAAAACGGACACTCAATGAGAGTTGATGCGGATATGGGCGTCAATGGAAATAACCGGCAGGTGTTCAGGGCCCCACAGCCTGGACCCGGTCATCAGCAGATGTGCATGATTGTAGAAGGTTCATAGAAGTGACCGTCCGGCACGTGCTGCTAGTGGCGCTCATGTCTGCCTCATTTGAGCCAGAGATGTATTAAGTAACGGCAATACCCGAGAACGAGTTTGCTGCCATCATGTATATATATATATATGTATATATATATATATTTCAATGTATATATATATGTATGTATATATGTATATATATGTGTATGTATATATGTATATGTATGTATATATATATACATATATATATATGAATATATATGAGTATATATGTGTATATATATGTATATATATGTATATATATATGAATATATCTATATACATATATATATATGCATATATATGTATAGATTCAGCCACTCTGATGGGTCGTAGACGACGAGATGCGTGTCAGTGGATAATTATATTTTAAAAATAGTATATATGCCGCTCCCCATTTAGGAGGTACCAAATTGACCAAAGAGAAAATTATTCCCAACACGCATTTAGGCAAAAATGCACTTTCGTATAAATAATTAAATTCATTCAAGAAATTATCGCTAACAAAAACAAACAAAACATCTACATAAAAGTGATAAATTTAGCAGTCCTGCGAGTTTAGCCGCGTGGTAGAGGTTTAGGCTTCTTATCATGAGGCCCCGATTTCGAATCTCGCTAGATTCAGCCACTCTGATGGGTCGTAGATGACGATACCCGTGTCAGTGGATGATTGTATTTTAAAAATATCTACCTATCTATATATGTATATATGTCCATCGATATATAAATATATATATGTATATATATAAAGATAGATATATTTACATATCGATATATATATATATAGAGAGATGATTAATGTTGAATTCTGTAGAAAAATATACATAAAAATATATTCAAGTTAAAAATTTGAAACAAGGAGACGAATTATATTTATTTCTTTACCTCATTGGATTTTAAATAATGGTGCCTTTCATTTCCTCTTATGATATGGGCCATTATTCAAAATCCATGGATTAAAAGAATTAACTATAATTCATCTGTCTGTTTATAAACAATAAATTCTAAACTTGAATATACTTTTATATATATTCCAATCTTCAGAATTTAACTTTAATTATTCCTTTTATATTTTGCTTTATTTTTATATATTGAGTTTTACCTATTTTGGCAAGCAGTGTCCTGAAAATATTATCTCACTCTAATATATAATCCGGCAATTCACTTGATTTCTAACTGTGATTAAACTCATATATATATATATATATATATATATATATATATATATATATATATATATATATATATATATATATATATATATATATTGATAGACCACCTGGCATTGCCCGGTCGTAAAATTCGCTTTAATATGATGTTTTGATTAATGCAGATTTCATGTTTATTATTATAGTAATGATTTAAAGAGCAAAACAAAGAGAAAAAAAAATGGCTCGTGTACCACTATCGAGAATCGAAACTAAAACCTCTAACTTACGATTTACATTTTATTTGACGTAATGCCTGAGCTATTAAGACATGTTTGCTGCAAGGCAGGCATATTCATAATGTCGTCGTTCGACCTTCATCAGGCAAATTCCATTTAAAATATTTTCACACTCTTGCACCGACTTCCCCTAGTAAAAACCCTAATAGTATCGAATAGGCTCGAATACTCGCTATATATATAGTTTCATGTCAGTAGACGAAAACCTGACAGAGGAGTTTAATAGGCAAAATTTTAAAACAAATATATGTACGCATACATAAATACATATAGAGAGATGTTTGTATTTGCTATAAGCTTTTTACGCAAATATTACGCAATGGTTAAATTATGCATGAATATAATTAAAGGTAATAGTTAACTAAAAGTTAAACATTTCATAGAGAAAACCGAAAAACTAATAAGGAATTAATTAAAATGAATGTTAAAAAAGAATATGAAAATTAGCTCTATCTTTTGCAGAGGAATGCAATTTCGACGACCCATATATAACAAAGTTGTATATTATTTCTAAATAAACAGAAAAAAGGTTCGCCTTTTTTCTTCTTGGCCTTCGAGTTAAGATCTTTTTTCTGTTATCGAAATGTTGTATCTGTTCTGGCAGATACTGCAAACAAAGACGATATGTGGGGGCAACCCCACATATCAGACCATTGATCTTGAGCAATCAGTTTTGGTCACTGTAGGAGCAACTTTCATGCCAATTGTAATTATCCAGTTCGCCCTCGGGGGAACTGATCCCATCACCCCTCACTCTCAACATTACAAAACGGTATTGTGCCTAATTTGCTCAGCGGGGAAGCAAATGAATAACAAAATACAAAAAAGGGCTTTAATGTGAATATCAATACACAAAAAAACAACAAATTTATATATATATATATATATATACATATATATAGTTAAGTAAATAAGCAGAAGAGCGTAAGTTCAATTCTATAAGAGTAGACTTAACAGGATAATAAAAAGCTCAACAAGTTTCATTGATACTTATACAGGAAAACAATAAGAATGGAAAATAAAGACACAAAAACTAAATATTGGATGTTGGGGGGAGTTATATCGAATTCGACATAACTCCCCACAACATCATCTATAAATTTATTGATATATTTTGTTCCTGATAAATCCTACACTAGACGTTACACCCGCATTATGTTGTCTAGCATCTTCTCTATTCTATTGGAATAAAGAGTCCCTCTATACCAAACTAAATGTGTGTAAACCCTTATTGAATTAACGAACCATATTATATACACCAATATATAGTTTTTACTTCATTTTCCATTCATATTGTGCATATATATATATATATATATATATATATATATATATATATATATATGTATATACACACACATATATGTATATATACATACATATATATATATATATACATATATATATATATATATATATATATATATGTATATACACACACATATATGTATATATACATACATATATATATATACATATATATATATATAACTACTTCATTTATTCACATAAATTTAATATACGAAAGTATGGATTTATGCGTAAACTTAAAGTATTTACTTCAAAAGTGCTCAATACGTAGGTAGAGCTAGTTAGTAATTTATAAAATATATATGACGATTAAGCTACACTGAATATTCTGCGTTTCATCCAACTATAGGATTCGTCAGGCTTACGAATCCTATAGTTGGATGAAACGCAGAATATTCAGTGTAGCTTAATCGCCATATATATTTTATAAATTACTATATATATATATATATATATATATATAAATATATATATACATATATATATATATACCTACCAAACATATATATATATATATATTATATGTATCGACCAAACATATATATATATATATGCATATATATATATATATATATATATATATATGTATATTATATATATCGGCCAAACATATATATATATATATATATATATATATATATATATACGTTTGGTCGATATATATATATATATATATATATATATATATATATATCGACCAAACGTATATATATATATATATATATATATCGATCAAACATGTATATATATATATTATATATATATCGACCAAAGATATATATATATATATATATATATATATGTATATATATATATTATATATATCGACTAAACACACACACACACATATATATATATATATATATTTACATATATATATATATCGACAAAACATATATATACATATATATATATATATATATATATATATATCGCCCAAACATTGTTCTTTTTTATTTGATCCGACATATTTTTTTTCAAATTTTAATAGTTCATCTAGTATTGCGAGAATCAACCAACATATTTACTCTCACAAACATGGATTTATGGATCTGGTTGGTTATATTTTGCAATATTGTTTTGAACACAGGACCTAGGTAAGTTTTGTTAGGGATTTATTAGCCTAAATTGTTTATTTTTATGCAAGTTATTCTGGTCCATAATAAGAACGTATGTGTTTTTTTTCTGTCTTCATTCTCAATTTTTAGTCTTTTAAAAATATAGAATGATAGTTTCATGATGAACAAATATTGTAGTGCTCCTCAAAAAGAGGAGTTAATAACTTTGAGAATTGCCCCCCAAAATATACGTCAATTGTTCTGCGTATGGTATCCTCGTAGCAGAGCATATATTTCTGTAAACCTAAAAACTATATCACAAAAAGGAAGGGTAGTTCATGCGAATGTGTTCTCCTGAAACGAAACGAACATCATATTACATCCTCATAGATATTGGGGGTATTACTCTAATCTTCTTTAAGCTGTGGGAGGTCGTTTAAGACAGCATACTCCTATGAATATATATATATATATGCATATATATATATATATATATATATATATATATATATATATATATATATTATAAATGTTTAGAGGTACAGAATTTAAATACAGTTTTAAATATAATGGGTGGAAGTCTCTCGAGAACTTTTTACGCTATCATCTCATCAGGAGAAAATCGATAGCGAAAAATAATAGTACTATGTCGAAAGTAAAGCGTTCTGATGGGGAACTATTGAATGTGCCAAAAATCATGGGGGCACTAAAATAAAGTTTATTAACGTTTAAAAAACGATTAAAATAATGGCACAACGAGGGGGGGGAAACGGGAGAAAAGATTCACAGTTCCCCAAAGAGAAACAATGCGTTAGATGTTTCTTTCTGCCGCCACAAAGAAGGTTTCCGCACCGCAAAAGAGACAGATTCCAAGATCTTTAATTGGTTTCTGGAGTTCGCTCTATGTAGCACCTCGAACCATTCAATTTTATATATATCGGCACATAACGGGTTGTCAACCAAATGCTGGCCAATAGCAGAATCCAAGGCTGCAGAAGGAGGGAGACTACCAGACCCCATCCTCCCTTGTCTGATCTTCAAGTCAAAAGATGCAAGGATGTTCGCCCAACATAATCAGCATTGCACTGGCATTTGAATTGATATACAATATTGCTATCTTGGATGTAAGGCAAACTATCCTTGCGAAAAGACGGAAATGCATGTCTCGTAGTATATACCTACCAAACGCAAGGACACAGAATAAAAGCAGTCATAAATACTTCTGCGAATCTGTTTGGAAAGTCTGTTACCCTTTCTCCCAATCCACGGTAATTTTAAATAAACCGGGCATTTCAAAAGTCCAAACTTTTTAGGGGATTTAAAATCCGCAACCTTTTTGAAAATACAGTCATTAATAAGGTCAACAGGAGAACCATTATTGATGAATTTTTCCCTGATCTGATCGAGTTCGGCGTCCAATCTGTTAAATCAACAAATCATCAGGGCTCTATGCCCCAAAGTATTAATTAAGTCGACCTTACGTGATTTTGGTACAAAAGACAACCAGTTCACATATAGGCCAGTAAATGTCGGCTTCCTATGAATTGTAGTGAGAAAGCCCCCCCCCCTTGACCGTTCGACAAGAACATCCAAGAAGGGAAGCGAGTTGTCTTTCTCACTTTCCATAGTGAACTTTAGAGCTCCATGCAAACAATTCAACCTATCCAAAAATATCGACGCTTCACTTTGCGATGGAAAAGCAGCAAAAGTGTCGTCAACAGATATACGAAATATGCAGTGGGTTTTGTTATAGAGTTAAACAGAACGAATTCATTGTACCCGACGAAAATATCCGCTGAAGTTGGGGCCAACGGACTCCCCATTGAAACACCGTCAACCTGACAGTACATAATATCACAAAAACTAAACTCCACAGATTTTGTGCAGATTAAAATGATTTCAATAAGAATCTCTTTAGATAAACGTGGAGCAGTCAGGCGACCATCGTAAAGCGCGTCGGTACATATACGTATAGTCTCATCGAACGGTATATTGGTAAAGAGACTAGAGACATCAAATGAGCACATAAAAGATGTCTCTGCATTAGAATCCAACCCACGTACATAATCAACAAACTGAAAAGCCTCAGGGATACAGTGCGTGGTATATAACTCGCGCACAGGTTGCAGAATTTCCACAAGCCACTGAGCCAAAGAATGTTGTGCCGAACCAACCATTGATAAAATAGGTATCAGTGGAACACCTTGCTTGTGGATTTTGGGGAGACCGTACGTTCTAGGACGTTGTGAACCAGAGGGTCTAATCCTGTCATAGACGTCCTTGCAAACAACTTTCTTTTTAAATAAAATGCTACATTTGGTTGACAACCCATGCTGTGCCGATAGATATAAAATTGAATGGTTCGAGGTGCTACATAGAGCAAACTCCAGAAACCATTTAAAGATTTTGGAGTCTGTCTCTATTGCGGTGCCGAAACCTTCTTTGTGCAGAAAGAAACATCTAACGCATTGTTTCTTTTTGGGGAACTGTTAATCTTTCTCCCGTTTTTCCCCCTCGTTGTGCCATTATTTTAATCGCTTTTTAAATGTTAATAAACTTTATTTTAGTGTCCCCATAATTTTTGGCACATTCAATAGTTCCCCATCAGAACTCTTTATTTTCGACATAGTATTATTATTTTTTGCTATCGATTTTTTCCTAAGATGATAGCTGAAAGAGCTCTCGAGAGATTTCCGCCCATTATATATATATATATATATATATATATATATATATATATATATATATATATATATATATGAATATGTTGAATATGAAAACTAGTGCCTACACATATGCAAATATTTTTCAGTGATCACCCTGCTAGGGAGAATCACATCATCAGGCCAAGAATAATGAGATATTCTTGGCCTGATGATGTGATTTTCCCTAGCAAGTTGGTCACTGAAACATATGTGCATATGTGTAGCCACTAATTTTCATATTCAACATATTCATATCGCTCTGTCTAAACATTGATCACTCTTTGGCAGACACATTGTGTTTTTTGTTTTTGTTTTTGAATAAACAATACTACCAATAATATATATATACATATATGTGTATATATATATATATATATATATATATATATATATATATATATATATATATATAATTATTTCGCCCGTTTAAGAAATAAGTTCTTTAATGTTGAGCACTGTATGGTATATAAGAATAGTCGGTAAGCTAACCTTGACGCGACATCTCACCTACTGTCGAATGATCACTATAGTTCGTCTGAATAAACGAGTTTTAATTATGTTAATATTTCTTTTTATTCAGCGGCGGTTGAATGTGGCCTAGGGGTTTATGTCCTTGCTAATGGAGCCAAAGGTGGCTTCTGTTCTTAGACAAGCGGCAATCGTCACTCCATACACTGATGATTGCAAAAGCATGACACACTAGTGATTGTATACGAATGTGTCCATCGAGCTTAATTATATTTAATTATATGCTAATTATTTCTGACCATATATATAAGTTCTTGTCCATCAATATATATATATATATATATATATATATATATATATATATATATATATATATATATACGTACACACCCACACACACATATATATATATATTCTTTATTTACTTTTTACTTAAGAAGTAAAGAAGTAATACACATATGTAAAAAAAATGTAAAAAAGAGTATACCCTGCTCTGCTTGGGTATAGAGCACTCGGTTAATAATTTAGTCAAACTCCATCGGTTACTTAACCTCTGGAAAACAATAACTTCGGATCATATATATATATATATATATATATATATATATATATATATATATATATATATATATATATATATATATATACTAGCATTTCAGCCCGGCGTTGCCCGGGTGTTTGGAGGTGTATGTTGAGAAAAAAAAAAGAAAAAGACAACGCGGTCAATTTTTTTAAACTTTGCCCCCTATTATGTCCCCTTAACATTTATTGTTTTGAATCAAATCAAGTTATTAAGTTATATCCATGTCCAAGGAACCTATATCTAAAATTTCAAGTGTTTAGACCCACAATTGGCGGAGGAGTTTGGTAGAATTCTCAAAGGTCAAATCGTTGAACTTTGACCCCTTGCTCGGGTGTTTGGAGGTGTATGCTGTGCAAAAAAAGCAAAAAACAAAAAATGGTTAATTTTTTAAAACTTTTACCCCTATTATGACCCCTTTAAATTTATTGTTTCGGGCTCAAATCACTTTATTAAGTTAGATCCATGTTCAAGGAACCTATATCTAAAATTTCAAGTGTATAGACCTAAAATTGTCGGAGGAGTTTGGTAGAGTTCTTAAAGGTCAAATCGTTGAAATTTGACCCCTTAACAGCCACATTTCTGGCTGACACTCGTCACATCGATTTTCCCAAATCTCAGTACCCGGTATTTCAAATTTCGAGTCTATAGACTAAAAATTGACAGAGTTATTGCGTAGGGAAATGTACACAGACAGACAGAAAGACAGACAGACAGACACGTTCACTTTTATATATATACTAGCATTTTAGCCCGGCTTTGCCCGGGTGTTTTGAGGTGTACGCTTAGCAAAACAAAAAAAAAGTCAATTTTTTAAAACTTTGACCCCTATTATGACCCCTTTAAATTTATTGTTTCGGGCTCAAATCACTTTATTAAGTTAGATCCATGTTCAAGGAACCTATATCTAAAATTTCAAGTGTCTAGACCCAAAATTGTCGGAGGAGTTTGGTAGAGTTCTTAAAGGTAAAATCGTTGAAATTTGACCCCTTAAAAGCAAAATTTCTGGCTAACACCCGTCACATCAATTTTCCCAAATCTCAGTACCCGGTATTTCAAATTTCGAGTCTATAGACTAAAAATTGACAGAGTTATTGCGTAGGGAAATGTACACAGACAGACAGACAGACAGACACGTTCACTTTTATATATATATATATATATATATATATATATATATATATATATATATATATATGCATATATCTTTCCTATACAGGTCCATATTCATCTTTATTATCTATATTATCTTACTATCTGCCTATCTATTAAACTGTCCTAATATTTATCTACCTGTCGACGTGTAAATTTATGTATGTATATATATATATATATATATATATATATATATATATATATATATATATATAAACAAACATATCACATATCAGTTTCTTACACGTTTTTCTGAAGGTCACTTTCCTTTTCTAATATCTGAATCGTCCACCATATTTAACAATCCCACTGTGACACTTCCGGTCTGTTCACGCAGGAAATTGCCTAATATAATAATATAACTTGACAAATTATTACTTTACATGACGTCGAAATATCTTTTTTTTTTACACATTGACCGACAGCAAAAAACGAATTACCGATTCTTTCTAGCGAAGGTGTCAGGTTCAATATTGTTGGGCATGAGTGACTTTCATGAGATTCCCGTTCATCACACTGTTTGTTTATTAAATCCCACCCGGTGGGCCACGCCCTAGCCATGCCCGGAGGGTAGCGACCTATTGTGGAATTATCAGAATCGAACCTTTTGTGTAGCAGTGAGTCGGTCTCATTTCAGATACAAACATTGTGGCATTGTGCCAGAGTTACTATAAAAAGATTACTAGTAATGTAAAGACCGACTTGTTATATTTATACTAGTGAATAAATGTGATCCTTTGGGTCACAGATTTGAACCAAGAAAAGAATAATATCTGCAAAAAGAGTTATATACACACACACACACACACACACACACACACACACACACACACACACACATATATATATATATATATATATATATATATATAGCAGGGGTACCCGGCGTTGCTCGGATGTTTCGAGGTGTGTGCGGTTTTGAGTAAATCAAAACAAAAGTATAAAAAAAATCGTTGGCCGGGTGTTTGTTTCCGGGGCGGGGATTGTTTAAAAAAAAAAAAAAATGATGTTAGGTAAGTAGGAAGGATCAAACCCGGAGTATTGGGGCGAAGTTGGAAAATTAAGTGTGAAAAAAAAAATGCGATGTTAACAACTCGGCCACCAAGAAAATCCATTTTAAGTGTTTATGAAAAAAAAAAAAAAGACTACGGTAGGTCAGCGCGAATGTGAAAATATAATGTGACTTGTCCGGCATGCTAACCACTATGCAACGGAGCACTGCAACTGCGTTTAGTGATTTTAGGTAACTTAACATGAAAGAAGTGAACGGTTGTATTAAATTAAATTTTGAATAGAAAAAGGTACACATTCTATAATGAAAAAGATTAGAAACTTACCATAAGAATTTCCTATCAGAGTTTTAAAACATTGACCTGACAGGAATATGGGTGGAGTGTGGACAATACTTATGAGACTGCCATGCTGATAATTCACAGCAAAAAATAACTATAAATAATAATAGAAGGGAGAATTGGCTTTCCTATTTGTATAAAGCTCTTGGATACACAATGTTTGATGTTCTACCCTCTGGTGCTAATATATATATATAGATTGTGTGGCGAATCTACCCGTGAACATCCTACATAAAACTGTCCGTGACTAAAGCAAGAAGCTAAGTTCAGACCAACCACTGCCAAGGTTTGTCCTTGCGACTTATTTATTGTCATGGCAAAACATAATTTTATTGGGAACTGAAGCCTTTTAAATGGAATTGTTGAATCTGATGGAATAATTGGTATTCTAGGAAGAAATCTCAATTCGCCTGTAGCTACACATGAGGTTGCATTCGTGTTACACATAATCTTGTTCCATTGCATAGTCGTGAAGCATCAAGTTTCTGAGTAACACAATTGGACATCCAGATTTCAGTTTTAATTTGTGTGGTGGCATACCAGGTAATTGCAAGGAATTAAAAAATTCTGTAGGGTACTGTACAGCATGGTCATTATCTACAGTAGAATCTAGAGAAGTGTAAATGTATATATGTATTATTCCTTAATTGGATTTTTTTATTTTTGAGATGAGCATTGTATGTTAATTTTATTTTATTTCGGACTATTAGTCTCATCTTATCTTTTTATTGGTGCACAACGTTTCGGCCAACTTCCTCTGGCCTTCGTCAGGTGGTAACCGCGACGGATAGGAACTTCGAATCTCCTAACTGCATTCTCAGCCATCACTGCCATCCGTAGTTGTTGGCGTCTCACCACATTTTTGACCAATTACCTCTGGCACGCTTTGGGTGGGATTGAAACCGCTATCTTCAGACAATGTTTATCTGGAACCGTAGAGATTCAACGTCTCTATCAACTGCGCCACGGGCCCCGAAGGGCTTTTTTTTTATCACTGCCATCCGTAGTTGTTGTCGTCTCACCACATTTTTGACCAATTACTGTCCCGTGTTACGGGGCCCGTGGCGCAGTTGATAGAGACGTTGAATCTCTACGGTTCCAGATAAACATTGTCTGAAGATAGCGGTTTCAATCCCACCCAAAGCGTGCCAGAGGTAATTGGTCAAAAATGTGGTGAGACGACAACAACTACGGATGGCAGTGATGGCTGAGAATGCAGTTAGGAGATTCGAAGTTCCTATCCGTCACGGTTACCACCTGACGAAGGCCAGAGGAAGTTGGCTGAAACGTTGTGCACTAATAAAAAGATAAGATGAGACTAATAGTCCGAAATAAAATAAAATTAAAGTGTAAATTTGTTCCTCACCTGGAATTTCATCAAGCAGTTGGTCATTGATGATGTGTACCATATCATTTTTTGGAGCTAAAATTGCTCTTTCTGTTAGCCATTGGGGATTAGTATAATTTGCAGCTATATTTGGGTAAACTTTGTTACAAAGTTCTGTGAGTGAGGAAACAATTGATCCAATACTTGAAGTAATTACAATTTTACCATGTTTGTCTGTTGGAATTTTGCCATCTCCAATTTGTAGAAGTATGGAAGCAAATTTATCAGCCAATGGGTCACTATTAAGATGGACACGCATGTTTGTAGATAAGGTTACAGTCTTGATGTACTTCCACAAATATGACAATTTAATGCAAGGATCGAGATCATCAGCAGTACTTCCACGTGGAACAATACGAAGCGTTTGTCGGAAGTCACCAGATAATAAAAGTGTGATGCCACCCATGACAACATCACGTGACTTGAGATCACGCAATATTTTATCTAGAGCTTCAAATGCTTTTTTATGTGCCATTGTACATTCGTCCCATATGATCAAGGAACAATTCTGTAACATTTTAGCTGAATCTGATCCTCGTTCTATATGGCAAATTGGAATAGAATCTTTTATTAATGATAATGGCAATTTGAATGTGGAATGAGCTGTTCTACCACCAGGAGGGAGGGTTGCTGCAATACCTGATGATGCCACAGCTACAGCTATTTTTCCTTCTGACCTTACTTTTGCAAGAATTAACTTAGTAACAAATGTCTTTCCTGTTCCTCCTTGTGCATCAAGGAATATAAGGCCACCTTGCTGATCTTCAACAGTATTAACTACAGTTCGAAAAACATGAATTTGCTCACTATTTAGTTTTGCAATACCGTCCCGAACAATTGATGCTTGTTCATGTGGTTGATAGCTAATTTCACGTGTCCAAGCAGTAACAATAGGATGTGTATTAGATCTATCAGGTGAGGTAAGACCCAAATCTGTCAGTGTTTTACCATTCATCTTATATGTAATATCTTCAATATGAACCAGAGCAGTATTGAATATTTTGTCTGTAAAAGTTATACCAGCCCCAGGATGTTGATTGCGTTCCCTAAGGAAATCTTCACTTAATGCTTCTTTGTGTGTATGCCAAAGTCGTGTTGGATAAGATACTGCACAGGTAGTTAACATGATAGCAAACAAATGTCTCAAATTATGTGCCAAGGCAGATGTAGATGCTTCCTGTAATGTAGCATCCCAGTGGTTATCATCATCAAGCAATCCATGTGCAGCACATGCATCTCTGAATGTATTCATAATTTGACCATTAATATTTTTTAGATCATTTAAGTTCTGTGGACCTCTAACATGATGTAGAAGCAGTCTCAAACAGAAGCATTCAAAATGATTTGGATGCCCAAAACTTTAGTTTTTTTAACACACGGGTAGCCTTGAACTGACCTACCCTGTAAGCGTCGCTTGAATGTTTTATTATGAGTGTCCCATGTATAATAAGCGGGAATTTCAGCATACAGAAGTGTACGTGCGAAAGCGTCTGTTTTACACAAATTGAAAAACGCTGTTAAAGTAGTTGGAGGTGGATGTGCAACTCTATCAGCTGCGTTATTTTCAGTGAAGTAAACCCGCTGTCCGTTTTCTAGATGCACTGCAAGGTGAATAACTGTGGGATG
Organism: Euprymna scolopes; assembly: GCF_053919585.1. Classification (NCBI taxonomy): domain Eukaryota; kingdom Metazoa; phylum Mollusca; class Cephalopoda; order Sepiida; family Sepiolidae; genus Euprymna; species Euprymna scolopes. The sequence goes on from NC_136519.1 coordinate 35,687,201, forward strand.
ATGCGCATGTACGTGGAAGTAAAATATTCTCCAAATGGCTTCATTAGTGGAAATATAACGGCCGGTTTCATATCTCTTAACTTCATCATGAGCATTATTTTCCAATGTGAAGACAGCTTGATCACAGTCTTTATTTACATATTTACAAATGTACTTAATTGATTTTACACTATTACAATATTCGACATTGATATGTGCATTAAAAATCTTACAAAGGGGTTTATTGTATGGTACAACCCATCGGTTGTCTACATGAAACGTTGCATTCCCAGGGAGGGTAACTGTTGTTTCAAAGCCTCCAGCATCAGTAGGCAATCGTCGATATAATGGGTAACCATTTTGATCTGACCGAGTTTCATTTAAAAATTTCTTTGGATATCTCTTAGAGCATTTTCCTTCTTTGAGACATGGTGCAGAGCTGTTTAATGTTCCACATGGTCCATGAATCATGTTGTGTCTAATGATATCATGTAAAACTGGATCTGTTACAGGATCAGGAATTTCTGCACTGATAACAGAGTCTATGTAAGAGGATCTCAATTTTTGCTGAAGCCAAACCAGACAATGAGCATGTGGCAATCCTCTTTTCTGCCACTCAACAGTGTACATATATGCTACAACCACTCTGAAAATGTTTCCTTTTGTAAGTAAATCCATAAGGACACGTAGCTTTAGATGAAAAACTCTTGCTATGAGGTCATGCCGATCATGTGGTTGTTGATATGGAAGGAGTTCATTCACAATCTCTGGCCACTTGGGATTGCAGGTAAAAGTTATAAATAAATCAGCAGTTCCATGTTTTCTCACATAGACCAATGCATCTTGTGTGCGTTCATGCATATATCGTGATCCCCCAGTAAATGTTGCTGGTAGTATGGTCAAACGGCCCACATTTTCAATGTTGCCATCAATATTTACAGAATCTCTTAAGTGAATGTAATCAGCAACTCTTAGCTCCCTCTGATGAGTTTTAATGTAGATAAGCCTCTCATGCTCTATTTTAGCATACATGTCAACTATGTATTGTTGGAATAGGTTCCTACATTTAATCAGAATATTAAAACTGTCGTCACGGACCATAATTCGGAATGCGTAGAAAGCATTAGCTGATATTTTTTTTCCTATTACTAACTCTTTATTTTGATGATTTGTCTGCCATACAAAGAAATTATAACCTTCTTGACCTGTCCAATGAATGATTGGGTACTGTAAAGCATCATATGCCCAATGTGTTACAGCAATACGCTGTAGTTGATGGTTTCTGCGATGCAAGATGATATCTCGCTGATGAAATTCTTGACCGACTATTACAACAGCAACCTCAGGTGCATCTGGAACATTGAAACAGCGTTTATGTTCTTGTCTTGGAGTTTTATCAGCATGTATAACTACTTTGAAATCATCACATGGAGCATGCTCCATAGCCATCTTGAAGTTTTTGATAAAGTTATTTTATCGGTGAAGCATATTTTGCAAATCAAGAACAATGTCAAACTTTGTTTTGGGAGCATAATTACATCTTGTCGTAGCTTCTTGCTGATCATCATCCATGAAATATATTTGAAGATACTGTGGATTTCCAGTATCGAATGGAAGCAAAGAACCAAGTCTATGAGAAATCTGCCCACAAACTTTAAATGTCGGCATGTAGGCTCCTTCACGTATTTGTTCAGCACCGAAGCTTGTCATACTGAAGCAGTTATTGTAACTCCGGATGTTGTTCAAGAAATGTGTTGAGTTAATTGAATTGTTATCAATAAGTGAGCGTAATGGTTCAGGAGGTATACCTAAATCTGGAAGAATAACTTTTCCACCAGAACAACAGATACCTGGTGATTCCCGATTCCATTTCTTTGCTTTGCATTGTCTGCAAGGTGTCCCATTACTCAATGTGCCAATTTGAGCATCTGAGCGTAATTGATAAGTACGTGTAGCCTCATATGTACGTCCTTCGTGCAACCAGAAAGATGATTTAGGAGCAGTTGTGCGTAATGTCTGTCTGCATTGCTTCTAATATAGCCCGTCTGTTTTGCGCAACCCTAAGTTCCACATATGTGTTTATATCCGTAGGTTGCGACTGGTCCGCCTCATATAAGTCTGGGTCAAAAGTAACTTGATGTGACCCATAGTCCTGATTTGCATGTTCGTTCAAGGAAGTACCAGAAGTGTCTTTCTGAGACTGTTCATAATGTTCCCATTGTCGACTTCTTTTTCTGGTTGCAACTGCTGTTGTATTACGACTAAGGGAAGTCTTTTTTGGTGGCATATTTTATAAAAGATTGTATTGTGTAAAAAGTGAAAAATTGTTATATACTCAACTAATGAGCTCTATGGTCTTGATGTTTGACTTTTGATATTTGATTGCCTTTTCAACTGAAAAAGAAAAAACTGACAGAATTCAGTTTATGTTTTTATTGCCCCCCCTCTTCTACCGACGAAAGAAATAAATTCAACGTTTCCATCAATGAACGAAATGTATGAGTCTACCACATTATGAATCGATGTAGATAATATATGAGGGGAGTAAAGTTTATGTAAATGCAAACATCGGACTGTATTTTGCAAACGAAATAAACCGGTAATGATGTATATTTATTTGTTATTTATTGCGGACAAAAATGGAAATAATCATAGTTCTTGTAGTGGCCAATTTTTGTTGAAAAAAAACATTGCTGTGGATGTTTCCAATACCCCGGTTTTGGGGAAGTTATAATCGCCCCCCCCCCGGCAAACAGAAGGACCCAAATATGTAAACTGTGCAAAACTGGGCGGGCAAAAATGAGGGACTTAGTTGTGCAAGCCGATTTATCCTAAATTTTTTGTAGGTTTCCTATGAGTTTTCTATTGTATTCAAAAGAGTAAGGAGTAAACTTAATGTGCCAAAGGGGAAAGTTTTCTGGGTCTATTTCCGAGTTAATTAGTAAAGTGAAGTATTTGTACAGGTGAAAAATAAAGTTTTTTGTGTCTATTTCCGAGTTAATTAGTAAAGTGAAGTGCTAAGACATTGTAAAAAAAACACCTTGTTAGTACAAAACATGAATTAATTAGAGCCAAACCGAATGATATTGGCGTTCGCAAAAAACAACAAAGTAAAATTTCGTACATGACGCAATGGAAAATGTGTGTTAAAATCATTGGTAGATGTTCCCCACCCCCCAAAAAAGAGGAAGTAAATAAAGAACGAAATAAAAAGTGGAGAAAGAGAGGTTCTACTGCAAACCGGAAAGAATAAAAATGCAACAATATTGAATAACCCCAAGAATCGTACGCTGAAAAATGTAAGTATGTGTATTTCATGTTAGTATTAAAATTTATAGTTTTTATTTATGTAGTTTGGTAGGGTAAAGTAATTACCCAGATATAGTTTTTGTATTATCTCCTGGTGTTATTGTTATTATTATTATTATTATTATTTTTTCTTAAGTAATTGTGTATTTGTTTTGGTTTATTAGTTGTTGTTGTTTTATTATTTTGGTATATTTTATTTTGTGTAAGCGATCCGTTGCAGACGATGTGTTTTTGAAGTAAACCTGTTTGTCTGCATTGTGGTCGTAGTCGGTTTCTTCCCATTCGAATGTCGTCTGCTGACATTCAGATAGGCTTTGTATGAATGGTTTAATGAAAGTTCCACTAAGGGAAAAAAAGTAATAAATTGCAAAAAAATAATAAATAAATAACCACTGATGTAATAAGTCACCCGTCGTCCCCTGAGTATGAATTCCGAAATTAGTGGAAGCATAGCATAATATAAAAGTAAAAAATTTAAAAAAAGAAGTCGTATTATCGTCTGACAGCGATAAAGGAAGTTTGGTAAGAAATAGCTTTACAAAAGTGAAATATCGTGTAGACTGAAAGCATAGGAAAGTAGTCCCCCATCACCATCAGCACAACAAAAGAAAATGAAAATGAAAATGTAACGATGTTAAACATGCCGTCCCGTAAATCGTAGTTCTGATTTTTAGAAAACCCTACCAACGCGAGTCTAAAGTTAATGAAAGTCGAGTAATCGAAGTAATGTGTTCGGTAATGCAATTCAAGATAACGTATAGCGTTTAGTTCGTGTTTATGTTTAAGGAAAGAAAGAGAAACATAGGGAAGTACCCCCACCACCATCACCAAAAAAGCGAAAAAGACAACGAAAGGTAAGAAAGAAAGAAAGAAAGAAAGAAAAAAAAGAACGAAAGGAAAGAGCAAAACGGAAGTTGTGTTTGTGAAAGTAAGTTTGGTGCGTTTCACGTAAATGTCAATCCAGGTTTTCATAAAACTCTAACCACGCGGGTTATAACGAAATCGAAGTAATGTAATTGTGAATTCAATTCCAGGTAACGGATTGTGTTCTGTTTTAATCTAATTTTATTATAATAAATGCTTTATAAATTGTGTTTATGTTTTATGCTAACCAATGGCAAAGTAAGCGTGGTTCTTTGCAGCGTAAGTCCAGTCCAGTTTTTAGATAAATTCTAACCGGTGGTCGGTTTTAAATGTCTCCTGTGAACGGTCTGGAACGGTGTAAGTGAGTGGCGATGGAAGGATGAATTTAGTAGAGAGAGTATACTTTACTATTTCCATTAAATGTAACCGATTTTTACAGTGGACTCTCACCAGACAGAATATAGGAAACTCTGATCAGCGAGATACTGGATAGGCAATAAGCCTATAACATACGGCAGATGTCGTGATTCAGTTTGTGAATGATACGGCTGCACCAAATGTATACAGGTGCAGTCCTATAAAAGTCAAAGTCGGAGGGGAAAATGAGTTAATTTTATTTATATAGAGATATATAAAGAAGTCAGCAGTGAAATACCCATCTCGGAAAAAAATGCTAATTTTATATCCTCTAATTTTAGTTATACAAACATCAAAAAAAGGCTGTACTTATTTAATGCTATAATGCAATATAATGTTTTGCAATAAGTATGTAGATGTAATAAGTAATTATTTAATAAACAGCGTTTGACACATGAATATTCTATAATATTATATACATTATCATATTTTTTGCATTAATAGTAAAACGCCTGGTGTCGCTGCCATTCAAAAAAAAAAGGAATTGCATTTTATTCCTCGGAATAATAAACATAATGTCACTTGTAACCAGACTTTTTTAGTGATTGAAAAAAGAAAACTGATTTAATCTATTATTATTATTTTAGCTTTTAATAGAGGTGAGTGGATAATTACAGTATATATATATATATATATATATATATATATATATATATATATATATGAACATGTTGAATATGAAAACTAGTGCCTACACATATGCAAATATGTATCAGTGATCACCCTGCTAAGGAGAATCACATCATCAGGCCAAGAATAATGAGATATTCTTGCCCTGACGATGTGATTTTCCCTAGCAAGTTGGTCACTGAAACATATTTGCATATGTGTAGCCACTAATTTTCATATTAAACATATTCATATCGCTCTGTCTAAACATTGACCACTCTTTGGTAGACACATTAATAAACAATACTACCAATAATATATATATATATATATATATATATATATATATATATATATATATATATATATAATGGTCGGATATCTCTCGAAAATAAAGAGTTCTGATGGGGAACTATTGAATGTGCCAAAAATTACGGGGAAATATCGCAAAAATTTGTTTGGATTTATTTTTTTATCAAACAGTATGTAAGAAATACTAAGAATTATATCTAGTTGATATTGTGGAAGTTCTCTCCCTTTGTACATTGAGTAATTTCTTAGCTGAGATCTATAATATTATTGTATAAAAATCAATTTGTGTTAGTCCTTTCTCATAAGTTCTCAAACGACTGAGCCTATCTTTTGCTAAATTTCACAAAAAGCTCATTCACAAGTCTGTTAGTGTTCGTAGATATGTTTATATGCAATGAATTTATTCGATAAGTATCGAAAAAAAAATTAAATCCGATCTTCAAAATAGCTTTTCTTTCTCAGGGATAAAGAAAAAGAAAAATATTACAGAAGAATATTTTACATTTCACCGGCAAAGTGAGATAATAAAATTTTAGCAAATCATTTCTTCTTAAAAAACCCAAACAGATTTATTATGATGTGTAGATTAAAGAAGGGCATTCGACTACAGATGGAATGATCCCCTGTTCAAGCGCGGGTGTACCCTACCATTTTATTTTAATTTTTGCTTATTAAGGAGTTCAATTTACGACAAAAGTAGCGTACAATTTTAAATCTTTGCAAATCATTTCTTTGTTTGCATATCTTTAAAACTAAATATTAATCTGAAGTGATTTTTTTCAGCGCGTTAATCGTCAAGCCCAAATATCAGTTGCTACCATATTGTAAACAAACACAGACAGGATTTGATCACGACATTATCATTATCATTTTTTTATTATTTTTTACAAATTATTCCTCCTAATGTATGATAATCAATCTGAATAAATTAAAATATCATGTTTAAGCGTATTGTACGACCGGGCAACGGCGGCCTGGCAGCTTGTTTACTATATGTTTAATAATAAAACAATAATTATAATTTATAAATATAATGATTTCCGCCCCTTTTAGAAGTAAATTTCTAACAGAGTCTGTTGAGATCAAAGCGTCGGCCATTTGGTCTACGTGCGATATCGACAGAGTTTAGTCACTCAATCAATGTAAACCGTCTTTGTATTATGTTTATGTCTTCATTAATGCTTAATTTCGCTTGAATATAGTCGTAATTGAAGGAGGTCCTGTGGTTTGATCCTCGCTAATGGAAAAAGGGATGGTTTCGTTGTGGGGTTCGAATCCCAGGTCCAGTAGCATTACAATATTTTACACTGACAATTTCGGAAGGATGAAACGCGAGTGTCTGTAGGTATTAAAAAATCACATTTTGTATTTATAATATACTAGACTACCCGTGACCCGTTGGGTCAGTATGTTATATTAGCTATAGAATTAAAGTATGAGCGTGACACTTGTGACGTAAAGAAAATAGTTTTTTTGTGACATAACAGACATATTTCTATGAAAGTATATTAAAATGAAAAAAAAAAAAGAATATACATCGATTTCTATGAGTTGTTATGTTTATAATTGTTTATTTAAAAAGAAATTACAACCATTGAATTATAAGTGGTTCTTCATACTGATGGGTAAATGTACACTGAACAGATACCATAATACTTAAAATTAAATTCAAATTTTTATATATCTTTTAAGTTAAATGCGAAAAAAACAAAAACAAAAACAATTGGGACGCTAAAAACGTACACAGGAAAAACAATACGTTTTATTGTCGCGTTGATTATTTATTTGTAACGCGATTAAAAAAACATATTTTGGGGTTATTTATTTATGTTGTTAGTGTAGAAGAAAATCTATGAATGTTTTTTTAAAAAGGTGTATTAAAAAATGAAGAATAAATTTTTAAAAAATGAAGACGGTGGTTAAATCGCCGTTGTAAAATGCTCTTATGGTTTTCAACGGGTTAAAGTAGATTTATTTGTAAGAAAATTGCGTTTATATAACTTAAACGTAATACGGAAATTAACGATGTAAAAAAAAGCATAAAGTATTAGCAATTGTTTATTTGGATAATTTAAACGTGAAAACAAGTAGGACGCTGAAAACGTACACAGTAAAACAATATGTTTTATTGTCGCGTTGATTATTTAGTATAATATATATCGTATATATAAAACAGATCACTGATTATATGTATTATTTGTAATCACGTTTTTCGTTTGCTTCCGATATCTTGAAGCTTTTATTCAATAAATTTAAGATATTGGCCTTGCTAAGGACATCCGATTGTTCGAACAAACCTGGTCCAGCGATTTGTGTCTATTTGTTTACGCTGTTATGGGTTTATGTTTATATACGCATGCGCAACCGGAAGTCGTAAACCGTATGTTGGGTTACAACACCCGTTACAAGGTCATTTTAGTTTTATAAGTATATAGATATATATGTATGTGCGTAATTTCTATATAATATTTTGACTTAAGTTCGAATCGTGTTTAGCATCAGTGACGATTTTTAGTGAACAATATCATACAGTGAAACACGAGTATAATAGACGTCTTCTCCGGCCCCTACAGTTCTTTTATATCCGGGTTATACTTATATCCGAGGTTCTTATATTCGGGTTACACTGTACATTAACACAGGCTCTTATTTGAGGCCAGATATAATCTCTCTTATATCAGCCAGCTCCGCAGGGAAATAAATGATATGCACATTCCCTTTAAGAGGTTTATGTGAACGTTCTTTGCTGTTACATAAAGAATGGACAATTAGGGTTGATTTCACATCGACTATCTCTGCTGAAAGGTCACTTCACTTGGTCTTCCTGACCGAGATTCATCAGTATTGTTGATTGAGACCGTTTGTTGAATTTGAACGCTTGTGCAAAACAGCGATCAGAAACATTTTTTAAAAATAAATTGTTTTATTTTGACACTAGTTGTACCCTGGCACGCGTTGCTGTGGCTCGAGTTGGTGTAATGGAAGAATGCCTATCTTCGCTGGTTTAGCACTCCGAAATCTACCCAGCAAATATGTTGTTATACACGAACGTGAGACGGACATTTCCAACCGAAAAAAAGAAGGAAAACAGGAAGAAGAATAAAACAAAAAATCGGTTCCTAGTGCGCCTCTAAAGAAAAAATTGAAAATAAATAAATAAATAAATAAAAAGAAATAAACGATGAAAATCGGGAGAAAGGCATCGAACAAAGCGACATGTAACAGAAATGAAAAGAAAGGAGAGAAGGAATAAATAAACAAAATGTAGAAACAGAAGCAGAAACATAAAATAAATAAATAAATATAAATGAAAAGAAACGATGGTGGACCTGCCGTAAAAAAAAGAGGAAACAAGGAAATAGAGAAGAAATAAATTTGAGAAAAGGGAAAGATCGGAAAAATGAAAAACAGGGGGAAGATACTTGGAAACCGCCCCACCCCCTCCAAAAAAGCAAAGAAAACGATGTTTTAATTGCCGGAGAATACAAAATAAAACGGAATTGAAGTATCATAAGTTTTAATGCACTGTAAGAAAATGTTAAGTTTTTCAGTTTGTGTTTGTTTTTATTTTTAACCACCGTAAAAGTTAGCGTGTTGCATTTCACCTAAATTGCAGTCCAGTTTTTATGAAAACCTAAACCGGCATTCGTCCTTATTTGTCTCTTGTGAATGGTAACGGACGGTGTAAATGCGTGGCGGTGGAAGTATGAATTTTTTAGAGAAAGATGATTTTCTACTTCCATTGATCGTAACCGGTTTTTGCAGTGAACTCTCACAAGATATAATATAGGAAGCTCCGATCTGCGAGTTAGTGGATAGCTAATATGCCTATAACACACCTCAGATATCGTGATGCAGTTTGTGCATAGTACATCTGCATAAAATGTCTAGATTCTACATCCAATTAAGGTCAAAGTCAGACGAGAAAAATGAATTCATTTTATTTATATAGAAGAGAAGATAAAAAAAAAATTAAATTTCACACTCCTTCGTCTGCAATCACGGCCCAGGTTATTATACGACTGTGTTAGATGACGCTCGGAGAAAAACTTTTTTTAAAATATAATTATAATTTTTCTTTTTCTAAAAGAGAGAGAAAGAGAGTGATAAGAAAAAGAAAATAACTAAAATAAGAAAGAGATAGAGACACTAATACATTCTAAAAATCAAAGCTACTAAAATATAGTCATTGTTTTACAACCTGATGTCCGTATTCAGGTTTAACCATTGTCATTTCTGCATCCGGTTACATAAACAATTTCAGATCCCAAACCGCCGCCCGTCAATAAACGTTGACAGACTTAGATATCTTCTCTTACTTGAGTTTACTCATCTCCCCACGAAAATAGATATTCGGCCGCGGGGTCCCTACGGGGCCCGGGACACAAAGTTCAAGCAAAGATTATATGTGGGGGCAACCGCTTACATATAATCATTGCTCTGGTAGCAATCAGTTATTGATCAATGTAAGGGAAACCCTTCATACCAATTGTCACTATCCAGCTCTCCTACTCCCCGGGGAGAAGCTCCCCATTTCCCCAATCTCTCCACATTAAAAAACGGCCTTGTGCCTAATTTGCTCAGTGGGGAAGCAAATAAATAAATCTCCCCACGAGAATAGAACAAGACTGACGCAAGGTTTATTAATACGAAAAGTCCCAGCTTCCCAAAAGGGGAGCTTATCATTATGCCTTTACTATACTGCATTAGTTTTAAAATATTCGGCATAATAAAAATGATAATATATAGTTGCACATAAGTTGAAACTGACTCTCGCAAGTATGGGTCTACAACAAATACGATGAAGAATTCTAACCTAATGAATAATTTAGTCGGCTAATAAACCGAGTATTAATTATCATTTTTACAATCTAAGCATATTTTGTTCAAATAAATTTCCGTCCTTAATGTCCAACATATGTTATTTTATCGATACTCAAAGATAATCTCAAATGAATGTGGGCGAAAATTATGGCCGATCTTGGATAAACGTTTGGGTGGTCGCTGGAGGGAGGTGCGTAACGTGAATAAGTAAGCTTTAATAATAAATAATTGTAAATAATAACAAGACAAAAAACTTAAATAAGATGACATTAATAAAATAAAAATATTATAAATAGAGGAAAGCAAGAGTGCGAAGGGAGAAACCCCAGACTGAATTAGCCACCGGGTGCAAGCTAGTCAGTTTATAAATTCTAGAAAATTTCTCAGCGTTACAATGAACTACCCTTCTACCTTTGATTTACAAATCTCATGGAAAAAGGGAGATCGATGTCATGGATGTGCCTAATAATCCCCCGATATTTACTTTCTTTCTATTCCATGCCAGAACACAAAGTTGGGTATGAGTCTCAGAATAAAGTATTTTATATTTTTATTTTTATTTTTTAATCTTTCACATTGTTGATGCTTTTTATATGTACTTCTCTATTTTTAATATTTGAATTCAGTTTTGGATTTTATAATATATATATATTATTTTATTGACGACCTCATATGTATAAAAAATAACGAGGAATTTGAAAAAAAAATATACATCTTATATATTCAAAGGATTTTGAATTAAATTGTGAACGTAGAGGAACACAAACTACATTTCTGGATTTAGATATTAAAATTGGGAATGGAAAATTGTCTAATAAAATATTTGATGAAAAAACTCCTTCCCTTTTACAATAGGTCGTATATTGCGCAAAAAAATTCCTGCCCTATATATATATATATATATATATATATATATATATATATATATATATATATATATATATACTAGCAAAAGTACCCGCCGTTGACTGGGTTCAACAACAACCTACACAAAATGGACTCTGATTTATGAAAGTATGATAAATTATGAAAAGGAAGGGTTGTGAAGAGATAGCTTCGAATTTGGGGGTATCAAAACCAAAGCAAAATATGATGAAAGTAAAAATAAAATAAATAAACACCATAATTTATTATACCATACCTGTTCACACTGAAACACTTATCACAATATTCTGTAGATCTATATTAAAAACCCTTGTTAAACTTTGTGACATATTTCCATTCTATGGAGGTCAGGCAGATAGTTATGAAAAGTCTTTACTTAAGTTTGTGTCTATTTCCATTCGTTGAAAGCCAGGCGCGAACGCAGACCCCGCAATTTTATTATACCATCCCTATTTAAGTTAAAACATACTTATCAAAGCATTATTATGTACATCTATATCAAACACACTTGGGAAAGTTTTTTTTTAATTTTTATTTTTTTTAATTCCATACTTTATGGACCAGGCGCGAACGCAGACCCCACAATTTAAACGAATCATCATTATGCCAGATCATACACAACCATTCCTGTGTCTCGATACATCTTCTATCATTATATGTAATCAGTTTTCTATAATAGTCAATCATATAGGAGCCTATTCGTGACCAGATACACACACATATATTCAGTTTAGATTATTGATATATGTTTTACGAAGCATTTTGTTTGATTTTATGAAATATTTAAACAGTTTAATAAAGCATTTGTTCGTAATCCTGATGCTTTTTAATCGTACAAAAATAATCAAAATATATTAATAAAGCAAATCCAAAACTCTATCAGTAATGCATAATAAAAAAAAATGGTGTGTAAATGTGTGTGCGTATATATATATATATATCTATATATATGCATATATATATACATATATATATATATATATATGAGCAAACAATTAATAAAATATGTTTAAAACACTTTGAAATGAGTTAAAAAAAACATATTTAATCTGAAAAAGGATAAACTAGATAAATGGATAGTCCTTAATCCGCGGAGTTTCGAAGAAATACGCTACTTCTCATCAGAGGGTAGGAATTAGCAAAATGCGGGATCGGATTTTGCATGCAGAAGTATTTGATTAAACAACAAGTAAGTCAAAGATCTTACCTGAAAACAAAATAAGTTAAGCAGAGGGAATATGGTAAAAAAAAGGTGATTACACATGAATGGATAGTCTGGTGGAAGATAAAAAAATCCTGTGACGGTAAAATCCAAATGTAAAACTTCAAGAAAGTTAAAAGAATTTCCATTTGTACAAGTAAAATCCAAGGAAATACCGTAATTGGAAGAAGATGGTCCATAATAATCCAAAGGCAGAAAACCATGGAATAATTCACAAAAATGTGTACAAGGAAAAAAATAATATTAATAAAAGAAAAATAAGATGTGCTTTTCACTCTACTTCCGAGACATAATTATAAATAAAAAAGATCTAGGAAGAGAAAGGAGAGAAAAAATGATAAAGATTCTTTTAACTTCCTTGAAGTTTTACATTTGGATTTTACCGTCACAGGATTTTTTTATCTTCCACCAGACTATCCATTCATGTGTAATCACCTTTTTTTTACCATATTCCCTCTGCTTAACTTATTTTGTTTTCAGGTAAGATCTTTGACTTACTTGTTGTTTAATCAAATACTTCTGCATGCAAAATCCGATCCCGCATTTTGCTAATTCCTACCCTCTGATGAGAAGTAGCGTATTTCTTCGAAACTCCGCGGATTAAGGACTATCCATTTATCTAGTTTATCCTTTTTCAGATTAAATATGTTTTTTAACTCATTTCAAAGTTTTTTTTCACATATTTTATTAATTGTTCGCTCATATTATAAGCTCTATTTCTATTTGGTTTTATCGAGCTTTTATATCTTTCTGGGATAATTTTGTAAATATTAATTCTTTAATATTTATAATTTACTTTAATTTTACCATCTTGGATCATTTTGGTAAATTCAATTTTAATTTTCATTTTATATATATTACTTTTATATATTTTAATAAGTAAATAAGTCTGTAAATATATAAATAAAGTACTAATAATAGTTGCAGTGATTATTAATATAATGGATTAATCAGAGTTGTATGCATGCATCTTGTTTAATTAAAAACGTATATATCCATTTTGAATTTGGAGACAAGGACGAGTGTCACAGATAAGGAAAACAATTTTTTGGTAGCAAAAATAGGCTAGCCAAATTAATCTTGAACAAGAAACAAAATAAAACATTCAGAATATTTTATTTTGCTCATTTGATTAATAAGGGAGGTGTTTGATCAACACTGGTGGGGAACCATGATTTGTTTTTAAATCCCCGAAACAGTTTCATGGTAGACAGCTAATGATGCCTAAAATAACACTAGGACAATTGTGAATTCAAGAAAGTGAATTACTGATGAAATACTGTTCCAACGAATTCTAAAAAAATATGAAAATATATGTTTTTATATATTTTTAAGGTTGAAAAACTTCCAATGCATATATATGCATACAGCATACATGCATATAATTATTTCCACTGCCAGCCAACATTGCAGCCAGCAAGAGCCAGGAAAACCAACAAATCGAAAGTCCAAAACTCGAGTTTCGCACTCATTTGGGTTCATTTATTAGATACACCCGATTTCAGGATTCGAAACCCGAACCTCTAGCATGCGAGGCACACACTCTACCAACTGAGCCAACGCGCCGTACACAAGAAAATCTTATTAATTCAATAACCCTTTCTTGTTTGCGGCGCGTTTGCTCAGTTGGTAGAGTGCTTGCCTCGCATGCAAGACGCTCGGGTTTCGAATCTTCAGTTCGGATGTGTCTAACTGATGAGCCCAAATGAGGACGAAACTCCAATCTTGGACCTCCGGTTTGTTGGCTTTCGTGGCTCTTACTGGCTGCAATATTGTCTGGCAGTGGAAATAATTATATATTCTCTCAAATATTCTGAAAAAAATACACACACACACACACACACACATATATATATATATATATATATATATATATATATATATATATATATATATATATATATATATGCCTCAACTCTCTATAGCCAGGTATCCACCGCAGCTAGCAGAAAAAAAAGTAAAGACAATATATTAATAGATTTCAAAGCAAAACATGCGAAATGTGTCCATGATTGTAGAAAGACGCTAAGCAAATGTCACCTTGATTCCTGGCTAGATGCGTCTCTCAATTTCCTTCCTTATTACCCATGTTATTTTTAAGGTTGTGATTCGACCTGTTATCTATTATATTTGCCTGTTACAGGTATTATTGTCGTAGTGCGCTTCAGCAACTGGTAAACAAATTAATCGAATTAAAATTACAATCCCGTTAGAATAACGCGAGCGATATTGCAGGAAATCTAATAACAAAAATATAGGAACGCAATGAACGTGTCTTTGAAAGTATGTAAAGATTCCTCCAAGCAAAAAGAACATCCTAATTAAAATCATTCATTAAACAGGTTAATTAAATGAAATAATATTTTCGCGAATAAGAAAAATTAATTTGAACTTTTAGAATGAGTACAGATTTCAAATATTTCTATTTATTTTCTGATCTCATCTGTAGATTTTAATGATTACCATATATATATATATATATATATATATATATATATATATATAGATAAAAGTGAAAATGTATGTGTGTTTGTCTGTCTGTCTGTTTGTGTTCCCTACCAAATAACTCTATCAATCTTCGGTCTACAGGCTCGAGATTTGACATAAAAAGTATTGAGATTTTCAGTCAGATATATCGCTGTTAAAGGGTCAAAGCTCAACGATTTAAACTCTATCAAACTCCTCCGCCAATACTGGGTCTAAACACTTGAAATTTTTGATATAGGTTACTTGGACATGAACCTAACTTTATAAATTGATTTGAGCCCAACAGAATAAATCTTTAGTGGTCATAATTGGAGTCAAAGTTAAACAAAAAATTGATCTCCGCTGTCTCTACCAAATTACTCGGCCAATTCTTGGTCTAAACATTTGAAATTTTACGTAAAGTGCATTCTGACATAGGGCAAGATTTTTATTCGTTTTTTCTTTGCTAAAATGATGCTTTCAAGGGGTCAAAATTCAAAAGGTTTTACTTTTTTGGTCTCTAGCAAACGATTCAGCTAACTTTGGGTCTAAACTTTTGAAATTTTACATAAAGCGTATTCAGACATGTAGCAAGATCTTAATCAGTTTTGGGCAAAAATTTCGCTGGCAAGAGGTCAAAGTTGAAAGAGTTGACTTTTGCAGAGTATACCAAACTCTTGCGCTAATTTTGGGTCTAAACACTTGAAATTTTAGATTTAGGTTACTTGGACATGGATCCAACATTTTCATTTAATTTGAACCCAAAAGATTAAATGTTCAGGGGTCAAAATTAGGATCAAAGTAATAAAATTTGACCTCTTCGGTCTCTACTTACTTTTCTCTATGGTAGTAAAGGAAGCATATTATATAGAAAGGCATTACCGTACATATTCACACTTTTTAATATATACATATGCACATAAAATTATGAACAGTACATAGGGCCCGAGCAAGGCCGAGCGGAACTGATATATATATATATATATATATATATATATATATATATATATATATATAGTCATCCACATACAGTACTGTTTCACTGTTTCACAGCTCATCAGTGCGGCTAGACAGGCAACTACCTCAAGCCAGGATTGAAACCCGACCGTTTTATACGGCAGTCAAGGCTTCTAACCATTACGCTATTGGCGGCTGCTTGAACGAGTAGTGAGTTTAACGATGTTTTGATATCGTCCGAAATATATATATACCTACTTAATTTACTCACAAAAATTAATATACGAAAGTATAGATTTATGCATAAACTTTAAGTATTTACTTCAAAAGTGCTCAATACGTAGGTAGAGATAGTTAGTAATTTATAAAATATACACAGCGATTAAGATAATTTATAAATTACTAACTAGCTCTACCTACGTATTGAGCACTTTTGAAGTAAATAGCAAATAACTCTGTTCACAAGATAAAATTTACTCTAGGATAGCGATACAAAATAGTTTTAAAACTAACAAAAACAAGAGAAATAAAAAAATAAATAAATTAAATAAACATGAATATGCATAAACGATCACACATATATGTATGTATATATATATATGCATATATATATGTACATATATGTATGTACACATATATATATATGTAGTTATATATAAACTAACAATAAAGAATTAAAAAAAAAACACTAACCTAGTTTTAAAACAGATCCTATGTCCGATAAAATGCATGCCCGTTGGCTGATAGGAAGGGCGCGGTGGATACTAGAAAGCTGATTGGCTAACTAAAATCTCAATAGAAGAGGAACATATAAAAACGATAAACAACAACAGAATTCGCGCATAAGCCTGAAGAGTCCTAGAGTGGATGAAACGCGGAATATTCAGTGTAGCTTAATCGCCATATATATTTTATAAATTACTATATATATATATATATATATATATATATATATATATATATATATATATATATATATATATATATATATATATATACCTCTCCCACCACTTTAGTTTTTGTTTTACGAAGTCTATTCTTCGATGGAAATCCAAAAATTAATGAAAAGGTACGGTGGTTGGCTTTTCTTCTATTATTGACAATTCGATCAATCTTGCGCCAAGTTATATATATATATATATATATATATATATATATATATATATATATATATATATGTTTAATAAAAATAGTCATCCACATACGTTTTCGTGGTATCAAAGCTCATCAGTGCGGCTAGACATGCAACTATCTCTAGCTGGCATTGAAACTCGGCTGCCTAAACGACAGTCGATACTTCTTACCGTTACTTTTTCTCGGCGGCTGCTATAACGGGCATGTAAATTAAAAAAAAAAGTTACCACGTTCTTATATCTGGGTTACACTGTACATTGACATAGGCTCTAATTTGGGATAAAATCTCTCTTATATCCGTTTTTCTAAGAGTAGAGTCTCTTATATCCGGGTTAGAATGTATTAAAAAGCATAATTATTACACTTCGCGTAGATTTATTGAATGCATCTTAAGACCACTGGTTTTTATCTGGTAGTTCATCTGTAATTGGCGAATGTTCCCGATTGGCTTTACGTCAATTTTTTCTCATTTTTTTTCTTTGTGTAATTATCCAATGAAATCAAGTTTTACCAGAAGGAATAGACATCGAAGATTATGAAGTTAATAAGATTCCATTCGCAATTACATAAGAAAACTATGCCATAATTTTCATCGTATGCCAGACAATGTTACCAAGTACAAACAGCATTACTCCGAGGGAAGTGTTCTAAAATCTCAAACGGAGACACGTACGTAACAGAGCGCAAACGCGCGCATGGTAGCAGCAGCACCAGCTGCACGACAGCCAACGTATGCAAATGACCGAGCTGTATGTGAGGTGACGTATCTGCGAGGAAAAAGAAAGGAAAGAAATAGATTATAAAACATGGCCTGAAAGAGACAGATGTGTTATATACATAGCCCGAGAGCGAAAGGGAATAACGTGTCCTTTTTTTTTATATTCAATTTTCACCCCAAACAAGGCACAGTGCCACTTTGAAGCAGGGGGCTACTATCAGGGACTTAATTAGCGGGGTCATTATGAAGGGAGATGAGTAGAAAGATGTTTGTTGACATTACACTTGAACTTCTGCATATCGTTGCAGTTGGGAAAGCAGAATCCCGGAAGGGAGTTCCAAAGACCCGCAGTTCTGGGGAAGAAACTATTGGAGTAAAATGCTTTCTTGCACCTAGGGATCTCTACTGTAAAGGGATGAGACTTAGTAGCTTGTCGGGTTTGTCGGGGGTAGTTACGTCGGGGAGGTACAAGTGTTTGCAGTTCGTCAGAGCATTCACCATTGAAGTATTTGTAGAACAGGCAGAGGGATGCAACATCTCGTCGATGGGACAGAGGTTGAAGCCTAGATGACAGTTCAGGACCTATCAGGTTGGCGACTCTTTTTTGAACCCTGTCCAGGAGCGAGAGACAAGAAGCAGATGCACTAGCCCAGATGTGACAACAGTACTCCATACATGGGCGAATGGTTGCCTTATAGAGGTATAGGATACTGTCAGGCGTAAGTAGTTTTCTAGCACGGTAGAGGGAGCCAACCTTCCTTACAGCAGCCTTGGCAATGCTCTCAATGTATCTATTCCAGTTCATATTCCCTGTAAACGTTAGGCCGAGGAGTTTAAAAGAAGTACTTTCAGGTAATGTGTTCTTAGCCATTGCTATTGGTGGTAGAGAAGGTTTCTTGTAGTTATTGAAGGAAACAGGCTTAGTCTTAGCAGCATTGAATGTGACCAACCATTTTTGTCCCCATTCCACTACGGATTGGAGGTCATCCTCTAGTGTTTCTGCCATTTCCTTGGATATGTGTTCATTTGTTTTCCCCTCATATCTGTTATAGAGAGTGGTGTCATCGGCAAATATACCCATCTCCGAAACAATTTTATCAGGGAGGTCGTTTATGAATATCAGGAATAATAGAGGTCCAAGTATAGACCCCTGAGGTACTCCCGCATTTATGTCATATTGTTTGGATGTACGACCGTCGAGGACAACTTTGATTTTTCTATTACTTAAGAAGGATTTAATTACATTATGAATTCTTCCAGTGATTCCATATGATCTAATTTTCCTTAGAAGACCATCGTGCCATACCCTGTCAAAAGCCTTAGATATATCGAGGGCCACCACTATACCCTCCCCTGTTTTATCCAATGAACGGTATGTACGTTCAGAAAGTACAGTTAAGATATCTGCTGTTGAACGGGCTTGCCTGTCCTAAACATGGCGGACAAAGGCAGTGTATCGAGCATTCCACACAACAGAACATTATTAAGCGTTTTGGAGTTCGAGACAACTTTTGAACAAGAGACAAGCCGTTGTTCTGGAAGTACCCGTAAATAAATGTCTGTTGTTTAAAAAAAGTGAGTCGAATTTTTTTCACTGTCTTAGTGTTCTTGCGAATGTTTGCACACAACGTGTTGGGCCCGAGTTTTGACATGTAACGACTATGTTACATAACCCATCCGTTTATATTTCATCATTTTGATTTTATGAACTATGAATTAAAGTTAGATTATTTAATGTCGAATTCATTGAATTTAATATTAGATGCCATTTTATTGGTAAAATCGATATTTAATTCTGATTAGCAAGCTGATAAAATATAAGCATTTTTATTTGTGTACTTTAGAAAAAAAAATCTTATAAGTTTCGTGACACATATTTTCTATCCGACTCAATAATGTTAAGAGTAATAAAAAATTTACAGATTTTAACTACATTTTAATTGAACTGTTCAATAAAACTGAACAGCGAAGGTTGTGTATATTTTATTACTAAGTAGTTCCCCGTTTCAGAGAAGAAAAAAACTATCTCTAGATTTGATGGGAATCTATTGATTAATATCTATTACTATATATACATTACGACTATACTCTACATAATATATATATAGTTTGACGTTTAAAAACACCTTTACTTTTCCATTTATCAGAAATAGTAAGAGAATGCTCTAATACATAATTCATCCGAATTCCGAAAAATAACATCCCTTATGTTTTTTTTCTTAATATTTTCATCGCCATAAAACGAATAGCTAGCCCTAGATGAACAGGGCATATTTTTGCTTTCTGCAGACAACGGAGTGTACTACACGGCAATAGACAAATAAAAAGGACAAAAACCCGCTTGAGATACGAACTCAATAGCTAACTAAGTCACATGCGGTCACGCCCTGGCAGAGACAAAATAACGCGAAAGTAAACAAGATAAAGTTTCTCATTAAACAAAAATATTCTCTGCAATTTAATAAAATTTTTCTTAGCAATAGCATGCTGTCTGTCTATATATATATATATATATATATATATATATATATATATATATGTGTGTGTGTGGATTTTTTTAACAATCAATTTTAATACCTTTTAAATGGTATTATATTGATTATTGTACCAATATTAACCTCGGTTAATATATATATATATATATATATATATATATATATATATATATATATATACATATATATATTAATATAGATGGATAAAATTCATTCAAAAGTATCGTTAACAAAAACAAATAAACATCTACGTAAAACGTGCTATATTCTGTAGTCGTGTGAGAGTTGAAGAGTTTTAAACTTCTTATCATGGGCTCCCGATTTCTAATCTCGCTAGATTCAACCACTCTGATGCATCGTAGACGAAGAAACACATGTCAGTGTATATTTAAAAAAAACAATACACATGCCGCTCCTTTATTTGGGGGGTAAGGAAAACTTCATCCTAAATCGCATTTAGGTAAAAATGCACTTTCGTATGAATCATTGAATTTATTCAAAAAGTATCGCTAACAAAATCAAATGAACAACATCTACGTAAAACGCGACATATTCAGTAGTCATGCGTGATAGCCCATTGAAAATGGTTTAGGCTGTGTATCATGGGGTCTCCATTTCGAATCTCGCTAGATCCAGCTACTCTGATGAGTCGTAGAAGATGAAACCCATGTCAGTTGATAATTATATTTTAAAAATCAATATATATATATATATATATATATATATATATATATATATATATATAGTCATCCACATACAGTACTGTTTCGCTGTTTCACAGCTCATCAGTGCGGCTAGACAGGCAACTACCTCAAGCCAGGATTGAAACCCGACCGTTTGTACGGCAGTCAAGGCTCCTAACCATTACGCTATTGGCGGCTGCTTGAACGAGTAGTGAGTTTAACGATGTTTTGATATCGTCTGAAATACCTCCGCTCGATTTGTTTACACAAAGAGCGTCGCTTATATGCTAATGGTAATTCGTGTTTCACTTCTCAATATGCTCAACTCAAGGTGAGGAGCACTATAGTCATCCACATACAGTACTGTTTCGCTGTTTCACAGCTCATCAGTGCGGCTAGACAGGCAACTACCTCAAGCCAGGATTGAAACCCGACCGTTTGTACGGCAGTCAAGGCTCCTAACCATTACGCTATTGGCGGCTGCTTGAACGAGTAGTGAGTTTAACGATGTTTTGATATCGTCTGAAATACCTCCGCTCGATTTGTTTACACAAAGAGCGTCGCTTATATGCTAATGGTAATTCGTGTTTCACTTCTCAATATGCTCAACTCATATATAGTCATCCACATATGGACTGCTTCGCTGTATCACAGCGCATTAGTGCGATTGGAGTAGCACCAATTCGAAACTGGAGATTGAACCATAGAATCATCTAGTAAATAGTCGGCAGTTCTAACCTGCGGCTCATAAAATCAGTGCCCATGAACAACTCCATCAAATGCCCACCGCTTTTACGGTGCCCGAGCTGCTTGTTTATTGCTAAACCGTCATACTCTTCTATTCTTTGTCTCGGTCTTCTTTGCGACTTAATCTTCACACAACATGTGTTGGTTCCTGGACAACGTTACTGGTCAACGAATGTTTTACCCTCCCATATTTTATTTGCATTGAAATCGATGAAATCCATCATTTTTAAAAGTCAAATCAATTGATTGCCTGCTCTAGTTAGGGACTGCAATGTACTGCAAGAAAGCTTCACATGTCTCTCCGCAGTGACAGTGTTCACGATACATTTGAGTCTACATTGCACTGTAGAGAAACTACTATTGATTTTATGACATTCGAACGCGCCCCTGTCATATGAAATAACATAATGTTGATTTCAAATGCCTAGATTTTCTGCTTAGGCGATGATAAAACGTCTCAAATGCCATTGTAAGGTTAGGTTTTATAAAAGTGTTAACTATGGCCAAAATCGGACTTCCTTCGTTCATCGGATGTTTTCGATTATCGATTTTCGATACTTATCTGATGCAGTCCGATACAAAACGTATGTAAGAACCCTCTCAGATTTATGATGTATCATCCTGTGAAAGTTCTAGAAAATTGTGTCCGTGTCAATAGGGAACGAACACACACAAAGTTTGTTTTACATAATAGTAGATATTACATAGAAGTTCAACAGATATAGTTTACAACGCCCGTTCCAAAGGTAAAGCCTCTTATGTTTTTATTCTGTTAAAATGGTTCAGAATTTTTTGTTATGATGTCTGAACTGCAATCGATTACCTGAAAATTTCATCTGTCTTTTGCAGATATTAACGGTGTAAGACTCCAAGAAAGCAACACCTGTCATTACACCCATCAGAAGCAGATATTTGTCATTGAATTACCAGCAGTTGTGCATTGAGACTGCTGGTGAGTATGTAGGAATTTAATGTCAGTACATTAACACAATAAAAAAAATTAGATCGTGCAATGAACGAAGTATAATGATTAGTTATTACTCTTATATCGTTAATGTAAACAAATTTAACTTTTTAAATTTTTGAAAGAATTATTCCAAAATAATGTAACCCCGTGGGATAAATTGTGCACTTAACTTAATAATTATAAAACTCTGCAGGCGTCCTTGCTTGCTTGATTTATTAAATCTTGTCTTCGAGGATCGGGAAATTCCATTTTTTTTAAGGAATGACAGGTTATGTATATAATTATAAAACTCTAGGCGCCCTTGCTTGCTTGCTTGCTTGAATCTTGTATCATTCTAAAAGTTTGAATTCGTTTGTCACCGTCTCAAATTTTAATGTCATGACGTAATTTCTCGCAAACTTTTAAAACTTAACGACTCAAGCTGGAACGCTATATGCTTTATGTTTCGATTCTAGCTGATGGCACCAATGTCATATTTTTTTCTTTTTTAAATCACTATTATATATTAGCTAAAATAAAATAATTATTTGAGTCTAGTTAAATAATAATAAATACGCATATGCATGAATTAAAACATATTTTAGCGTATTTTACGGCTGGATCACGCCGGGGGTACACTATTATATATTGCGTACAATAAAATAATCCATAGAAAATAAACTCTGTAATAATAACACGAAATCTACGAACATTAAATTATTAAGCGAACCTAATAACCCTGTTTATATATTATAAAAAACAGCGAACGTGATGCAAAATGCAGAATAAACGAACAATGTTGAAACTTCTTTAAAAAAAACAAAAACAAAAACAAAAAAACAGCGAACGTGAAAATAAAAATAAAAAAAAACAAACGAAAAAATGGCATAAATAACCCTGTTTCGATATTAAACCTTTAAAATCGAAATAAAAAAAAATATATATGAGATCTCGGCTAGAACGTGCAATCTAAAGATAACGACGCTGCTACTTTACCGACTTATCTATGATCGCGTGAGCGAAATTAGGTCGTTTTTTAATATTTAAACTAGTTCAAGAAGAACGCTCCTTTGCGCATGCGTGTACGGCTAAATTGTCATCAAGGAACGATTTTTTGCTACCCCCTCCTTGTAGAAAAGTGCTCAGTTGAAGGTGGAGGAGTTAATGTTTTCAGCCAATCGTTCGATATTTGTCGTACGAAGGGTCAAGTTCCAAAATGATACCGATCGCGAGAAAATCCGTCGCCTCTGTCAAAAGTTTTAGGTAGACAAACAAACAAACAAACGTACATGCATTTAAACAGGCAGATGAGATTTATATTAAAGACTAGCCGGGCGTTACCCGGCGTTTCCCGGGTGTTTGAAGGTGTGTGTTGAACAAAAAAGTGATAGTAGGCAGGCAGGCTCGACCCTGTACCGCGAAAAAAGGAAAAGAATGTGAAAAAGTGACGTCTTTGCTGTTGCGTCCATCGCCAAACCAGAAGTGACGTAAATTTAAATTGAGGTTAGGCAATCGAAAAGAGGAGATGACTGTCGAAAATATTGGCGAAAAAAGTGACTCCTTCCTGTAGAAAAGTGCCCAGTTGAAGGTGAAGGAATGAATGTTTTTGGCCAATTGTTCGATATTTGTCGTCCGAAGGATCGCTCTTCAAAACGATACCAATCTCGAGAAAATCCGTCCACTCTGTCGAAAGTTTTAGGCATACATACATACATACATACATACATACATACATACATACATACATTTAAACAGACAGGTTGGATTGATATTATTGAAGACGCATTTGTTTCATTGATTTTATGACTATTTAGCCGATAAAAAAAGCCGAAAATAGTTTTTTTTTCTTTTTAATATTGAGTCCGGGAAGCATTAATCATTTCAAAATGAATATTAATGTAAGTAGTAAATTATACAAAAATAAACGGGCACAATATATAACCCGTTTATGAAGAATGTGTGCTTTATGCCAAATTGATGGTTACATTTAAACCAATTTTTACAATAAATTGTGATCCATATGAATTCATATTAATTCTTAACCGTGTATCAAACATACACCATGATACTTAGTTAGCTGCACTTTATTATTAAAAAAGAGCAATACAAAATGTAGTCCAGATCGTGAACCACTTTTAGAGTAAATGTGGTATTGTGGTGACTCATATTTAATTAACTCTAGCTGTGCATTTAACGGATACCATAATACTTAGTTCACTGCAGCTTATCATAATAAAACTCAATATAAAATTTTAACAAAATCGACCTAGTAGTTGCCAAGAAAGAGTAAAACAGACAGACAGACATATTTAGAGAACAATAATATAGACGGTGTAGAAAAGAACGGGTAATTTCCACGGTTTCTTGCTAGTAATGGCACTTATTGTTAAAAAATTACTTCTTTTATTATTGTTTCTACACCTCAAAGAAGCCACTGTGCCACTAAGTTTTAAGAGGTTACTATTATAGGCAAGATTTGCAGGGATGCTATGTAATGATTTGGGCAGCTAGTTGTCAGTTGATATTACACTTGTAACCTTTGCATGTCAATAAAATCAGGAAAGTAGGGACCAGGGAGGGAATTCCAAAATCTAACAGTTCGAGGGAAGAAGTAGTTTGAGTAGAATGCTTTACGGCATCAAAGGATATCTAGAGTGTAGGGGTATGATTTTGCTGTCTGTCGGGTTTGACGGGGGTATTTACGTCGAGTGGGTATTACCAAAACTTGTGAGGAGATATGTCAAGTATTAAAGGGGTTCATTTTAGTTTCGGATCAGCATTCTCTAGCAGGTATTTGCCGAAAAAAAAAACGTTGAGATTCAGCAGAATAACCAATGCTAACGCAAGCAGAAATCGGCTCATCCTGTTTTTGAAGAAATTCTGGTTTGAGAGGAGTTTTATTTTCGTTCAGGATATTATATGTTAATTTTTTTTTTTTTATTTATTGAATACGCTGTTTAATGCAACGTCCCGCGTGCTTTTCGATTTGGAATTTTCTGCTTTTATTATATGATTGCTTTTCGTTCTGTCACGCGGAAAACCCCATTAGTCCATTTTTTTTTTTTTTTTTTACAAGTTAAGCCAATGTTTAGGCACGGTAAGAAGAGAAGAAAACAGTATTTTGAAGATGCGTACATGATTTGTTCAATTATGAAAATAGCATTTCTAATTTAAGTATTTCATATTTTAGGGTGACAGACCAGCAAACATGCTATTTAATAATATTTAATATTTTTGTGTGACAGACCAGCAAACATGCTATTTAATAATTTAATGTGACAAACCAGAAAATATGCTATTTTATATTTTAATGTACAGACAAGCAAACAAACTATTTCATATTTTAGTGTGACAGACTAACGAACATGCTATTTAATATTTTTGTGTGACAGACCAGCGAATATTATATTTCATATTTTAGTTTAACATACGAACGAACATGCTATTTTACATTTTAATGTGACAGACCAGAGATTATGTTATGCCATATTTTAATGCGACAGACCAGCGAACATGGTATTTCATATTTTAATGTTACAGACCTTGAACATGATATTTCAAATGTAAGCTTGACAGACCACCGAACATGTTATTTCATATTTTAGTTTAACAGACAACTGAATATGTATTCTAAAGTTTTTGCGTGACAGACCACAAAACATGCAATGTTTTATTCTAGCGTTGCCAATTGCTATTTAAAAGGAAGGTGTGAAAAACTGATGCACATTATTAAGTTTGACAGATTGGCAAATTTCCAAAC
Source organism: Euprymna scolopes (assembly GCF_053919585.1). Classification (NCBI taxonomy): domain Eukaryota; kingdom Metazoa; phylum Mollusca; class Cephalopoda; order Sepiida; family Sepiolidae; genus Euprymna; species Euprymna scolopes. Next base: position 35,713,528 of record NC_136519.1, read on the forward strand.
TTTAGCATGACACACCCACGAAAACCGTAATCATGACAGCTCAATTCAAAATAACGATCAACTCGAACGAACATTTGGATAACGTTTCGCTTCCCTCTTTTGACATAGGCATATTCACTTATCAAGGCCCAGAGACAACTTGAGGATAAAGGTTTAAAGTGTACAGTAGTCATTTGGGCAATATAGTAATCGTTAGTAATGGAGATTCAGTAAATTTGTTAACTGTGAAGTGGAACGGCTCATCACGAATTTGTTTACGTTGGACTTGAAGACAACTATATTATAGTCAGCTGGAAAGCAGGAAAATGGAAGACAATTCCACAGGCGTGCACTTCTAAGAAAGAAGCTTTCTTCATGGAATCTACGTTTATGTTTAGGCACAGATAAGGAGTGGGGGAAATTATTGATAGTGTTTTCAGCTAGACGAGTGTTTCTTGTGAAAGTTTGGCGACGGGGGACCATAGAATGAAGCTCACTCGAGCACTTGTAATGAAAATAACGATAAAGCAGAGACAAACTCGCAACATCTCTTCTGTGAGATAAAGGTTGCAGGGAAGAGAAAAGGACATCTCCTACGAGGCTACGAAGTCTATTTTGAACTCTATCAAGGCAGGACAAATCCTTTCTAGCAGCTCTTGCCCAGATGTGGCAACAATACTCCATCCTTGGACGTACATGGCTCTTATATAGATAGAGAATTGCATCATTAGAGAGACATCTACTGGATCGATAGAAGGATCCCACCATTTTTCCAGCGGCCTTGGCAACAGATTTGATTACGTGTTCCATTTAATGTCAGGAAGCTCGCATTTGCAAATATCCGTGGACTTTGGTCTGCCTGCAACTCTACTATTGACCCAGCAAACCAATCCTTCCGCGGACAGAAACCTCACTAGATAATCCTAAAATCACCCCTTCGTAAATACGTGATACCATAAAATACCTAGATACGTCAAAATAATATGGATCTGGTCTTATCCTCCCTGTAATACTAAAACAATGGTTTGCTGAAGTTTCTCCAGGTTTCTCAAAACTATTTAACAGGTGCCTTAATTAATCTTTCTTTTCTGACTGCTGGAAAATCACTTCTGCCGTACCAGTATGCAAGAATTCTGGCGAAGGAACTGACCCATCAAATTATCCCCTCATAAACCCCCTCCCTCTTTTCACCAAAATATTTGAGTCCATAGTTAATCAAGTTCTAGTTCACCATCTAATAGCTGCTAAACTTCTGTCCAAAGGTTTAAACAAGGTTTAAAGAAGGCCGTTCTACTGCAGATATCTGACCGGTAATCCCTTAACGTATACACCATACACTGGATAAAGCTGGAGAGGCTAGGGCAGTAGTCGTAGATATATCTGAGGCTTTTGACAGAGTATGGCATGATGGTCTTCTCATGAATATCAGATCCTATGGTATTACTGGACGAACCTTCAACTTTTAGGAGAATATTACTTTTTACAATTGATTTTCCAAGTACTTTAACGGATCTTAGCGTGGCGCAGTCGTTAGAGTACTTGGAAAAATCAATTGTAAAAAGTGATATTGAAGGTTCAATACACAGTGTGGGTGACCGAAAAATACAATTGCGAATTATTTAGAACCTCTATCCAATCATGACGGAACAAAATAATGCTACCCCCGTGAAGTAAATAAAGGGATTCGCTCGAAATTCCGTCCAAATTCCGTAGTTCGACAGAAACATTACCGATTTCGACAAGCTACCCCTGAATAAGATGGAAGGTTACATCGACCGAAACGTTGTGAAAATATCACTCAAGATGAGAACAGTAGCCGATGAATCCAAATAATACAAATAACAAATCCTCTTCTCAAAAGTTCAGAAACGTAATCATAAAAGTCTGTTTTAGAGACATTAAAGAAGCAAAATACAAGGAGCAAATTTTATACAGTAGAACCTCAGGATACGGCATTATTTCGTTCCAAGGTTGGAATCGTAAGATTAAATCGCCGTTGGCGGAGCCTAGGCAAAATTTTATACAGTACATATCAAACATTAGTAACAAAAAACAGTACACTATATAATAGACATGTATATAATCAAATAACATTATAAATAACACCGTAAGATGGAAAAGAATCGTAACCTGAAATAAAAAACGATCCTAGGGCCACTATATCCCGTTCTACTGTATCTATTATGATATAACACTTCACTATTTTTCTAATCTCGTCAGTTTGTTAGGAATCTTTCTAGTCCTTTTTGTGCAACCATTCGGCATTATCTGAATCATGCAGCGCAATAGAAACGGACCAATGGACTTATGTTCAAATTTCGCTCGAGTCACACACAAGATTGAAAAATGGTACTTGATGCCCTCTTGCTAAACACCAAACATTATTAGAAGAGGATCAAGGGCAAGTGGCGTCATCTTAGAAATAAAGTTGTGCCGTTCCCGACAGAGCGGCGTAGCAGCTTATGAAAAACAGAGCTTTCGTGTCGTCCTTGACTATAGTCGGCGACTTATTTTAGATTTTTCCTTCATTCCAAACCGATATTGGGTTTAATTCTACCATCGTGATGAAGCACATCAATATGAACCCAGAAATCTTATTTCTAACTCAAGCCTAACAAAACAACACACTTTATAATTCTAATTCTAAGCCTTACGGATCAAGAGAAATGCTACTTTGTTTGTTATTGAACATCAATCATTCATTTTGAATAAGATTGTTACATAGGAGATATGTAATACAATTTGATGAGGGGGAGAAGAAAGAGGATAGAGGGGGTGATCAGTTCTTCTAACACAAAAGAGGGGACAGTCATTACTTATGATGGAGAGAGACATTACTTGAGGTTTATACAAAGTTCATTAATAACGATGATTTCACATTACCTTCATTTCCTGGATATGACCTTAAACTATATCTGATGGTGAGGCCCCAGCTTGCAGGCCTTAAGGAGTGTGGAGCCACCCTTTTAATTGCCATTGCTTCCAGGTCCACTCTGACCCGGAGTGGTAGTACCTGTTAGGGTCCCAACTATGGGTTAAATAGAATACGACTTAAAAAACAAATACACTATATTAAAAAAATCGTTCTTCAAAATCACCAGATTCGGCATTAAATAACCTGAAAAGGGTTGATATGCCATAAAACAAAACAACCAAACTAAAGCTTACCTTCAATTTGGTAGAATGATGATACGACGACGGCAGTTACAAAAATATGAGATGTTCTTTTATTCCATTCGACCGGTCGAAATAATGATGACATCCGAGAATTCAAAGTCTACTAAAGTATTAAAGGTTTTCTCTTCGCTTCTAAAGGGACCCTCCTCTGATTGCCTTTTCTGACTGCTCTCTATGCCCGTCTTCCCCAACTTCCTTCTTCTTCTACTGAACTAGCTCCTATATTGAGAATTCATTTCTGCCATGACGCCATACGTGTGTCTGTCAACGTGATCCACTCACGTGGCCTAAACATGCGTGGTTCGGCATATGTTTCCAAACCATTTCTGCAGACAAAGAATTCTAACTCCTATTTTTTCCTAGCCTATTTTTCAACATATTTAAATTGCATTGTTATTTATTTTCTAGCTGAATTTATTTTAATTCAGTTTTCATAAAAAAAGAATTGAACAATCAAAATTCCTTTTACAACAACATATCTAAACTATTTTATGTGAAACTGAACAATGCTAAATTCCATTTCTGAACCTTGCTTACAAAGTTCAAATCTCGGTCTATCCTAATCTCATTTTAACTTATCTAATGTTTTGCTCACTTACAAAAAAAAGGGGAACCTTTATTGAGCAAGATGATTATTGCTAGCATTCGTTTCTCCGATATCTTTCTAGTTAGAATATTTTCTAGAAATACACAGAGTACTTCCAGAAAAGACAATGTAAAGGTTGCCAACATCCATAAGTAAAAGTGGTTCTGTGGAACGGACTGGATTCAAACTTGAGACACAGAGGTTGTCAGTCCTTGCCGTTAAACATTGAGTCACTGTCACCTCTCATGAACTGTTGATTCACACTTAGGATTGGCAGACTAAATTCGGGGAGGTATCCAAAATAAGATTCAGCCATTTACTTCTGAGCTAAATGTTATTTTAACCACAAGCGTGACATGATGACTAACCGATTTATGATCGATGGACAAAGCCTGTCCTACAGAAGCAAAGTCGCGCCTGAAAATCTTGGCAAGCAAAATAAACGATGCACAAAGAACAAGCCACCTAACATTTGCAAAGAATTAATATTATTTCTTTTTTTGCCAAGATTCAAATTAAATTTCTGATGAATTAGCATGTCATTGATGCTGACCGCTGATGCTCTGAGGAGAAAACTCTTGGAAATGAAGGACAAAACGAGGAATGTTTGGCAAAATTGAAGAATTTTCCCTTTTTTACCGAGATTTTTTTAAGCTTGTATTTTGTTCGTTTGCTGTTTTTGTTTTTCCTTCAATTCAAAACATTTTGTTTTCTTTCAAAATATCCCTTGGAATTTACCAAAGGAAACTTCACACCGCGCAACACACACACAAAAAAAAAGAAAAAAAAAACGATAATAATTGAAATAGATCGAGTTAGACTTTGTTACGCCAACGGTTTTATTAATAGAAGCTCACGTGAAGTTAACATCATGTTTTTTTTAGTTTTAGGCTAGGAAACCTATTACAAAATCTGATGGGAAAGAGTATCGTGGTTATGTATGATCGAGCAGGTGCGTGACTTAGTTAATGGATACAATCACGAGTTAATAATCCTGTAAAGTACAGAATACTTAACACACTGGGGCTTGTAAAAAAATATATATAATAATCTATATAACACGTGTAAGAATAGAAATCCCAACCAGATTTCCTGGGTTAAACGTGCAAAAACAATGTGCAATATTTTTTTTCTGCGGTTAAGAGTACAGAATAGTAAAATAAAATAACTTTTGGAAAAAGCGTAGTTTTAACGTGTTGTAATGCTTTCTGAGAATTGCTGAAACTGCATTCAGTGTATCGTTTAAATTCGACTTAACTTCCTAAATAGTTTAAAATATCATTTTTTTTACATAACAAATACATTAATGATTATAAGGAATCGAACAACTAATAAACACACAAAAAGAAAAGGCATACGTATAAATAAAACTGAAAACGATAAAGTTGAATAAAGTCATCGGACACTATTTTAACAATAGAACGGCTCACTCTATTCCAGATCGCCAGAACGCAAGCAGGCCGATCTCTAAACCGGCGTTGGAACTAAGTGAACAATCAATAATCGGGATGATATATGGAAATATTATAAACATCAATTCATGAAAAATTTAATGTAGTAGACATTTTTATACACGAGTACTAAAAACCAAAACAGGATACATACTCATTAATTCTACTGCCTAGGAATTTAAATTTGAGGGAACATTTTCTCAAAATCCAGAACCACATATAGCATGCTTAATCAGAGAAAACGAACTTGTGCCCGGCTCCTGGTTAGTGTCACAAACTAGTGTCAGGCAAATATCCATTGAAAGCTATACGATGTTATCCTTTACAACAGTGCCTAATATTTACTTTAAGCTGCCGCTTAAAGTAAACAGCAAGCTCCCAATTGGAAACAGATACAAATTCACGAGCCTCATCAAAACGAGTAACCACGTTATTAGCTTTGCTACGGCTAGGATAGTTAGAAAAACCTTGCACAAAGGAGCGTGGTAGTGAATTTTTGCCTCTAGCATACTCCCAGCGTCGCCGTAGTTTTCTGCAAAGAAATACTGTTTTACACGACTGTTTTTCCTTCATTGGCCAGGCTGAGCGTTCAGAAGCAGTGGTATTGAATCCATCTTTGTACACTCTTTCATAAAAATGTGAAGTTCGTTTTAAACAAACACCATTGTTCGAGAATACTCAAGGTTATTCGAATAGTTCCGTCTTGACGTCCAACTCTATTTAGAGCATATATCTTTTTTCGTTAATTGCAGCTGCTCAACAAGCGGAGCCCACTACAAAGTCCCTATAAATTTCTTTCTCCGGCTGTGAAAATCTTCTAATCCCTCGGAAAGCTTAAATCAACGCTTGACATTCAGTAAATAGGTCGACCAAATAGCTGTCACACTTCAAGCCTCGAAGTCCTTCTGCGTAGTTGAATAAAGCTACCCGGTAAATGCTTACAGAACCCCTCGCAAATTTTACAAATCGATACAAATGTATGTTCCGTCAAGATTTTGATTTTCTGAATGCACCCGTCGGAAACACAACTTAACTTGTCATTATTGTCATATATATATATATATATATATATATATATATATATATATATATATAGAGAGAGAGAGAGAGAGAGAGAGAGAAAGATACAGAAATAAAAAGGAACAAACCGTATTATGTGTTCATCAACGTTTCGTCTTTATTTCGAGACTTCCTCTGGTTGAATGAGATTAAGAAACAAAAAATACTAGTACAAAATATTTGAAAATGTTTCACGTGCACAGTGTTATGCAGTTCTATTTCAGAAAAACAGAAAAAGACGTTGGAAATTCAAAAAGGAGGTTGGCGCTGTTAAAAAGAGGGAAATTTTAGTGACGTCATATAGTCGTTAATGTAACTTTAAAAATGTGAACGCAGTTAATGTTCTTACTGGAAAAAAGATATACCTGTTGAAATTCAATATAGGTTTGTAACAGAAATGAAATGAGTTTTTTTATGTAATTTATTGATTGAGATTATGTGTTAACTATTACAGGGAGTGTTTGAATGGTGTGAGAAGTTTAACCTGTGTCTACAGTTAAATAATGTTCTTTTAAAAAAAGTTTACTTATTAATGGTGCACGTTGTTTAATTGTGCTTGAAATTGCGATTAGCGCAGATACAAGAAGTCTCCGTCGCGGTTTATTTGAAATAAATTTTACTAGTTTTGCCTGTTTAAAGTCAAAGGTCTGATTATGCTGCAATGAATTAGAGAATAATGCACTTAGAGAATTGCTATTTTTTATATCTGTTTTATGTTCACTGAGCCTTTTTTTCCAATTTACGCTGAGTTTCACCAACGTATTCATGATGGCAATTATGGCAAGGAATAGTGTATATACCTTCATTGGAAACTGGTTTGTTATGAATATGTTTCGTAGTTTTTAATATATATCTTATGGTTAGTGATGTGGTTTGTACGATAGGAATTTCTAGTTTGTTTAGTGTGTTACAGATTATTGTATTATTAGTGTGTGTAGGTAAAAGAAGATGTCTGTTTATGAGAGAAAGGTCTGGTGTGTATGGTTTTTTATTATTATTTATTCTGGAAAATATTTGTGTGGCTTTTCTCTTAGCATTCAATATGAAATATGTCGGATATTGCAAGCTACGAGTTGTCCTGCCCGCTGCATCTGTGTAAGTAGAGAATCCAAATCAGTTTTTGTGATGGACATTAAAGTCACCAAATATATGTTCTTGTGCGCTAGTGTCGAGGGAGAGTGCTGTGTCTATGCTGTCAGAGACGTTGTTTATTATGGCGCTGTCTTGGGTCGAGGGAGAGAGGTAGGGAAAGTAAAAGTAGCTAATGTTGTGTTGCATAATTAGTCCAAAGCACATAAAGGCTTGGTCATCCGATTCTAGGTTTGTTTTTCCAGTCAAGGGAAGGGTATTACGAATGTAGACTCCAAGTCCGTGCATGAGTCTGTCAGAGTCCTTACAGTAGAGTGGGAGATATCCAGGCATGTTAAAGTAGTTAGAGGTGATGGAGGAGTGTAGGTTAGTCTCACTTAGTGCTAAGATATCCGGGGTATTTGTTAGGAGAAATGCTTCAACATTAGCTAAATTAGTTCTAAGCCCACGGATATTTGTGAGGGAGGAGACAAGGATTTGTTTGACCCTAAGCCTGGTTTAAACTTATTTTTAGATTGTACTGTATTTTTTTTAACGAGTTTTAGTTAGGTAAGGGGGGGGCTGAACAGGAGGTTATGCAGAGTATCACTCATGCATCACAAGTAGACCATCAGCTGACCTCCTTCAACTTAGACTGTGGCCTCAGGAAAGCCCACCGGGGATGAGTGCAGCGTCCCTTTCCATGCGCGACATGGCACTACAAGCATCCCGACATTATACAACTATTGATGGAGCAGCCGCTCTAAGCGCTACCAAAGCGTTAGGTCTCCTGTACTTCCAGTCGGAAACAGCAGCCAGTAACTGTCAATCCGGTAGCCTCAACCCATCAGAGGAAGGTCAACCTAATCTAATTGCTCAGGCTTATATGGTATTTAAGCACTCTCACGTGCCCAGTTTTAGGAGTGGGGTGTGTCGGGAGTGGGGAAACGGCGTTCATTGCCCTAGACAAGAAACAAGATCTACCACTGGGTGTTTCTGTCGAATCACTGTGATAGTGTCTCTGCGCCTGACTAATAGGCACAGAAGGAGTATGGAAGCCGGGTAATAGACAGAAACTATCTACTCCTTAACAATTTAGGTTTGCAAACCGGTAATTTGTTTGGGTCACCAGCTCTAGGATGGTTGTCATCCAAGATTGAAGAGACCTCCCTCCACTTTGGTTTAGTTTCAGAGTTTTCATTCTCCTAAACGGATGATCTGGAAAGATCTACTGGGTCCGGCAGCACTGAGAGGGTTTGCTCCGCGCCTGGGTTCTAATCCAGGTATTTCCGTGACCCCGCGTGGTTAGTTTGTCTGGGTTAGTTTGTAGAGGCTATATATCTGCTGAATAGTTACATTCCTCAAAGTAAATTAGGGACATTGCTATTTCATTGTTACTGGATATACGGGGTGAGTAGAACTCATGCAGTGTAAGCAACTATGGTTGTAAGAAGGCTTATATCCTTTGAATTTTTGTTCTCTTTTGGAATAAATATTCTCGTTAGAATTCAATATGTAGGACAGCTACATGCCTGTTTATTTTTATTTATTGTGTAACTTTTAATTCTTCTTTATATATATATATATATATATATATATATATATATATATATATATATAAAGATATAAGTTGGAAAAGCATTTCATCCAAGGCATGAAAATTGTTAAACAAAATATTTTTACTATAGGCTTTAAAAATAAAGGTATACGATCAATTCGAAATTTTTTTATCTTCAAAGTGCACTTTTATACAAAGTAAGGTATAAAAATTTAAAAATTGTAAAATGTATAAAAGTGCACTTTGAAGATAAATAAATTTCAAATTGAATCGTGTGCCTTTATTTTTAAAGCCTATAGTAAAAACATTTTGTTTAACAATTTTCATGCCTTGGATGAAATGCTTTTCTAACTTGTATATATATATATATATATATATATATATATATATATATATATAAATATGCATATACATATATATGCATATATATATATATATTTATATATATATATGTAAAGAATTAAACGTTACACAATAAATAAAAATAAACAGGCTTGTAACTGTCTTACATATTGAATTCTAACGAAAATATTTATTCCAAAAGAGAACAAAAATTGACTTATCACCTGAATTCTTAAATACAGGGCATATTGATGAGGTTTTTCAGGGTGTTGGAAAGCACTTCTCCTTAAGGCAACGCTTAAACAGTTTGGAAAGTATGGGGGCACGTTCTGGTTGTAATTTTTTTAACACTATAATTGGAATACCGTCGGGACCAGTTGCTTTACTGGAGTCAAGGTTCTTGAATAGCTTGGCGACCTCACGCACAGATATTTGTATGTTGCATAGCGTGTTGTCTGTTATATGAGGGAATGTGGGGAGTTGATGGCCTCCGTCACACAGAGTAGAATTTGCCGCAAAGTTTTTGGCAAATAGTTTGGCCTTGTCGGATGCTATCGAGATGACCTCTGGTCCATTGATAATGGTTGGGATAGAGCGCATGTTTCTGTTCAAGATCCTATTTGCTATTTGCCAGAACTGGTTGGAACCAATCCGCTGATTAGCTACTTTAGACTTAACGGATTGCGCATACAGTTCTCTTGCATTTTTATTACTCTTTTACTGGCGGTTCTGAAAGCAGCTTTAGTTTCAGTGCATCTATTATGTTGGTAGCTATGGAAAAAGTGATCTGTGTGCGATGGCATGGGATTCTTAAAAGTGCAACAGAAAGTCGAGACTATTAAATCATTTTTTGAGAGAATTAAAACTATTTTTTTATGAGAGAAGGTAAATGCACTTAAAACTATTTTTTTTTACAAAAACTATATTTTAAAAAAAAGCTGGATATTATTCTTTTTTAGAAAAGCTGGGTATGTTTTTTTATTTACAAAAGTTGGGTATTATTCTTTTTCAGAAAAGCTGGGTTTTATTTTCTTTTACAAAAGCTGGGTTATATTTTCTTTTACAAAAGCTGGGTATTATTTTCTTTTACAAAAGGTGGGTATGCTTTTTTACAAAAGCTGAGTATTATTTTTTAGAAAAGCTGTGTATTATTTTTTACAAAAACTAGATATTATATTTTAGAATAGCTAGGTATTATTCTTTTGAAAAGGGTGTTATTTTTATAAAAGCCGGGTAATTATTTTTTATTTTATAAAAACTGGGTATTATGTTTTTTTTAGAAAAGCTGGGTATTATTTTTATGAAAAGCTTGGTATTAACTTTTGTAGAAAAGCTGGGTATTATTTTTTTTTTTACAAAAGCCGGGTATTATTTTTTTTAGAAAGGCTGGATATTATTTTTTTTTACAAAAGCTGGGTATTATTTATTTAGAAAGGTTCGGTATCGTTTTCTTTACAAAAGCTGGATATTATTTTTTTTTTTACAAAAGTTGGGTATTATTTTTTTTACAAAAGCTGGGTATTATTTTTTTTTTACAAAATCTTGGTATTATTTTTTTTTTACAAAAGCTGGGTATTATTTTTTTTACAGAAGCTGGGTATTACTTTTTTTAGAAAAGCCGGGTATTATTTTTTTTTTACAAAAGCTGTGTATAAATTTTTTTTTTTAGAAAGGCTGGGTATTATTTTTTTAAAAAACTGGATATATGTTTTCTCGTCGTGACTAAATAAATATATATATAAGTCATATATATATATATATATATATATATATATATATATATATGAATCATTGTTTATATTTTTGGCGTATCTTATAAATCATTTTTGTTTTTAGTGATTGCGTGTAAAATCTTCTATGCAATGCTATAGTTCTATATTATAAAGCTTGATAATTTCTCATTTAAAGCATTTAATTTTGATTTCTTGATATTGGTTATTGAAGTGTATCTATAAAATTGAGATTACGTTTGGAATTCCCTATAAGTGGGAGCATATTTCTCACAGTGAAAGGCACTCTCATTTCACATAATCTCAATACTTTCAAGGTACATCTGACATGTTCAATATTATATTGTTTTAAATGGTTTTACATCCTCTTTGCAAGTGGTTGGTTGGTTGGTTGTTTTTGTGTTTCGGCATATCAACCCTTCTCAAGTTATTTAATGCCGAATCCAAAGATTTTGAAGAAAATTGTTTTAATAGAATATATTTGTTGTTTTCAAGTCGGTTTCTATTTTACCCATAGTTGGGATCCTAACAGGTACTACCACTCCGGGTCAGGGTGAACCTGGGAGCAATGGTAATTAAAGTATGGTTCCACACTCCACAAAGCCCACAAGCTGGGGCCTCACCACTGGATATAATTTAAGGTCATATCCAGGATCCTTTGCAAGTGAGATATTGAAATGGGTCAATTGTTGTGGATAATAGAATTTCCGTTTTTCTGCTTTTCTAAAAACATGATTCCGTTGGTCACTCTTTGCTACGAAGGGAAAAAACGTTGACATAAAAAATATATAGTTTCTCAAGAATTTTGTTTTCTTTTCATCATATTTTGCTTTGGTTTCGATACCTCAAAATTTGAAACTATCTGTTTAGACGCACACACCGTTTTTAATAACTTTTCATACTATTATAAATCAGTATCCATTCCTGAAAGTTATTTTTGAACCAAATTTACTAGCGGGGTGGAGCGCCATATTTTGTCCGGTCGTAAAATACGCTTAAATATGATATTTTAATGTGTCCAGATTTCGTATATATTATTATTGAGTCGTCATTTAAAAAGTTAAAAAAAATAAATGTATTAGGGTGCCATCAGTTGGAATCGAAACCGAAAGCAACACTATAGCATTAAAAGCTGGTGACATTGCCATTTTATTAACATGACACGCATATAAACTGATTAAAATTAAACTAAGATGAATGTACAAAATGTATAACGATTTTTCAATTTTTACACATTTTTGACAACTTAAAACTACTTTAACCGACTAAAAACCGGTCTAAAAAACGGTCCGTAAAAATCCAATTAATTGTAGCCCCCTAGAGCTGCTCTGCGACTTTTAATTTAAGGAGAAATAGAGTTTGAAAATATGGAGACAGACAAGCGGACATATAGCCTTTTATATATTAGATATATGTATGCATTTAAGAGTGACATGACACGTTATTACTTGCTACAGCTTTACCTACTTCCTCTTCATTTCTTCTCTTTCTCCGTGAAGCTTATCTTTATTACATTGAGGAAGACCGAAGGCACCGTCGAAAATAGGTTATTGTATATAAAGGTATTTATCTTTTTTCATTTTGTCTTCCTTCATGTCACGAATATAGAAAATTTATAGACTTCAATGCTTTTCATATTCATTTTTGATACATTTTTGTATATACATATATGAACCAAAAAATTGAACTTACATTATTACTATTATAATACTCTTAATTTCTTTTTTTTTTTTTTTACTTCAGTACGTTATAATACACCTTTAGATTAAAGTACGCGTTTAGTTTTTAATTACGATGATTTTTTTTTCGAAAGTAAAGTTTGCTACTTTTTAATTAAAAAAATCGAAGATTTGCGAAGATGGGAGTGGGACCATTAAAACGAGCGACATTTTGTGCCCCCGGTTTTATTTTTATACAATAGGCACAACTATTTTTAATGCACTTTTGCCAGCGATGGGCGCCTGGAGCATGCTTTGTGATACGAGCGTCGTTCCAAAAGAAAAGATTCCTAATTTTTAACTCAAAATGTAAAGAACTAAGAAGACGGAAGTGGTACTACTAAAACGCACGGTTTTATTCCAGGATGTTATCTTTTTACATAAACTTCCCCATTTGCAATGCACTTTTGCCAGGAATTCAATTGTTACATCTTTTATTCTGACGTACGTCAAAGAAAGAGGTTGGATTTTTAGTTTGTCGCATTATCAATATCTCAACAGGGAGATAGAACTGTCAGGTCATGAATGCACAAGTTCCTCTATCCTAACAATGCAATATGCAATTCCCTCTGATATATTCATGCGTCATAACACATGGGAAGTATTATTTTTTAGAACAGGAAAACTATTATTAGTTTTATTTAACCGTTAATACAGTAACCTCTTTCTATCTATTAATAAGTTCTCTAATATCTTATTTTCAGATCAAAACTGAAAGTATGTTATTGATGTTGGATTTTTAAATCTCACAGACAGATGAAAATGGATAATAGAGAATAATGTTGATCACATTTACAATTAAATATATCTGGCGTTTTTTTTTTAATATTTATCATTGAGCCTTCAAAATGAAAAGGAATTCTGTGACAGCTGAATTAAATTCCGATATCCGAAAGCAAAAGAACAGGGAAGAAAGGCACTTAATGGAGGTCACGTCAACCTTATGCCTACTTAATTTGATTCTCTCGATATTAAAGGCAATTTAATGTCTCATCTTCTTTAATTAGAATCCTAATTTGACACTGAGTTTTCTAAAATGAATAAACGTGGAAGAAAAGAAAAAAGTGATTCGCTACCACTTACCAGATCCATAACCATCATTGATCGAATAATGTTTTTCTTGGCGTAGAGAGAAAGGCAGAGAGTGAGAATGAGAGACTGAGAGAGTTAGTGAGTGAGTGAGATAGAGAGAAAGAGAAAGAGAAACACTTAAGTAATTGCAATTCTAATATTAATTGAAAACAAAATATTTCGAAAATAATTCTAGAAGAATCTAGAGTGCTTATTTCGGATTTTTCAACACCGGACAAACTAAATAAATTACCTGGCTATGTTTATATCTTTAACAACCCCAATCCAGGGAACCACGTGCTATTCAATTAAACAACGACGATCCACAGCTTCCCCCACTCTCTATCTGTGCCTAAATATGAACCGACTACAGAACGGTCCGCTCCGCGACTTTAGTTTGAGGAGTAGATAGACTTAGAAAATATGGAGACAGACAGACAGACATATAGCCTTTTATATATTGTATATATATATATATATATATATATATATATATATATATATATGTATGTATGCATTTAAGGATGGCATGCCATATTATTATTTGCTACGCCTTCTCCTCCTTCCTCTTCATTTCTTCTCTTTGGCCGTGAAGCACATGCTGAGGAAGACCGAATGTACGGTCGAAAATAGTTCTTGTATAAAAAGGGTTTTATTTATTTATTTTTTTCATAATAAAATTTTGTCGTCTTCCTTCATGTCACATGAACGCAACTTACATGAACAAAGCTTCTTCCCAAGAACTGGACGCTCGTGGAACTTTTTTTCGCTGGCTTGCTTTTTAACTAACTACATATTGGCGGTGCTCAAGTCTAGTATAAACAAGTTCTTATTGAGTCACCTCCCTTAATAATCTATTTCTACCCTATGTCCAACAATAAGCATTACGAAGCTGTTGTCTCAGTGACTACCGTCCACTAATAAATCTCGAGTGGCTTTCGGGCCTCGATTATTAGTGACTCCTATTTAAAAAACGAACAAACAAACAAATAAAAGCAAATGAAAGCGAATGGTTTGCATTTGTATCAATATAAGTGTATAATTGAATAGGCCATACCTCAGATTTTATGGAGCTGACTCTACTGAAAATCAGATGTACACAGACAAATTGCGTATAATCTAATATTAGATTGCATGTCTATTTACACTAATGCATACATATTTTGATTGAAAATAAAAAAGCTACTATCACACATGGCTCAGAATTAGAACAGCATTGTTTCAATTAATGTCTTTGACTAATGAAAGTTTAATAGTTTATAGGTTTAAACAAATATATATTTTAAAGAGGGATACTTATATATATATATATATATATATATGTATACATGCACATCTATACATACTTATATATATATTTCTGTAGAAATATACTTTCTTATAATATATACAAATCCTTATTTAATAATCTCAGTGTAATTACAGAGCTATATAGTGAATTACTGACAAAAAACTATATTCCAAAATTCATGATGTTGACCACCTTATTCATTCCTTTAACTCAGTTGACTTTTACAATTCTTGACAGTATCTGTTTCGTAGGGCAGAACCAATCACTTAATTATTATATCAATCAGTGAATCTATTATGCCCGTAACTTATCAGAAGAAATAGCAAGAACCCATCCATCAAAAGGAAATAAAGTGTGATTTGACATGATTAACATCGGAAAATTAGAAGATAAGCTGCAAATACCTTTAATATGTTTTTATTACGCCATTTAATTTTTCTTGTCTTATGAAATCAAATATGATTGAAACGGTCTGCACATCGTAGCAAGATATGATTGTATTTACATAAAGAATAATATATATATATATATATATATATATATATATATATATATATATATATACATTCGATTCGTCAGCCACATGTTTAAATCTTCAAGTGGATGAAATTTGTGCGGAATTATTTACCATTATCACACATAGCATATTATTTCAAATAAAAGACTGTAACTTGAGACTTGCGATTTTCCAACAAACGATGGGTGTAATGTTAACGGAGCTGAACTTCGCAACTGCTTAGAAAAGTGTCTCTTAACCCTTCGGGAACGTTGACGCGCTGCATTATTTCCTGCAGCGTGTATTGGGCAAGATAAACCTGGCGGCTCTCATCCCTCGCCAGGCTCCGAGCACATACAGCACCTGGTATTACCAACTGGTCACCCATATTAGTATTGCCCAAACTCAACGTCACTTAATATCGGTGATCTAACGGGAACCGGCGTGTCAACGTGATTATGTCGTATGCAACTTCTTATTTAGATGATAAAAAGGAAACATTTTGAAGCCATATGAAACACGTATAATTGAAGTGTTTAAAAATAAAATGATTTGTGTTTTAACTGAGTATAGAAAAATGTATTTTTTTTTGTAAAAATAGCAAATAACTAGGACATATAATTGACGAAACGGTAGGAATCCTGATCCGGCGATAAAATACATGCCCGCAGTTGCTAACATGGCATTATTATGATCTTTTTTATGAGAGGGGCAGCAAATTACTCTCCCTCTGCTCACCCTCTCTCTCTCAGTTGGAATTTGTTTCTCTCTCTTTGTAAAAATGCCCACAAATCGCCACTATTGACTCTGGTTCTGCCCCTATTCTGAGCACTTACCTTGACAGAGTTCAAAACAAACTTTGTAGCTTAGTGGTGGATGCCCTTTTCATTTCCTTGCAACCTCTTTCCCATAGAAGACACATTGCATGCCTGTCTCTGCTTTATCGTTATTTCCATGGCAAATGTTCGCCTGAGCTCCAATCTATGGACCCCCTCCCCAAACTTTCACGAAAATCACTTGTCTAGCCAGAACCACTACCAATAGTTTCCCACACTCTTTATTCGTGCCTAAACCTAAATGTAGATTCGATTAGCAGAGCTTATTTTTTAAGAACTGCACACCTGTGGAACTTTCTTCCGTTGGCCTGCTTGCCAGGTGAGTACAATCTGATTGTCTTTAAGTACAATGTAAACAAGTTCTTGATGAACCGTCCCCCTATGTAATCCAACTTACAAAAATCCCATTACCTATGTTAAAAATGCTATAATCACATTGGCTATTGTATACCCATTAACTCTTATCCTCGAATGGCCTCCAGGCCTTGATAAGTAGTGATTCTTGTGTTAAAAAAACCCAAACAAACTCAACCATGCTAAGGCCCGCGATGTTCTTCATGTTGTCTGACATTCTTGTTTTTATTTTTGTCTTATGTGTCCTCTTTTGCCAGGAGTTGCACCAAAGAGCAGATCTTTTGTTAGGCCGTCTGTTCTAGTCCTATGGCCTAAAAACTGAATTTTCCTGCCATTTATGTTGTCCAGTAGTCTTTAATATGTCCCATCTTCCCCAGAACCCATTTGTTTGTACGTTTGTTCACCCAACTTACACGAAGTAGTCAACGGCTCCGCCACAATTCAAAAGGAGCTATTCTCCTCTTGTCAATTTTCTTCAAGGCAGAACGTTCTGCTCCGTATATTGCTATTGAGAATACCAAAGCTTGCTGTAGTCGTATTTTTGTACGTGTTGAAATGGCTCTGTCTTTCCAGATATTAATATAAATTACTGCAATAGCTATATACCGAATATCAATATTTAAAATATTTACTTACAAAAAAAAAATGTCAAAATACATTCGTTGAATAAAAACCTGTGTTAATGTCCGACTTTGGTTAAACGCATTACAATGCTAAAAATACGTTGTAAATGACGCCGGTCATTTTGGGGTTCAAACAGTTTTGTAACGTAAAACAAAAATAGCGGTAAACTAAAACGGTTGTCAAAAAATTCAATACCCAAAGTTAAGTCGCCTGAAGTGGACTCGGTTTATGTAAATATAGAAATGGACAGAAGTCACTAAACACAAATCAAAATACAAAATCACATTAAAGTAATTTATTTCAAAATAGTTTTTTTAGTTTTAACCCATTCTTCTGCTATCAATAAGCAATAAAAATGAATAAACTTTCGTTTGGTGTTGACAGTTCTATAAATAGTTTTTTTTTTCTTATTTAACACGTGTATTATCACGAAAAAAACTAATAGGATTTTTTTATTATTTATATTTCTATAATTGTGTCGTTTGGAAGTAATATCTTCATATCTTTCAGAAGTTTTACCCAATAAAGTTGCCATAAATAATGTATGAAAGTTTTTATTAGCACTTCTAATGTTAGGGTTTGTGTTCCTTCATAGAAGCGTTGGTTGAGTTTGAATAAAATAAATACGTATTAAATACGTTTGAAGCAAAAACCAAGCATTATTACAAAACGTATCTAATACGTATTTATTTTATTCAAACAAAACCAGCGCTTCTCTCAAGGAACACAAACGCTAACGTGAATTCTGCGTGACCAACGCACCGTTCCGACATTTTAAAAGACTACCGTATAAACAACAAACGGACTTCTCCTGATTCTATGTTCCAACAACAACATGGCAAAAAAAGAAGGAAAGACATACTGATGATGAATTGTATCTATGAAATATATTTATGAATTTCAATAGAAATTTCAAACAGAATAAATATCTGTTTACTTTGTAATAATGCGTTGTTTTGTCTTCAAACGTATTTAATACGTATTTATTTTATACTTCTCGTGTCATAAAACATAAAAAAACAACTTATTTCGTTTCATGCTTCGTTTCATCAGTTTTATATTTAGGTAAACCGAGTCCAATTTCGGCATCTTAAGTTTGAGAACCGGGTTTTTGAAATTTACTACTAGAACCGATACACCAAGTTGCAAGAATTCTACTCCCGGCGAAAAAAAAACTACGTGCAAACATAATCAGAAAATATTTGCATAACACAATAAGAAAATAAGTTTATGAATATTGCATGGTAGAGAATTTATATTGCAAATGGACTACTGATCATTTAAAAAAATCGGTTTCAAAAAGTGAGTTATAACTCACACTGCGAATCGTCTACAGAGATGGGCAACGATGTTTCTAATTTATTTAAAAAAAAATGGAATTTTAAACGTCAAAACAGGTCACACATGTGCATGATTTATCCAGATCAATACAAAAAACAGTGACCCATTAGAGGAGACGGTCATAGTTTTCTTATAATTCCAGATATCTATAAAAAACACTTTCTATAAAATACAATAAAAGAGTTACCAGTTACTTTTGATGAGATTAAATTTAATGCCAAATTTAGATATGTTCATAAATGAAAAGAAAAAACGCAATTATGAGATCAGAAGGATATTTCTTGTGGTGCTAGACGAGTTGAAACCCAATTGTTTTTTCTGAAAGTGTAACTTGCGTAGTCAGAGTGACAGAGCTGTTACGTTATAAACAACAAGGTTTCCTGGGTGTTAAACATGATAAAATGATAGTGACACCTCTTTAAATTAAGGGTTCAATATAGCGTCCGATGTGTCAGTTTGGTGGGCTTTCCCTTCGTGTTTTCTGTCTAGTTCTTGGCGTCGGTAAAGTCATTAGTGGCAGGATCCATCAGCTGAAAAATATACGCTATAAACAATTTTCGTCTTTTTCTAGAAATATGCTTTTCAATTTTAGTGAGAATTTAAAACTCTTGCCAGAAATCCTCATTTAGAAGGTAGATCAGAGTTGTGTATGCTGTAAAGCTTGCGACATATTGCTTAATCACGAGCCAAACTCTCTCAGGAGTCAAGTAAAAAATGCAAGAGAGATATATGCCCAGTCCGTTAAACCTAAAATAGCTGATCAGCGGCTTTGTTCCCACCAGTTTTGGCAAATAACAAATAGGATCCTGAACAGATGTGTGAGTTCTATTCCAACCATTATCAATGGACCAGAGATCATCTCGTCAGCATCAGACAAGACCAAACTATTTGACAAGAACTTTGCAACTAATTCTACCCTATGCGACGAAGGACATCAAGTCCCCATATTTCCTCCTATAACATACAACACGCTAGGTAACATACAAATAGCTGTGTGTGAGGTCGCCAAACTAATCAAGAACCTTGATTCCAGTAAAGCAACTGGCACTGACGGCATCCCAATTATAGTGTTAAAAAAGCTTCAACCAGAACTTGCTCCCATACTTACAAAACTGTTTAAGCGTTGCCTTAAGGAGTAGTGCTTTCCTACACCCTGGAAAACCTCATCAGTATGTTCTGTATTTAAGAATTCAGGTGATAAGTCATCTTCCTCTCAGTACATACCAATAAGTCTCCTGTGTGTCATGAGTAAGTTGCTGGAATCCATATTAAATACAGAAGTAGTCAACCACCTCAGCAGAAATAACCTTCTTAGTGACACGCAATATGGTTTCCGCTCTGCAAGATCTACCGCAGATGTTCTAACGGTTATATCTCTTAGGATTAGCGAATGTCTTGACAAAGGCTTCCCTTCTAGAGCAATTGCTCTTGACATATCAAAGTCCTTCGACAAGGTATGGCATAAAGCCCTACTTCACAAGATTTCCAGCTACGGTATAACTGGAAATGTTTTCTCAATCCTTAAATAATTTCTCTCTGATAGGCTCATAAGAGTAGTGGTCGATGGGCAGAAATCAGAGACTCGCAGTATTAATGCTGGTGTCCCTCAGGGGTCCATCCTGGGTCCAACTATCTTCCTGATCTATATCAATGATCTCCCTAAACACATATTAAAATCATTCGTTAAAATCTATGCTGAAGACACGACCATCTTCGGCAACACACCAAAGGCTGTAAATGACAAAGTTCTCTCTGATTCTCTCTCCTCAGATATCGAGCGCGTTGTACAGTGAGGGAAGGCGTGGCTGGTTACCTTATATGCATCTAAAACCAAGCTCCTTTCTTAACATCATCAACGCTCTGATTCCCATCAATTGATATGGATGGCTCTCGTTTAGGAGAAGCCCCATTTTTTTGACAAACTTCTGGGCGTAACTTTTACTCCCGTTCTGAAATGGAACACGTATATCAAGTCTGTTGCCAAGGTCGCTGGAAAGATGGTGAGATCATTCTACCGCTCTAGAAGATATCTCACTAATAATGCAATTCTTTATCTATATAAAAGCCAAGTACGCCCAAGGATGGAATACTGCTGCCATATCTGGGCAGGAGCTGCTAAAAGAAGCCTATCCTGCCTTGACAGAGTACAAAATAGACTTCGTGGCTTAGTGGGTGATGCCCTTTTTTTCCCTGCAACCTCTCTTCCACAGAAGAGACGTTGCGAGCCTATCTTTGTTTTATCGTTATTTCCATGGCAGGTGCTCCTCTGAGCTCCAATCTCTGGTCCCGCCCTCGCCAATCTTTTACGAAAACCCCCCGTCTAGCTGAAACCACTGTCAAAAATTTTCCCCACTCTTTATCTGTGCCTGAATCAAAACGTAGATTCTATGAACAAAGCTTGTGGAACTCAGTTCCGTCTGCCTGTTTCCCTCCTGACTACAACCTGCATGTCTTCAAGGCCGACCTAACGAATTCCTGATGCACCGCCCCCTTAAGTAGACACTATATTAAATCTCAACACTTACGTACCGTATATGTAATAACCCTTATCTCTGAGTCGCTTCCGGGCCTTGATAAATGGTGACCACCTTGTAAAAAAAAGTAACACTAGTCTAAACTATACTATAAACTATATTATAAATAAGTGCGCTTGAACTCTGATAAAGGTAACAAGTATTAAGATTCGTTGAAAGAATGACCATTATAGGAACATTCCACCCTCCCGGAAGGAAGCGATGCTCTTAAATAACTGGTAAATGTCATATATACAGGGCGGCCCCCTTAAAAGTAGCCTAATCCATCTAATCTTTCTCTGAACGACCACTGACACCACAAGACAAAGTGCAATTTTTTCCAAAAAGATGGCGGGACATGCCACGCGTATCACAAATCACTGACACGAGTTCATGACATTTTTACGGAAGAAAGAACAACAAGCAAAGGGTTATGGCCACCACGTTCCCCGGACTGATTTTTTTTTTTCTTTAGGGACTTTAAAACAAAATGTTTATGGAAATAATCTTCACAATCTAGACCAACTAAAGGAGAACATTACCAACGCTATCAAGAGCGTCACCAGAGAATAACTACAGGCAATATCTACAAACGTGTCCAGAAATGCATAGATGTCAACGGGGAGCACTTCCAGCATCTTTTATAATACTTCAAGTAACTTAAACAATGCTACAAGTAATTTAAACATACCACATTTTCTGGGATACTTTTAAGTCGGACACTCTGTATAAATCAGTTTCTCCCAGAAGGAGGTATAAAACTAAAGCCAATAACGTGTCTATATTTCTCAAAGTCAAAGGTAAAACCGATCCGCCTTCGATCACCAAGCTTCTCATTACATGTAACTTCGGGACAAGATCAAAGTGTAGTATCTGTTCCGGCAGATGCTGCACTTAAGATAATTTGTACCAGTCAATGGAGGGGAAGCCCTCTATACTGGGACAATTATTATTTTTGGTAACCAGAGTGCCCCCTTTTTGCCTACTTTTGGGGGAGCTGGTTTTTGCCTCACATTAAAAACGGCCTTGTGCATAATTTGCTCAGTGGGGGAGCAAATAAATACCATCTGTTCTTCAGATGCTGCACTTCTATTTCTTGTTCTCTTTCGGTGGAGGAGAAATCCTTCACGACTGAGACAATTTTTATTTTTGTACCTTTTCTCCACATTAAAAAACGACCCCGGTGTCTAACTCTGCCCCGTGGGGAGGCATAGTAAATAGGTACATGTAAGTCGTTTTAACTTATTTTTATCACACTGTAGAGTTAGTTAACATGCGACTTGTGTGTTGTCGACACAGTTGAAATTCCAACTGATTATAAATATTCCAATATCGAAAGCCGAGAGACAGATAGAAAGAGAGAAAGTGAGAATGAGAGAGACATAGAGAGAGAGAGAGAGAGAGAGAAAAGGAAAGAGAAAGAGACACATGCATACGTATGAAAGACAAAGAAACTGAGATATTTTTTCTTGTCTTTCGTATTCTGGTGTCGGACAAGTAAGTTTAACCTTTTGCACCTGATTATTTCAATTTCTTTAGCACGGCTTGGATTTTATAAACATCTGTTAACCTGGATCAAACTGATGGTGCCAACATTTAAACGAGAAAATGGAAGAGAGCTGATGTAATTGCTTTATCCCAAGGAAAATGAAATACGGATAGAAAGCTTTTCCATCTGGGTAACTCGTGGATTTTTTCCAAAATAGCTATTGCCATTCTACCACAAAGTTACTTCATTGACAAGAGAAAGCTAATATTAGATACTGTGCAGGGATCCTGGTTTTACACAGTCGTAAAATACGCTTAAGTATGATATTTTAATTTGTCTAGATTTCGTATATATTATTATAGAGTGATGGTTTTAAAAGTAAAAAAAAAAAGTATTTAGGTTGCATCAGCTAGAATCGAAACCGGAAGAAAAACTGTAACATTCAAAGCTGCTAACGTTACACGCATGTCCTAGCTCATGACATCCAAATACCTTTTTTACTTTTGAAATCACGACTCTATAATAATATATACGAAATCTGGACAAAGTAAAATATTTAAGCGTATTTTAATACCGGGCAAAGCCGGGCGCTCCCTACCCGCGCTAGTGAGTTTTATAAATCAGACTAGTCGAGATTTAATTTTTCTCACACTAACCATAATTTTCAATTAACTCACCAAGTGACGATTTCTTACACGTTTCTCTCCACCACTTCCCCTCTCCCCAACTGCAAACTATCATCCGTTTTTGTTTTATAAGATGTCCATCGCTCTCAACCATGTCATTCTCTTATTTTATACACATTTTCAGTTACAAAAAATAAAACCGAAAGAATAAAAACATGTTTTTGTTTTACAACAATTTATCTTTACGTTTGTTTATATTTTTCAGCGACTCTGTTATCCACTAAGTATAAGTGCTTATATCGTTGAAATAATAGGATAAACTAAATAATACGAGGGGCGTGCAATAAGTAATGCCCCTGACTCACTTCCCATAGCAGTTGAGCAACGAAAATTGGCACAGTTATTAGTCTTTCTCTACATAGGAACCACGCAGAGTTATGCATTTCTCCCATCGTTTGATGCAGCTCTGGGTACCGTTTTTGTAGAACACCCCAGGTTGGTCCTCCAACCACGATGTGACTTCAGAAATCAAGGCTGCATCATCTAGGAAAAGCTTTACTTTCAAAAACAACTTCATGGCTGGGAAGAGGTGAAAGTCAGAGGGTGTAAGGTAAGAAGTGTAGGGAGGATGGGAGAGGATTCTATAACCACACGCCCGTGCTTCTGATCTGGCGACATGCGAGTTGTGGACCGGAGCGTTGTCCTGAAGGAGAAGGGTACCTTTGCTGATCTTGCTCCGCTTCTTGGTTTTGATAGCTTCCCTTAATTTCCTTAAAAGTGAAGCATAATAGGCTCCTGTAATTGTGGTACCCTTTGCCAGGAAATCTGTCATCACTACTCCGTCCTGGTCCCAAAAGACTGTGGGCGTGACCTTGCCAGCGGAGGGCTGAACCCTTGCCTTCTTTGGAGGTGGTGAGTCCAAGTGCTGTGTAATCAGTCTTTTGAAAAACTTCAATCTTCTTGGCACATCTCTAAATTCATCCTCGAGCACTCAACGCGTTCTCGCTTCTGGAATGGTGTGAGCAACCTGGGAATCCATCTGGTAGACACCTTATGCATATGCAAATAGTCATGAATGATAGTTTCCACAGATCCTGTAATAATCTTGACATCTTGGGCTATTTGACGAATAGTAATGCGCCGATCTTCCAAAATGGCAGCCTCAACTTGACGGACAGTTGCCTCATCAATGGCAGAAGTGGGGCGACCAGGTCTGGGAGCTGTTTCCACAGATTCCCGGCCATGTTTGAATTCACAATGCCAGCGTTTTACAAGGTCATATGATGGGGCATTATCACTATCAGATTCTTTCTTTTCATCAAAAGTCTCCTGTGGTGTGCGTCCTTTCAAACACAAAAACCGGAACACTGCTCGACATTCAACAGGCTCCATTTCACACCTTACTCAGTTCAAACATCTGTAAAACAGAAACCACAATTATTTCAGAGCTGTAATTTGCCACATAACCCGTAGAGATATAAATGCACATGCAAAATTTCAGCAAGATCAGACAACTGGAAGTGGATCAGGGGCATTACTTATTGCACACCCCTCGTATTGGTTAGTAATTTGGTTGAATGATGTAAATTTATTGATTGAGTGTTATTTAATCATAACAACGTGTTATCGTTTTTGTATAGTTTCTAGGTCTCGTTGCTTAAGTTACGTTCACGAAATTTACCTCGTTCAATGATGATTTAGAAATCAATAAAAACAAACACGAGCAGACGTAATAGAAACCTGACATTATTGTGTTTAGCACTAATTTATATTACGGAAATAATAAGACAAAAATGCAAACTATTCTTAAATGTAATCGTTCGACATTTTCTCATCTCTATACGCCACAATAATTACTATTGCCTACTTACAATGTATGCTGTAATATGTAAACGTACTTTTAAAATGTAAACGAGCTAAAACATTAATATCGTTGAAAGTGTCATATTGTATAGGTAACAAACATCCCTATATTCAAATAATGGGGCTTAAAACAGTCGCCATGTTTAGTCACGCTGAAGAGATTGAATACGGCAAAACAGCTATCCGTCGATTATTTAACCTCGCCCAGTCCAATATTTCCCTCCGAAAATTCGATCGCAAATTGCTGAAAATATTGCATAAATGTTTATCAAATGATGCAGCGAAATTAGATTTCGTGATAAATAATTGTTGGTAAATGAGAGAATAAAAATGCCGGCAAAGGAAAATGGCGGCCGTTGAATAAAAACAAACAAACAAACAAACAAAAAACGCATCATGTGTGAAAGAGAGGTAAAGTCTTAAATGAAAATGCTTTTGTTTTTGCCCAAAGCCGCCTTCTTGCGGATTACGTTTCGTTATGAAGTTTTCGCGTCAATATTCTTCTCTTTTCTTTATTTATGATTATGTTTTTTTTCGTATTATCTCGTTACTACAGTTATAAGCGAAAACTTAATAACTTGATTTCTATAAAGCTTAAAAGAAAAACAAACTATAAGTACGTAAATAACATGCGCGAGCACACACATATATGTGTGCATAAATTATGGGAAAAAGATAAATGCTTTCAGAAATAGAATGGAAATATATATATATATATACATATATATATATATATACATATGTATATATACATATGCATGCATATATATATATGTAGATATTTACATATATGCATATATATGCATATATGCATATATATGTTTATATGCATATATATGTACATATGTATATATATATATATATATATATATATATATATATATATATTAAAAAAAACATTGTTAAAACATTTAAAAATGTTTCTGCTTAATTAAATTGATTCATTTAAAAACAATTGCTTGTACTTTTAATGTGTTAAAATTAAACCATTAATATAATTATCACGAACGTTTTCAGATCTTCGTCGTATTATCATAAGGTGTAAAAGAAATTTACAAGATAAGCTGCAGAAAAAAAGAGAATTTAAAAATAGTATGTTGGGATCAATCAGACGTTACCGAAGACATTTTGAAATATAATGACTGGTTTCGAAGGGAATATTATTAAATGTAGCTTGCTGAGTTCATGTGTAGATAGCTTATAGGGGGTTTCCTCATTACTTACGAGTATAGATTACTACTTTTACTTATTCTATATTATATATATATGTATATAGATTTGGTAATATATATATATATATATATATATATATTATGAAATAAGAGCATAACTATATCCAAGATTCAAATATTTACATACAAACCAGTTTAAGCAGGATGTTAGAATTTCGGTACATTATTTCCAAACTGTATTATTATGCAAAGGCAATCAATTATTATTATATACATACTGACTCTTTTCGCGCATATACTCTTCAGAAGAATAGAAATTCTTTGCTTAGAAAGAACGCAAATGCACGACAATATAATGTCGTAAAAATAGTGAAAAATATGAACAAAGATGGCTGCTGGAACAAATACACGATGCTGAGTCGTGTATCAATTCTTTTTCTTTCTTTTTTTCGACATGATCCGGCCAAGCATTTTTTTATATATATAATTTTATTATATATATATATATATATATATATATATATATATATATATATATATATATATATATATAATTGGTGAGAGGTACAAAATTTATACAAACATTTAAACCTAATAAACGGAATCTCTCGAGAACCATTTTAGACATCATCTCGTCGGTAAGAAAATCGATAGCACCCAATGAAAAATAACATTATTGGCGAGGATATAAAGTACTAGGGAAATTAGGAAAACAAGGATAGAATCTGTTAGTCTTGGTTTCTCTGCAACCTTAGCCATTATTTGCTTGAGAATCCTTGTTGTACCAATAAGTATTAAGTAAATTGGTGTAACGTGTAATAGAGTTGTGTACACGTTGAGATGATTCAAAAAATCATTAAAAAAATTTAGGAATCTATCTCCATCTTGATTAGAAAACCATCTTTGTGCCGGCAGAAATAATCGATCAGAGCGTTACATCTTTTTGGGGATTTTTGATTGCCCTCCATTTTGATTTGTAAAAATTATTTGTTTCTCCCACACGACGCCATTTTAATCGTTTTAGACACCTATATCAAATCTATTTGTTTATTTTAATAGTATTTTCGCACCATAAAAAATCCCACTGGTTCTCTTTGTTTTCGCTTATAATATTATTTTTCATTGCATGATATCGATTTTACCCTTATGAGATGTTAGGTGTAAAAGCTCTAGAACTATTTCAACTGATCCTGTTGAAATGTATATATATATATATATATATATATATATATATATATATATATGTTTATATATATATATATATATATATATATATATATAAAGTGAAAAGTAATTACACACTTTAAAAGAATTTATCTTTATATATATATATTGATATAGTGTGTATACATATATATATATATTAATGTAGTGTACTAGAAAGGGTAAAAATGATCAAAGAAGATATATATATATATATATATATATATCTACATAAATATAGTGTATATACATATATATATTAATTTACATATACATATATATATATATATTAATTTAGTGTAATAGACAGCGTCTAAATGAGCAAAGTCTAAATGAAATATATTTAAAGGTGCTGTGCTCTGAGTATTGCAGTTATGATAAGCACAATAGGCGTAATTAACTAGAACTCTATATAGAAAGTGTGTGAAAGTATCAATTAAGTTTTCTTAGGAGAAAACAAAATCATGTTAATATGTACGATAGTTTCGGAAAAGATATCTTTTTATTCATTCGATATTTACAAATAAAACCATTGAGAAATAAGTAAAGTATTTCTGGATACCGTCTTCTCGCAACAATCATATTAAAAAAAAAAATGGTTGCATATACCAAAAATTATTTTTTGATTAAAAAAATATCATCATCAATGTTTTGTACAGAGAGAAGGCTCTTTACCGTAAAAACATCCCAACAGCATGGAACCACTGTTTTGCAAAGGTTTACAAACTATATTTACTTCAATAAGCTGGTTAAAATTTGGTGTCTGCTCCTCTCTTTCCCATTCCATTTATGCTGATGAGGAGACAATACCCAGAAATATTTTACTTTTTTTCTCGATGGATTTTTTTTTGCAAATATCGAATGAATAATAGGATATCGTTTTCGAAACGATTGTAGATATAAACATAATTTTCTGATGTTTTCTTCTATGAAAACTAAATTCATATCTTCACACAATATATATATATATATATATATATATATATAAATAGAGAGAGAGAGAGAGACAGAGCGAGAGAGAGAGACAAATATTATTGAATAGCACGGATTCATTCTGTTTTACAATTTTCCTTTTTATCTTCTCCAATCTCCGAATAGTCCTTTTTGTATTCTTCTCGAAATTATATATGGTGGATCCATAATCGCGAGCGCTTTCGACAGAAATACTTCTATCATCCTCAGGCATATTGTAGAAATAAATGTAGAGATTGTTTTTTAATTTACTTATGTATACAT
This sequence comes from Euprymna scolopes, assembly GCF_053919585.1. Taxonomy (NCBI): domain Eukaryota; kingdom Metazoa; phylum Mollusca; class Cephalopoda; order Sepiida; family Sepiolidae; genus Euprymna; species Euprymna scolopes. Next base: position 35,742,311 of record NC_136519.1, read on the forward strand.
TTTTCCTAGTCACGTGGTAATTTGTTACAAGTTAGGTGGGCGGACTTTTTTTTATATATATTAAACACATTTATATATACAAACGCATATATACATTTTCAAACATTTATCCCAAACATTTCAAAATTTTTATATATATTAAACACATTTATATATACAAACACATATATACATTTTCAAACATTTATCCCAAACATTTCAAAACTTCCGGCTACACTCATAATTAATATTATTTATTTGAGGCTTCTTTGTTTTAATGTACAATGCTTCGAGTATTCTTAGCCTATTTACATTTCTCTCACTCTGCAATACTCTTGTATTTTCTACCATCATACCATTTGGAATTTCGAAGAATTATGGTAGAAAATACAAGAGTATGTGGTAGTTTTGAAATTTAATGCCCATTAAGTTAAAAGAGAAAGCAAAAATGAATACAAGTTTCTAAATGGAAAAATAAGATACCCATGTTTAAAAATATTTTTTTAAATTTAGCTATCTCTGCCGAACGTTATTAGTAGTTCTTACTTAATATTAGGTTGATGCAAAAATAATGTCGTTTTTTGACTTGAAGTTGAACACCAAAGAGCGACATGATTTTTGCACCAAACTTATATTTTTTTGTGTGTTAACTGTACCGTTTTTTTCCCCTGAAACCCCTTAACATTTCTTACCAAACAAAAGTATGTACGAGTAAATTCGTACTAATTGATACACCGTTAGTCCCGCTCTGTTAAAATAACCTAATATTCGTGTAATTTGGCCTCGGGAATCTGCTCAGAATATCGAACGGTACAATCTATTTAATCCTCAGGGTAAGCAAATTCTCATTTCGTCAGCCATGATTAGGTACACGCCCTAAATAATTCGCAATTAAGTGTCGTCCGCACTAAGCATTCATCCTCCAGAAGAGTGACCTAGTCTTTAAAATTAAGCTGTAAATGTTATACTCTTCTGGAGGTTTAAGGTTCAGGCGACACTCAACTGCAAAATACTTAGGATTTTATCCAATCATGGCTGATAGGATGAAAGCATGCTAATAATAAAGGACATCGGTCAATATTCAGTGCAGATTCCTGAGTTTCGTAGAAAGATTTCCGATCTGGCTAGAAACTTTAACAAGATAACCTGAAGAACGTCGAAAGTTTATCGATCTAAACGTTGTGGAATATAATACGCAAAATGAAAAGAATAGTTTGAAAGATTCACACGATGATAATAACCAGTCCCCATATCAAAAGTCAGAAACAAGCATCTTTATTGTGCGGCATGTCTGTTATTGATAGATAAATGTAATCATCATCATCATCATCATCATCATCATCATCATCATCATCATCATCATCATCATCGTCGTCGTCGTCGTTGTCATCGTCATCGTCGTCATCATCATCATCATCATCATCATCATCATCATCATCATCATCATCATCATCAAATCGTATGAATCCGAGAATCCTGTTATCTTCTATCTTCTATATATATAAAATGAATTTTTTTCCCCTCCGAGTTTAATAGGATTAAAAATCAAGACATTTTATGCAAATATGCTATTCGCAAGCTGCATCACAATATACTGAGGTGTGTTATAGGCACTATCCAATTCCTCGATAATCTTACGTCCCTGTATTTTTCCTGCTGAGAGTTCACGACCAAAATCGGTTACAATCAATGGAAGTGGTAAAATCTTTTCTCTCTATTACATTCATCGCGCACCCCCTGCGACCACTTAACACCGGTGGGGATACGTTCACAAGGGACATTAGGAAGAAACACCGGTTTGAGTTCGTAGTTGCTTTAAAAAATGAGACTGGCATTTTCCATTCGGGTGAAACGCAACTTTAGATTTCAGCAACTCTAAGGGTTACTTATGCCATTTCTTTTATTTTATTTTCATTTGTTTTCTTTTCTCAGCGATTCGAAGGGTGACTTAGGCCATTTTCTCCTTTTTCTCTTTTTTTTCTTTTTTTTACATTGTGTCAAACGAAACGAACTAACTTTCGATTCCGGGTTATACAAAAACTCTAACTCACACAGTCTACCCAACTGTATTCATCCCACGTTCCTTTTTTTTCCACCGCCAACATTCAGGTAAATAGAGTTTTATATGCATCCGATATTAAAGTGAATGGACTTTTTTCCTTTTTCTTTTTTTTAAAAGTGGACCCGACTTCCCGTGATTTTCAGTCACGCATGGATCGGGCGATACCGGCAATCATCGGTCTCAGCCGCGAGCGTTCTTCTACTGTGGAAACGATTGCTCCACTTTATATATGATTTGTTGGGTTTGTATTACTGTACACATAGATTCGAAAAAGTTGTCAAAAAACAAATATATAACAAATACATGTTTTCAAAGGCTTATCGTGTTTACCAGAGAGTGCCCCGCTATTTGCAATTTTCAAATACATCGGTAAATAGTGTATGTTTTTCGAGCCGATTAAACATGTTACATTAAATAAAAACACTAAACAAAGTATCCAGTTAGGTCGAAAAGTAACTTATCTTGCCTTCGATAACATTTATTTGTTATATATATATATATATATATGTATACATATATATATATATATATATATGTATATATATATATATAGTAATTTATAAAATATATATGGCGATTAATTCAGTGTAGCATCATCGCCATATATATTTTATAAATTACTAACTAGTTCTACCTACGTATTGAGTACTTTTGAAGTAAATACTTAAAGTTTACGCATAAATCTATACTTTCGTATATTAAATTTATGTGAGCAAATGAAGTAGTTATATATATATATATATATATATATATATATATATGTATGTATATATATATATATAAATAAAAAAGAATACGAAAAGTATAAAAGCTTATAACTTTCCTTTATTCGTTTTCAATTGGTGACGCGCAGGAATACAAAATAATATTATGAAAAAAAATTAAAAAACTTTTTTATAAGTACATATTTTCGACCGATCCTTCAGTCTTCATCGGTGTAGTGAAATTATATATATATTGACAAATTCTTCGGATCTATGTGTATAGTAATACAAACCCGATTTGTTTTCTTTTTTCTTCTGTTATGTTTAAAGTAATTTATAAGGTGATACTAAGGGGGACGGATGACTTCTTATTTTCTGAGTAGTTATTTATTCATTATTTATTTTTTTATTTGGAATTTTTGAGAGTTTCATTATCACATTTACAAAAACCCTATCTAAAGGGAAGCAGACGACATTCGAATTGGAAGAAAGCGACTAGGACAGCGATGCAGACAGAAATGTTTAATTAAAAAAAAAAACACCGTGTGTAAACGATGGTTTCAAACTACGGCTACAGATTAATAAAAAATAAATAAATAAAAATAAAAAAATTAAAAGTACGTTGTATTTACACCCAACCATTAATAAAGAAAAAAAAAAAATAAAATAAAAAATACGTTGTATTTACACCCAACCATTAATAAAAATAAATAAATAAATAAATTTTTTTTTAAAAATACGTTGTATTTACACCCAACCATTAATAAAAAAAAAAAAATAAATAAGAATAAAAATAAATAAAAAATCCGTTGTATTTACCCCCACCCATTAATAAAAAATAAATCAATAAAATAAAAATAAATAAAAAATCTGTTGTATTTACACCCAACCATTAATAAAAAATAAATAAATTAAAATAAAAAATAAATAAAAAATCCGTTGTATTTACACCCAACCATTAGTAAAAAAATAAATAAATAAAAATAAAAAAATAAAACATCCGTTGTATTTACACCCAACAATTATACGGTTACAAAAGCTTTTATTGGAGACTAATTGTTGATAAATCTTTTGCAATAACAACACAACAACAAAATCAATTAGAAAAATTCAATACTAAGATGAAATAAACATATTTCCATTTTACACAGAAGGTTTCTTTTTTTTTGGGGAGGGGTCAGATTAATTGCATTGATACTTTTGCAGATTTGTTTTTTTTTCCAGTAGTCTGCGTCTGTTACGACGCTGCTCGGCTCACAAAGATGATCGCCGGTCTCGCCCGATCCATGCTTGCGAGAATTCGGATCAAATTAGGCAGGAGTACCTTCTTTTTCACAAGGTCATTTAACATTATATTTATGTATTAAACAAATAATTCCATGTTTATATATTATAAAATCATTTAATGATATTTTTATATATTAAAAAAAATGGTACTCATGCAGAGAGTGATCCGTGCTGAAATAATAACGTTATTATTTAAAAAGCCATTCATTACATGGGGACGGAAGGGTGTTTTGTACCTATTCTTTGATTTAAAAAAAAAACAAATCATAAAACTTCAATTAAACGTGGAAATACGATTTAAAAATAGCGCGGATCACTATCTGCATTAGAACCCAAAACATCATTTAACGATATATTTATATATTTAAATAATTATTTAACGTTATATTTGTATATTAAAACAAATATTAAAACAATATTAAACAAACTACCACGTCATCGTAAAAGCGGACACCTGTCAATCAAACCTCTTGGACTTTTTAACCCTTAATTTAACACGCTTCTCAATTCATCTTCCCAAGTGGTCGAGATGGTTAGGTGGTGGTTTTTCTTTCCCTTTCGTTTCCACCTTCGCGTCAAGGCTTCGGGGTTAAATCCCACCTGCCTACTAAACATTCTTTTTCTTTTTAACGTTTTTTAACACACACACACACACAGCTACAAACACCCGGGCAACGCCGGGTACCTCCCGCTAGTTGATAGATAAATGTAATAATCATCATCATCATCAAATTATATGAATCCAAACATTCTGTTTTTGGCATTGGTTTTCACGATATTATTTCTTGTCAGAATTATTTCTAGAAATACATCAAGTACTTACGAGAGGAACCGCGTGAAGGTTGCCAACATTCTAACTGAAAGTGATTTTTGTGAAACTAACTAAATTCGAACTTGCGACACCAAGATCTTCAGCCTGTGCCACTTCCCAATACATGAGCATAGTTATTTCAATAACACGCATAATTTGCGTTTGCCGTATCCATTTGAATATGCATTCTGTAGGTGTTGTTTGAGCATTTGACGTCAGAGTATCTGAGCTAGTGCATACTATTTCATATAGGTTATAGTTTTGTTTCTGTTATGTATAACTGATATTCCTGTATGAATATAAAAAAAATAAAGAATGTAAAGTTGCTTGTTGCTGTGTTTTTATTTTTCAATTTTGCTTATTATCCTCGACATTTCCCTCGGGTATATATTTGGCATAAAACGCAACATATCTTATTTTTACATCATTTTTCTTCCTTCCGGTTAAAAAACAACAAACTTTTAGGAGCGACATCTACAGTATCTGAGAGGCGCAGTCCACCGGTATGTCAGTCGGTCACGTGTCAGTTAACATCACTGAACACGCAGAGTTGAACGAGCTTATTTATTTTATTGAGTTTCTATGAGAGAAATACTTATTTTGTCAAAAGCTTTTCTGTTGCACTTTCATGTTTCTGCTGTAAAAAAAAAGCAATGTTGTTGGTCCATCAACATTTGATTTTAAATAGTGTCTTTCTGCCATGCTTACAGATACGTCATAATTGTGTTGAAATATTGGTTATTGATATATCACCGGAGTTAAGAGACGTGGAGCCTGCACATTACCGGGTGAATGCAAGGTGCTGTGTGTCATCTTCCCATGACCAAGATATACATGCGGCTGGGGACTGTCTGTGAATTTCGTATTTTTAAATTCTATTCGTCAGAGAAAACAAGCATAGCTCGAATAAGTCTAATTCAAATACCACATAAGGTATTAACAGTTATATATTATTTTACATATTCACATAAAATGTCATAAAGAGATATAATGTTTTATATATCGATTTTCAGTATTCATTTCAACAATGCTCAAT
>NC_136519.1:35750689-35798189 GCF_053919585.1 Euprymna scolopes
TATTATTATTATTATTATTATTATTACTTTGGTCCTAGCTTGTGCTTTGACTTGACTTTCTTTACATAGGCATCACCACTTATCAAGGCCAGGAGGCCACTCGAGAATAAGGGTTTAAGAGTGCACAGTAGACATTGGACAATATAGTAACCGTTGGTAATGGAGATTCGGTAAATTTGTAAACTTAAGTAGAACGACTCATCAAAAACTTATTTAAGTTGGACTTGAAGACAACCATATTGTAGTCAGTTGGAAAGCAGAAAAAACGGAAGACAATTCCATAGGCGTGCAGTTCTAAGAAAGAAGCTTTGCTCATGGAATCTACGCTTAGGTTTAGGCACAGATAAAGAGTGGGGGAAACTAGTGATAGTGTTTTCTACTAGACGGGGGTTCTTGTGAAAGTTTGGCGACGGGGACCATAGAATGGAGCTCAACCGAGCACTTGTCATGAAAATAACGATAAAACAGAGACAAACTCGCAACATCTCTTCCGTGAGAAAGAGGTTGCAGGGAAGAGAAAAGGATACCCCGCCACAAGACTACGAAGTCTATTTTGAACCCTATCAGGGCAGGATAAGACCTTTCTAGCAGCTCCTGCCCAGATGTGGCAACAGTATTCCATCCTTGGACGTACCCGGCTCTTATATACATAGAGAATTGCAACAGCAGTGAGATATCTACTGGATCGATAGAAGGATCCCACCATTTTTCAAGCGACCTTGGCAACGGATTTAATGTATGTGTTCCATTTAAGATAAGGAGTAAAGGTCAAGCCCAGAACCTTGTCAAAACATAAGGCCTCCCCAAGACGAGAGCCATTCATTTACATTGATGCCGATGGGGGTCAGAGCGTTGCTGATGTAAAGATAAAAGCTTGGTTTTAGATGCATTAAATGTAACAAGCCACCTCTTTCCCCATTGTACCACTTGCTCAAGATCAGAAGAGAGAGAATCAGAGAGAACTTGATCGTTTACGTTCTTACATGTGCTCCCATAGATAATAGTGTCATCAGCATAGATGTCTATGAATGATGTAAGGATGTGATTTGGAAGATCATAATATAGATCAGTAAGAGAGTTGGGCCCAGGATGGACCCCTGAGCATTAATACTAAGAGCTTCTGATTTCTGCCCATCAACCACTACTCTTATGAATCTATCAGAGAGAAATGATTTAATAATTGAGAAGACATTTCCAGCTATACCGTAGCTGGAGATCTTGTGAAGCAAACCTTTATGCCATACTCTATCAAAGGTTTTTGATATGTCAAGAGCAATTGCCCTAGAAAGGTAGCCTCCGTCGAGAGATTCGCTAATCCTATGAGATATAACTTCAAGCACATCTGCTGTAGATCTAGCAGAACGGAAACCATATTGCGTGTCACTAAGAAGGTTATTTTTGCTAAGATGGTTGATTACTTCTCTAACACAGATTCCAGCAACTTACTCATGACGCACAGGAGACTTATTGGCCTGTACTGTGAGGGAGATGAGCGATCTCCTGAATTCTTAAATACGGGGCATCCTGATGAGATTTTCCACGGTTATGCAAAGCAATTTTCCTTAAGACAACGTTTAAACAGTTTTGTAAGGATGGGCTCAAGTTCTAGTGTAAGTCTTTTGAGTACTATGATTGGAATACCGTCAGAGCCGGTTGCTTTACTGGAATCAAGGTTTTTGATTAGCTTGACAACACCACGTACAGATATTTGTATATCACCTAGCATGTTTTCTGATACAGGAAAAATATTGGAATTTGGCAGCTTTGGTCGCAAAGGTTAGAATTAGATGCTTGGTAAAGAGTTTGGCTTTGTCTGATGCTGACGAGATTACCTCAGGTCCATTTATAAGAGTTGGGATAGAGCACACGCTTCTGTTCAGGATTCTGTTTGCTATTTGCCAAAACTGGTGGGAACCAAGCTGCTGCTCAGCTACTTTGGACTTGACGGACTGAGCATAAAACTCTCTTGCATTCTTTATTACTTTGTTACAGTGATTGCTGGCAGTTCTGAAAGCGGCTTTAGTCTCAGTACATTTATTACGTTGGAAGCAATGGAAAAAGTAATTTCTATGCGCAATGGCAGCAGCACATTCCGGAGAGAACCACGACTGACTGTTAGGTTTTTGCTGGAATATTTCGAGGGTATTAAGCGGTCTATACCTACAATTAACCATTCTGTCAGGTCTGATACTATAGAGGACACATCCTTTTTAAACATGGAACGCAGAGGTAGATCTGATATAAATGTGCGGAAGTTATCCCAGCCAGCCATAGAGTATCGATATACTGTACGATGGAGAGGTATATCTGGGGACTTATTACATTTCATTTTTATCTTAACTGATACGACTGAGTGGTCGAGAGATCCAAGTGGAGACAGAACAGAAGCTGAACACAGCTCAGGGCAAGTTGTGAGAAAGAGGTCTAGGAGACTTGCATACTGGCCGTCAGTATCGGGAACACGGGTGGGTTCGTGAACAATCTGAGTGAAGTCATAAGCAATGTAGAAATCATGACAGAACCTCCCCTCATCATCGGTCTTGTTTGAGTGAGTTAATCATTCCACATTTTTTGCTTATGCTTTTTTTTCTCCTATTTTATTTATCTATTTTTAATTATTTCAATTTGTTTAACATAATTTTTTTCAAACTTAGATTTTAGTATTTAATTTTTAGTTACATTTATTTATTTGTTAATCTTTTAAATGTATATATATATATATATATATATATATATATATATATATATATATCGACGCCCCCGTTTAGTCTCGTGTAATTGCGAGATAAAGTTTACTCAATTCACAGCCACAACTCCTCTGAATCAGCACTGTTTGAGTTAGCAGAATAGGGAAGTTCAGGACGATTAGAAACAATGCCGAGATAAGCGGAGAGCAAATACAACACCTAGAAGGCTTAAATGGTCATCCATTTTGCACTGACCAACTTCAAAGTTGCTTAACTTAGGTGATCCATCAGGAACGGGTGTATAAACGTGATTATGCCATATATATATATATATATATATATATATATATATATATATATATAGTGCAAAATTTTGTTGAACATTCAAAGACTCACGTTTTCTTTTTTATAACTTTCGTTTATTTCCTGGATGTTTTCCATTACAGCTGTTTCATTGATGAGTTGACAATTTTACGATTTATGTTTCCATAAAAATATCCAGTCCCCACCAACTTCTTCAGATGTTTATCCATTAGATTTTTACAACAAAAGGTATATTAACATGCTGGACATCGTATTCAGGTAAAAGGATTTCCAAAGACCTGCTTCCTCACTTCCGCCATCTTTTTGGTGTTATGTAAAGTTAGTTTTCCGTTTGAACCCGTACTGCCTTATTTTTATTTTTTATTTATTAATTATTTATTTTTGTTTTAATTTTCCTTTTTTTTGCCTATTTGTTTTTTTCCAATTATCATATAATTTTATATAATTTTTATTCCTATATTTATGCGTGTTTATTTTAATATTGTTTTTTTTTGCTTGGTTTTTGCCCCTGTATTATATTACTCGATGCATGGGAAGTCACTCTCGTGGTATCATTTTTTATATATAGGATTACCTCCCTTGTATTTGTTCCTAATCTGCTCGATTGCATGAAATTAAATATGTGTTTCTGTGCAAACACTCGTGGATTACATCTAGACATTTGTTTAATATTTTTTCTTTTAATATTAGTACATGGTAAAATTCTAATATACATAGGTTGCATCTTTTCGATTTGCTAGGTTTATATTTTCCCCCTTATCAATTATTGACCATGTTAATTTATATTCAGTTTTATTTTCCTTTAATACCTTAATGCATACTGCTAAAGTGGTTGAGTTTTTCTTTGTTTTTTTTTCGATTGTTTTCGTTATTACTATTGGTTTTGTTTCTCTTTTCGTTATAGTAGTTGTGGTTGTCCTCTTTACAGTTGTTTTCATTTTTATTTGCATTGATTATGCCATATATATATATATATATATATATATATATATATATATATATAGTGCAAAATTTTGTTTAAAATTCAAAGACTCACGCTTTCTTGCCTTTGGACAAAGATCACAGTGTAGTATCTGTTATGATGCTACAATTCACCTTTTCTTTCCTCAGTCAGTGGGGGAGAGATATCATGGAGGAAACATCTTTCATAACCGAGCCCATTTTAATGCTGTTCCTATCCAAAGTACCCGTTTTAGGGAGTATTACTTTTCACACATTAAACACCGACCTTGTGTCTAAATCTGCGCTCGTCGGGAGCTAAGTAAATAGGAACGCCTGCACTTGGTCTTCGGGCTGAGATCAGAGTATAGTATTCGTTCACCATTTCTGCCCTCGTAAGTGGAGGAGTAATCCTCCATGGAAGAGAAATGATTTATGACTGAGACAATTTCATCTTTGTTCTAATAAACAGTGACACATTACAGATTAATAACAGACCTTGTGCTTAACTAAGCCCTCGTCGGATGTAAGTAAATAAGAACATAATTACGTTATAATAATAATGTTTTTAATAATAATACTAATTAAAAAAAGGATACTAATAAACAAATCAATAAAACTAAATAAATAAGAAACTTAATTAATCAAATAAATAATTTATGTGTTAATATTTAATATAAAGCTACACAGAACATAATAGAAATTCGAATAGATGTCACATTAAACGCTGTCTTCGTTATAGTTTCAAAGCGCCACTCATTTTTTTTTCGAAATTTAAATAATCACTAGTTGGCTAAAATTAAAAAAAAATAACAGAAAAAATAACCTAAATAATAAACAAACAAGTAAATAAAGAGATAACTTTAAAAGTGATTAAAATAGAAAGATAAATAACTATGTAAATAACAATGTCTATATTAACTGCGATAATATTAATTATGAAATCTGCAGGTTTTACAACTTATTAGATATAATCAATTTTTAACACATTGTATTATAAACATTCGGTAGGATATTACAATTATATATACTTTTATATAATGAATATGAATGAACAAATATATCATAAAAATAATAAATAATACACCAGCATATTTTATTTACTCACACAGCCTAACAACAAAAAAAAAACTGGTAGGTTTAACATTAACGTTGTCTCCATTACGGATTCACAGCATCACTTACTTCCGGTAGGATTTAAACAATAACCGATATCCCATTCACTAAAAACATCAACAAATAATTAGAAAAAAAAATTAATTTAACAGATCAATAAATAAAAATAAAATGAAAATGTCCATAAATTTAGAAACCCATGCATAACCTTTTTTTTTTTGTTTTACAGTTGACCCGCTGTCACATCCATTTTCGCCTTACGATATTTTAATATTTTTCTTTTCTTAAAGACATTCTTTGGTCCCCCTTTTTAAAAAAAAAGATAGAGATGTTATCTCCTTCACCATCTCGGTTTGATCAAACATTATTTCAACTTTCAATTTTAATTTTCTTTCTCTTATAATAAGCTCTACTCTCTATTGCATATTAAGCTTTTTTATTCGGTTGGGATTAAATTATATATATATATATATATATATATATATATATATATATATATATACATATATATATACTGGTACTCATCTTAGATTGAAGTTTACCATTGCGTATATCAGGTAAACACTACATCCTTTTGATTTAATCTTTCTCTCTCTCCCTCTCTCTTTCTCTCTCTCTCTCTCTCTCTCTCTCTATATATATATATATATATATACAAATATAATAAATAAATAATAAATAACATATATACATGTGTGTGGGGGGTGTAAAATATCAATCAACTTTAACATATCATAAAATACCAGTTTCGTCGCTCCTAGCGATATATTGTAAAACGGAATTATAGTAGGTCTGCCAGATTCCAATTAAAATATTATATGCAATAGATTGTCATATTTCAGATTAAAACATTATCGCCATTGCTTTTTCAAATTTTATTTTAAACTGTCAATTCCGATTGTTTGTTGAGATTACATTTTGTTTGTCTCTGAGATTTAATTGTAATATCTAATTTTTATGAGTCACTAAAACGTTACGTTTAAATGTTATTTTCCACTTAATCTATAAGGCTTATTTTTTAAGAATCATGCGCTTTAAAATATACTAATTCATTGGTTTTCAGATAAAAGTTTAAACTATCATTTTCATGACTCATTCTGTTTTAATACTAACACTGTATAGCATTTGGTCTGTCAAACATAAAGTAATAATATTGTTTCTTTAGTCTGTCGGATTAAATATATAAATACCATGTCTGTTCGTCTGTCAAGCTTGATTATAGTTCAACATATTAGTTTAATTTGTCTCTGCGATAGAAGTTAAATTAAAATTTAAAAGATCATATCATATCAGAAATGAGAATAACATGAAATTTTCGTTGGTTTGTCAGATTTTATTTTAAAGCATAAGTTTAGCATTTAATTTTTACTATAAGATTGAAATGAAAAATACTATGCTCCATAGCCTGTCAGACTTAAGTTTAGAATCTCAGTTCTATTGATCCGTAAGATGTAGTATTAAAATAACATTTTCATCGTTTTCTCAGATATAAGATTGAGATTATATGTCATTTGGTCTGTCAGGTAAACGATTAATATATCATTTTATTTCTCATGTCAAATATAAAGTTATAACAACATTTTCGTTGGTCTGTTACGCTTAAAATTAATGTGGAACTTGCGTCGTTAAACGCACAGATAAAATGGACGTAACTTAAGAAAAATAGTTCTTCCGCTTTTTCCTTTTAATTTTTTTTTCTTATTTTCCTTCGATTCTGTTCTCTGCAAGTTATTTTGCCGATGGACCTATATTCATCTAAAAACAGCAAAAGAAAAACAACAAACGCATGTATTATATATATATATATATATATATATATATATATATATATATATATATATATATATATATATATATATATAAACACATATATATAGGCATTCCAAATGTATTTTAATGCAATGATTTACTTATCTCTTTGGTAAATTTATCCATTTTTCTTCTTTAAATCCGTTTTTATTTTCCTTTGTATGTTGTTTTTTGGCAATTTCTCTGTCTTCCCATTTCTTACATTTCATTCTCTCTCTCGTTCTCTCTCTCCCTACTTTATCTCTTTCTTTCTTTCTGTCTGTTTGTCTCTCTCTCTCTCTCTATATATACATATATATATATATATATATATATATATATATGCAATTATGTGTGTATATATGTGCAGACGCTCATAAATGTACATAAAATAATTTTAATCTTTCACGTATATACACATATAATAATACAATGCAATATAATATATTGTGATACATTTTCAGTATCCAATTCAACAGTGCTCAATAAATGGGCAGAGCTAAGTAGTATAAAAATACACATAGTGAAGAGTTTACACAGGGCTCCAATGCTTCTTTGTAAGGTCACCTGCTAATTTTACAAACGAGATGTGTCGAACAGATCTCCAAACAAAAAAATATATATTAAGCAAAACAAAGCAGCCATACCTTTATTTGAGAGGGGTTCAGTCACTGAGCAGGAAAACTAACAACGAATCTGATTGATAAGTCAGCAAGGATAAATTTTACTCATAATCATCCTAAAATCTCCGCGAATTTAACCAAATGATTTACAAAGGAACGTAAAGATGAAATGTCCTGTGTGTGAAACGGAACAAACCATTTGTGAGTTTAATCGGTTTCCTCATAAGGAGGAAGTTCCATGGAAATATGCAATTCACAAGCGGTCTTCAGGCGATATATATCCCCGTAAATGGAGATGACGACGTTAGGTTTTGGCAGCTCTTGCAGGGAGGTACCGACGTCCTCCTACATACAGCGCCTGTAATTCCCAAATTGGTCACCCATTTTAATAATGACCAGGTTAAACGTTGCTTAACTTCGGTGATCCGACAGAAACCGGCGTGTCAACGTGATTATGCCATATGTTCTGTGTAGCTTACTTGTCATATGTATTTGTTCATACTATATATATATATATATATATATATATATATATATATATATATATATGTTGATGAATATATGAAACGTTGATGAATATATGATTTTATATATATATATATATATAATCATATATTCATCAACGTTTCGTCAATATTTCAAGACTTTCTAAAGATTATTATTTGAAGAAATAATGTTAAAGTTCAATTATTTAGATTATTCGGACTACTGTTCTCATATGTATTGTTATTCAAATAATTTTTTGTTCGATGACAACTTCAACCGTCTTCATTTGTATCTTCTCAAACGAGGGGATTCTTCTGTCGAACTAAGGAATCTGCACACAATTTTGAACGGGCCCGGCGTACCCCATGTCGAAATGGAAAAAATACCCAGAAAATTGTTGTAAATGACACGTTTTGGGAGGTTGAAGGTTCAATAATCAGTGCTAACACACTAAAACACAATTGAAAATTACTGATGCTAGTTTTTTTTGTTCAAAATTCCGTGCAGATTAACGAGTTCGACAGAATGAGTTTAAAGTCGGTGAAGACACACCTAAAATAAGGTCGGGGTTACATCGACAGAAACGCTGTAATAATCTTACTGGCGATGAAAGCAATAGTCCGAAAATCGAAACAATATGAATAGTACATATTCATCTCAAACATTCAGAAATATAGTTGTACAGTTTTTGGAAATATGTGATTCGTTTGTGACGATAAAGAATTTTTTTCGCACGAAAATTGTTGCCGAAATTCAAAATGCGTTGTGTGTTAATAAATTTAGATGAGTATTTATTTTTTTAATTTATTTTTGTGGACTATTATTCTCATCGTTTTTACTTGTTTTTTCACGACGTTTTGGCCAACTGTTCCCCTCGCCTCCCTCAGGTGGGAACCGCGACGGGATAAGAACTCCGAATCTCCTAACTGCATCCTCGCACATTATTGCCTTCCATAGTTGTTGTCGACTCACAACTTTTTGGCCAAGTAAGCCTCTGGCCGGTTTTGGGTAGGATTGAGACGGTTATCTTCAGACAGTGCTCATCTGGAACCGTAGAGATTCAGCGTCGCTATCCACTGCGCCACAACAACTATGAAAGGCAGTAATTGGCGATGATGCAGTTAGGAGATTCCGAGTTCCTATTCCGTCGCGGTTACCACCTGACAAAGGCCAGAGGAATAGTTAGCCGAAACGTCGTGAACTAACAACTAAGAAAACATAAGGATAATAGTCCACAATAAATAAAATTAATAAATAATACTCATCTCTATAATGAATTCCAATTAAATAATATATAGAGTGTCTATTTGTTTTTCTTTTATATTTTAATGTTTATTATTATATTAATATCAGGTACAGAGTTTTGTAAGGAATGTGATGTAAAATGGATAGCCTAGATTTAAATTTATATTGTAGTTCAGTAGTGTTTAGTTTACTTATTAAAATTCGTGACGTTGTTTGATTGTATCAGAGTATGTAATTAATACTTATAGAAGATATTATTGCTGATTACTATTCAAAATGAATCTAATCATTAGTTTCTTTAAAATTAAGAGAATGATCATTCTGTAATAAATAAAATTAAACGAATGGTTATGTTTTCATGCATAAGAGAATACTATATTTAGGGATTCTTATTTTTATACCTTTTTTATGTTCATTGAGCTTTTACGTTATTAATCATTGAGTTTCACTAACAGAATATAAAGGGTCATCTAAAAATGCTCTACTTTATTTTCAACTGAAAGATATGTTTTGAACGTTTGTTTTTTTTTACACTTTTTTTTTCAGATGGTGTAGATAGCATCGGTAGGAGGTTTTTTTTTAGAACAATATGGATTCAATTATATTAGGCAATAGCGGATAAAAATCATTGAGGCGTACGTTGTACAACTACGACAACCGTCAAGTCAACTAAGGAGCAAACGTAAACCGGACGTTTCCGTCTACACAACTCAACACGAACAATACAGTCGATGTGACTCGACGGCACC
Source organism: Euprymna scolopes (assembly GCF_053919585.1). Lineage (NCBI taxonomy): Eukaryota > Metazoa > Mollusca > Cephalopoda > Sepiida > Sepiolidae > Euprymna > Euprymna scolopes. The sequence continues at coordinate 35,760,647 of NC_136519.1, forward strand.
AAACACTTCCGTTGAATCGACCTCGAACGATTCCATCTATATGATCCCGTATGATCCCGAACAACACCGTAGATACGGTCCGACACGATCTCGAACAACTCCAATTATTCGATCCGACATGTTGCGGCAACTACTATCTCAACGACTCTTGCGTCGTCGTTTTGTAGCCTTTAGACGAACTCATTTTTCGCGCTAGGTACGCCTGACACAAATCCCGAATGCTTTCGCGCATGCGCGTCACATAAATTGCCACAGATCCGGTCGTTCCAACGCAGCGGCAATGCAGGAAATATTTTGTCAGGAATGATATACCTGGTAGATGAACAATTTGATTTCCAATTTTCAGAGGACAAGAGTGTATTCCACGAACATAAACCTCGTCCTCTTAGTCAACAGTGAGCGACTTGTTAATGCGCAATTATAGAAAAAGGCATCATTCGACAGGATTTTATTTAGAAAGAGAATGGCAATCAACTGACTGTGGACACAATACATTCATGCAGATGAAATTGATTCTTGGCACTGATAAGGTTCCAATCTAAACTATTGTTACATATACGTTTCATTAAAAGAGTCTTAGAGTCTTATTAGATTGTTTGTCTTGTTAGAGAGTTTTATTAAGAGAGATGTTGATGTACTCAGAGAGAGAGATGTTCTAAGAGACTTTGAGATTGTTCGTTTATAACGATTCCTATATATTAAAATGTTCATTCCTTAATTGTGTTGAATGGAAGAAACAGAAGAAGCTCTTAGAGTAAGGACATAGTGTTCAGACAGTTCGGTCATTGTGTAGACATTGTGTAGACATGAAATGTCAAGACGTGTATGTAACGACATTTTATAACACAAATATATAATACAATTTCACTTTACCTTTTCGTAAGAATCATAAGACAAGACGAGCTTTACAAAACACATGATGGTTTATTTCGTCACACGACCGTGTTTCCATCACCAAGAATTCAAAGTCTCACATTTTAGTTTCAACGTGACGTCTCGCTCCCTAGACGACTGACTGTCTCTGAGTTTCTTCACTGACTGTCTAACTCTAAAGATTTTTCTCTATTCCTAGAACTTTCTATTTTCCGTGACGTCATACACATGTTAAAACATGTGCCTTCTTTCACGTGTCCTAGACATACGTGTCCAAAACTTTTCCTATTTCTACAAAAGGAATTTTAACCTATATTCCATATGTTAAAAAACATTATCTTATAAGCTGCATTCTTTCAATTTAAAATTTCATAACAAACTTGAGAGTTCACATTCTTTCCTTGAAATATTTATCTATATTCTAAACAAATGTTTGTTTTACATTTTTAAATTCTCACACGTAATCTTTTTCAAAACTAAATTACGAGGTTCGAATTTGTCTATTGCTATTTCATTTTAAACTAAATTCTCCATTTTTATACTTACATGAAAAGGGGACAGCCCGTATCATGTAACATACTACCCTTCCATATTTCACACAAAAAAAAATGTATGCATTTTTAAATTTAGTACATTTTTTTATTTTTACATCTACACAACCACACAGATAGAAAGATCAGGCTAAAAAAACAAAAAAAATCTCTTTCAGCCAGCCCTTCACGGCCGACTTCACAATTATTTATTTTTCTTATGAGATCAGAACCTTTCTGATCTTCGTGGCATTTACTTTTTTAGGTGTAGGGTCTTTACCTATGATTCACATCAGCTATTTTCCAGCCACGCATATGCCGCAGACTAGAGGTTTTCACCTTTCTCGAAATGGACGACTTCCTTCGTCCCAAAAGTGTTCTGGTCTCTCTTTCCGCATGGTTAGTCTTATCAAGTATGGCTTTGTTTTTTTTATTCTATAACTATCTTATACGGGACATACCAAAGCTCATATACTTAAATCTTTGTGGTTGGCTTCAGAAGTTTAAGATATCCCTTTTTTTCTCTCATACGGATTCACTCGGATTTCCTTGCTTGGATTCTTGAAACTTCGACGAGGATTTAGAAATATCACTCCTAACTAATTAACACTTTTCGCGCCCAACACCTTAACAGCGCTCTAAATTCTATCTAATTGCCCGATTTTTTGTGATTTTTCTTTTCTCTCACCAGCTTCTAAGATCCAGCAGATATATCCCACATTCATGCTTCTCTAAAAATAATACAAGGTTATATCTTTCTTACGTAATCTACGGCATATTTTTGCCTGTCTCTTACTTCATGAAGCTATATGTGATTGCCTCGGGACTACCTATCCTCGGTTTACTGGTCCCCTTAAGAATTTTCGTATTCTTTCCAACGCCTTTTTATTAATTAAGCCAAGTCTTACCACCCGCTTGGAATCGCCATGTGCAACCAGCTTATTTTAAGCACTTAATTACCCAGGTTCCCAAATTTTTCGTATAGGGGCACATCTTGTGCTTATCAATCCCTACCAAGTCACTTTTCTTGGAGAAAATTTTTTTTAGGATCTCTAAAAAAAAACAACAAAACCAAATGCTAAAAAAAAACATTTTCTTACGGCTTATCACATCTAAAAACTCTCCAAATACCCGTTTACGTAATTTTAATTCTTGTCCCCCTTCTAAAATTCTAACAGAATCTGTAAGCCAACCATACGTCTTAACTTGTTTTATTTTCACCTAGACTATTTAAATCTAATGTATATTTACTGCTGACTTTGAATTCTTGCTGTGAAAATCAATAACATACATTTAGACAATTTACAATATTTGTTCAACATCATAAAAACATTTTCAATAAAAAAATACCTTAATACATTTAAACATTTGGCAACAAAACAGACACAAAAAAATAATAAAAATTCGTTACATTATACATTTCAAAAGTCCGTTGACACAAAACAAAAATTTGTCCCTTTTTTTTTCAAAAACAAAATAAATGAACACACAAAAGCCGAAAAGTTCAACTATGAACACAAAAACGCATTTCCAAACAGAATTTACCGCTGTTTCAGAGACTACATGCGACCTTTGAAAAATTTTTGTTTGATTGACAGATTAAATTCAACAATTCGTCCAAACGATTTCATATTGACACAATTTTTCTAATTGACACTTCATACAAATTTCAAAACAATAATGGGTGACCCCAATCTGTGCATTTGCGTGTATGTGTGTGTGTGTGTGTGTTTTACACACCAATTCATTTATCAATGAATTACGCATGGTGACTTGTTTACTATATTTCCATTCATTACTACGGATTTCTTTTACGGCATATCGGCCTTTTCTTTTCTTCTTTTTTTTAGTTCTTGTATCTTTTGTTCTCTGTGTGCGTGTGTGTTCAATTTTTTTTTCTTTTTTTTGTTCGCATTTCTGTGATCGTGTTATTTTTTTTTCCGTGGTATTATTTATTTATTCTTTTTTTAAATTATCTTGGACTCTTTTAAAATGTTGTGTTTCTTTTTTCTTTTTCGCATTCTGTGATCGTGTAATGTTTTTTTTTCGTGGTATTATTTATTAATTTATTTTTTAAATTATGTTGGACCCTTTTAAAACGTTGTGTTTAATTTTTTTTTCCGTGGTAACCGAAGTTCTATTTTTTTTAAACCCACCCTTGCTGGGTGGTCTGGTCATTTACGGCACCAAATATGTATATGTTACATATACATTTCATTAAAAGAGTCTTAGAGTCTTAGATTGTTTGTCTTGTTAGAGAGTTTTATTAAGAGAGATGTTGATGTACTCAGAGAGAGAGAGAAGTTCTAAGAGACTTTGAGATTGTTCGTTTATAACGATTCCTATATATGAAAATGTTCATTCCTTAAGTGTGTTGAATGGAAGAAACAGAAGAAGCTCTTAGAGTGAGGACATAGTGTTCAGACAGTTCGTACATTGTGTAGACATTGTGTAGACATGAGATGTCGAGACGTGTATGTAACGACATTTTATAACAAAAATATATAATACAATTTCACTTTACCTTTTCGTACGAATCATAAGACAAGATGAGCTTTACAAAACACATGATGGTTTATTTCGTCACACGGCCGTGTTTCCATCACCAAGAATTCAAAGTCTCACATTTTTGTTTCAACGTAACGTCTCGCTCCCTAGACGACTGACTGTCTCTGAGTTTCTTCACTGACTGTCTAACTTTTCTTCACTGACTGTCGAGTTTCTTCACTGACTGTCTAAGTTTTTTCTCTATTCCTTGAACTTTCTATTTTCCGTGATGTCATACACATGTTAAAACATGTGCCTTCTTTCACGTGTCCTAGACATACGTGTCCAAAACTTTTCCTATTTCTACAAAAGGAATTTTAACCTATATTCAATATGTTAAAAACATTATCTTATAAGCTGCATTCTTTCAATTTAAAATTTCATAACAAACTTGAGAGTTCACATTCTTTCCTTGAAATATTTATCTATATTCTAAACAAATGTTTGTTTTACATTTTTAAATTCTCACACGTAATCTTTTTCAAAACTAAATTACGAGGTTCGAATTTGTCTATTGCTATTTCATTTTCATTTTAAACTAAATTCTCCATTTTTATACTTACATGAAAAGGGGACAGCCCTTATCATGTAAAACTATATTTGAAGGATACAGTTTATAACCATTCAATTTTTATTTGAAAAATTTATTCGAACAATCTGGAGACAAAAATCAAGATTAAAAAAGCAATAGGCTGAATATTTTGAACCTCCCTTTTATGAGACAGAAAGAGTGGCAGATGTACACAAAGACTACACCAGTCAATATGGTTTTGTCTTAATTCCTGATAATCTTCAGAAATCCGTTTGGGAATCCCCCAGAAAATGAACACGCCATCTCTCACAAAAAACTGACATATGGAAAACATAAATCTGGAAGAGCCTCCATGATTACCCTAATCTATTTCCCTAAAAATCAGATCTTCAAAGTCAAACCGATCGCGATATAACATATTGAAAAGCAGATTGTGAACATATGAATCAAAGGATTGAAAATAAACCTGGCTTGTTAGATCGGGTTTTCTTTCGTGATGAGATTCACTCTAACTGGAGTGAACATATCAACAAGCAAAATTTGTGCTCCTGAGTTCAGACACAGGCCCATAAACATACCCATCATCTTTTTAGTCTAAAGTACTGTTTAGTGCAGTATTGGATGTAATGGTATCGTTGGACCATACTTCTTTTAGGTAAACAATGACAATGGACTGACTGTGGACATAGACTGTTACAATGCATTTATATGGATGAGATTGATTAGTGCATTTATATGGTTTCAATCTCAATAAGATTCAAAGGATACAGTATAACAGCATTGAACATTTATTTAGTAAAAAGTATTTGAACAATCGCTTCTTGGAAGAAATCAAGATAAAAAAACAATGTGTTTCAAGTTAATTTATAATGTGTTTGAAAATCTCTCAGATATAAATTTAGTGGCTATAGATTATAACTGCAAACATGACACAACAATTATCACGACTGCTTTACGCACGCACACACACATACACCCCCCATATATATATATATATATATATATATATATATATATATATATACGGAACATTTTAGTTCTTTCGTTTAAGGGCCGGCGTGTTTGACCAACACTGTTGGGCAGCCATAATTTAATATACTGTTTTGTTTTTAAATCTCGCGAAACAATATTTCATTGAAAACTCGTAATGATCCCTGAAATCTTAGAGTTATTATGAATTCGAGAAAGCAAGTTGATTTAGCTAATGCAATAAATTAAATTACTTACTGACAGAATAATTGTCAATCGAAGGACAAAAATATTTTTTTAATATTACTTTTTATATAGATTTTAAGGGTAAACGATCTAAAGTCTCTTTCTCATTCAAGTCTGACCTCTTGGCAGCCGAATTTTCGCGCAAAAACTGATTACAATACTTGCCGCAGGTCTGTATACCCTTTATGTAAAATTTCAAATGTTTAGACCTAAAATTAGCTGAACAGTTTGCTAGAGATCGCAAAATGAAAGTCTTTTGAACTTTGACACTTTTGCAGCCAAATTAACGGCTAAAACCCGATAGAAAGCGTGCCTTATATCTGAATGCACTTCATATAAAATTTCAAATGTTTAGACCAAAAATTGGTTTAGAAATTTGGTAGAGACTGTAGAGGTATTTATTTTTAATATTGACCCCAATTTTGACTCATTAACATTTATTCTTTTGGGATCAAATCAAATTAAAATGTTTGATCCATGTCCAAGTAACATACATTAAAAATTTCAATTGGCGTGTCAAGTAGTCAAGTCGTAGTAGAGTTTCAAAGGTCAAATCGTTCAACTTTGACCACTTGACACCCAAAATTTTGGCCTAAAACGAATTAAAAAGATTTTAAAAAATCTCAATACGGGCTGAAATGCTAGTATATATATATATATATATATATATATATATATATATATATATATATACATATATATATATATATATATATATATATATATATATATATATATATACTCACGGTTCAGCACGGCTATTCTCGCACCCTATGTTTTGTTCATAGCTTTATGTGCATATATATATATATATATATATATATATATATATATATATATATATATATATATATATTAAATGTTTGACTCGTATCCAGGTAATTTATTTCTAAAATTTCAACTGCTTTGTTTCAAAATTGACAAAAGTGTTTGGTAGAGTCTACAAAGGTCAACTCTTTCCATTTTGACCTCTTGACAGCCATATTTTCGTGCACAAACTGATTAAAAATTTGCTGCATATCTGAGTACTCTTTATGTCAAATTTCAAATGTTTAGACTAAAATTTGCGGAGGAGTTTGGTAAAGTCTGCAAATGGCAACTCTTTAAACTTTGACCTGTTGGCAGCCAAATTTTCGGCCAAAAACCGATTACAAAGCTTGTCTTATTTCTGAATATACTTTCTGTAAAATTTCAAATGTTTAAACCAAACATTGGTTGAGTAATTTTGTAGAGACCGCAGAAGTCAATTTTTAAAAAAAAGTTGACCCTAATTTGGACCCATATAATTTTTAATTGAAATTCATTATTGAGATGAGTATTATTTATTAACTTTTATTTAGTGCGGACTATTATTCTCATCATTTCTTAGTTGTTTCACGACGTTTCGGCCAACTATTCCTCTGCCCTTCGTCAGGTTATAACCCCTACGGGTAGGAACTCTCAAACTCCTGACTGCATTCACTGGAATTACTGCCTTCCGTAGTCGTTGTCGTCTTACCACGTTTTGGCCAACTAAGCCTCTGACCGGCTTTGGGTAGGATTGAAACCGCTATCTTCAGATAATTCTCACCTGAAATCGTAGAGATTCAATGTCTATTAACTGCGCCACGGGCCACCTGACGAAGGCCAGACGAATAGTTGGCCGAAACATCGTGAATCAACTAAGAAAAGATGAGGATAATAGTCCCCAATAAATAATAATTTAGAATTAATAAAACTTAATAATTTTGACGCATTAACATTGATTGTTTGGGATCAAATCAAATTAAAAAGTTTGATCCATGTAAAAGTAACCTACATCTAAAATTTACAGTGTTTAGAACAAAAATTGGTGGAGAAGTGTGGTAGAGTTTTCAAAGGTCAAATGATTGAACTTTGAACCCTTGACAGCCAAATGTTTGGCCGCAAACCAATTAAAAAGATTTTTCAAAATCTCAATACCGTTTATGTCAAATCTCGAGTCTGAATACTGAAAATTGACAGAGTAGTTTTTATGGAAATGTACACAAAGCACACACACACACACACACACACATACACACACACTGTGCCTTGTTTGGGGTGAAAATGTAATAAATAAATACATATATATAAATGAAAATGCGTATCGTATACGTTTAGAAAGCCAATTCACAACGCAGAGATAAACAATATTTTATTTGTTTGAAATTGAAATAAACAAATATTTTACTTGTTTGAAATTTATATATTTCGGAGCATCTCAATTTTCAGAGTTTTGTTTTGTTTTTCTTCTTCTTTTCTTCTTCTTCTTCTTCTTCTTTCTTGCCATGTTGTTAATTTGGAGAAAAGTATTTGGTTATCTAAAAAATTCAGAAACCTCAAAGGAGGCACTATTATTAAGAAACAAATGCCAGTCGGGGATAAGGGTTGGTATGATAATGATCTGTAATGGTGCAACTTTGTAAAGTCTTGATAATTTTAGAGGACGATCCCGAATAAATTGGTTTTTACATTAATCATAAAGTCAAACGATGTTATAGTCAGATGACAAGCACTCCCACGGTATTTTGTTCCACTGACGGTAAGTTCTTGGAAATAAACTTTCGTTTAATTGTTGTAGGTAGACGAGCATGTGTTGCAAATGTTTTGCAGCTCAATCTTGAATTGAAGCTCAGTCGAGCACCTACTATGAAAATACTGATAGAGCACAGAAACAAAAGATTTGCCGTAGTGCTTGACCTGTTTATTAATTGGAAATGTTTCTTTGGCATGTTTCTCTGCATTACTTAGAAAACGAAATTTGTCCAAGGAGAGTTTTTAAGAATGGGTGGATGTAAGTTGTGTAGTGGTTACATCAGCTAGTGTACATTCCGAAAGACGTGATCAAGTGCGGTCGAAGTGACACGAAAACCTACCAAAAACAAGCCAGTAATAAAGACATGCCTTGTAATAATCAAATTTAAATGATAAGGTCAAAGTATGTTATACATAACAATATGTAAAGGAACATAATGTAATTACGTCATGCGTGTGGAATTGACAAGGAACGAATGTTTTAGAATAAGTGGTTGGTTGAACTTTAAGCGAGCGCATCGCCAATAATTTTGTAATAGTTCATTATATGTTAAAATCGCCCAAGGCAAAGTGCAGCCTCAAAAATGGCTGTCTGTTCGTTAACTTTGCATGTATGCCCATCAGACTAGTTAGATATGAAGTAATTAAATAATAAGGTATTTTGGTCACAATCTCGAGAAGGATTGTTTATTCTATCGACGTTGATATTTTTCTACAGGATTTTTTTTTACACGGTTGTCACCACTTATCAAGGCCCGGAAGCCACTCAGGGATATGGGTTATTTCAAGTACAGTACGTTAGTGTGGAGATTTAATGAAGTGTTTACTTAAGAGGGCGGTTCATTAGGAATTTGTTAACGTTGGACTTGAACACATCCAAGTAGTAGTGAGGTGGGAAGCAGGCAGACGGAACAGAGTTCCACAGGCGTGCAGTTCTAAGAAAGAAGCTTTGTTCATGGAATCCACGTTTTGATTCGGGCACAGATAAAGAGTGGGGAAAATTTTTCACAGTGGATTCAGCTAGACAGGTGTTTTTCGTGAAAGATTGGCGAGGGGGGCAGAGATGGAGTTCAAACGAGCACCTGCCATGGAAATAACGATAAAACAATGTAATAATGTGGGAGTCTGTTTTACAATGGGGATATAAATCGTGTATATATTTCTGAGTTTCTATTATCGTCTTGTGTATGGTTGCATGCGAATGTATATTCGTGTAATAGTCTATCTAAAGTCAGTTGTGTGCATATACATTTAAATATAGTTGATGACTAAACATTAATATGCATAAACACTTTTACAACCCAAAGCAGAAATAACATTTATTTGGGGTTTCAACATCTGGCCAATCGAGAAACATATATGGTCCGTCTTGTCTTAAGTGGAACCTGCAATAAAAATACTCCCCCAGAGCCTCGGGTTTTATTTTCAGCAATTTTGTAGTCTTAAGTGTTTTTCCCCCTCTTGGAAATTTGCACGCTCATTCTAATTATCGCCCCTGCTCGGAGCCATCACGATCTGCTGACCGTCTCTCCTGACTCTGACTAAATGTTTTCTCTAACTCATTTCACATATGTCTGAAAGACCATCTCCCCTTCTAAATTACATCATTACTATACGATTTCGATTATAGCTGATGGCACTCAAGTCATCTATTTTTTATAAATAACTTATCAATAATTCTTCACAAGTTTTGGTTTTGGTTTTGGTTTGGATTATAGCTGATGGTTTTATATATATATATATATATATATATTATATATATACATATATATATATATTTATATATATATATATATATATATATATATATATATATATTCATCAGATTTTGTTTTGATTCAAGCTGATGCATTCAAGTCGTATGGATACATTTGTAAATATACTATATATGATGATCACCTGATGTTTTTACATGTCATTATTTCTTAATTATCAACTACATTGTTATGATAACATTTTAAAGTCAACTTTCAAAAATTAATGTAAAAAAAATAGTTCTAAATATGCTTATCATTCTAAAACCTTTTTTAGCTGCCAAAACCTTTAGGCTTAGATAATCAGAATAATTATCGACCAGCATATTTTTCAGCGTTTGCCGGTCAATACCCAACCATAAAACTTTTTATATCATCCATCTCGTTCCATTTTCTGTACGAGATCAAAAGCTGTATTTATCTAAGGCACTGAACCGAAGACAGAAGTAAACAATTTCCTAAAAATCGTAGAGACAACTAGCAGTAAAATTCAACGTCGCGGATAGTGAAAGCACGGCTATAGCGATCATGCAAAAGAAAAAAAAAATGAAAAACTTACGCCAAATAGCGAGGTTATGAAAGTATTTCTCGTACTAGAGAATATGAGGGAATTTGTAGCGCTTGTGTGTAACTATTATATATTGAGAACCAACGCAATTAACTAGTATAAATTTTGACGAGGGTTAAATATGCATATATCAGGATAACCCAGGGTCAAATAGAAAAAGACCACTTGGACCTTATGTGATTGATTCGAGGGGCCAAAGTTTATCTTCCAAGACGAAACACGCTAGAAATTCAACAGTCAATGATGACACAGAAGAGGGTTTCTAGCAGTCATTACTCGGGAATCGAACGCAATGGCATGCGTTCTGAATATGTACAAAGAAACTGGACTTATGATGCCGTGTGTATCTTTCAATGCTCAAGTCGAAGAAGAACCTTTGCCAGTCAACAATCTCTATGTTCTTACATATATGGATAGTTTTCTCTCGAGTTAAGCAAAATATAACGAGGATCACGGACTACACAAAACGAGAAAATGAATGAAATAACAGCGGCTGCGCAAGTATGTAAAGATAACTTTATGATTTGAGTTTATTCTTGATCGCTCACAAGGAAAATCTCACAAGTACATAGGTACAAGTTAGCTGGAACTAACAGGTGCAAACCGTTTACTTAATGTAGGTTTAACGTCAAAATGTAACATAAAATTCAAAGAAGAATGGTACTAAAATTGAGGAACGTACAAATGACTAACTTAGCATGTAAAGTATCAGGTAATTGACGTTTTGTAACCAACGTCATTACAAGAGCAAGATAGAGAGTTAACTTTACCTTTTGAATCACCAGTATAAAAGGCGAAATCTACAATGACTTGACACAAAGAGTTTTTAACAAATACTTTTTGCCTTATACACACACACAGACACACACACACACGCACACACACATATATATATAGTAAATTTTAAAAATATATGTCAATTAAGCTTCACAAACCTTTTTGCGTTTAATCGCCGTGAGGATTCGTCAGACTATTGCATGGATTTGGTGTTTCGTCATACTTTTATATATCCTTGTAGTACTGAGTTTGCTAGTCAGCTAATCAGATTCTTAGTTAGTTACACACCCATTTATTGTAGCACATGAGTATGCATCGGTTTTGCGTTATGTTAGCTAGGATATTATTCATTTTTATTGTGGTTGGAGACAACCTAGTTTTAAATTATTTTTTTTACATTTTATATTATACTAAATTATGTATTTGTTTCTTTATCATTATAATTACTTGCAGGACCTGTTGAAATTCCACAGCTGACTCTTTTATATGTAATATATTGATGTTGGCATTCTGTGGATGTTCAACGTAAATGGAGGCGTTCTGCTATTATTGTAGCTCTTTTGTTAAAACTTCAAATATATTTATCTAAACTAGCAGGGACGCCCGGCGTAGGCCGGTCGTAAAGTATGCTTTAATATCATCTTTTAATTCTTGCAGATTTCGTATATATCATTATTGAGTTATGGTTCTATCGATTTTTATAGATGCGAAATATAATATATTTTAAAAATATATCCATACGACTTGGATGCATCAGCTTGAATCAAAACAAAATCTGATGAATATATATATATATATATATATATTTATATATATGTATATATATAATATATATATACATATATATATATATATATATAACCATCAGCTATAATCAAAACTAAAACCAAAACCAAAAAGAAGAATTATTGATAAGTTATTTATAAAAAATAGATGACTTAAGTGCCATCAGCTATAATCGAAATCGGAATTAAAACTTATGAAGGGTTTTTGGTAAAATTATTGAAAAAATATAAACCAGTTGAGTACTATCTGCTATAATCGAAACAAAAACCAAAACTTATGAAGAATGCTTGGTAAAATTATTGATGACATGAAATGAAAGTCCATAATAATTAAACGACAGTCACTCGGATGTAATCATGACACACAAAATAAATAACACACACGCTATCCTATTAATAAACTAGCAGGATTCCACAGCTACATCTGCCATATGTCATATATTACTGTTTGGCATACTGTAGAAGTTCAGCATGAATGAAGACACCACCATATTATTCTAGTAATTTTTGTAAAACTGGTTCGCCCTCCCCCTTATTAAAATAATAACTTTGATATATTGTTTAGGCTGATTATTTATTTCAAACACACCAATACGTTAACTCACGTTTCATCATTTTTCATAATTCTTGGATATGTTACAAATTTCAACAATCATTTTTCATAATTTCAATCGCACCCTTTTTGAAAAAATAACTTTGATATATTGTCTGGTGTGTTTATTTCATTAAAAAAACACCAATCAATTAACTCTTATTTCATCATTTTCCATAATTCTTGGATATGTTACTATTTGCGACTATCATTTTTCATAATTTAAACAACATTGTCGCTCCTTACTAAAATAATAACTTTGATATATTGTGTAGGCTGATTATTTCATTACAAACACACCAATTAATTACCTTACATTTCATCAATTTTCATAATTCTTGATTATGTTACTAATTTCAACAATCATCTTTACATAATTTTAACTTACATTATCTCCCAACCCTACTAAAATAATAGCTTTGATATATTGGCAGCGCTGATTATTTGATAAACACACACATTAATAAACTCATATTACATTATTTTTCATAATTCTTGAATATGTTACTAATTTCGACAATCATTTGTGATAATTTTAACCAACATTGCGCCATCCCTTACTAACATAATAAGTTCGATATATTGTCTGGACGTATTATTTCATTACAAACACACTAATCTATTCACTCATATTTCATTATTTTTCATAATTCTTTGATATGTTACTAATCTTGATAATCATTTTTACATAATTTTCACCCTACTTATCGCCGACCCTCACTAAAATAATAACTTTGATGTATTGTCTGGGCTGCTTTTTTCATTAGAATCATACCAATCAATTAACACACATTTCATCATATGTCATAATTCTTGAATATGCTACTAATTTTGACAATAATTTGTTACAATTTTCACCCACATTGTCGGCCAGCCACTTTCAAAAATAATAACTTTATATATTGTCTAGTCTAATCATTTCATTACAAACACACCAATCCATTAACTCACATTTATTCATTTTTCATAATTCTTAAATATGTTACTGCAATTATTTTTCATAATTGTAAACCACACTATTGCTCCCCTTACTAAAATAATAACTTTCTTATATAGTCTGGGCTGATTATTTCATTACAAACACACTAATAGATTAAATCATATTTCATCATTTTTCATAATTCTTGGATATGTTACTATTTTCGACAATTATTTTTCATAATTTTAACTCAAATTATCGCCCAACCACCCTTAATAAAATAATAACTTTGATATTTTGTATGGGCTGATTATTTCATTACAAACACACCAATCAATTAATTCACATTTCATCATTTTTCATAATACTTGAATATGTTACTAATTTCGAGAATCATTTTTCATAATTTGGACCCATATTATCGCGCCTCCCTTAACTAATATAATAACTTCGATATATTGTCTCGGCTGATTATTTCATTACCAATCCATTAACTTGCATTTTATTATTTTTCATAATTATTGGATATCTTACTAATTTCGACAATCATTTTTCATAATTTTAGTAGACATTATCGCCCGTCTTACTAAAATAATGACTTTAATATATTGCCTGGGCTGATTATTTCATTACAAACACATCAATAAATTCCGGGTATTCTCATAGTATATATGTTCCACCTATCTTATCCAATCCCGGATACTAGTATATTTCTGAGTATAGTATCAGTCTCAGCATTTCGGTGACTTTAACTTTCCCCCTCTTAAAAAGAGTTTTTGCAATTACTACCATGAGGACGTTACGAACGAAAATATTAGGATTACTTGATATAGTTACGTAATCTTTAGAATGTTACATTTACCTGATTTCTAGAATAAGCTGTACACCCATGTGATTTTTGAAATATGAAACCTTATGTCAATGTATACATCATAAATATATTATATGCATCTTTTTTTAGCAAAATATAATCACGTCATCACCGGAAGTAAACACGTCGGACTATTATTCCCCCTACTCGAAAAGGAGGAGATCATGCCTGGGATCTCATTAAACACTCCCCAAATCCATTAGCTCACATTTAGTATAATCTATATATTAATACGATGGCGTGTGTGTTCTTAAATCTCAACCAATGAAATTTGCCAGATAGCGTTACACTCAAAAGCAAACACACGCTATCGTATTATTATAATTATAATTATCGTCTTTGTTGGTTTTATTATTATTATTATTATTATTATTATTGTTGTTGTTGTTGTTGTTGTTACTGTTGCTGTTGTTGCTGTTGTTGTTGTTGTTGTTGTTGTTGTTCAGAAGATTGATGTTTCATCTCGGGAGTTGAGCTGCAATAACGAACATCAGCCAGTTCTCTTACGTATTGCAGCTATCTATTTTCTCTATTTTATGTCCTACGCTTTCCGAATGATTCTGGCTGTTCAAAGTAAACACGGTTTTTGTAACATTATTCGCAAATATAATCATTTATCAAAGTCTTCTGTGACACATGCGCCAACTACAACAGGAATTTCCTCAACTTCTTTCAATTTCTAAATCCTAGCAATCTCATATTTCAAGCCTGAATAATTGGTTCACTTTTCCTCTTTCTTCTTCTTCCCGAAGTGATTGTTGTCAACCAGAAGTCACCTTTTCTTTCTCTTCTCAACTACAGTGATGCCCGATCTATTATGCTCCAGTATTTTGTCCGTTATCTTGCATTCATCGAACTCCAGCACTTTTTCAGGCGTGTGTGTGTGTATCACTTGGCAGATCTTCTAAATCCCCTATTTTTCTCCACAATTTCCAATGGATCACTTTTACAATATTGCCCTGTGTTATTTCTTTGTATTCCTTCTGTGCTAATTTCGTCCATTCTGACACAATGGGAGACACTGTTTCTTCTGCACATACATCACGTAGACCAATATCTTCACCATATACACTTTTTCTCAAATTCCTTGTGCATAGAGCTTGACCATGAGCTGCTATTATTGTACTTCCAGTCTCTTTCTTCAAATAACTCAGCCAATCCCATGACTGGTCGCTCTTTAGTTTCTCTTAGGTTTATGGAACTGCCCATGCCTCACTTTGTGCTGGTATCCCTCCTGATGCCTTTTCTGGATATTATCTCTGTTCTATCCATGCTTCTTGTTCTCCGATGCATTATGCCTGTTTACTTCCTTTCAACATGTTCTCCCATGAAGCACGTAGATACTTATCAAGACTGTTAACTTCCGCATATACACAATCTTCGACTCCGTTCAAGCCTCTTCCGCCATCCCGTCTTTTCAAGTACAATTTATCTACGTCAGCTTTTGGATGTTGTCCCCCATTGTCATCAGTTTTATCCTTCTCCTTTCCAGTTCTTGCAGTTCATTTTTTGTCCACTTTATAACTCCTGCTCCGTATCTGACAATTGATAATGCTCTCGAATTGATGGCTGAGATGATATTTCCTCCATTAAATTTTGACTTCACGATTTTTTAAAATTCTTCTCGTATTTTCTTTCTTCGCTTGTTCCTTCATCTGATCATGCATTATTTTATTCATCTCCAAAACATCAAGATACTTGTATCAACTTTCCTCAATGTTTCTCATCCTTTTACCATCAAGTATGCAGGGGCCATCACTTTCAACTGCTTTTCCTGTTTTCATGATTAGCAATTCACATTCAGATAATCCAAATTCTATGTTTATATCTTTAGAGACAACTCTTACTGTGTTTACTGAACTATCAAATTGTTATTCACCTTTTCTGAATACTTTTAATCGTACATGAAAAGTAGATGGTTTATTCTTTGTTCTTCACGTCATAGAAAATCTTTGTTTTCCTTAGTTCCAGTGTAAATGGTCTCAGGGTCAAGACAAACAACAACGGTGACAGAATTTTTGACACAATGTGAGACACTGTTTCCTCTTCACATACTCTATAACGTAGATCAATATCTTTACCATATACACTTTTTCTCAAATTCCTTGTGAGCTGTTTTTTTGTTTGTTTTTTTTCTTTTGAGCTGTTATTATGGTACATTCCGTCTCTTTCATCAAATAACTCTTTCTTAGCCAATCCCATGACTTGTTGGAAAATTCCTAGTTTTATTTTTACCTTGCTAAGTTTGGTTTGACCTGCAATCAGTTCTGTGTTCACCTTTTTCATCTACTCAGTTATGAAGGATTTGACGGTGAACATGTGATAGGTCTAAAGTAATCTACTATATTTTCATTTTGCAAATCTTTCACACAAAGTACTTTTTTTGTCTGTGACCATGAAAAGCGGCACACTATTATTTTAGAGACAGATCAAGCTGAAGTGCTATCCTGCTGCGCAGATTCGTTGAATTCTTCATCTAATACCCTCGTACTTCATCAGGACCTGGAGTTTTCCAATTTGGTATTTTTCGCATCCGCTTTCTCACTTGCAGAATCTCAATGCGTATGTCTTCTTGCACTTCTAGTCCTGCTAATTCTCCTTTCCAAAACTTCAGCCACTCTGAATTCTCTTTGTGCGTCACTGGATTGTTCCATATGTAGCTTCAAAATTTCCTGCTTTCTTCTGCATCCGGCAGTGCTGTTTCTCTTTTCATTCCATCTAGTTCATCCAACAGCTTCTTTTGGTTCGACTAAAATAGTTGATTCTGCCGGTACTAATTTGTCCTGGTGTCATATCTTTTCAATATCGCTCCAATTGCAACTAATCTTTGTTGTACTCCTCTGTGTACTGCGGAGATACCCTTTTCATCAATGTAATATTTCCATTTAAGCTTTCTTATGGTACTGTCATTTCACAACTCATTCCTTCTCATCCTATTCAACTGGCCTAAATCCTTGCGTAACAACAACTGCTTTTCCAAAATTCTCCTTCTCCAATGTGGTGTCTTATCCTCCTTCTACATTGCTTTGTAACACACTAACTCCGAGGCAACATTCCCAGCTGCCCTCAATACGGTGGTTGTTTCTGTTATTGTTTCTGATAAGAGATATAAATTTGTTCACTTACATTGTGGCAGATTTAACTTTCTTTCTATCACTATATCTCAGATTTAGCGGGAGTCCTTTTTGCATTCTGTCTGATTTTATTCAATAGTTGTTGTAATATTTGTCTGTCCTTTCCTCGTACTTTCCATCATCGGCTCTCATCAGTACCGTTTCATCATTATCTCCCGGGAATATCCAGTTGTCGTCACTTTGATCTGGAGGTCCTTCTTTTTGCTTCCGATCTGATGACCTCTCTTCCTCTCGGACAGATTCATCTTGGATCAACGTCTCGTTTCATCTTTTAACAACACTTGATTTTATGAATAACATCACCCTCTTCTCCTGCATTGCGCTCCTGGCACATCCTTTGAATTTCCTCAATTTCCAAGTCTGTAAGCCATTTGTTCACCCGAGTTTGCCTGGCTTGACCTGCTAATTATTTGCTCTTTGACAGGAAACACTCTTATTTCACCCCATATCTGCTTCATCGTCGTCTGTCTTAACTTTCTTTTTGTAGGTTCACTTTTATCCAGCATCCAATTACAATCTTGGTTGCCTTCTTATCCGATTTTATTCGTTGGTTGGTTGGTTGGTCGGTATTATTATTATTATTATTATTATTATTATTATTATTATTATTATTATTATTATTGTTGAAGGAAAATTGAAATAACTACAAATCCCCGATGTTTTAGGCGGCCTTCAGACCTCTGCAATTGTAGGTACCACCAACATCCTTAAGAAAACCCTTGATCTTTAAAACTCCTGGTTTGAAGCCGAGATTAAGGGAAATTCTCTGGAAATGAATCCCATCCCTTTCCAGAGAGACGTTGATAAACGGAATCATAATAATAATATTTATTATTATTAGTAGTACTAGTAGTATTAGTAGTAGTATTAATAGTAGTAGTAGTGGTAGTGGTAGTAGGTCCTCATTATTTCCGCTATCGTAAGGCAACGTTTAAATCTGCATAAATGAAAATATAATAAATATAATAAGAAGTATTTTACGACCGATCAACTCCGAGCAGCATGCTAGTATATATATATATATATATATATATATATATATATATATATATATATATATATATATATATATATGCTAGTATATATATATATATGTATATATAATTATCGACTTCCTGTACTTTTAATAAAAATGAACTTTTGAACGTCAGCTAAAAGTCTCTCGAGATTTATCTGGTACAAAATAAATCCTCTTGGCGTCTTCGTATTCCCTTATGTGGCATTTCTACAATAATTTCGTTTTTCGTCTGACGGAATGTAAATAATAAAACTGAACGAACAACGCTCCGTTTTCCATTTGATTTGTGTTGCCGCAATAAAACATTTTTAGGTAACCGACCGAATAAATACATTTAAAATGAAACTCAATTATTCCGACGTATTTGCTTTCTCTCTGTTATTTGATGTTAGAAGTCTTTATTTAGTATCTAAAGTCTTTCTCAACGCTTGCTGTAGTTGTTTGTGTTAACATTTTTACATAGAACATACGTTACTTGTTTTAGAGACATTTATGAAATTCAATGAGTAGGGTTTATCTTGACGAGTTTTTACAGTGTGTAGAGAAGTGTTCAGTCCAGTAGATATTCAAATGGTTGTTGAAGCGACTATGATGTTTCAAAACATGAAATTCGCATTAAATTTCCACCGCGGAAGGAGGAGATTTAATAAAGAAGTAAACAATGTAAAAAAAGATGCTTCAAGTTAACGAATGCTAATATATAAAGGTCCAATTAAAAATCGATACATATATACAGTTGCGTTATTTTGTCGCACTGGCATTGATATTAAAAGCCCACTTTTCTAATTAAAAGTAAATTAAACTTATTAATTTATTTATTGCGGACTAATATTCTCATTTTTCTTAGTTGTTGTTTCACGACGTTTCTGCAAACTACTCCTCTGGCCTTCGTCAGGTGGTAATATTCTTAATGATCCGTTAATTAGTTTAAGAGTAGATCAAATACAAATGTCTTTACTTGAGCTATTTACGTGATATTTGGAATGTAACAAATAACCTGATATATCATATATATTTTGATTATTTTCGTTACGTAAATCAGAAACATTCTTCTGTATCGTTTAATAAAAGTTTCTTGTGTATTTATTACATAACATTTGAAAATGAAGAATATCGGAATGCAAAAAAAAAAAAAAATGAACTGATGGAGATCGAAAATGCAACACCTGCGCTAGTAATCGGTCACGCTACCCGTTGCACCAAAGAGACATTAGCTTCAATAGCGTTTTGAAATATCTTAATATATATATTTCTCTTTTACTCGATGTACGCATGTGCACAATGACGCTATTACGCTACGCTCGTCAAGGTGTTATTGCTTTCAAATTTGAATCCTTTTTTGAAGCCCTTAGCAATTATTTTTATCGATTAAATGCCCTAATAAAATTCTGAACCAAAAACACAATCTTTTGGGCTATTACAAGCCGTCCAACGATCATCCATCTAGGAGGACATACAATTTTAAAGCAGAAACAGACACACACAGAGACGTAGTGAGATTTATATATTCGATTAAACTAATAAAAATATTGGCAAGTTTAAAAGAAATTTGCATCTTAAACATTTTTCTTACTTACGATATATTTCTGTATGCGTTAGTCATCCATCCAAACAAACATTTGACTCGTTATAAACCGACCTTGATGTATGATCACTATTCCGTGTTATGTGACTAGTAGTTTAAGAGTTTGAATATTTACACACAGACAAACACACCTGTAACATAACGTGTATGACGCGTGTGTGAGAAAACCATCAGCAGACGTAGGATAGCTAACAAGCAAAAACATTAGTAGTAGCCGCCTGAGCACGTATACTTTTTAAGCAATATGCACGCACCGACGTCACGAGAAGGAGGAGAAAACGAAGAAAAATAGACACCACGTTGTCGAGCAAAAACGGAAAGAAAGTACTGACGTGTTAGATAGACATGTGAAAGCGCTGGTTTTGGCCGGCGTCAAGTGGCGGTGACTGAGACTCTTAAAATGCACAGATCATATGACAGAGCGTTGTAAAACACATGTGTCTGTGAAAAGACTTTTGAAAGATAATGTAAGGTGTTATTGTTCGTAGAACCACGAACTACTGCATTTCGTTTGCACTTAAAAAGAAATTCCGAGTCGGATTTTTAATTCTTCCATTTGTTTTTGTTTGTTCCTTTGCGACGGTACCAGACGATGTGTGGATCCGAGTGGTTGAAATGTAACGACACGGTTAAAGTGTATCGGCCACGTGTCACATATATACGTACGTCAACTGTTTTATTTACATTGATAAAAACAATAACGCATATAAACTACTAGGATAATACTCATCATAGGGTGGCCGTAGGTAATATGTATAGAAGTTTTGAGTTGCATGTTTTCACACAGATAATATAGATATCTCAGAACATAGTCCAGTTATGCCTCGTGCTGTTAATAAATAATACAAATAATTAAAAATGTAAAATTTAATTAAACTTCACATGATCAAGTTCACATAATATGTGGCATTTCTAAATAACGAGTGTTATTTATCTCTACCCACATTGAGAAATGTGACACAGGGGCACCACAGTGAGATTTAAGAATCAGTGTCTCCGAGGAGAGTAACTCTGATTTGCAAAATTGCCTGGATAGCCCCATCGAAATTTCAGGGTAGAGACGCCTTAAAACATTAGCAAGAAACTAACCCCTTCTTAAAATTAAAAAAGCAAAGCCTGTGGTGCTGGATCATCTAGAACTGCATCATACCATAATTAACATAGATTTCAGTAAAGAGTCTATAGATTTCGGTGCTGAGTGAAAAACAGAATCAAAGTTTGATCATGATTGATGTGTTGACAATATTTAATGAGTGGCTAAGCGATTTGAACGTAAGATTGGACACACACCCAAAATATATGAAAATATGGTTAGAATTTTTTATAATAAACCTGTATTACGGAGATGATAACAAATACATCTGCACTCAAACCATTCTGTAAAAAAGTGTACTTTATCTTTTACGACTGAAGTAATCAAACAATAAATCGTTGCTCGCATATTTCATGTTTCTAAAGTTATAACGAGGTTTGGTATTACGAAGTAGCATTCATCTTAAGCAGGTTAAACCGACATTCTCCGTAGGAAGATCATAATAGTATTAAATTCACAAGCGGTCACCAGTTGCTTGTATAAAGCCGTGAGACGAAATGACGATGTTGTAAATTTGCAGTTCTTGCGTGGAATAATCGACCTACTCTAGTATACAACACCTGGTATTCCAAAATGAGCACCAGGTTCACCATTGGTAAGCATTAGTGATCTAACGATAACCGGCGTGATTATATGGAATATTTAGGTTAAATAATAGAATTTACAATATATATATATATATATATATATATATATATATATATATATATATATATATATATATATATTGTAAATTCTATATATAGATTTTGATTCACAGAATTTAACTTTAATCATTAAACTTACATATATATATATATTATGACAACCCCTTTAAGAAATTCGTTTCTTATCGTTGAGCACTTTTAGTTGAATTAAAGTCGGTCAATTTAGCTCTTGTGCATAGATCATCGTATAACTGACGTAATAAACATTTGAATTATATGTTTAAATTCAACGTTATTTTCACGCGGTTAATGGTAGCCGAATGGATTAGGTCTCCGCTAATAGAGCCAGAGATGTCTCGTGTTGCGGGGTTCAAATCGTTCGCCTAGTATTAATCGTGACACCCTGCACTGAAGATTCCCGAAAGGATTAAACACTATTGTCTGTAGGTATTTAATTATTATAGTAAAAAATAATTATATATATATATATATATCTACATATATATATATATATATATATATATATATATATATATATATATAACAAATCAATGACAAATGTCTATATTCCAAATGTCAAGCACGTTGAAATGTATATATACAAAGTACTTGTTTCATAGCGTAAAATCATTAATTTAATTATATCAATCAATTCCTCTGATGTATTAAGACAGAACACATTGATTAATTGAATGAATGATGCTGTGCTACGAAACAGGTGCTGCCAAAAATAGTGCATGCCAACGTACTTAAAGGAATAACTTGTAAGATGGTAAACATCTTAAAATTTGGAATATAGACGTTTGTTATTTATTTGTTATATGCTCTGTAATAACATCGAACTTCGTAAATAAAGGGATTGGATTAATTTAAAGGTATAATATAATTAAAAAAAACTTTTTTCACACACACGCACGCACACAGACGCAGATACATGCATATTATTGACACTCACGCACTCCGATTGGTCCGATGAACTTTTCTGAAATAATAAACATAAAAATTCCATACAGAATAAATTGTTTTACGAAATCTCGCTTATTTTAAAGTTTTCCATTTTTTTCCGAAGGGCAAGTTTTAGTAAATACCATAAACAAAAATAATCTACTTATTTGTTGCCTAGAATATATATATATATATATATATATATATATATATATATATATATATATATATATATATACATATATATATATATATACTATAATTTAAAATAGTTGGTTTAGTTTGGAAGTGAATCCTAGCCATATTAATATATATGTAGTTGTATAAACATACTTAAGGTTGGATGTATAGTCAGGTAAGTTGATAAACATATTCAACACACACACGCACGCACACACAAACACACACATATATGTATGCATATATATATAAATAAATAAACTAGAATTAAACCGAATTATGTGTTTATCAACGTTTCGTCTTTATTTCGGAAGAAATAAAGACGAAACGTTGATGAACACATAACTCGGTTTGTTTCTTTTATTTCTCTCTCTCTCTCTCTCTCTCTCTCTCTCTGTATACACATATACATACATATATACATACATACATATATACCTATACATATATCAACATATACATATAATACATATATGCATATGTTTTTTAATCGCATATATGCATCTCTCTCTCTCTCTATATATATATATAGAGAGAGAGAGAGAGAGAGAAAGAGAGAGAGAGAGAGAAAGAAAGAAAGAAAGAAAGAGGATGCTCCTAAGAGTTGTCGAACTTCCAATAAGCGTAAATCACAGGGAAATATTTTCATTATATAAATATGAGGTTAATTCTAAATGCAAGGACAGCTATATGCAAATACTGAGCTGTGAGAGAAATGACGTCAGAGTAAGGACTAAGAAGATTATAAAAAGGAGAGAGCACATCGAAAACAATGACGAGAGAGATGTAGATGACGTATGAGGAACGATCACGCGAGGGACTACACAGCAGTTAGGAGAGAATGAGAAAATAAATGTCGTTGTCCAAAAAGAAAAAAAAAACAAGGTAGTTGCAGTTCTTTTCTATCCTTAGTCTGCTTTGCGACTGAGGCTACAACGTGTTTGTTCCAAGACAACGTTACACCAAGATTAATCTTCGGTATTTATAATTTAAATACAATTTCGAGCATATGGCATGTATATCTGTTCGTTATTGCTCGCCTTACTAATTAGGCGCGAAATTAAAGATGTGAGTCACTGAGTTCATTTTTTGCGACATGATCCTTTCCTGAGCGAAGAGGACGACTGTTCTTTATAAGCGATTTTCTAGGGTGCTTTAAAGTGCTGATGGTATGTAATCTTTGTGTATCTACCTTTAAGCTGCTTTTTTTTATAGGAATTTCTGACTTCGCAGCGACTTACTATTTTCACATATACGTGTTACTTTTTGGACATGATTTCTATTATTTGTAAAAAACAAAATTAAGTTTAAATTTCTGTGAAAACCTTCTTGCCTTGGAGAGAAATATGGACACTAATGAATCAGAGAAAGAAAAAGTGTAACGTTTGTAGCCATTTGCTTTTTAGCGCTCATAAAAATCTCTTTTTCTCCGTTTGAAATAGATTCTTTGTCCAAATGAAAGCCGTTTATGCAAGCCACTTTGCACAGAGTGTCTGCTCCTCTCATTATCTCACTGGCAATAAAGGCAAGTATCGAAATGGCGTGTATGTTGGCCATCGAAGCTGCAATTCTTTCATCTTGCCCTCAGTCCGTGTGATGCCGTCGCAGATTCAGACATTCTAGCCGCGGTTGAACCATGTAATTCCCAACCCTAAAGTTAACCCTTACGAAAAATTTTAGTTGCCATGACGACGAATCTTTACTCCACGTTTCTCATTGTCCGTAAGACTGCTTAGAATTAATAAATATCTAAATATTTCATGAACACTCAGAAAAAAAAACGCATTGGCTTAGATTGGTGCGTCAGTTATATATATAAAAAAATAGATTAAAGCAGAAAAAAAATTATTGTCAGCAGATTTCTTTTTGAGGCAGAAATGCAATCATTTATGCAAGCAAACATTTCAGAATTAATTATGTACGACACTCGAGTTCGTCGGAAATGTCACGGGTTGAGTCAATCTGCCGCAAGTAAAATAAGAAGGGAATTTAATTTGATGCAAAACCTGCTACTTGTCAACATAAGAAAATTTTTGTAGCGTTTTTAGATGTGTCTGTGCATCTTTTTGAAGAGCTCTGTCCGTCCGTTAATATTTTAACATAGCGCAGATGCGCGTATGTAAATGCATGTGAAATGACGTCATCAGGAAAGAAAAGAAAAAAGACTATAAAAATGAGGTAAAGAGAAAGATGACGTAAGAGACTTGGATAATATTCGCGATCACATGCGAGGCGTGAAGGATGCTCGAGAAGACGTGAGGCACAACACAGCGGTATAGAGAGAATGAGGGAATAAATGTTGCTACCAAGAAGAAGCGAGTTGGAGTTGTTTCCTATTCTTTGTCTTGGTTTCCTTTTCGACTGAAACTGGACACAATGTGGTTTAGTTCCCGGAAGACGTTACAGTAATATGGAGAAAGGAGGGAGATTTTATTAACTATTCCGTACTTCCAGCTAAATGTTTAAAAAGCGAAAGGTAAAAATGAAATTTAAGTTGAAAATCCTATCAAAATAAAGGAGTTGGAGTTGTTTCCTTTTTGACTGAGGCTGAAAAAAAAAACGTGTTTGTTACTGGAGAACTTTACAATATTTCAGACTTGAATTCGAAACAACAAATTACTGCATTCTATTTCAGATAACTCACGCGTATGTTATATTATTATGCCCTTGATTGAGAGTGAATGTGTGAGCTATAGAGTGATTGGAATTACTGACGGATTGGGGTTTAAAAAATAACCTAGCGTGTAAACGGAAGTAAAATATTTGACATCACTTTCCAACAAATTATTTCTGATTTCTTTCCTCTCCATCCCTTGTATCAAGCAGTTTCGAAAAAGTTATCGTATAATGTCGAATATGAGCCTAGCATAAAATGGCGGCTTAAGCAATCTATCTTATTCCCATTAACCGCGAAAGCAACGTCTTTCTGATAACTGTATCGCCACTCCTAAAAGTAATAAATCCTACAGTGAAAAGAAATCCTACGTGTTCATGTACATTGATCGAGCCAACGATGACGACGAGACAGGTATACCGTCCACAATGTATATAACAATGTAATTCTCACTGTATACGCATTTAACAATTTATAGAAACTTTTGTGTTGCGAGGATTCATATTGAAGAGAGACGGGGACATATACAACTATGATGAGGGGGAGAGGAGACATTTATACATATTACAGCTCTGTTCTGAGATGCTTGGGACTTCATATATATACTGAGGGTGATAGATGCACAGTTCTTATATGTCTTGTAACACATATAGAGAGGAGGAGGAGGGATACACATTCTTATAACACATATAGAGAGGAGGAGGGATACATATTCTTGTAACACATATAGAGAGGATAAGAGATACATATTCTTGGAAGGGTACCGCCATGTTCATAATAAGATGATTAACACATTACATTTCAATTTGTGGAATGATGACACGAAAACAAACAGTTGCAAAATATCGATGGTGATTCTTTATTCATTGAACCGGTCGAATGATAATGACGTCAGGAATTCAAGTTCGGTATCTACATAGTTTACTGTCCTTCTTTTCGCTTCCAAAGAGTCATCTGACGACTGACTGCCAACTGACTGACTCTCCTGATCTCTACCGACTGACTAGCAGACTTTCTTCTCAGACTGCTCTGAAATTCGAATTCACAGAACTATATGAAAAATCGTCCTTCTCTATGACGTCAAAAGTGTATTTCTCAAACGAGACCAATTCACGTGGCTATACACACGTTTTTCCAAACACACTTTTGTCAACAAGGAATTCTCAACTAACTTATTTTTAACCAAACCTTATTGTTTTTAACAATGCATTTTTAATTTGTATTGTTCATTCTTTTTTAGCTGACATTTTAATATTCAACTTCATCAAAGAATAAACAATCAATTCTTTTTACGATATAAACAATATCTAACTATTTATAATAGAATTTAACAATAGACCTTTTTAACATGCCGATTTCTAACATTCTATTTCCCAACCTTGCTTACAAGGTTCGAGTCTCGGCTTATCCTAATCTCATTTTCACTTATCTAATGTTCTTCTTATTTGCATAGAATGGAATAGCCCTTTATCCTGTAACAAAACGACCCCATATATTCAGCTTATTAACTTTTAGACGAGTAGTACTGTCCATAGCATCCACGACTTCTCATATGTACCGTCTATATACCTATAAATTCGTTAACCCATTTATTTATAGACGTATATATTTATGTTTATACATAATAAGTAATGGAATCGTTCAATGTAAAAGGTCAACGAATGCTGACATCTCACATCAGAACATATACGCGTATAGCCCAGATATAAAAACTCCTATTTATTAAGCTCCGAACTTTGAAGGGCTATGAAGACGCGAGTGGTACTATTAAAACAAACGACATTTTGTGCTTCAGAATTCAATTTTCAGCATAATTACCACCATACTTAATGCACTATTCCAGTAACTCAATGACGTATCCCTGCTTCTGACGCGCATTATGAACGAATCGTACCAAAACGTTTGCACCGTCCTGTTATGCATGATTATTACGGAAACTCTACAATCTAACGCGTTCTTGAGCTACATACCTTCTAGTTGAGCTGGCTCTTGTAAGTATCCATCTGGACTAATAATAAAAGCAAAACGTACTCCTTGAGATCCATGACTATCATAGGAAAACGAATATAATTGATCAAATAAAAATTTATGATAACATTTTAACATAGGCTCGTTCGCTTATATTTAAGAAGAGCTAAAGTTGTTGGAGTTTGTTGAAACCGCGAGTTGTAATGCAGGCAATTAGCGGTTAACTTACCAACTCACTAGGTTTTTCTACTCGACACGGACAACTATTATTGTACATCGCGAAATAGATGTATTATACATTTTATATATGCGTATTTATTATTTAATTGGAATTCATTATTGAGATGAGTATTATTTAGTAATTTTTATTTATTGCGGACTATTATACTCATGTTTTTCTTAGTTGTTTCACGATGTTTCGGCCGACTATTCCTCTGGCCTTCGTCAGTTGGTAACCGTGACGGGATAGGAACTCTGAATCTCCTGACTGCATCCACTGCAATTACTGCCCTTTGCAGTTGTCGTCTCACCACGTTTTTGCCAAGCCAGCCTCTAGTCGGCTTTGGGGCCCGTAGCGCAGTTGATAGAGACGTTGAATCTCTACGGTTCCTGGTGAAAATTGTCTTAAGATAGCGGTTTCAATCCTACGTAATGCCGGCCAGAGGCTTTCTAGTCCAAAACGTGGTAATACGACAACTACGGACGGTAGTAATTGCAGTGAATACAGTCAGGATATTCAGAGTTCCTATCCCGTCACGGTTACCACCTGACGAAGGCCAGAGTAATATATGGCCGAAACGTTGTGAAACAACTAAAGAAAAAGATGGGGATAATAGCCCGCAATAAATAAAAATTTAAAAAAAAATGTGTATTGTTAGAAATTTTCTTATTTATCTCTAACATATTTTTTGTTTATAGAAAAGAACAATCTTTTGTAGTAGAACAACCTTCTGTCTTTTGGACTGAGGCAATCAAAACCAAGAATTATTGCATTCAAAAACAAATTATATTCTATTATAATTACAAATACGACAAGGAGTAATACTTATGTCACTTATGTAAGTTTGGTAGTTTCCAGAACGGTTGTTCTGGAAAATGCTGTTTTTTGTTGAAGTAAATTAGGTAACAGAGGTGAGAAGAGGTGTTTTTATTCTTTTACGTTAATTCTTTTGATCACTTCTCGTCCATGGTTCTTCTTTTTTGTGTGTGTGTTTTATACATAGCCTCTCTCAAGTAATAGTGGATAATTTGCATAACGTCACTTATGTAAATTGCTCTAAAAAGTCTTGCTAAGAATATTTCCAACAGTATTGTTTTCCATTCGACAATACAACATATAACTAATGACATCTTTTTTTTTTTTTATTCAATTTTCACCCCAAACAAGGCACAGTGCCACTTTGAAGCAGGGAGCTACTATTAGGGACTTAATTAGCAGGGTCATTATGAAGGGAGATGAGTAGAAAGATGTTTGTTTACATTACACTTGAACTTCTGCATATCATTGCAGTTGGGAAAGCAGAATCCCGGAAGGGAGTTCCAAAGACCCGCAGTTCTGGGGAAGAAACTATTGGAGTAAAAGGCTTTCTTGCACCTAGGGATCTCCACTGTAAAGGGATGAGACTTAGTAGCTTGTCGGGTTTGTCGGGGGTAGTTACGTCGGGGAGGTACAAGTGTTTGCAGTTCGTCAGAGCATTCACCATTAAAGTATTTGTAGAACAGGCAGAGGGATGCAACATCTCGTCGATGGGACAGAGGTTGAAGCCCAGATGACAGTTCAGGACCTATCAGGTTTGCGACTCTTTTTTGAACCCTGTCCAGGAGCGAGAGACAAGCAGCAGATGCACCAGCCCAGATGTGACAACAGTACTCCATACATGGGCGAATGGTTGCCTTATAGAGGTATAGGATACTTTCTTATTTGTGGTTGTAGAACCTAAGAATGCATTAAAAACGTATGTACACGTATTTCTAAGGCAAGATAAGGATGTCGGTAGCATTTTAGTTTTGCCTTGTCACATATAACGTTGTAATTGCTAGTTGTTCAGTACTTACAGCTTATAAAGCAAAAGGCGCCGATTGAATTAAAATTTTTGTTTTAGATGATTACAGTTTAAAAGACCTGTGAGCCACGAATACGATTTGAATAGAGGTTCAGTCAGTCTTTTACATACATGTAACATAAGCGATTAAGTCATTATGCTAAGATCAGTTATATCTGCCAGTCTGCAGGAGGTTGAACGCTCAATCATCAGGCGACACTAACTGATAATAAAATAAAAAGAAAGATTTTTTTAATAAATTTTATTCAGTTATAGAAAGGATAAACTGTAGGTATCAGTTAATCAAAGTATTCAACTCGCAATTACGAATAGATTATTCGGTTTCCCATAAATTTCCCGAATTTGAGAAAACGCACCTAAAAGAAGAATGACTCTTATATGGACCGACAACTATTGATAACAACATGGCTGTTGATGATAGAAGTCAGAATAATCCAAATAATAGAAATACAAGCGATTTATTTCCATCAAGTAAATATATAGTTTGATACAATCTTCTCTGTCACTGGTGTTTCTTCAGCGTGTTTTGTTTGTTCATAACCTATCAGAAATCCAAAATAGAATTCAGGACATACCATTATATTTTTACCGTTTGTTAACATTTCTATTACAACGTTGAAAAATTATTTTTCACGTCTAATGACAACATTATAGCCGATTCGTATAAAGGAGAAATAGTATTATATATATTATTAAATAAAATATAAAATATTTTGGCTTTCTACCGGTATTAATCAATTAAAGCGTTCAGCTTCAGACTTCGAATGCATTACATACAGTTTCCTATTTCAGTAATGTTGTACTTGAACGTTATGTAGGAGGCTACTTGCGTCGAAACAGTTTGATAATAACATCGAAGGTGAGAACAGTAATTCGGCTAATCTAACAAACACAAACAATTTATTTCCATTAATAACGTATGTAGTTTTCTACCATCTTCCGTGTCTCTGTTATTTCTTCAACGTATGTTCTTTTTTTTTGTTGGTATATTCTTCAAGATCCTAAGCTATTACATTAAACTATATCCGATGCTGAGGCCCCAGCTTGCAGGCTCTGGGGAGTGTGGAGCAACCCTTTAATTGCCATTGCTCCCAGGTTCACTCTGACCCAGAGTGGTAGTACCTATTAGGGTCCCAACTATGGGTTAAATAGAAACTGACTTGCAAAAAACAAATATATTCTATTAAAAAAATTTCCTTCAAAATCACCAGATTCGTCATTAAATAACCTGAAAAGGGTTGATATGCCGTAAAACAAAAGCAACAAACAACAGCAAACAAGCCTAAGCTATTACCGGAGGGATACTTTAAAAAAAACAACCTTTTATTAGTATTTGTATTTAAATTCAGAAATTTATTGTTTACGGCTAACAATAACGTCATAACCAGTCCGCAACAATATTAACAGCAGAAACAATACTAGCTCATTTAATAATAATAATAATTAATTATGTCATCTAAACCATTAATGAATCTTTTGATTGCATATGTATCCGATTCTTAACAAAACAAATATTTCAAATACATAGTATTTCTTACTCTTCCATTCTTCGATATGAATGTCTCTACGAAATTTTCTGGGGGAAAACACGAAAACTAAGAGTCATATTTAAGGTTTTCTTATCGTGCCGTTTGTTATGTTTGATCATTTGTTTCGCCTCTCAGAAACCAATATGTGGATGAAACAAAGAAATCTTTCGAAGAACTTTAACAACGGAGAAAAGAAAAATGAAGCCCCAGAAGTTGATTTGATTAGAAACACGGACTGGTAGAGAAAAGAGACGATGGTAGCAAGAAAGGCCTGTGATTTCCCTGAAAGAAAAACAATAACATGAGATGTAGTTTAGGAAACTTTCTCGGAAGTAAGCAAGGAATCCAGCAAGAATAATATTTAACAAGCCATGCACTAACAATCCAAATGTATGTGATGCCCGTAATATACCGAGACCTGGGTAAAATGTTGAACGGATGAATACAAAGAATAAAAACATTAAAGCAGTTGTCTCACCACTGGAACTTTGTTAGGTGGTATGCTTTTCTCCCTTGAGATAGTGTTCAATAACACACTATATTTGATACTGATATTGTAGAATTTTCTCCAAGATATTGTCTCAATACTTATCTAGAAAACAATAGGGTCCCCAATGGATCGTTTTACGTGGTATATATGTCCCCGATAAAATCGTTTTCAATACCAATCTCTATTGTTTAACAACATCAGTTCTCTGAGTTCTAAATTCCTAGGTCTTTTAAGGTCACACATGTTTTAAACGAGGAAATGCATTCGTTCCAGCGTGTTCTTTATCACATAGCTGTTTACAAGCAAGGCAAACGCGAGCTCTTTTATCGCGATGATGAGGTACGACTAGACCATTCCGCCACGTAACTAATGTTCTAGCGCATGTTAGCTGCGAATTTAGTATTGCATTATAGAGAAATATTCTGACTTATTTTAAACCTGACTTGAACAATAGAGAACCATTTCTTTAAGTGAGGGTAACCTAGGTCAGAGGTCAAAGGCCAAAAATAAATTAATAAATCGTTTTGATAGTTTTAAAAGCTGAATGTAACGAGTAATGAACTAACTCATGGTGATTTTACAGTTAATGCTTAAAGACATGATTACGCACGCCTGCAGGAGAGCCGTTGCTGGATCTCTCTATTGTCATTGCCATTTGGGTAATCTCTGACCGTCGTAATTTTAACAGCATCTTATTCTTTGACATCAGAGATGGTATGTATTAAGACAGGGCTATTTTCTCTTCGATAATTGGAGGTTCATCTTCTATACTTATATAAATATTTTTTATCCACCTCCATCAACTTTGCTCCCCTATATTTATACCTCTGCTTACACTTCAACCCTCCTCCTTATACACATAATAACAGGGAAACCCTAAACTATCTAATATATATCATCTTTCGAAACATTATTATTACCTTTAAAATAATCCACTCATACCCACTTCATAACGTACTCTTTTAACTCTCCTCCGGACCTTCCATAAATTAAAACTGTAGTACACGACACGCTATGTAATCCAATCTACAACTTTCATTAATGCCGATAACATCACACTACAACCATAGTCTTCTTATAAATAATGCTGGGATAACCGTTACTTTTGTTCAATCTTACTTAATTCATCATCATAATATTTCGCCAGAAATTAGACACCGTCTCAATGTGCTGTTGTCATCTCGGTTGAATCTATCGATAAAAAAAACCCTGTATAGATTCTATACATCTTACATGCGAATAAAATAGGATCACCCTATACTCCCCTTGAGTTTTAAATCATAAACTACCTACATTATTTAAGACTATGATAGAAACTCTATACAGCTTTTTACATTACATTTTAAATAATACGCTTCTCCTTTATCTTAGAATTCGATATAATTCCCCTTAACGACATCAATATTTTCATTGATTTATTTCGTTCCTGTTGAATCCCACGCTAGACGTCGCACCCACATTATGTTACCTAGCATCATCTATACTCTTCTGATGAGAAGCATTAGGCTTCAAAATGCCTTGGTATAAAGAATCCCCCCTATCCCCCAACTAAATGTTTGTATACCTTTATTAAATAAATGAACCATTCCATATTCACCAACATAGAGTCTTTGTGGCTGCTTTTTCAAATCTTATTGTTTCTATATAAACTCCAATGAAATTTGTTGAGCTTTATGTTATCCCGATAAGTTTCTTCTTATAGAATTGAATTTACTCTATTCTCCTAACTCTCTAAGCTATATATATATATATATATATATATATATATATATATATATATATATATATATATGCATATATATATATATATATATATATATATGTCTCACAACTGCGGTTTTCTCTTGTTCTTATACAATACTAGCATGGGTACCCAGCGTTGCCTGGGTTGACATGGAGTTCTGTTTGAAACACACCGGTATACTAATTATTTTGATCGTGGGCAACGTGAATACCCCCACAACAAAAATAAAAGAACCGATGAAAACATGTAAATGTAATAGTCCCCCCCCAAAGAAGTATGTGATCCCCTCTCCACCATATATTTCGGCAGAAGGGCTACAAAGAGAAGAAACTATTCTCCGGATATTGAGCACTGGAAATACCCCCCAAAGAAAAGATGATTGAAAATAAATCATTACAACTGTTGTTTCAATAAAAATAGCACGGAATGCCCGTGCGATCGCCAAAAAAAAAGAAGAAGAAAAAAAAGCATCTACCAAAAATTAATTCCAAAATCAATTAAATGACATTTTTCGTAATTTTATATTTATAATGTAATCACCCCCCCCCCATAAAATTGAATTTGTCCTATTTTGGGATTCGTTCTAGAAGATGACATGTCTGGTTGAACGCTTTGTGGCCAAAAAAGTGGGTTCTCATTTTACTTTAAATTTATATAGACAAGTTATTCCCCACGCTAAAATGTTTTTTTTTTCAAAATTTCCTCTTTCATATTATTTATAAAGATTGCTTAAGCGTATTAGGCTACAAAAATCCAGGTCTTAATTTTTTTGGTCAATGTCAAGTTCCTTTCCACCCCCACCCCCCAAAAAAACTTTAAAATGACGACTTTTAATTGTTTTTGGTGGTGCTGAAAACGAATATTACGTTTAAATTTGGGGCAGATGAGTAGTTTTCATGATATGAAGGAATTACTTTTTCAAAAAGTTGGAGATTACTTTCCTATATAAATTTAACGTAAAATGAGCACACACTTTCTTGTTACCTAATAATTTCTTCATATCATAAAATTTTTTAACGTTTTCAGCACTGTTTTTTTTCTACTAAGAGATGCGTTAATTTTTTCCTCTCATAATATAGGACGCTAATTATTCTGTTAGTAAGTTTACAAAAGCATATTTTGTTTTTCGTTCTTTTTCCATTTTACAACTTGTATAGTTGTGAATAGGTACCTCTGCAGTTTAATATTTCACAAAAATTCTGTTTACATTAGGAGGCGGTTAAGTAACCTACAGAAGCACTTGGTAAAATCTATACAAATTCTATAATTGAATGCCCACCTAAAAAAATGAAAAACAGAAAGATATTTTTGAAAACCGCTCGTGTAAGCTTACTGACAGCATTATTCACGTCCTAAATTATGAAAAATAAACGAATCTCTTAGTAAAAAAAAACAGCGCCGGTTTTCGGTGGAGCTGAAAACGAATATCACAGTAAAATTTGTTTTATGATATTAAGAAATTATTAGGTGGTTAGAAAATGGGTTCCCATTTTACGTTAAATTCATAGAGTAAAGTGATCCCCCACTTTTTGAAAAAGTAATTTTTCATATCATGAAAACTACTTATCTGACACAAATTTAAATGTGATATTTTTAGCACTATCGAAAACCATTAAAAGTCGTCATTTTCAAGTTTTTTGAGGAGTTGGAAGGAAACTTGACATTGACCATGTTTTTCTTGGGGTTAAACGACGCTGGGTCACGTTGTAAACATTGACCATTTTTAATTTAAGATATTAAATAAATTAAAAAGAAAATCTGTTTCGCAGACGAGTAAACACATTTGCTGTGGTATAATACTAAAATAAATCCTGGGCAACACCGATTAAATTTTATAAACAAAAAACAAAAAGAACAGGGGATGATGGATTTTGTTCACATGTGTCTCTGTGGCTAACTCTGCCCTCGTGAGGATGCAAGTAAATGAGGACATTAGTTTTTATTATTTTTCTCTAACAAATAAAAAAGGTTACTTAAAAAGTAAGAATAAGCGAAAAAAAAATTCCTCCGATTTAAAATAAAAAAATAATTCAGCTTAGAATAAAATTTCGAAATGAAAACAAAAATAGAAAATATTTAATAACGTGCTCCGTTTAAAACAATTTTTCAATTAAGCTATCACAGTTATTTCCTCCTTTAGTTTTCTGGTTTTTGGTTGGAAAATAAAACAATTTTAGATTTCAGATAAAATAAATTAAATCAAACATAACTTGAAATTTAAATAAACTAAATAATTATTTTTTTTTAATTAGTACAGTTGAAACAAAGCTATTATGTCGAATAAGTAATTTCATCGAGGTAATTATTTAAATAGATTGAATTTAATGTGATATGTTAATGACCATAACTCAGTAATGAAAAAGTGGTTTTAAGAAAGCTATATATTGAAAGTCCGTCTACAATATTATGTCTCCTTTGACAAAACTATCCTAATGTGGGCATTAATATTTCTTGACCAGGAGAGGTGTACACACATATGAGCTTTGGTGATTGGTACTACTTTATATATAGAGATTACCCGGATTTATCTTCGAGGAGCGAGGTATGAACCAGTTAGTCTGTGTTTAAAACGGAAATAGATTTATTATTAGCTAAGAAAGTTTTCGATGGGTGGTCCATTTCACCTCGGTGGTCCAGTTTGTTTTATGTAAACGGCTGCTTGTGAACATTTTCCAAATGCCTATTATTAAAATTAATAGCTTGTTTCAGAATAGTTTTTACTCGAAAATACTAAATCACTTTTGTTTTTCTTTTTTGTTCAAAAAGAATGAAAACTTTATTGTGTTTTCGATTTGATATTGGGAAAAGAAAAAGTTTAATTATAATAATTAATTAATTATAATTAATTAATTAATTAATTAATAATGAATAATTAATGACTAACAATGAAGAACAAATAGTAAGACATTTTATTGTGGTATGTATTTGAATGTTTTTATAGTTAAAGTGTTATAGTTATAGTTTTGGGAACTTTTCAGTTTCATCTCGATGGCTTATATAATTCTAATGTTACATTATTAGTACAGAATAATTAACCATGAACCAGTTTATTATTTAATTAATTGGAATTCATTATCGAGATAAGTAATTTGTATTATGTGTTCATTTATTTATTTACGGACTATTGTCCTCAACTTTTAGTTGTTGTTTCATGAGGTTTCGGCCAAATATTCCTCTCGCCTTCCTCAGGTTGTAACAGCGACGGCATAGGAACTCGGAATTTTCGAACTGCATCCTCAGCAATTACTTCCTTTCAGTTTCGCCAGGCTCCTGCGGGGTCTGGGCATGAATCTCAAAGACTATGTGTGAGGGCAACCCCACATATAAGACCATTGCTCTTGTAGTAATCAGTTATTGGTCAATTTAGGGGAAACCCTTCATACCAATTGTCACTATCCAGCTCCCTTACTCCTCTGGGAGTTGGTCCCCATTTCCCCGGCACTCTCCACATTAAAAAACGGGCTCGTGCCTAATTTGCTCAGTGGGGAAGCAAATAAATCCACTCAGCAATTACTTCCTCTCAGTTTCGCCCGGTCCTTGCGGGGGCTGGGCATGAATCTCAAAGTGTAGTATCTGTTTCGGCAGATACTGCAATCAAAGACCATATGTGGGGGAAACCCCACATATAAGACCATTGCTCTTGTAGCAATCAGTTATTGGTCAATGTAGGAGAAACCCTTCATACCAATTGTCACTATCCAGTTCCCTCTCGAGGAAACTGGTCCCCCTCCCCTTCACTCTCCACGTTAAAAAAACTGCCTTGTGCCTAATTTGCTGAGTGAGGAAGCAGGTAAATACTCTCAGACATTACTTCCTTCCGCAGTTGTTGTTGCTTCACCAGATTTTGGTCAAGTAAGCGTCTAGCCGGCCAATGGGTAGGATTGAAACTGCTATCTTCAGACAATGCTCGCCTGGAAGCGTAGAGATTCAACGTCTCTATTCACTGCAGCATGGGCCCCGAAGGGCGATCAATGTTGGCTTATTTGGCTTTCTAAATCCACGTTTATTTAGTATCTGATCTTCTCTTGTCGGATC
>NC_136519.1:35803189-35805689 GCF_053919585.1 Euprymna scolopes
TATCCCTTAAAGGCATTTCATCTTGAATATTTTCTTTGTGTGTGTTATTAATTAAAATAATTTCGAACTATTATTAGTATTTTCCTAGACTTTTTTCTCTGAGGAGATGTATTTACATTGAAAATCCATAGATTAAGGGTTTTAATTTAAACATTATATTCTTTGGTTCAAACAATAAAGTTTTATTTTGAAAATTGATTCTTTTTAAATGAAATTTAAGCACGTAAACTCTAATGTATATATATATATATATATATATATATATATATATATATATATATATATATATATATACATATATATATATATATACATTGTTTTTAAAATATAATTATCTTCTAACACGTGTTTCGTCGTCTACGACTCATCAGAGTGGCTGAATCTAGCGAGAATCGAAATCGGTACCCCATGGTAAGAAGCATAAAAACAAATAACACACACACACACACACACACACACACACACACACACATATATATATATATATATATGTGTGTGTGTGTGTTATTTATATATATATATACATAAAGTAAAACACAGAAAAGCGGAAAATGTTATATATATATATATATATATATATATATATATATATATATATATAAAGTAAAACACAGAAAAGCGGAAAAATGTCTGGCATAACCGTATGCGCATGCGAACATTCGAACTTCACTGTGCTCAGAATATGAAACGCGTTTACCGTAGTAAACTATTCCAACTGTTGTCTATAATTACAAGCCGTAAGTGACCATTTTTAATCTTCATTTCTGCCTCGTTTTAGTCATTGTTACCTTTTATCTTTCTTTAAGATTATATGCTCTCCTGTCTCCAACTTTTCTTTCTCTCCTTTATCTCTCTCTCCTTCTTCCGCAAGAAATATCTCTCGTTCTCACTTTTTCTTATTTCCTCTCTTTCTTTCTCTCGCACTTCTTTGCTATATATCCCATTCTCCTAATCAGAGAATCTTCATGCCTTTTCATAATTTAGTTATAGACATTTCGTGCCCTATTTTCAATCGACTGACACAAGCCAAAAGTAATCTTGCCGTATTTGAGATAAAGGATCGTGCAGAAATCTTCGAGGTTGATTGGAAAGTGTAAAGAAAAAAAAATAATAGCAAAATTTCTACCATTGAAAAAAAAAGGCGGGTTACTTTTCATTTTGGCTTGCTATATTCATCAAATGCAAGGTACGAGATGCCTTCAGTAAGTTTGCAGTTTTTTTTGTACAGGCATTTATAATCGTTGTGGACTCTTGAAATTTTGTATTTTCTTGCTATATATCTTATGAGATTACTGACCAGTTTTTATGGTTTACGGTTTAAAAAAAACAGCTACACCAGAAATAGGGATAGCCTTCTAAAGCCTGATTGTTTTAGCGGGTGAATTCCAAAAATGCAATCTGGACAGTAGGACACTTTAGAAGAACAACATGCAATGACATTCTGTTTTAAACTCTGAAAAAATGCCAAAGACATGTATAGAATGCTTCAGAGGCCCTTAATCTGAAGGTACACCTTTTAAACTCCTCGGCCTAACGTTCACAGGAGACATGAGTTGGAACAAGTACATTGAGATTATTGCTAGGACCGCTGCGAAGAAGGTAGGTTCTCTACTGTGCTAGAAAGCTGCTCACGCCCGAAAGTATCTTGTACATCTATAATGCAACCATTCACCCATGTATGGAGTATTGTTTTCATATTTGGGCTGGTGCATCTGCTACTAGTCTCTCGCTCCTAGACAAGGTTCAAAAGAGAGTCGCACACCTGATAGGTCCTGAACTGTCATCTAAGCTTAAGCCT
Source organism: Euprymna scolopes (assembly GCF_053919585.1). Classification (NCBI taxonomy): domain Eukaryota; kingdom Metazoa; phylum Mollusca; class Cephalopoda; order Sepiida; family Sepiolidae; genus Euprymna; species Euprymna scolopes. The sequence continues at coordinate 35,804,988 of NC_136519.1, forward strand.
ATGTCCCATCGACGAAATGTTGCATCTCTCTGCCTGTTCTACAAGTACTTTAACGGTGAATGCTCTGACGAACTGCAAGCATTTGTACCCCTCGACATAAATACCCCCGACAAACCAAATTAGCAGCTAAATCCAACCCCTTCACAGTAGAGATCTTTAGATGTAAGAGAGCCTTCTACTCCAGTAGTTTATTCCCCAGAACCGCTAGACCTTGAAATTCCCACCCGGGTCCCTGCTTCCCCAACTCTACTGACATGCAGAAGTTCAAGTGCAATGCGAACCGACATCTTGCTTCTCAACTCCCTAGTACCCCTGTAGCTTATGTCCCTGAAAGTAGCCCTCTACATCAAAGTGGCAACGTACCTTGTTTAGGGTGAAAATATAAAAAAGACTGTTTTTTATCATTTTGTATTCATCTAGCATCTGTTCTTGAGTGACATAAGAGATTCAAGGAAGCCAGCGAGTCTGTGAGGGATAATGAGAGGTGTGAAAAAAATAAGCGAGTAAGTACACGAGAGTTGATTTACCAAATAAAGAACTTCATAGATAAGGACCGTTGTTTGTCTATAGAAACAATAAGTTCAAAGTTTGATGTCGGTGTGAAAAATGTACGCATAATTATTCATGAACAAATGAAGATGCAGAAGATTTGCGCGAATGCACGAGTCCACATCTCGACCTCTGGCACAAACTATTTGACTA
>NC_136519.1:35810689-35913189 GCF_053919585.1 Euprymna scolopes
AAATTTACATATATAATAATTATGGGAATAAATATACAACATGATCGAAAATGTAAAAGAAGAAAGTGTAAAACGCGGCAATATTATTATTCAGTGTTTCGTCTTTATTTTAACGTTGTTTTAAAATAATTGACCGTTGTTGCCTGCGTTTTCCTTCGAATAATTCATCTTGATAAATTATTGAATTAAAGGCGAAATGGTGATAGATAGATAAACACATACAAACACGTATGTATATATGTGTGTGGGGGGTATGTATGTCCAATAGAGATTCGCATACTTAGATATCATATGGCAATCAAGGATCATAAAAATCTTGATATAACGCTGATTACATACTTAAAGTTTATTTACAGCCATAACAAACAGGAAATATTAAAATATTTTCGTCGTAAATTCTTCGTTTTGTCTTTGGAACAAGACTAAACTTTTTTCCAGCGAACGATTAGACATCAAGTCGTTGTTAAAGAAAGATGGTGGATCGTCAAAATGTCTGCTAATCAAACTACCTAGAAACCTCGACGCCAATGTCCTATCTTTTGAGCGATTATATTTTCTGCGTAAAGATATTCGACGCATTCTGTTTTTACGATTCAGCATTAAAAGATAATTTGTTTCATTCAACAATCAATACTCTTTTATTAACTTGTTTCATTCAATATCACAAACAACAATAATTCCTGAAATAGAAACATACTAGCGTTGCTCTGTCGTAAAATACCTTTACATATGACATGTGAATTTATGAAGATTTCATTTTTATTATTATGAAGCCAATCCGCAATCGTTTAGTATATTGTACATAATATATAGTAATAGTTTAAATAATTGTGACCTAGGTTCCATCAGCTAGAATCAAAACCAAAACATTTAGCGATCTAGCGTTGATCGTTACCAAGTGAACTAACGAAAAATGGTTGGTTGTTTTTGTTTTACGGCATATCTACTTTTTCAGGTTATTTAATGCCGAATCTAGTTATTTTGAGGAACGATTTTTAATGGAGTATATATTTTTTTAAAGTCAGATTCTATTTAACCCATAGTTGGGACCCTAACAGGTATTACCACTCCGGGTCAGAGTGGACATGGGAGCAATGGCAATTAAAGGGTGGCTCCACACTCCCCAAGTCCAGCAAGGGTGGCCTCAGCATCGGATATAGTTTTAGGTCATATCGAGGACCGTACGAAAAATGGTTATGAATTTAAAAAATAAACTAATTTTAACATATCATGTTTATTAGCGCATGCGTAGAAAATACATGTTTAGTTGACTTGCGCCTGCAAAATTCTAATTTTATTAAAATTTTCACCCTTTTAGCAGCAATATTTACAGGCTAAATACCAAATCGAATGTGTTCTACAGGTCCGAATCCTTTAAATAAAAACTTTCAAGTTTGTAGACCAAACATTGACAGAGTAGTTTAGTAGAGACGTTCAGCACGCAGATAAAGAATGCCACTTATATATATATATATATGAATTAGTAGCAAAACTAGTCGCTGAAGCGACGTGGTTACTATGGAAACCAATTAGAAAAAAAACGTCGCTTACCGCCTTACATTTTTTTTTTTACGATTTAAACACCAGTAAATTCATCATAACTTTTGTTTTACTGAACAAAAATTAATTTTTTTTTCACAATATAGCTGAGAAGGTGATTTATAAACTGTAATAATTGTTTGAAATTTGATCGGCAAATGAGTGAGCGGTCAAGCTTTAAAGCAGTTCTAAATAATTAAAACTGCCACAACCACATGTTTGATTGATATATATATAACTAGGGGGCGGCTTTGCTGGGCGTAAAATACGCTTACATATGATATTTTAATTTATCCGGATTTCGTATGTATTATTATTATAAAGTCGTGATTTCAAAAGCAAAAAAAAAAAAAAAAAATGTATTTAGGCGCTGCAGCATCCAAACCTGGTGACATCACCACTGCACCGACATCACACGTATATAAACAGATTAAAAATTAAAGATGATAAAAAAACTAAGATGAATATTTTACAATTGTTTTCTATTTTCACCCATTTTTGACCCCTTAAAAACTATTTTAACCGGCTAAAGACCCATGAAAGTACAGCCTGTAAAAAATACAATCATTTAAGCCCCCCCCCTCTAACCCCGCTCTGCGACTTGGAGACAGACTGACAGATCGGCAAACAAACCGACAGACAAACCGACATTTAATCCTATATATAATAGATATATAAATATTTTAATATTTCCTGTATGTTAAGTGGTTTGAATCTATTGTCCACAATCTATATTACATTCTATTTCTTGTCGACTAAGGAAGTCACTGGGAGGTAACGGTGAATCAGTGCTTAACGATACGGATTTACAACCTGAGTGTTCCAAGTCGAATCCAGTTCGTTCGACAACTATCATTTAAGATTCTGGCAAACTTCATCTGGTCTATCCTGCAAGTACCCGATCTCTTTCTAAAAATAATTCTAGCTAGAAATATATCGATGAAGAGAATGTTAAAAATAACCATCCGATTAATTCGAAATGAATTGATAAATGAGGTTTAACAATAACAAGAGCAGCAGGGAATGTTGTTTAAAAATATTGACTCTTAATTTAAAAAAAAAAAAAAAATTAAAGGGTGGAACGATAAAGTTGCCGCCCTACCAAAAAAACAGCACTAGGCTTTATTAAAAAACATTTTTTTTTAAAAATCAATTCAAGCAACTTGATTATGTAGTAGAGCTGACAACTATTCAATGTAGACGCCTTCAGCCTCGATCACTGCCTTAATACAGCCTGGGACTGGGAGCATGCCTTTTCCACAAGCGCTGGCGGGAGCTCGGCGAATACTCAGGCTGACTTTGGTGTTGTTGGAGATCATGTTGATGTTCTCGACATATGACCTTACGAAGTAGTTCAGCGGCTTGAGATCGGGCGTGAAGACATGAGAGAAGGGTACAAAGTCGTAGTACTCTTTACTCAAGCTGGGGTATCTTTGAACTTGTGGAAAAACGCTGAGTCTTGCTGACACACCCTGTTTCTGCCAGCGGCCACCTGATTAGATCAGGGGATCACCACATTCTTCATCACATTTGGTGTTGACTTTCAAGGCGACTTTAAAGATGTGAGGTGGCATGATGTGGTCCTTACTTGAAACCGCTCCAAAGACCATGACTATGGCTGAAAATTTCGTTTTTCATCACTCTGCGCACGTCCCTGTTATTTATGAAAATCCAGCGATGCAATGGTTTTATTGTCATAACTTGGATCGGTAGAAAGCATGAGTTGTAAAGCGCTGCATCTTCGATCTCGCTGGTTGAACATTGTGTCACTTTGAGACATGATATAATGTTCCTATTGCTCTTGGGATTTGTACACAACTGGCCAACTAGTAGATGGTATAGAACAAAAAAAAAAAGAAAGAAAATCGTTTTTTATAAAACGGAAATGGAATCATGATGTCTTTTCTGGGCGACGATTTTATCGTTCTACCCCGTATAAGCAGTTTATTTTTAAATCAACCATCGGAGTAGAAGTATACACCCCTTCCAAATTTTGCGCGTCATATTAAAACCCAAACATCAATGTTTATTTTCTTTTACTGTTTTAATTTAAAATGCGACGCACATTAAAATACTCTCAGGTGCTTAGTCGAAGATCAGGCCACACACGCCAAGAAAAATTCGCGAACCCGGTCAAATTAACATGGTTTCACTCCCTAAATGCATTAGTAAACTCATGTACACACAAATCACCTGCTAGTCCATCTAACTTATACATTCTAGCACACTGTACCACGCGGACAGCCGAAATGAAAATGTTTGCTCAACTTAAAACAACTCCCTCTCATATTAAATTTGCTGGTCCCATGGAAACTACGACTTGGATGAAGAAGACTTCCTAAGATGGATAACCGGTAGTATCATGAACCTCTGCAATCTTTCACTGCTAAGGTAAGAGTAATAATTATAACATGCATCCTGCGTTACCTTGAACTGGTTGAACGTCTGTAGCTTGCCAACGGCTTCTGGTAGCGTATTATATGTCACAACGATGCAAACCAAAAGACAAACCGTCTAACGATTTAGCTGAAACCTTTTCAGGTGCAATTTTCATAAGCAGCCACAACCTTAGAAAATAACGTTAACTCTGTAGTGGAATGGAGAGTGTAAGATTTGATTCTGCTAAGGTGCTTTTCCTTTAACAGTTATAAGGAACCTTCTTAACCACCGATTGGCATGGCTACTTATTCGTTGCTGAGGGTTTCTCGGTCTAACATTCACGGACAATATGAATTGGAACAAATACATTGAAGATACTTCTTAAGCTGCTGCAAAAGAAGCTGGGCTCTCTTTACCGTGCTTGAAAATTACTCACATCTGGCAGTAGTCTGTATATCTACAACGGCACAATCTGCTCATTCATGAAGTATTGTTGAGCTACAGGTTCTACGACTTATCTCTTCTTCTTAGACAAGGTCCAAAATAGAGACCCCAACCCATTAGATGCGCCTCTTTGTTTCATCGTCGCAATCTTGCATTTTTGTGGCCGTTATTTAAGTATTTTTATACAATGTACTCTGATAGATTCGTAGCACTTGTGCCCTCTCGATGTAAATAAATCTGACTAACCTGGCAAACAGCAAAATCGTTCCCCTTTAAATGCAGAGGTTCCTAGATGCCAGGAAGTCTTCTACTTATGTAGTTTCTGCTCTCGAGCTGCTAGTTTTATTCCCTTCTGTTTTCCTGCTTCACTGACTGTACTGATTAAACTGTAACAACTTGCTGCTAAACTCCCTACATTATGTCCCCGTAGATATGCCCCTATACAGCTCTTTACGTCCAAGTGTTAATATACCGTGTTAGGAGTGATAAAAAAAGGCCGGATTTTCAGAATTGGTGTAAGAAATCGCACACACGAGTTCGCACATGCGTGATCACATATTGTCGGAATGGAACATTTGCCTTTGTGCCTTTAGATTTTTTTTTATGTCTGTTCGTTAAATAAAAAATTATGGATTATAAACTGGAGACGTTATATCTTCTTTAAGTGCATTATTTTGATATAAATTGTAGATATTGAAACTTCTAATTATCTTTCAAGCAGGTATATTTGTAGACTGTAATTTGGGGGATATATTTTTTTATTAATACATTTTGTGAGTATTCTGCTTTTACTTTTATGATGAAACATTTCGGGAATAATTTAATCACTTATTATTATTATTATTATTGTTATTATTATTATTGTTATTGTTATTATTATTATTATTATTATTGTTATTGTTATTATTGTTATTGTTATTATTATTAATATTATTATTATTATTATTATTATTATTGTTATTATTATTATAATTATTATTATTGTTATTATTACTATTATTATTATTGTTATTATTAATATTATTATTGTTATTATTATTGTTATTATTATTATTATTATTAATGTTATTATAATTATTGTTATTATTATAATTATTGTTATTGTTATTATTATTGTTATTATTATAATTATTGTTATTGTTATTATTATTGTTATTATTATAATTATTGTTATTATTATTATTATTGTTATTATTGTTATTATTATTGTTATTATTATTATTATTATAGTTGTTGTTATTATTGTTATTAGAAAATAACACACACGCTTTTGTATTAATATATAGATAGTAACAGTAACAACAACCACATAAACAACAACAACAACAACAATAATAATAATAATAATAATAATAATAACCATAACAACAACAAAAATAACAACAACCACAACATGGAAGTACATTAACATTAAACGACCCGGATCTAAGCATGGCATAGAAAATAACACACACGCTTTCGTATTAATATATAAACAACAACAACAACAACAACAACAACAACAACAATAATAATAATAATAATAATAATAATAATAATAATAATAATAATATGTCATGCTTTCATCCGGGTCATTTAATTGTTATGTACTTCCATTTCTTGTCAAAAATAATTTTACCAAGAGTTCTTCCTGATTTTTGGTTCGGTTTCGCTTATAGCACATGGCACTTAAGTTATTTATTTACTTTTTATAAATAAATTTATCAGGAATTCTACATAAGTTTTGGTTTCTGTTTTGATTTTCACTCATGGCACTCCAGTAATCTTTTTTTTTTTTAGAAATAATGTTATCAAGAATTCTTCATCAGTTTCGGTTTCGATTCTGGCTGAAGGAACTTAAGTTATATAATTTTTTATCATTATTTATTAGACTAAATGTGTACGCTGTACACGTTTAAAATTTGGCCATTTTTTTAGGTTTGACAGATTGTTTTTTAAGGCCAAATTTGGCCTTTTTTACGCTCTTTCCTTACAAAAAAATATGGCGTCCAAAAACATAGTTCATGAAGGAGCTTAAAAAGGCCAATCTGCCAAACCTTAGAAAGGCCAAATTTTAAAAGCAATATAGCGGCCTCGAATAATAAATATAAATGATAAAAAATAATAAAAATAATTTTTTTTTGTGGTTTTATTTCAGCGTTTGGGTCTAACAATGTGTTTTATATAAAAATAAATAGTTTTTATATCTTTTGTCTGGCAAATAATTTACGCCGCTAAACTATACATTTACCAAAATAAAAAATAAACCCACTCATTAATGTTTATGAACGTTATATTTTAGGTTCACAAAATCCTGAGTTTTCTTAGAACAGTGACCCCTTCTGCCGAAATATCTGGCGGAGAGTGTATCAGATACTTCTTTTTGGGGGCGATTATATTTACATGATTTTATCCGTTCTTTTATTTTTTAAATTGTTGTTGGGGTATCCAAGTTACCCATGATGAAAATCATTAATATAGTAGGCGTGTTTCAAACGAAACTTCATGTCAACCCAGGCAACGCCAGGAACGCATGCTAGTATATATAAATAAAGCTTGAGTTCCTTCAGCCATAATCGAAACCGAAACCGAAACTTATGAAGAATTCTTAATACAATTGTTTATATATAAAAAAAATAGATGACTTAAGTACCATCAGCTATATTCGAAACCGAAATGAAAACTTTTGAAGAATTATTGGTAAAATTATTTATGGCAAGAAATGGAAGTACATGATTAAACGACCCGGATGTAAACGTGACAGACAAAAGAACACACACGCTATCGTATTAATATATAGATGATGATGATGATGATGATGATGATGATGATAATAATAATTGATATCCATCAATTATATCTGATATTGGTTTTGTGCTTTAAAGGAAGAGGCTGACGCCGGGTGGCGCAGACGTTCTTTGAATCGAACTCGCTTCTGCTGCAACAGTTGGCAGGGCACACACACAGACACACACGGTATTTATTTGCTCCCCCACCGAGCAAATTAGGCACAAGGCCGATTTTTAATGTGAGGAGTGAAGGGGAAATGGGGACCAACTCCCCGGGGAGTAGGGGAGCTGGATAGTGACAATTGGTATGAAAGGTTGCCCTTACATTGACCAAGGTCTTATATGTGGGGTTGTCCCCACATATGGTCTTTGCTTGCAGTATCTGCCGGAACAGGTATTACACTTTGATCTTGGCCCGAAGGTCTCGGAGGTTGCCTAGTTGGGTTTATTTGCTTCCCCACTGAGCAAATTTGGCATAAGGCCGTTTTTAATGTGGAGAGAGAGGGAGAGGGCGGGAAAGGGGGGACCAGCTCGCGAGAGGTGGGAAATGGGAGCTGGATAGTAACTGTTGGTATGAAGGGTTGCCCCCACAGTGACCAAGGCAAGATATCTAGGGTTACCCCCACATATGGTCTTTGCTAGTCATAGCTTGCAGCATCTGTCGGAACAGATACGACACTTTGATCTTGGCCCAAAGGCCCTGGAGGTTGCTTAGTTGGATTTATTTGCTTCCCCACTGAGCAAATTGGGCACAAGGCCGTTTTTTAATGTGGAGAGAAAAGGAGGGGGGAAAGGGGGGCCAGCTCCCGAGAGGTGGGAAATAGGAGCTGGATTAGTAACTGTTGGTATGAAGAGTTGCCCCTTCAGTGACCAAGGTCAGATATGTGGGGTTACCCCCACATATGGTCTAAGCTAGTCATAGCTTGCAGCATCTGTCGGAACAGATGGTATTTATTTGCTCTCCCACCGAGCAAATTAGGCACAAGGCCAATTTTTAATGTGAGGAGTGAAGGGAGAGGAAGGGAAAAAGGGGACCAGCTCCCGAGAGGTGGGAAATGGGAGCTGGGTAAAGGTCAGGTATGTGGGGTTGCCCCCACATCTGGTTTTTGCTTGCTGTATCTGTCGGAAAAGATACTACACTTTGATCTTGGCCCGAAGGCCTTGGAGGTTGGCTAGTTGGATTTATTTGCTTCCCCACTGAGCAAATAAGGCACAAGGCCGTTTTTTTAAGTGGAGATAGGGGGAGGGAAAGGGGAGACCAGCTCCCGAGACGTGGGAAATGGGAGCTGGATTAGCAACTGCTGGTATGAAGGGTTGCCCCTTCAGTGACCAAGGTCAGATATGTGGGGTTACCCCTACATATGGTCTTTGCTAGTCATAGCTAATCATAGCTTGCAGCATCTGTCGGAACAGATGGTATTTATTTGCTTCCCCACCGAGCAAGTTAGGCACAAGGCCGATTTTTAATGTGAGGAGTGAAGGGAGGGGGAAGGGAAAAAGGGGACCAGGTTAAAGGTCAGGCATGTGGGGTTGCCCCCACATCTGGTCTTTGCTAGTCATAGCTAGTCATAGCTTGCAGTATCTGTCGGAACAGATGGTATTTATTTGCTCTCCCACCGAGCAAATTAGGCACAAGGCCAATTTTTAATGTGAGGAGTGAAGGGAGAGGAAGGGAAAAAGGGGACCAGCTCCCGAGAGGTGGGAAATGGGAGCTGGGTAAAGGTCAGGTATGTGGGGTTGCCCCCACATCTGGTTTTTGCTTGCTGTATCTGTCGGAAAAGATACTACACTTTGATCTTGGCCCGAAGGCCTTGGAGGTTGGCTAGTTGGATTTATTTGCTTCCCCACTGAGCAAATAAGGCACAAGGCCGTTTTTTTAAGTGGAGATAGGGGGAGGGAAAGGGGAGACCAGCTCCCGAGACGTGGGAAATGGGAGCTGGATTAGCAACTGCTGGTATGAAGGGTTGCCCCTTCAGTGACCAAGGTCAGATATGTGGGGTTACCCCTACATATGGTCTTTGCTAGTCATAGCTAATCATAGCTTGCAGCATCTGTCGGAACAGATGGTATTTATTTGCTTCCCCACCGAGCAAGTTAGGCACAAGGCCGATTTTTAATGTGAGGAGTGAAGGGAGGGGGAAGGGAAAAAGGGGACCAGGTTAAAGGTCAGGCATGTGGGGTTGCCCCCACATCTGGTCTTTGCTAGTCATAGCTAGTCATAGCTTGCAGCATCTGTCGGAACAGATGGTATTTATTTGCTCCCCCACCGAGCAAATTAGGCACAAGGCCAATTTTTAATGTGAGGAGTGAAAGGAGGGGGAAGGGAAAAAGGGGACCAGCTCCCAAGAGGTGGGAAATGGGAGCTGGTTAAAGGTCAGGCATGTGGGGTTGCCCCCACATCTGGTCTTTGCTAGTCATAGCTAGTCATAGCTTGCAGTATCTGTCGGAACAGATACTACACTTTGAGATATTAATTCTTTTATTCATGTTAAAAAATACAGTCAAAATCAACGATGAACAAAAAACTTAGGCACATGGCCAACTCAAAAGGGGGGATTGTGGGGGTCGTTGGTCATCCTTGTCACTCCAGAACTAAACAAAGTCAAAAGTTTCTCCCAGCTAGTATCTTCTTTCACCATAATACCGCATTCACCCTTTCATATTGGGGGACGTCCTACTTAACTCCCAATTTTTAAAACATTTTTTATTGACATGTAAAAACAAAATAGATAACAATTAAATGGTACAATAATTCATTTGTGTCGAGGGCGGGTGAAGAAAAAAAAGGTGATTAGTAGGACCCTCCCAACCCCGTCTAGTTGATAGACTGCCCGTTGCACTAGGTTTGTAAAAGGAACCTCACTTCTGCGGGTCAGTCTCTAGGTGGGGATGCCCTCTAGATGGGGGTGAATGGAGAAAATAAATTTTTGTGGGTAAGGGATGGAGGTTAGATTGTATTTCTTTCTCTCCAAGATGGGTAAAATTTAGAGGAAGGGGTGAAAACAAAAATTGCAGGTAAGAGGGGATGGGAATCTTGGAGGCTTCCTAATCGGGGAGGGATGGAACACACACTCAGCTAGCTGAGAGGCTACTTGTTTAATTTTACTTTACAGAACTGTGCGTTACACATCTAGGCGGGGAACACGTATTCAAATTTGGCTCCTCTTCGTACACACAGACTTGCCACATGTATCCATCTTCTGTCAAATGCCGCGCGATGCAGCGTTCTTCTATCACATCTGATCTTCACCCGTAGTTGGTGTTTAAAGAAAGCGATCAGATCTTGATCAGAAAAAGACAACCCCCCCCCGGCAACCTTGCAGACGCGACGTCCAAATCACCATTCTCGCCACGGCCAGGATCGTAACGTAGACCATTTGTCTTTCCCTGTCCCATGGCGGCCTCACGTTGTCCACAACATTGGATACAGTAATTGGGCGAGGATGCTCAGAATCGATGCGAGCCGTCATTCCGCTGACATACGACCAGTACTGGCGGAGTTCGCGGCAATCGAAGAAAGCATGATCCGTAGTTTCTACGGCCGTTGTCCCACAACGGGGACAATCAGGCGACTCCAAAAACTCGGAACTGCATTGTATGTTGTTGAGTGGAAGTGCATTTCGGGCCAATCGCCAGGTCAGAGAGAACTTTATATTTAATGCATATTTTAACCTTTGGAAAATCTCAAAATGTAGTATCTGTTTTCAAAAACATCAGAGTTTTTTGACGCTTCTAGTTTCGTGTCATTATCTCCCTTGAAACAAATCCAGATACAGACACATATACAAACAGAGAAAGTTCCGCTTATATCATAAGAATATTATTATTATTATTATTATTATTAGTAGTAGTAGTAGTAGCAGTAGTCGTCGTCGTACTAGTACTACTAGTAGTAGTAGTGGTAGTAGTAGTAGTAGTAAAAATATGTATAGCACAATCATTGTAATTCACACAGTCGTAAGGCATCAGAGACAAAGGAAGAATTCGATTCACTTTATTCAATTAAAACAACAGATATTTATTTACAGGTACTTCCAGATTAAAACCTTGTCTCTTGTTCAGAAGTTTTCTCGTATTTAATAAATGGGGTCCGGCTATGTTTAGAACATGAATTTCTCTATCGCGATCGGGCCACGTGTGTAATACGTCTCTTTCTGTCTTTTAGGGGCAACGGTTTTTTCTTTTGTATAATCTTTTTATTTCTAATTTTTTCGCCGTGACGTCACGTTACTCACAGCTCGGCCAGTTGCATACGTTGGCTGTCATAGAGCCACCGCTGCTGCTGCCATACGCGCGACCGCGCTCTGTTCAATGCTTATTTCTCTCAATTTATCGTTTGAATCGTCAGCCATTTTCCTCTCTATAGTATATTCTTTTTCCCCCTTGAACATTAAAACCAGACGCCAAAATTAGCATAAAAATAGGTTGGCAAAAATAAATAGTCGAATTATTAAAGTCTAAGCGGAGACGTGTCATTCCCGATTTAGACTTTAATATGTTTCAAATCGTTATTAAAATGAAAATGTCTTCATAGGGTTCCCTTTGAAATGGAATTACTTCTAAAATGTCCGTCTGAACTCTATTTCTTTTTTTTTTTTTAGAAATCGTTGCATCAGAATAGAGAGAAAAAGTTAAAACATGAAATGAACAATAAAAATAATAAAAAAGTAAACGAAATTGAATCAAAGTTAAAAAAAGATGTTAAGATGAGAAAGCAAACCGGATATTATGCGTCCATTTAAGTTCAACATTTCGAGACGAAGATGAATGTTGTAAATTCTATCGGATGACCCATTTTAACCCAATACTAATCTAAAAGTTGAAGGCGATATCTACCTTTTTTTTTTTTACTAAATGGATCATCACTTGCCAAGGCGAAGGACGACACGACAAAAACAAAAAAATATTTCCTCATTCTTTTATAAATTTTAGGATGTTAAATTTTTTATAACCTCTACTTGATGAATACCTATCAAATATATTTATAGTATACACTAAAACTTAGTAAAATAATATGCACACGTGACCAAAATTTACCAATGCAGACTGACCTTACATGATGATTAGGGCATATTCGTTTCATTGCTTTGACTTTCGCGTATATATTCAACATTGTTAGCAGGCCCTGTCGGTGGGGCATTAGAACACGCTGACTGTCCCCCTGCAGAGGGTAAAAGTCCCTCAATGGGGGTTCTTGATATGACCTTAAACTATATCCAGTGGTAAGGCCCCAACTTGCGGGCTTTGGGAATTTTGGAGCCACCCTTTAATTACCATTGCTCCCAGGTCCACTCTCACCCGGAGTGGTAGTACCTGTTAGGGTCCCAACTATGGGTTTAATAGAAACCGACTTGAAAACAACAAAAATATTCTATTAAAAAAAATTTTTCTTCAAAATCACTGGATTCGGCATTAAATAACCCGAAAAGGGTTGATATGCCGTAAAACAAAAACAACCAACCAGCCAACCAACCAACATTGTTAGCCATAGTTAATCAACCGAGAACCACATCACTCTGTATAGAAGCATATAAGATATCAACAGATGCACACTCGAATCAAAACAATTGCAAGATTATGCTGTTGCCATAGTTAATGACGACACATAAACGTAATTAAATAATAAAAAAAGTTAACTGAATTAATTTAAATGCAAGTCTAGTTTGAAAGGTTTTTTTTTGTCAATAAAGTTGTGTGATTTTTTCTGATGCACGTGTGTTACACCTTAGCCGTGTCGTTAGATTAGAACTACTTAGACCCACACGTTGTCTTGTACCATCGCAGAAACAAGCAAACAAGGGAAAGCATAAAAAGTACGATTTAACATTTTTTTTCGTGTATAAAAAAGCATTTGTTCGAGAAATTTCCGACAACGAATCTTCACTGTGTTTCAAAATATCACTCACGCGTCTAACATGGCTGTCTACACGCTCTTTCACGTCCATGTTTTTCTCTTTTCATTTTTGCGACCACACGGCGCATTTTCTCACTCGCCGCTCAAGAATAAAACCACGTTCGATCGCGTCCTTTGCTGGACTACGTACTGTACTCCTTTTAGCTTTTGTTCCCCCCCCCCGTTATTATTTTCTCTAGTCAGCAAAATTGTCGCTGCTGCTGATTTTATCGCACAAACGCAATACACATTATGTTACAAGCATACAAAGTCGTCGCACTCCTTCTGAAGACAAGCCTGAGTTTCTTTGAACTTGCGGGCGAGCGCCAGATCCTGCTGCCACACCCAGGATCTGCCAGCGGCCACCTGATTGCACCAGAGGATCACCACATTCTTCAGCATATCCATGTACACATTGGTGTTTGCTTTCAAGCCGACTTCGAAGGTGTAAGGTTGCATGATGTGGACCTCACTTGAAACCACACCGAATAAGCGTAGCGGAAAACTTTATTTTCATTACCCTGTCCACGTCCTTGTTATTCGGCGGTGCAGCAATGCGTTTTGAGGGTACTGGCAATAGTCATGTTGTCGTGACTTGAAACGCTAGAGAGCATGTTGTATATCGATGTATCTCCGATCTTGATCGTTAAACATTGTATATATATATATATATATATATATATATATATATATATATATATATATATATATATATATATTCAACTGTCATCTCTTTTAATAAAAGATGGAATCGCACGATCCTTGAAGAAAAAAGTTCGAGCAAGCACAGCCGGATATCAACAGAGTTTTATAAGTATACTAGCAGGCCGCCCGGTATTGCCCGGTCATAAAATACGCTTAAATATGATATTTTGATTAAGGCATATTTCGGATTAATTATTATATCATATTACCCAATATGTAGTAATTATTTTAATGTTAAAAAAAATACTTGTGCGCCACCACCGAGAATCGAAATATAAACGTTTTGCTAATGATTTACATTTTATTTTGCCGGTAATGGCCGAGCATTGAAGACATGTTCGATGCAAGGTTTTAAATTAAAACATGAACCAATACCTATTACGGTACGCATGCATATTCGTAATGTCGTCATTCTACCTACACCTTTCAAATTCTATTTCGTTCATTTTCGCAATTTTACACCGGTTTTCCCCTGGCGAAAACCAAAACATAAAGTTTCACATAGATTCGAATACCCTGTATATTAAGTTTTATGTCTTTAGACCAAAAACGGTAGGAGGACTTTGGGAGGAAATTTTTTAAGAACAAATATGTAAATAAACATACATAAATATATATAGAGAAAAAGGGTTGTTTTTCTATAAGCTTTTTCGCAAATATTACACAATATAAATTATGTAGAATATCTGCATGAATATAATTACACATAATAGGTCGAAGAGGATCATCCTATGAGAAAACCGAAATAAAATAAAAAAATTAACAGGGAATTAATTAAAATGATGGTTTAAAAGAATATGCAAATTAGCTAGATCTTTTGCTGATGAATGTAATTCCACGACTTTTGCTGATGAATGTAATTCCATAACAAAGTTGTATTTTCTATTAAAAGTAATAGAAAAATGGTTGACCTTCTGTCAACATTTTGCTTTCGTGTGTATCAAATAAATACTAATAAAAAAAAGTTACCATTTTTCTTTCTTGGCCTTCGGACCAAGATTAAAGTGTAGAATCTGTTATGCTGCAGTACATGGTTTTGGTCTCGGCTAATGTAAGATGAATCCTTAATGACTGGTACATTTTTTTTTATTTTAGTTACTCACCTGCCCTTGTGGGGAGGTAAGTAAATAACAAAAAAATTAAATAAAATTTTTTTTTTAATATTAATATCGATACACACACACACACACACACACACACACACACACACACACACACGCACAAACTAATTTATAGGCGTACTAGCATGGGTGCACTGCGTTGCCCGGGTTTTTGGAGGTGTGTGTTGAACAAACAAACAAAAAAGTGGTAGTCGGACGGCAAGCTCGAACCAGTACCGCGAAGGAGGAAAAGAACGGAAGGAGAAACGGGACGTCTTTGCTGTTACGACCACCACCAAACCGTAGACGTAGGTTTAAATTAAGGCTAGACAATCGAAAAGAGGGAATGACTTTCGAAAATATCGTCGAAAAAGCGACCCCTCCCTATAGAAAAGTTCCCAATGGAGGGTAAAGAAATTAATGTTTTTAGTCAATTTTTCAGTATTTGTCGTCTGAAGGGTCGAGCATCAAAACGATACTGATCTTGTGAAAATTCGTCGCCTCGGTCGAAAGTTTTAGGCAGACATGCAAACATACATACCTATATTTATATATTAGTAGCTCAAATTTTCGACGCAAACCGATTAAAAAGCTTGCCCTATCTGTGGATACTTTTATCTAAAATTTCAAATTTTTAGACCAGAAATTTTCTGAGTAATTTGGTAGAGACCTCAGAGGTCCATTTTTTTTTAACTTTGACCTCGATTATGAGCCTTAATATTTATTCTTTTGAGCTCAAATCAAGTTATTAAGTTAGATCCATATCCAAGGAACGTATATCTAAAATTTCAAGTGTTTAAACCCAAAATTGTCGGAGGAGTTTGGTAGAGTTCTCAAAGGTCAAATCATTGAACTTTGACCCCTTAACAGTCAAATTTCTGGCCGAAAACCGATCACATCGATTTTTCCAGATTTCAGTACCCTGTATATCAAATATCGATTCTGTAGATTAAAATTGACAGAGTTATTGCGTAGGGAAATGTACACACACAGACACACAGACACACATACACGTTAACTTTTATAGATATACTAGCATTTCAGCCCGGCGTTGCCCGGGTGTTTGGAGGTGTATGCTGAGCAAAAACAATAAAAAGAAAGGGGCTAATTTTTTAAATTTGACACCTGTTATGTCCCCTTAAAATTTATTGTTTTAGGCTAAAATCAAGTTATTAAATTAGATTCATGTCCAAGGAACCTATATCTAAAATTTCAAGTGTGTAGACCCAAAATTGTCGGAGGAGTTTGGTAGAGTTCTCAAAGGTCAAATCGTTGAACTTTGACCTATTAACAGCGAAATTTCTGGCCGAAAACCGACCACCTCAATTTTCCAAATCTCAGTACCCTGTATATAAAATTTCGAGTCTGCAGACTGAAAATTGACAGAGTTATTGCGTAGGGAAATGTACACACATAGACAGATACACAGACACACAGACACACAGACACATTCACTTTTATAGATATACTAGCATGGGTTCCCGGCGATACCCGGGTGTTTGGGGGTGTATGCTGAGTCAAAAACAATAAAACAAAACAAAACGGTCAATTGTTTTAACTTTGACCCCTATTATGACCCTTAACATTTATTGTTTTGGTCTCTAATCAAGTTATTAAGTTAGATCCATGTCCAAGGAACCTATATCTAAAATTTCAAGTGTTTAGCCCCAAAATTGTCGGAGGAGTGGTATAGAGTTATCAAAGGTCAAGTCGCTGAACTTTGACCCCTTAAAAGCGAAATTTCTGGCCAAAAACCGATCACCTCAATTTTTCCAAATCCCAGTACCCCGTATATCAAATTTCGAGTCTGTAGACTGAAAACTGACAGAGTTATTGTGTAGGGAAATGTACACAGACAGACACACACAGACAGGCAGACAGACACTTTCACTTTTATCGATATATAGATAGATCGATTCAATACTTCCATCGATAAATATAAAATAACATAGCAACACTTTAATAACATCAATACACGGCGACCACAAGGAATATAATATTGACCAAAGTAAACTTTAACCAAGCAATAAATTAGATTACACACCATCACTCCTTAATATGTAAACAAAAGGAAAGAAAACACATTTCATACATATTTGGGACTCTACGTCCAAAGAAATTAAGTTAGCTTATGTGAATTTCGAAAAGAGTCACTCTTAATTAAGGATAATTCAGTTTTTAAGACAGACTTAACCCAGAGACGGGTGACATGAACTTGCAGCAGGGTGGGTGGCTAAGGTCAAACGCGGTAGACAAAACAGTCGAAAGATATGATGATATGACATAAAGTCAAGTTTGCGAGCGAAATAAACTAATATTTTAAATCAGACTCTCCCTTGGCAGGCGAGCGAACCTGGCAAGCAGATGATAGAGAAAACTGCTAATCTTAGCGAATGTTATCCTGATGTATGTTCATCTGTGCGTCACGCATTTTTAAAGTTAGTATGTTAGGCGATTACGATGTAAATAGCTAGAAGATAATTTTAAAATCTCTCTCTTAAGTTCGTTCTCCTCAATAAAACCTTGAAAAACACATCAAAAGTCACTTTGTGTCTTCTATATATGAAATACTTTATTGATCTGAGTTAAATAGATGAGACGATCATGAAATTGCGAAGACGAAATACGGCAACAATGAAGAGAATGAAAATAGCATGTATAAACACTCCGCGAGTGTGAAATGACTTTTAGTTAATTTATTAATCGCTCATTGGTGAAAACATTACACTACAACATCTAAAGAATTCTAATTAAAATTAGGCCGCACACAGTTACATATACGAGTGAGGAAACGGTTCTAAAATTTTCCTCGATTTCAGTACAATTCAAGTTCTGTTTTAAATCCTTATTCCGACACAATTACTGATTCTGCTCAAGATTTTTTTAACCATAAATATTCAACTATAGAGTCGTTTCCTGTTTGGATTGTCTGAAAACACCCATGTGATAAAAGGTATATATTTCCGCGAACGTAAAAATACAATTGTTCGGGTAATCTATAAATGTATTCTTTGTCGTTTAAAATCAGTATATATTATATTGACTAGTTTATCTTTAAACGAACCAAATAATAAACAATTACAAAGTTCCTTTTTTAGTATAGAAAATAGGCACAACTTTTTCCTGGTTCCGATTAATCATCCCTGCATTAAAATATACCTTATATTAAGTATAACTTAGGTTGAGGAAATGTAATATTTCAGATATTTCATTCGTTTAGTTTTCATAGGAGGTAGGCGTTTCTTAATTTGGAAATTAACGATCACTTGACAAAAGCAAAAACAACAAGATGGAAAAGTAAAATGACAATAATAACTATTAATGGAATTTACCCAAGCATTTACGAACCAAACTGGTTCATTTTTTTATCAGTTATCCAGTTGTATTACACGGCGTTGCTCGACTGAAACAGACTTTCGGACAGAGGCATTAATTACATACTACTGAAGATGCACTGAATATCCTAATCAGTTTCGAAGAGAACACGTGTTGATTTAAGGAAACATAAAACATACCCATCATCATTTATGATAATCAAAAGCGGAATATATCTCCAAAGTGAAAGGCGAAATAACAATCATAGCTCAAACTAAAAAGCTTAATTCCGATTTTAGACGTAACTGTTGTCACTTACTAATAAATGAAAATAAATTAAATAAATCAACTGAAAAGAAGATTTCTAAACAGAAACAGTAAAACAATTCTATTGCATCAAACACTTAATAACATCGCGCTACTTATTAAAATAGAGTTCATGTAATATAATATGCAAATGAGGTTACTCATTGAATGTACATTTCTTATGTATAACTAGTATATATAAGAATCATGCTTGAATAAAAATGTACATAAATCTGTTTTAAGTATAAAAATTCAGTTTTGAAACAGTGTATTCTAAGTACATATTAATTAAACTGTAGACAAACGGATAGGAATACGACTTTATAACGACTATTAGCGCACAATCTATACATGACTAATTTAATTGCTTCTGTTATTTTTATTTTTTATTTTTATACTGAAATAACCAAAAACTAAATGAATCATGACTAAATCGAAACTATCTTAACTTAACTCTAAACTAAGTTTTAATTTAAATTAAAATCAGTTATATTTGGGTCGGTATTCTGTAGAAAAAATCAGAACAAACAAAAGCAGTGATCCTACTTTTAAATTTAAATTATTTTACAGATAATCATATGGATTAATCATTATAATATACCATCTAGGTAAACGTCGGTACACGGGTCCTGCCAGTTAAAAGTGTTAAAATGATTCCTCCCCGTAAGCCCTTCTTCACATTTCTATTCCGTAAACTCATTTTCATCATATTCGTTATTCTCCCTTTTATTATGCTAATGAGTCATGATTTACATAGGTCTAAAAGCCACCCGAGGATGACTACTGATGGATTGATGAAGAATAATATAACGATGAGTGAAAATGCAGTATTTGATTTAAGCAAGGTAAAAACTCGACGAACGTTTATTGACATTAGAATACGACTATTAAAGTCGACTATGTTGTAGTCGTCAGTGATGCAGGAAAGCAGAGGTGGTATTGTATTCTATGGGTGAACATTATTCATAGCAATTCCGCTTTGATTTAGCTACTCAGAAGGAAGCTATTTGCAGTGCTCGTAGCCAGAATATTTATTCCTGGGAATATTTTAAAAGGCGAATCAGTGGTTGTGTAACGTTACACACGTTTACATATGCGCTAACATTTAGACCCAACACGTTGTATACTCCCTCACAAATCAGACGAAGACAAGGAATTGAAAGAAGAACACTTTTATTTCTCATTCTCCTGTCAATGTGATTGTGATTTTGATCTCTGTTCGCTCGAACATGATTTTATATATTTTCATTTTTTCCTCGCCGTGACGTCACTTCGCACTCGGCTCGGCATTTGCATACAGCCACCATACGCGTATCCGCGCTCTGTTTCAGTTATTTACTCGAATGCCTGCAAAGAAAATAATGGTAAAGTTATAAAAAAAATCTGAGAAAACAGTCTGTGTCGGTTATAAATGGTGTTTTGCTTCTGTTGTAATTATATATTACTAAATGAAAAACTCCATTTTATATTATGTTTGTATATTGAGACAAAACGCTTGAAATATGTCAGCAATAAGCTACCTCAAAACAGAATGGCTACTGTATTTATTCTGATGTCGTGTTTATGCGAAAACGAAACTTAATTTTTTACTCGAAATGATTCCTCATAACAATTATATTTAACAAAAAGAAGAAAAAAATGTAATGTCTATACAATTTTTTTCATGCGTTCTTCTCTGACTGGGACCTCTAAGCATGACCAAAATAACGATGCAGCAGTGAAAGGGGATTTGGGAACGAGAAGAAAGCTGTCGACACTGGATGCTATGTCTGCTTTATATGCAGGTCCACCAAGAAAAAATAACTCGTTTCCTTCTTAATGATTCGGATTCTTCGTACGTCTTTATTTGTCTTTACTTTCCCATGCTTTTCATTTTTTTGTTTGTTGTCTTATTTTAATTTTTATTGTTCTTCTTTATTTAAATTCCTGTTTTAATTGTTTTTGTTGTTGTTATTTGTTGTTGTTTTTCTTTTTTTTTGTCTTTATCGTTATTCATCTTCCTTTTCTTCATCGTCTTGATTTTCCTATTCTTGCTATTGTTCTTCTTTCTTTTTTAATCATGTTTTAATTGCTGTGTTTTTTTTTGTTTTTCTTATTCTTTTTGTTCTTTATTTCTGCCTCTATTGTTTTTCTTTTTCTTCTTTTTCTTCTTCGTCTTGATTTTCTTCCTCTTTCCTTTTTATTCTTGTTTTTATTGTTTCGTTGTTGTTTTCGTTCTTTTTATTATTCCTTATTTTCTTCTTTTTGTCTCGTTTGTTGTTCTTTTCCTTTTTCTTCTTAGTCTTGATATACTTGTTCTCGTTGTTAATGTTCTTCCTTTCGCCATGTTATTCTTGTTTTAATTGTTCTTGTTTTTTTTTCTTTTTCTTTTTCTCCTTCTTTATTTTCCTCTTGTTTTTTGTCTTATTGCTGTTCTTTGTGTTTTTTCTTAGTGGTTTTTCTTGTCCGCGTTTTTTGTTTTAGCTATTTTTCTTCTCACTTGCAAGCCATTATAATTACATTCTTATTTTCTTTCCTCTCTCCATACTTTAACATATATTCCTCTTTTTTATCGCCAAAAATACAATCACATTTCATACATTTGACAATACCCACCTTTAAATTTGGATATATTTTCTGGCGATATTTTAATTCCTTTTGATGTTTAATTAATCTCCCATAATCTATGTCGACTCCAACGAAGTTGCCTGCTTGACGTGTTGCACCATTTTTATTTTATTCTATTTTTATATTATTCATTGTTAAAATTGTAAATTATCCACGTTAGGTAAACTTGATTTCGAATCACAAGAGAGAACTATAGCAGACGATATCAACATGCATACGTTTCTCTAAACTTAAATCGATTTCTAATCAGCGTATCCTGGCGGGGAGTGACAGTTGTCTAAATTGTAAACGACATGAACTGACGACCTGGGTATCCCAACGGCGAATCCAGTTGGTTCCACAATAAATTAGTATGTGGACAACCTTCAATTAGTTCCTACTGTAATCCCCGATGTCTTTCAGTAAGAAATTCTGACAGAAAAATATCAGGGAGACCAATGCCAACAAAAAATTCTCTACATGACGATGATGATGATGTTTTGATGATGAGCATATCCTTATATTTGGATCAAAGGAGATGTTTATATGGCGATATATGCTGCTTTATAACTGCTTTATAAATGTCATACATGATATAAACAGGAAGCTTGTAATATGCATATTTGCTCATAACTCTATATAATGAGCTATTATGTTAAGACGATTAAACTAGGCATAACATGATGGAAACCTGTTTCTTTTTGTTACACAGGAATCACCACTTATCAAGGCCAAGAGGATACGGGTTAAAGAGTGTACAGTAGAAATTGGACAATATAGTAATCGTTAGTAATGGAAATTCGATAAATTTGTTAACAAGTGGGACGGTTCATCAAGAACTTGTTTACGTTAGACTTGAATTGTAGTCAGCTGGAAAGCAGGAAAAAGAAAGACAATTCCACAGGCGTGCAGTTCTAAGAAAGAAGCATAGTTTATGGAATCTACGTTTAAGTTTAGGTACAGATAACGAGTGGGTGAATTATTGATAGTGTTTTCAGCTAGACGAGTGTTTCTTGTGGAAGTTTGGCGAGGGGGGACCATAGACAATGACATTTTGCACCTACTACAGTGGCTAATCAGGTGCAGGCATAGGCAGGTAATAAGAGAACCTTGGTTTCATCATTTATCAGAGTTCTCCTCTCGACTTTGCTAGAACCAGTGCAAGCACGGCTGCAGGACCTGCCGGAAAGATGTTGGAAAAATTCACTATCGGCCTATCGGAACTCCAGGCCTGAATTTTTTGTCGGGGTTGACTCTCTTGGCCTTTGCCTTTCTTAAGGCATCTACAAGGCAAACTAGGCAATCACTTATATAAAACAAGTTAAGCTATTAAATAATAATGTAGGTGAGTTAATTGGTGAATATATTGGCCAATATATATATATATATATATATATATATATATATATATATATATGGGTGATTAGTGTACAAGACCAGAAGGGTGATCAATGTACGATAAACGTATCAAAATAAGAATGGTAGAATTATGTGTATCGGTCTCTAAAGACAGAAGTCTAAAACGGAGTAAGTAGATGCAATTTTAGATATTAGTCAGATTAAATTTATAGGAGACATTTATGAATAGACTTTAAAAGAAGTTACTAATCGACCGGACGTATGTTAGAGAATGGATTGAGAAAGAGAGCGAGGTGTGTAAATTATATTGTAGACACGTTGACAGGACGTGAGGGTAAGCTGATCGGATGCGTGTGAGGCACGTGATCAGGTTAGCTGAATCCAAGAGATTGGTTTTGAAATTAGAAGGCGACGGACAGCTCAACAATCGTCCCCTCCCCTTCACTGAGGGGGGGCTCTGACGTGTGTGGAAATGACACCAGGAAGAAACAACGCAAGCCAGAGATTCACTTCCATCCTTCTGCGGTCGACATCTGGAGGTGAATAAAAACTAAAAAAACAATTCATCGTTTTGGAGTGATCGAATCTTCGTCCAAACAGGTTCCCGTCTCCCCTCCAAGACATGATTTGAATTCAGGTGGACCGACATCGATGACACATGGAGGTATGTCCAAATAATACATATACCACACACACACACACACACATACACACACACACAACGGCATATGAACGAATAGACTGAACAGCTAGACGATCACACGACGTTACTCCTTATTAGATAACTATACAACACGTGTTCAAATATATTAACCATCTTATAATTGAAAAAAAGAACAATGCTCTTCCAAATTTGACACTCTTCAGTCTATCAGAATTTAATGTTTAAGTCTCAAGTAGAAATTTCTTCCATACTTTTTCACAGGTTCACTGATATACTCTTGGATACCTGATTTTGTAACTGTGAAATTTCCCGCGGTGTGTCAACTTATGAAAGTGTAAACTCTGTAATATGTTAAACCTATTTGCACACACACACACACGCGCACGCACGCACACACGCACACACGCACATATATATATACACACACACATATATATATAAATATATAAATATATAAATACTACAATAATTATTTTAATATATATATATATACATGAATGGAGAAGCCAAATAAATAGAAATAGAGAACCCCAATTTATTTCCAAAATGAGACTTGTTCCTGCTTATTTTTTCTCGATCGATACACTTTGATTCAATTACTGAGTTTAAAAAATGTTGTACTTTCCTAAGGCTTAGGTCTTAGATTATAAACAGTTAGATTACAATACCTATTAATGCCTAACGGTTTATACTATCCACAGAAATAAAATTATATGGAGAAAATATAAACGCAAAAACAACGGCGAATATTAATTTTTCTTAGATCATCAGAAACGAAGCGTTTTTTTTAACACGAAATAAATGTTAGTGTCTATTTTGTTCCACTCTTAAAAAGACACATTTACACTGTGACATAAGGAGATAGTATGATTTTGAGACAAGTTAAAGAGGTGAATTCTACTTGTGGGGCATTTAAATTTGTTATGACAGTCAGGGGTCGCGGGAGCAAGAAAGAAAATCCTAAAAACAGGAATTAAGTTATTAATTAATCTAATGTATAAAAGGTTATGTCTGTCTATCTCCATATTTTTCTATTTCCTCCAAACGTCACAGGGCAATGCTAGGGGCCTTAAATGTATTAGATTTGTTACAGATCGTTGTTTCATAGGTATTTAGTCAGTTAAAATAGGTCTTAAGTGGTCAAAATTGAACAAAAATCCGTTATACATTTTGTGCATTCAACTTAGTATATTTTTAATCACTTCATATGCATTTTATGTTTGTACAGTGTTAACGTCACCAGCTTTGAATGCTACAGTTTTGTTTCGGTTTCGATTTTAACTATGGCACCAATTTTTTTTGTCATTTTTAAATTCACGACTCTATAATAATAATATATACGAAATCTGGACAAATTAAAATATCGTATCTCATTGATTACTGTACACGCAATAACCCTTATCCCTGAGTGGCCTCCAGGCCTTGATAAGTGGTGACCTCCATGTAACAAAAAATCGTATTTTAAGACTGGGCAAAGCCGGGTGCCATCCCCGCTAGTTTAGTGTATCTATTTGCTTCCCCACCAAAGCAAATAAGGCACAAGGCCGTTTTTTAATGTGGGGTAAAAACCAGCTCCCCTAAAAATATGCAAAAAGGGGGCACTTTGGTTACCAGAAATAATAATTGTGCCAGAACATAGAGGGTTTCCCCTCCATTGACTCGTACAAACTATCTTAAGTGCAGCATCTGCAGAACTGATACTACACTTTGATCCCGGCCCGAGTTTAGAATAAACTTACAATTATTAAAATGAAAACAAACGAATAGAAATATTTACATCGGAAATAAAATTACAAGTTTAATAACCTCATCGAATGCAATAAATTAGAAGGGAAATCTTTCTTAGCATAATCAACGAGTTTTGTTTTCTTTTTATTTCATTTATCACAATCTCATCTCTGATCTCTGTCGATAGAAAGTTACACAATAAGTAAACTGTACCAACGTCATTGTAAGTGGTGCGTCCATCTCGTGTTTATTCATTAAAATATAACATTATAACGGAAGTTAGAAAAGCATTTTTTGCAAAGTAGGAAAATGCTTAAACATATATATTTTATATCTATCATCTCCGTCGTCTTTCAGGACGCTTCACCATCGAATCTACACGATTTCTCCAGTTCTCTTAATCCCGCTTGACAGTTTGTAGGTCCCGAACATTTTCCAATCCTGTAGCAGGTTGTAAATGGAGGATTCTTCTTCTACCAACATTTGGTTGTCCATTTGTTGGTAGCCAGAGAACTAGCTTGTTGGCTTCCTCCTCACTTTGTCTCATGCAGTGACCGGTTACTTTCATCCTTCTCCGCGTTCTTTCAGTAATATTGGTGGTAGGTCACCATAAAGCTGTTGGTTTGTTGCGTGGCTCCTCCCTGATTTATTGAGGGTCATTTTGAGCATCCGTGTGTAACAGCCATCAACTCTCTTCTTCAGCACATTTGTAAGAATCCATGCCTCACCACCATAGAGAAGGGCTGTTTCTACTGTGGAAACGAAGAGTCTTACTTTCAACTTTTCTGAGAGAGTGGATTACCATATCTTTCTCTACTTGTGACATGCACTCCATGCCAGTGCGGTTCTTACTTTAAAACCTTTTTCAGTGCTTTCTGACCGCGCTCCAAGGTACTTGAAATTTTCGACAACCTTGAGCAGCGTCCGATCAAGTGCTTTTACAAATGTTAATAAGCTCTGTATTAAAGCTAAAGTACGACGTAATTTGATGATTTTATATAAATACTTGTGTAAAAACTGGCGGTATATTTCATATAATAATGCAATATAACATTGAAAATCTGAGAATTGTTTGAAAATATCATATTTTCTTCCACAGTTACGAAAAATCAGAAGAAAAGAAAATATTAAAAAAATAGAATTAATATTATCGAAAAAAATTAATAAAAGAATGAGAATGAATTGCATTTGAAAAGAAAATTGCAAGTAAGACAACCCCCTTACGTATTGAATAAATTCTGAAGGAAATCCGCCACTCTCAGAAAAAAAATCAACGATGTTTTTTTTTCAGTCATCAGTAATGATAATAGTTTCTAAAAGAACGAGTACAGTATGCATGGCCCCCCGTGAGTGCATACTGAACAAGGCATAAAAAATGACTAAGTTCAGCATTTGCCTCCCCCATTTTAAAACCAAATATCCCCAGGGGAGGTCAAATCCTAGTGAAAATGAGCAAACGGTGCAGTTTTAGGCCTTAAAATATGTAAATTTGAGTTCTACATCATGCAAAAAAAAAAAAAAGAAATGACTAAATGCATCATTTGTCTCCCCAATTTATCCACAAAAGTCCCGAAGGCATTAACATATTTTAATTTGTATTCAGCACCATGTAAACCTGCTAAATACACATACACAAAAATTTTTTTGGACAAATATGATAAAATAGTCCCAAAAGTGGAGTGTTCTTATTAGCCCTAAAAGAGCCTTTGGGGCACAACTAATTGTTATCGCGAAGTATAGACAAAGTAAATTATATAGACATTAGTTAGTTATAACTTTTCAGAAAGTTTTATAAAAATCCAAGGCATTAGTTATTTTTTTAATAAGAATAAAATGTCAATTTTAGCTATTATATCCCGAAATGCATTTCTAGAGGGCAATTGGAGTTTTTCTGGAAAGTCCGTTCTGTTACATTTTTACTCATATCATGTTTAATGTTTATGCAAAATTAAAAAAATTAAATGACGGCGTAATTTTATGGATTTTTCTTATCATCAACTTTTCTATGATTAAATGAAGATCAACTAATATTCTGAATTTCTAATACTTTTATTGTCATTGAGATCGGTGAAATTGCTCATTTTTTCAATCAACTCGATTGATTGCTTGATCTAGTTAGAAAACCACTGCTATGCACCAGGAGGAAGCTGTGCATGTCTACCCGCAGTGGCTTCGTCCATAATATATAGTGGTCTACATTGCATTGTTGGGAATGTATTGTTGATGTTATAAAATTATTTTTAGAAAATGACTTGAATTAAAGTTTAAAATGCAAAAGTCAATTATTATGTTCAATTATGTTCTGAAAGAAACGTTCATTTCAAACGGGCTCCTGTCGTCTACTGTTCATTTTATATAAAACGACTCTCCGCTTGTCAGCTGGAAAATTTCTCGAATGCACTTGGGATGTTAGATTGTATAAGGGTGTTTACTTCGATAAAAACACGGATTGTATATTTCTAAATCGCGATTTTACACTCATCAGAAGCATTCCGATACAAAACCTATCTACGAATCTTCTCAGACACATTAAGTACATTTTTTGTGAAAAGTGTTTAAAAATCAGTCTGGACGATTCGGAGTCGATAGGAAACGAAATCTTACGCACAAACACACAGACAAAATGTTTTTTATATATAAGTAGAGATATTAATATTTGTATGAATGAAATTAAAAGTACTGACATAGAATAAATGTATTAGAAAGACTTACATTGGGAAGGAACTTACAAGTAAGAAAATCCACACTGTTTGAAAGAGTTTAGTAGGGAATGCACCATTTTAAGTAGAACAAAATCAACGATA
Source organism: Euprymna scolopes (assembly GCF_053919585.1). Classification (NCBI taxonomy): domain Eukaryota; kingdom Metazoa; phylum Mollusca; class Cephalopoda; order Sepiida; family Sepiolidae; genus Euprymna; species Euprymna scolopes. The sequence continues at coordinate 35,838,280 of NC_136519.1, forward strand.
ACTTTTTTTTCCTCAATTTTACTTTAGTCATTAAAAATTATAATACTTTTTGTATGAAAAAATCAAATTACGAACGTAATTCTATGAGTTTGTATTTATCACTGTACGAACACTCGCGAAGCGTATTTTCATTCCGTCATTTTTGGCGAAGGATGCACCTATATAATATCTACTATATCAATAAATTCCCTATCTCTCTATCGGCGCTTAAACCAAAACTGAATTCCGGGAACTAAGCTTCTTTCCTAGAACTGTCCGCGTGTTAAACTATGTTCCCAACCGACTACCATATTGTCGTCTTTAAGTTCAACGTAAAAACAACTTCTTATTGAACTGTCCTCCTAAATAATCTAATTATACCAAATTTCCACCACAAGCGATCACTACGCTACTGTCCCAATGACTATCATAAAGACATTAAACTTTATCTTCGAGTGGCCTCCAAACATTTTTGGGTGTCCGTTCGAAAAGGGCGAGACCAATTTTTAGGAAATTTCAAACGAAACTACTTCATGTGCCTGACAGTGTTCTTAGATAGGTTTTGTATCTATCAGAAAGTCTTCGATAAGTGACGATAATGGAAATAATCCGATGAAAGAAAGAACAGACGATTTTGACAAAAGTTAACATCTTACATATGAGAAGTGAATGTGGGAAACATTTTTTTTTACCAAACAAGCTGAAAGACTTGACATATAAAATCAGCAGTAAGTTTGTTGATAGGATAGTGGCGCGTTCGATATGAATGTTTCTTTTTAGAGCACAACTGAATCATGGTACTTGACTTTTGCATTTTAAACTTTAAGCGATTATATATATATATATATATATATATATGTGTGTGTGTGTATACTTGTACAAATGGAAATTCAATTAACTTTCTTGAAGTTATATATTTAGATTTTACCGTCACTGGATTATTTATCTTCCACCAGACTATCCATTCATGTGTAATCACCTTTTTCTTCACCATATTCCATCTGCTTCACTTTTTTTTGTTTTCTTCAAGTAACATCTTTGACTTACTTGTTGTTTCATCAAATACTTTTGCATGCAAAATCCGATCCCACATTTTGCTAATTCCTACCCTCTGATGAGAAGGAAAGTATTTCTGCGAAACTCCGCGGATTAAGGACTATCCACTTATCTAGTGCTTCCTTTTCAGATTAAATATGTTTTTAACTCATTTCAAAGTGTTTTTTTAACATGTTTTATTAACTGTTTGCTCGTATATATATATATATATATATATATATATATATATATATGTATATATATATACAATTTTATAAAATCAAAAGTAGATTTTTTTCTTACAATGCGATGTAGACTACAATGTATTATAGACTAAGTCACTGCGCGCAGGCATGCGAAGCTTCCTTATGGTGTATCGCGATCGGTCCAGAACAAGAGCAAACAATCGATTTGATAGAAAAATTGTCGATTTCACCGAGTTTGATGACAATAAAAATACGTGGGTGTGAAATATTCCTTGACCATCATTCAATCCTCAGCTATATCGGATCTCCCTGTCAGTACAATATAACATAGAGTATGAGCATGATTTGAAAATATATCTATGGACTAATTTTTTCCTTTTAGTATGACGAAAGTGTTAGTAGTATTTCAGAAAGTTCCACGAGAAAGAATAGATAAGGTGTCGACGAATAGCGAGAAGAAAGTAAATTTAGTTACTGTAACACTCGTTTCAAAAACGAACTCATCGAAAGCAGCTTCCTTTTTGGCGTGAATTTTTTTCTTTGTTGTTTGTTTTATTTTGTTAGGATACGTCTGATGAGAAAAAAAAAACGACGATGGCGCTGATCTAAACAGGAACGCTTTTGCAGGCGGATCTTAGATCAGAAATTCTAAAAAAAAAAACAAATACTAAATAAATAAATAGATACAATAAAATAAACAAAGGAAAACAGTTCCTGACTTCGGTGATTAATTGTGGACTCATGGGTGCCAACTAAGTTTGGAATTAGTGACAAAAATGTTTTCCGTATCGAAGGTTTCCATCTTTAGTTCTTGATTGAAATATTGAGTTATTTTCATTACAAAAGATAGACAGTTTTTTTCTCGATTCGGAAGAGAGATTAAAGTTTCCAGCATTCGCAGAGACCAACGCAAGTAAAACACTTAGAGAAATAACATATTTTCTTCAGAAATATTCAATTTTATATTATATAGAACAAAAACTAATATAAACATATCCTTGTAGAGGAAAATTTACAAGTTTGATTCCAGGAAGAAATCATCGGGCTAATCACCTAGATTTATATCGAAATAAGTAGTTCCCTTTCTAAGACTCAACCAGAATCCTTAGATGTGTTAATTCCTCATTACATATGAATCCTCATCAGCAAATAATGGTCCCTACTTTCTTAACTTGAAAAAGTCACAGGGCAAACATATAAACATAATTTGCTTGTACTAGTTAACCAACATATACCACATTATTATGTGTATTTTTTCTAAACAGTTTACTTCTTGAAAGTAAACAAAATATACTCGAACTTTGATCGAAACAAAAACCTAATACGTAAATCAAGTACGATAACCATTAGGCCAGTTTGACACGTCTTTAAAAAGTGGTTCCAAACCTGCTTATTCTTAACATAAGTAATCTGTCATGTGAACGATTCACGCATGTGCATTCGTGAAATAATTGACAAACATAAAAATCCGATGACCGCCCCTCGCGTAACAATTCATCAATTTTAACAGCTTAGCAGAAAAAAATCGCTCAAGAAGTTAACCACATGTCTGAATAGTATACTAAATGTCAAGATCTAAAACCCGGTTAACGAATAGATTGAGAATTATCTTCACACACATATTCTCACTTTTTAGGTTTATAGGTAGATATAATAGAGTAATTCCTAAAATAGTGAGTTTCCTATTATAATTATTTTTTCATTTATTTATATATATATATATATATGTATATATATATGTATATATATATATGTATATATACATATATATATGTATATATATGTATATATATATATATATATGTTTTGAGAAAAATAGAAAAACCGAATGAAATTATTAAAATAATCAACGTTTCGTCCTTATTTCAGAGGACATCTTCAGGATACTTGAAGTAAAAATACAAGAAAAGAAATATTTCAACAAAATGAATAAGTTTACAGGAGAAAAAAAAGTACATATTTATTTTAACGCATTTTTAAAAGTGTATATATAGACGTCGGACAGCCCAACCTTCCCATACGCACACATGTTTGTTCTTCCCGACATGGGTAAGATTCAAAAACTGTCCTCTTTTTCGTACGATCTATGACTTTTTCTTTTCTTGCATTTTTACTTCCATTATCCTGAAGATGCCCTCTGAAATAAGGGCGAAACGTTGATTATTTTAATAATTTCATTCGGTTTTTCTATTTTTCTCAAAACATAACGTCAACCACCGCTGGTATTTTTACATTCCTTATACATATATATATATATATATATATATATATATATATATATATATATATAAGGGTGAGTAATTAATAATTGTGAAATTACCAATCAAGTCTTCATAGCAGGTAACATAAAAACAAACATATATGACTTGATTGTGTCATATTTCCTCCTATAAAAATTGATTTATAATTTAACAGTTATTAATCTCTCACCGTTTCTATTTATATAGCTCTAGGTAATCACACCTATTGAGCTTATCATAACTGCAATACTTCGAGCACACCACCTTTAAATATGTTTTACTGGGACTTTACTCATTTAGACCCTGTCTGTTACACTCTATAATTAATATATATATATATATATATATATATATATATATATATATATATATATATATATATATATTAGGTTCTTAAGTATGTATGGCTAGGTTTCCTTCATCTTATCTATTTTCCTTTCTGGTACCAAAGATTCTTATGCTTTTATGCATTTTTATTCTCATAGCATTTATATGCTAGTAAACATAGATCTTTTAATCTTGTTAAATTTACTTACATATAGTGTTAATAGTTTATATATATATATATATATATATATATATGTGTGTGTGTGTGTGTATGATGATTGCAACGTCTTGTCAGACGAGTGCCACTATCTCAGACATTTAAATCCATGAGCCCAAATTCCTGAGGGAATATCTATACAAAGATGATGTTACAAAGTCTTAGTTTTGTACGACAGTTGAGTCTCTCTCTCGGTTCAAAATGTTGAGATCCAGCAACAAGCAAGAGCAAGATAGCCAGCAACAAATTAAACTGCAGACCAGCTTAATGCGGGTACTGGTCTCCCGCTTTACGGTTTTTTAAATCAGATATTTGCTTCTCCTAGAAAGGTTGCCTTCACCACGGCTTACGGGAGCCCTCCCTACCCCAAAGAACATATATATATATACACACACACACACACACACACACACACATATATATGTATATATATATATATATTAATACGATAGCGTGTGTGCTCTTTTCTGTGTCACGCTTTTCGGCAAATTTCATTGATTGAAATTTAATTCCGTAATATACATTAATTACAGAATACACATTTACGGACGCTGTGGCAGCATTCGATTAGCGTGTTCTCACCGCTGGATTTGTTTTTAATTGTATAAAATTTACGGTTTTAACTTTCTAGTAAATGTAAAAGTTAAGAAATAATTGATTTTAAGTTATTCCGTAGTAAAAAAACAATAACACACATCTCTCGGCCAGCAGACGTTATAAGTTTTTTTTTTTTTTTTTAAATATTTGGGGCAAAATTTTATGCATCACTGCAGTTCTGGATTTTGTAATTGTTTGAGAGAGCGAGCGAGTGAGAGAGCGAGCGAGTGTGAGAGAGAGAAAGCGGGATAGGGATAGGGAGGGAGTGAGAGAGAGGTAGGAAGGGAGGGGCTGGTGTTATCGTTAATTAAAATATTATTGCTACTACATGTTCAAATAAACAAAAGCCAAGATGTCTAAAAATCCTTGACCTTACTAACCAAAAAAGCGACACGTTATGAGCGAAACGAAACTGTTTATTTTACATAAAAATATTTTTATAAAAAACATTAAAGCTAAAAAATATAGATATTAAATGACAGTACTTTTTTCTAAATGAATTAGTTTTATTACCACATTGTTTTAACTGAACTAGTTTTATGTTTTTGGTAGATAAACACATTAAATGTTAAAAAAAAAAATCAGTTGTTTTTCTAAATAAATTATTTTTATTAACACATTGTTTTCAATAAAATAGTTTCATAGTTGTTTCTCAAAGTGTGCGTTTTTTTTATTTCATGTTCCGGCGATTCACTTTTTTTTTTAACTAATCGAGTTGACAGTTTTTTGAGCAGACGATTACGGTCATCTTGGATTTGGTTCACGGACTTTGGTCACATTTTAAAAAAAATATTGCTGACAGAGATAGTTTTTTTTACGCTAGATACTTATTACACGGCCTTTATAGATTACCATTTCCTGCTGAAGCGTGTTTTATTCAACTACCGTGGTTGTAATTGTCTGTATTTTTGAGATGAGGTGTTTTCATTGATTGAGATTGTCGGAATGACTTCCTCATCTTGGTTGTTATCGTCACAACGTTTCGGCCGTTTTGCCCTCCGGCTTTCATCAGGTGTTTTGTATCGAACTGGGAAACCGTTTGTTAGGAGTCTCGAACCCAACCCTTTATTATTATTATTACGGGGGTACCGTGTTCGGACTCCAGCTAGTCCCTGGGACATAGTTGCTGATTCTCTATTTTGAATGTTACTTTTTACTGCCTTCGTTCAGGATTGAACTCAGCACCTTTGGGTAACTGTAAACTTTGATACAACGTCTAGGACCACTCGGCCATATGTCACTAGGACATGGTTGTTTACCTTCAATATGGAGGAAGGAAGCAAGAAGCAAAGACAAGCAGCCAGAGATCGACAAAAAAGGAGACGGATGAAAAGACAAGCTGTTGTGGAGACGCCTACTAATTAACATAGGTAGGTGAGTGATATATATAAAGGTATCAATCACCAATACCGGGAGAGTTCTGCAACGACCGCCAATAGGCAAGACGCCTATGTTGCCTCCAGTAAGACAGGCAACACGCCACCTGCCGGAATATCTCCAACTGAAGTATATCTGAAGACATGTAAATATGTATAACTTCTCTTTCTAATATATTATTGTTATATTTTACTTTCCATGTTCTTATTAATTATTTGTGCAGACACAACAGTGGCGACGGGAATTCGAAAAAAGGCTTACGCAGGATAAAACCCACTATTAAACACAACAGTGGCGGCGGGAATTCGAAAAAAGACTTACGCGGGAAAATCCACTGTTAAACTCAACAGTGGTGGACGAAAAATACTTACTCGAGAAAGATTGAAAAAAAAAGGTACTCGAAGAAAAAAATCTACCGTTGAACACAACAGTAACATCGAGGACTTTGAAAAAGATTTACTCAGGAATTCACTGCTAGACACAGCAACAGTATTCGAAAAATAATTTACGTGGAAAGTTATCATTGTCGAATAAAAAACCAAAGAAAAACAAACAAAAGTAACTACAAAATTGTCGAACGAGATATTCGAACACTAGATACTTGAAAGCAAAATACCAATAACCATTTCAAAGTGACTACGAAAGCCAAAGAAAAAAAAGGTGTTTTCGTCAGTACACCGTGAACTAATTTATGAAAATTGTTTTGAAGGAGAAAAGTGATATTTTTTTCAGCTGTACGAAGAAAGGATTATAAAAAAAGAATTTTTGTACGTAATAAAAACTTAACGGAATAAGAGAAAAAAATAAAATACATTTTTTATCCCTCAATAGAAAAAGGAAAAAAGAAAGGTTCAACGCAAAAAAATAATATATCGATAGAATTCGATTGACACAAAAAAGAAAAAAAAACGAACCTAAAAACGTTTGTTCGTAGTTATTGTAAAAAGTTAATCAGTAAAATAGACTGATTTTTCTAATCTTTGAAAAAATAAACAAGATGGAGGAATTTGCTAAAATAATGACACAGTTCATGCAGAATCAGCAGATCCTACAAAAAGAACAGCAAGCGTTACACGCAGAAAGAGACGAAAGACAAAATGAATGACTCATAAAATGTCTAGAAAGGCAGGAAGAAAGGTTCGCGCAGATGCAACTTGAACAGAAAGAATTGTTAGAAAGATTAACAGCTAATTCCATACAAGAAAATAATACAACCTTCTCTAACACAACAATTGTTAACAGCATAGATGTGTTCACATACCCACCGGAAGAGGATAAAACTTTTGATGCATACTTCAAGAGGTATGAAGATATTTTCGAAACAGACTGCGAAAACTGGCCAAATGGAAAGAAAGTAAGTTTATTACTTCGAAGCTTGGTACCAGTAAACATGCAAATTTGCTGATTTCATATTGCCAAGGAGAACGAATCAGTTGGATTTCGCTGAGGCCGTAAAGCTTCTTAAGGAGTTATTCGGACCGAACATGTTTCTTTTCCACAAGAGATGGTCATGCATGAATCTTAAGAAAACTGATGAGCAGGACTACCTGACATACGCGTCAGTAGTAAACAAAAACTGCGACAACTTCAAATCATCGAAACTCACGCTTAATCTTTGCACAGGGTCCAGTATCCACAAAAATTCAGAGATCTGAAGAGGCGTTCTCTCAAAATTAGAGACAGAACAAGGCATGACATTGAAGAAATTAGCAGAAGATTGCCAAAGGGCAGTATCACTAAAAAGAAGCAGGAGTGGCGTACATTAGGAAGATTAAAAAACCTTTAAAAAACCTCAGGACAAAGACATTTTGAGACTAGTCAGAATTAAAAAAAAATACTCAAATTATAAATGCTCAAATTATAATAACCACAGAAAACGAAATTATGATAATAGTCAAAGGAATTATAAAAATACACTATCAGGTAATAATTGCAGAAGATGTGATGAAAAACATTTGGAAAAGGATTGTCCTTACAAAAATATCAGGTGCTACAATTGCGATAAAGTTGGACATAAGAGTGTTTGCTGCAGAACAAAAAATAGAGTACACCAAATGAGAAAAAACGACAAAGGGAAATATAATTTACGAAAATATGTATCAGTAAATATTATCGACAAACAAGTGAAATTTCAGCTTGACACTGGATCGAAGTTGACGTTAATAAACGTCAACACTTGGAAAAAGTTGTGTAAACCGACTCTTCAAAAGTCAAGTAAAGGTGCACGAACAGTGACAGAAGACGAAATAAAATTCGAAGGAGAGGTCATCCTGCCCATTAATTTAAATGGCACGACGAAAACATTGAAAATCTTCGTAATTAAAGAAAGCGAGAACTTACTGGGAATTGACTGGATTGAAAAATTCAATCTTTGGGATAAACCAATGAACGCTTTTTGTAGTAAAATAACCAGTTGTACCACAACATCAGAAAATATTAAAAACGATCTAAAAAAGAAATTCCCAGAAATATTGACTACTGGACTGGGAAGATGCAATACATTTAAGGCTTCGTTCGAGGTAAAAAAGGATGCAACACCAATTTAGACAAAATAAAGAGCGAGCTAGATAGACTCGAAAAAACAGGCATCTTATCGAAAATCGAAACTAGTGTCTGGGTAGCCCCGTGTACGTAAAAAAAAAGTCGGAACAAATTCGAGTCTGTGCAGACTTTTCTACGGGCTTAAACGATGAATTAAAAGACCACCACTACCCTTTACCAAGCCCTGAGGAGATATTTACTAGACTAAATGGTGGCAAAATTTTGTCCCAAATAGATTTGTCCGACGCCGATTTACAAATTCCGATGGAAGAAGAATGCTCAAAGATCTGCATTAACATGCATAAAGGGTTGTTCAAATACAACCGTCTACCCTTCGGGATCAACCTCGCGCCGGCGATTTCCCAACAAGCAATGGATACAATGCTGAATGAAATAGATTGTACTTGTGCATATCTGGATTACATAATCATCAGGAGCACGTCCATAAATGAACACCAAGAGCATCTAAAAAAAGTATTCACAAGAATAAACGAATACGGATTCAAGGTGAAAGAAAACAAATGCGAATTTTGTTTAGACGAAATCAAATGTTTAAGGCAAATAATAAATAAAGACGGTCGACGCCCAGACCCGGAAAGATCGACAGCAATTAAAAACATGCCGAAACCACATAACATGACGACTCTACAGAGTTTCTTAGGTCTCGAAAAACTACTACCAAGTATTTATCAAAGGAATGCACGACCTAAGAGCTCCGCTTAACGAGTTATTAAAGAAAGAAACACCATGAATATGGCCAAAAGAATATCAATACGCATTTGAGAAAATTAAAAAGACGCTGATGTCCGATCTATTTTTAACCTATTACGACCCAAAATTAGAAATAAGTGCTGCGAGCGACGCGAGCTCGTATGGTATAGGAGCATGTACACATCATATCCTGCCAGATGGATCGAAGAAACCTATAGCTCACGCCTCAAGGACACTACTTCCGGCAGAAAAGGCTTACTCTCAAATAGAAAAAAAAAGTTCTTTCATAGAACTGCACACCCATGGAACTCTGTTTTGTTTTCCTGCTTTCCAGCTGACTACAATATAGTTGTCTTCAAGTTCAACATAAACAACTTCTTGATGAGCCAATTTACCAAATTTCCACTACTAATGATTACTACGATATTTTCCAATTGACTACTGTACACTCATTTACCTTTATCCTCGAGTGGCCTCCGGGCTTTGATAGGTGGTGACTCCTTTTGTAAAAAGACAGAAAAAATATCCTACATACAAAAGGGTTGTTTGGATGCCATTTCTATTTCTCAGTAAGAACGGATTAAAAGATCTTTTGAACGTGTAACGATCTTGTTTCTTCGGTGACGAAATTCCGCCGTTACATGTAGGGGAGACACTTTATACTGGAAACAGATCACAAGTTACAATCTTCGGCTCAAAAAAGGGCTGGCCAGTAAATCGCCTACTCCGATGGGTTACGATCTTGCTAAATTATGACTTTCAAATAAAACATCTTGGTTCGAAAAAAATAGGTCAGGCGGATGGCTTGTCAAGGCTTATACCGAAAATGGAGGAAACCCTTGAAGAGTCAGTAATTGCAGCTATACGTTCCAATTATTAGGGAAAAACATGGTGGCGGATATAATAAAAGAATTACCAGTCACGTTAACCGATATAAAAAGGGAGGCTGAAAATGACGATGCCATCACAGACATAAAGAAAAAAATAAGAGAAAATGATGAAAAAACGCAAAGCATATTTTCCGTATGCAATGATGTTTTATTATATAGTGAAAGAGTTGTTATCCCGAAAACCTGCAGAAAAAGATCTTACGTGATTTTCATACAGAACACCCGGGTATACATAGGATGAAGGCACTTATGCAGAGTTACGTTTACTGGCGTAACATGGATGTGGATATTGCACTAACCGTACAAAAGTGTAAAGGTTATGCGTTAGCCGCAAAGGCATCACCGATAGTCCATAAATCTTGGAAAAACTGACCATCCACGGTCACGCATTCATATAGACTTTGCTGAACTGACCGAAGGACAATACTACCTAATCGTAGTAGATAGTTTTTCCAGATCGGCTGAAGTAAAGCGTTTCAAGAACCCGACGACAAATAACACAATAATTTTTCTGCATGAAATATTTGCACGTTTTGGTGTGCCAGACATTATTGTCACAGATAACGGAACACAATTTACATCATGTGATTTCAAGGACGTTTGTTACACTTTTCAGGTAAAACATATAACTACACCACCGTTCCATCTTGGATCAAATGAATTAGCGGAAAGGTTCATAGACACGATAAAGCGTGCACCTAGAAAACCAATAGGGACGCCGACGGATAAAGCATTACAACAAGTCCTGCAAATATACAGGATAACTAAGAACCTAAATACACCGTCGAAATTATCGTCAGCAGAATTAATGTTTGCTAGAAAAATAAAATCACCATTTGATAAATTAATACCAAAGCGAGCAATCGTCCATCAAACTTCGCACACATCACGTAAAACCTGGTCATCGGGTATATTTTAAATGCATGAAAAATAATATTTCATATTGGGAGTTCAGTACGGTAGATAAACGTATCGGCGACTTGGTCTACATGATACAAGGTCCAAAAGGGATACACAAAAGACATCAAAATCAATTGAGAAAACGTTATATAAAAGACAACGAACATGACAAACCTGATGAAAAGAAAGATCAAATTGATATACTATACGAAGCGTTTGATATCGAACCACCACAAACCATGCCTGAACCGAGAAGCTCGAGAGTGAAAAGAAAGATTACAGAACCAATTATAATGAACCCCAAGAGGAAAAGATAATGAAATCTACACGAATTCAAATCTTGGGAGGGGGGTTTGTGGAGACGCCCACTAATTAATATAGATGGGTGAGTGAGATATATAAAGGTATCAATCACCAATACCGGGAGAGTTCTGCAACGACCGCAAAATAGGCAAGACGCTTATGTTGCCTCCAGTAAGACATGCAACACGCCACCTGCCGGAATATCTCCAACTGAAGTATATCTGAAGACATGTAAATATGTATATAACTTCTCTTCCTAATATATTATTTGTATACCTTTACTTTCCGTGTTCTTGTTAATTATTTGTGCAGACACAACAATATTACATTTAAATGTAATCAATCTTGGGAGGCGGGTGTTGTGGAAACGCCCACTAATTAATATAGATGGGTGAGTGAGATATATAAAGGTATCAATCACCAATACCGGGAGAGTTCTGCAAGGACCGCCAAATAGGCAAGACGCTTATGTTGCCTTCAGTAAGACATGCAACACGCAACCTGCCAGAATATCTCTAACTGAAATATATCTGAAGACATGTAAATATGTATATAACTTCTCTTATTGTTATACCTTTACTTTCCTTGTTCTTGTTAATTATTTGTGCAGACACAACACAAGCCTAACGAAATAGAAACAGAGAACAAATGCGAAGAACAAGGAGTGAAATGACCGAGGAGGAGAGAAATGCATATAATAATCGTAGCAGAGAAATAATGCAGAGAAGAATTACTCCAATGAATGAAGACGAAAGAGAGTTGTATAACACTGAAGCAAGAGAACAGTTGCGAACAAGAAGATATGCAATGGACGAAGGAGAAGGACAAGAGCAGCGAAGCATCAACAGACAACAGCTTAGAGCTAGAAGAAATCACATTACTGAAGGAGAACGAATGCTTAACCTTGAAATTAAGAAGACTAGAAATAACATAGGAAACAATAATGCAGATGGCGTTCAATTTATAAATCCTGATAGATTCTAGATTGGGCCAATAAATGTTATTTGTGAATACTGCCAGGATCTCCGACTCCGGGGAAAGTCTCTGAATTGCTGCCATAATGGAAGAGTTTCACTTGAGCCCCTGCAAGAATATCTGGTCATTCTAAGGGAATTGTTTGAACGAAAAGATAGGGATTCAACCAACTTTAGAAAAAAAATCATTAGAAATTATAACTCCTCATTTGCCTTTGTTTCTTTCGGCGCTGCAGTGAAGCCACCCCCACGACATGGTCCATATTGTTTTCGATTGCAAGGATAAATATGTCATCATGTAATAAATTTATATCAAAATGAAAATGAAGAAAGAAAATATGGACAGCTCTATATAATTGAGACAAATGAAGCATTAAATCTGAGGTTAAATTCTAATCAAAATTCTGATTGCTTATATTCAGTTTTCGAAAAATATCACAAGCAATGATTGATAATCCTTATGTAGGGGCACATAAAAACATGAGAACTGTCGAACTTGAAGAGCAACAGAAACCTATATTAGAAAATGTTCCCCCCAGAAAAATAACCGTGCAGTTTATTGCCGGTCCTGATGCGAGGAGATATAATCATCCAACACATGATGAAGTTACAGTAATATTTGTCGGTAATAATGCAGCACCCCCTGTCCATCGTGGCATTGTAGTGTACCCAGAAGGACAACAGAGGGAGAGTATATCTTACCTCTCCTGCCATTTTGACGCAGTGAGTTACACTCTTCTCTTTCCTCATGGTGAATTCGGATGGCATATAAACATTCCTCATGTAGTAAATAGGCAAACTAGAGTTCGTAACGATAAGGGGTGGGTTCAGTCCAATAAACAGTGGTTGAAAACTATTACAGTAATATGCAGTTTATTCTTATGTTAAAGTAGAAGGCTGTAGTTTGAAATTCCTTGCAGAAAATCAAGCACAACTAAGAGTTGCAATGTATTCTGGCTTGATGGATCACCTTGCAAGAAATAATGAAACAGAAGATCCCGGAATACCTGTCCTTTTACCATCATCCTTCACACGAAATATGCAACAATGCTATCAAGACGGAATGGCAATAGTTTGCAAATATGGAAGGTCTGGTTTATTTATAACATATACTTGCAATCCAAATGTCTAGAAGTAATCGAAAACTTACAGAACAGACCTGATTTGTTTGCACGAGTTTTTAAACAACATCTTAATGAATTAATGATTGACATAAAGGACAGACATGTACTTGGGGTACCTATTGCTAGGATACATGTAATTGAATTTCAGAAACGAGGTCTCCAACATTGTCACATGCTAACCATGCAGAAGATAAAATTCGAACTAAAGAACAAATTGATAATATTGTTTCAGCTGAATTACCATCAGAACATGATCCAGAATTGAGACAATTAGTGAAAAAAAAACACATGATTCATGGACCCTGCGGTACATTTAATCCCAACTCAATCTGTATGGTAGAGGGAGAGTGTCAGGAGAAATTTCCTATGTCGTATCAGGAGGAGACTATTACAAATGTTTCTGGATATCCTCTTTATAGACGCAGAAATAATGGAGATTCTGTTAGAGTGGGTGCTCATGAAGTTGATTACAGGTTTGTAGTACCATATAATAAATATTTACTCAGAAAATATGATGCTCACATTAATGTAGAAGTGTGTATCTCGGTAAAAAGTGTGAAATATCTTTTCAAATATGTCTATAAAGGACAGGATTGCGCAATGATAGAAATGAATATAAATAACAATAAAACTAATCAACATGAATATAATGACATTAAGCAATAAATTTTGTGTAGATACGTATTCCCGCCTGAGGCATTTTGGTGTTTGTCAGAATATAAAATGTATGGACAGTCATACACAGTTTATCGACTGGCGCTCCATTTAATTGATCAGCAACAAGTTTTTTATAGGCCAGGTGAAAAAGACAGGCTGCTGCTCGTGCAGAAGGACGCGACACGCAATTAACTGCATGGTTTAAACTTAACTAAAGTGACGTGGATGCAGAAGCCCACCTTTATATTGATATCCCTGAATATTATGTATTTAATAAGCAAAGTAACACCTAGACCAGAAGATAACGTCATCGGCAGATTGTAACAAGAATGTATTCTGCCAGTCCTAGAAATGCTGAGAAATTCCATTTAAGGATGCTTCTTCTTCATGTATCAGTAACAAATTCTTCTGATTACTTGAAAACTGTAGGAGGTGAAGAATTGCCGACCTTTAAGGATGCCTGTATTCGATTTCAACTGCTTGAAGATGACAACGAACTACAAATAGCTTTGAGTGAGGCAGCTGTATATCAAATGCCACGGCAGCTTCTTAACATGTTTGATTTGTTTATTCAATACACCACAAAATGTTTTACAATCATGGAATTATTACAAACACCTTATGATAGAGGACATTTTACGCAAATATGATAATAATATTGCAGAAAATATCGCTCTGCATCACATAAAGATGGCTCAAATGTGGTTGTTAGTATTTCTGCTTGGTCAGGTATTGCAGCAACTTTAGTGAAAAATAGGAAAAAAACGCTTTACAGTATCTTCAAATTACCTTTTCCTTTGACTGAGACAATTGCATGCAATATTCCACATAATTCTGACCAAGCAAATATTCTCAGGGAGGTGAAAGTTTTCATTATTGACGAGGTGTCAATGATCCCTCAATATGCATTGAATGCCATTGATAATTGTTTACAGGATATTATGAACAATAATAGTATATTTGGTGGTAAAGTCATCATATTAGGAGGAGACTTCAGGCAAATTCTGCCTGTGGTTCCTACAGCTCCACCTGCTGCAGTATTGGATGTTTGCATAAAGAATCTCCAATGTGGCACCATTTTCATCAATTGAAGCTCTCTCAGAATATGAAGACTAATGAAAACGACAAGTTGTCTCACAATGGCTCTTACAAATTGGAAATGGTCGAGTTCATAATTAACTTGATAATGTTTCTCATGATCGATATTCCAGAACAATGTGTATGCCATGACTCTTTAGTATCAGACATATTTGATAATTGTACACAATACGAAATGAAAAGGAGAGTTATTTTGTCACCAAAAATGCAGATTGTTTGGAAGTTAATGAAGATATTCTACGAAGACTATCAACTGATAGTAAAACATATCTAAGTACAGATTTAGTATCAGCGGGCAATGAAATGGAAGTTAATAATTATCTGATGGAATTCATAAATTCACTTTGCAACCTGTCAATAACGCAAGGACTCTGCAATGGAACACGTTTAGAAGTATTGGAGTTTCTAGCTTCAATCATAAGTGGATCTAATGTTCAGGTTCGAGTTTTAATTCCAAGAATTAAACTTAATCCATTTAAGTTTTAATTCCAAGAATTAAACTTAATCCATTTGTTCTACACAGGACTCAATTTCCCGTCATATTCAATGACCTTTCATAAAGCTCAAGGACATACATTCGATAAAGTTGGGATCTATTTACCACAACCTTGTTTTACTCATGGACAACTTTATGTAGTCTTCTCACCAGCAAGGTCTGAACAGTATAAAAGTGAAAATTTGTCCTCAGAATAAATCTACTAATGGCCAGAGAAGAGGAACAACCTTCACTGTATATAAAGAAGCTTTATAAATTATTTCATGTATTGTTCATTTTTAAAATTATATATTCAAGTGCAATCTTATCACATTTTATCCAAACATATACAAATTAGGAACAAAATAATTAGTATTGAAAATAAAATTTCATGTGATTTACACGGATTCCGCTATCTTCTATATACTTTATATGTCAATACGATAGTGTGTGTTATTTGGTGTGTCACGCTTACATCTTTTATCTTCCAAATGACTGTCGTTTAATTTTTATCTATCTTTCTTTTAAAGTAACTCTGTATCTTTAACAGACCAATTAAACGATTTGGTTTGCTAAAACTTTTCCAAACTAAAAACAAAAAATACCTGCTTACTGTTTAAAATAGGCTATTTCATAATAATCAAAAGGGTGCCTGTTGATAATATTTTCTTTTATTTAAAACTATGTACAAGTGATTTGACATTGGTTCATAATAGTCGTTATTGGGTTTATTTAATTTTCCATTTTTTATTTGTTTAATAAAAAGAAATAATTCTATTATTTGTCTATCAAAACAAAATATAATTAATTTCGTTAAAAATGTAATTATTTCTTTGTTGTTTTTATTCACAAGTTTTACTTTACATATTCTTATAACAAATGTTCTCAAATTTTATTTAGACATTAAAATAGTTTAATCGATTTTGAAACATACAAAAATATTTAATATAAGCGTGAAAAAAGTGTCCACTGATTTTTTAGGGTAAATTTCAAATTTCAAATTCGATTAAAAATTCTAAATAATGTTTCATATTATTTTGTTTTTATTCAATGAAATTTAGGATTTTATCTTTTTGGTGCAGAAAGTTGCAAAAGTTGTTAAGAAATAATTGATTTTAATAGTTATTCTGTGGGTGGAAAAAACAACATAATTCTCTCCAATATATATATATATATATATATATATATATATATATATATATATATATAGTCATCAACATACCGCAGTGTTTCGTTGTTTTACAGCTCATCAGTGCGGTTAAACAAGCAACTATTTCAAGCCAGGATCGAAACCCGATCGCCCAAACGACAGTCAAAGCTTCTAACCGTTGCTTTATATCTGCTGCTATGCGGGCAGTGAATTAACAATGTTTTGACATTGTCCAAATACCTAAGCTCGATTGGTTTACACAAAAAGCATCGCTTCATACGCTAATGGTAATTTGTATATCACTTCCCAATATGCTCAACCTAAGATTGGGAGCATTATAGTCATCCACATACAGTACTGTTTCGCTGTTCCACAGCTCATCAGTGCGGCTAGACAAGCAACTAACTCAAGCCAGAATCGAAACCCGATCGCCCAAACGACAATCGGGCTGGATAATGTTACTAACCCAGGAAAAATGAGTAAAACATCAAAATATTAAAATACATGTTGATTTAAATTGTTGCTGATGAATTAATCGAAAAATATTGTTCTCGTGACTTTCTGAACAAATTGATTGGCTTATTTTATCGCCTGCGTACTTGAATTTGATTGGCTAAGCGGTCGTCATCATATCCCGATTCTTTGACGTCATCGGCCCGGACACGGCCGGGAAAGTTCTGCTTTCTCGCAGTAATACCGATGCATAAGTACTAGAAAAATACTACGACCTTTGAAATTTCAAAATTATTCATTTAACTTATTTATTTAATTTATTTTGTATAAGGTACATGAAGTACGAGGGGCGTGCAATAAGTAATGCCCCTGACCAACTTCGCATAGCAGTAGAGCAACGAAACTTGGCACAGTTATTAGTCTTTATTTACATAGGAACCACCCAAAGTTATGCATTTCTCCCATCGTTTGATGCAGCTTTGGAAACTGTTTTTTTTAGAAAACCCCAGGTTAGTCCTCCAACCACGATGTGACTTCAGAAATCAAGGCTGCATCATCTGGGAAACGCTTTCATTTCAAAAACAACTTAATGGCTGGGAAGAGATGCAAATCAGAGGATGCAAGGTCAGGAGAGTAGGAAGGATGGGTGAGGGTTTCATAACTACACGCCCGTGCTTCTGATCTGGTGACATGCGAGTTGTGGATCGGGCGTTGTCCTGCAGGAGGAAGGCACCTTTGCTGATCTTGCCCCGCCTCTTGATTTAGATAGCTTCCCTTAATTTCCTCAAAAGTGAAGTATAATAGGCTCCTGTAATTGTGGTACCCTTTGCCAGGAAATCTGTCATCACTAATCCGTTCTGGTCCCAGAAGACTGAGCATGACCTTGCCAGCGGAGGGCTGCACCCTGTCCTTCTTTGGAGGTGGTGAGTCAAAGTGCTTCCACTGCATTGACTGGGCTTTGGTCTCTGGATTATAGTGATGGATCCAGGTTTCATCGTTCTCGCTTCTGGAATGGTGTGAGCAACCTGGGAATACATCTGGCAGACACCTTATTCATGTGCAAATGGTCATGAATGATAGTTTCCACACACCCTGTACTAATCTTGACATCTTGGGCTATTTGGCGAATAGTAATGCGCCGATTTTCCAAAATGTCAGCCTCAACTTGACGGACAGATGCCTCATCAATGGCAGAAGGGGGGAAACCAGGTCTGGGAGCTGTTTCCACAGACTTCCAGCCATGTTTGAATTCACGATGCCAGCGTTTTACAACGTCATATGATGGGGTATTATCACCATAAGTTTCTTTCATTTCATCAAAAGTCTCCTGTGGTGTGCGTCCTTTCAAATACAAAAACCGGATCACTGCTTGACATTCAACAGACTCCATTTCACACCTGACTCAGTTCAAACACCTGTAAAACAGAAACCACAATTATTTCAGAGCTGTAATTTGCCACATAATCCGCAGAGATATGAATCATTGCACATGCGAACTTTCAGCTAGATTGGACAACTGCAAGTGGGCCAGGGACATTACTTATTGCACACCCCTTGTATTTACAATCGTAGATAAAAGTTTCGCTTGATCAGAAATTGTATATTTGGTAATGTTGGTGGATGACTTTTTTGCTGCTGTCAACGGTTTTATCTTGAAGTACTGAACTGCATATAATAATAGGATTTTCGAAAGCTGTGAACATAATTGTTTTCATTATCAAGGCGAAAGACCAATCGAGGATAAAGGTTAGTGAATGCAAGGTGGTAGTGTACAAATTATTATAGTATAAAATTCAAACAATCTGATTATTTAAGGACACGACTCAACAAGAACTTATTTACATTAGACTTGAAGGCTACCATATTGTAGTCATTAATAAAACAGGCCAGCAGGTTTCCCTTTTAATGTTTTATTTTTATTGGAGTATAAATAAACGAGGTGTATATAACATATGTCTCTTTAACGCTGTGACATGTCGATATATGTACATACATACGTTTTGTGATCGTCTAGGTTTCAGTTGTGCATATTGCGTCTCTATTGGATATGGAAGAATATAGATGTTCATAACTTACATACATAGGTGCATGTTATATAGGATCTATATAAAGTTCGTTTGTTGACTGGTTGGTTGTTTTTGTTTTACGGCATATCAACCCTTTTCGGGTTATTTAATGCCGAATCCAAAGATTTTGAAGAACAATTTTTTAATAGAATATATTTGTAGTTTTCAAGTCGGTTTCTATTTAACCCATAGTTGGGACCCTAACAGGTACTACCACTCCGAGTCAGAGTGGACCTGGTAGCAATGGTAATTAAAAGGTGGCTCCACACTCCCCAAAGCCCGCAAGCCGGGGCCTCACCACTGGATAAATTTCAAGGTCATATCCAGGACCGAGTTCGTTTGTAGTTGTACATATACAAGGTGGAACATTAAAATTGCCGCTTTAGAAAAGACAAGATGATTCCATTCCGTTTGATAGAAAACCGGTTTTCTTTTCTTTGTTACAGACCATTTACTAGTTGACCAGTTTTTACAAATCCCAATAGGAGCCTTCTATCACATCTGAACGTGACACAATGTCCAACGAGCGAGATCGGAGATGCGCCGCTGTACAACTCATGCTCTCTATCGATCCAAGTAATGACAAGAGAACCATAGCCAGCACCCTCAAAATGACGCTGGATTGCCACGAATAACAGGGACGTGCCCAGTGTGAAGAAAACAAAGTTTCCCGTCACGGTTATGGTTTTTGGTGTGGTGCAAGTGATGCTAACATTATGCCTCCTTCGAAGTTGGCTTGAAAGTTAACATCAAAGTATACCTGAATGTGCTAAAGAGTGTGGTGATCTCCGGGTGCAATCACGTCGCCACTGGCACACTCTGGATGTGGCAGCAGGTCTCGACGCCGGCCCACAAGTCTAAAGAGACGAAAGCTTGGCTTCAGAAGGAGTGCTACGACTTTGTACATTTCTCGCACTACCTGTAGAAAAAATGTGTAAGGAAAGTCCTTTAAAAAAATTACTGCGCCCGCTGTAGATGTATAAGGAAAAATTCAAGATGGTGCCCGAGTCTCTCTTTAACACGGTAAGTTCAGGAAAAGATGTTATAAATGTTGCAGCAATTCAATAACCAGTATACACCGGTTCTGCACGGTTAGCAAGGTGCCTAGACGGACGCAAACGGTTACTCAGACCGGACCCAACAACTGTAAGATATCCTCACACGGCACGAGAAGCAACAGCAACACGATTCCCCGACCAACTCAATCGTCGCTCTCACAACGTCTTTTACATCACCCGCTTTTATGGTCGTTGTAGGCCGGCTAAATTTGCATATTGCGGGAATTCGTGTGACTTTGCGAGATATCATCCTTTACAAAAGACGGCGGCCGCCATCTTGATCTTTCTTTATCTATTTTCGGTCGGTGACGCTGAGTCGGTCTCGAGGTAAGTCTTTCCTTTTCGTCCGTCTCTCTTACGCACCCACACACCACGCAAACACGCGGGCGCTTATCTCCTGGATGCACATTACACTACCCCCCGCACCACTCCCGATCTGAACTAACGACTACGTCATTTGGCTATACGCCGAGATCATCGCAAACATGTTCTCCCACTACAGCAAAGCCAGCCTAATCGCCGCCATCTGCCGTCTATTCGTTGAGCTCTTGCCGGCGCTTGTTGAAAAGGCATACTCTCAGTTCTGGACCCGTATCGAGGCGGTGATTGAGGTTAAATGTGGCAACATTGAATAGATGTACGCTCTACGATATAATCAATTTACGTTAATTGATTTTTCTAATAATAGATTTTAAATAAAAATATTCTGTTTGATTTATGGCGACGATTTACTTGTTCCTTCATATACATTCGATACATTTTCATAAGAGTACATGCATAATAGGTAGTTTTTTTAGACAAAACGACAAATTACATTTATGTCGAAAAGGAAAGCATCAGACGTGAATTATTATTTTGATTTAATCATTTCCATGCTAGCTCTTTTCTAGAAGTTTCGTATAATTCGAACAAGTTTACCTTTTGCTATTTAACCCCTTTGATTTACACGGACATCAGCTGAAAACCCTTGAGCACAACTCCCCCCCCCGCGTCTGTTTACTAAACCGTTGAATACCGGGATAATATCTCCACGTTTATCTCTAAACGATCTTTACTTTTCTCTTACCACGTGATCAATAACCAATTTATGTAGCACAAAAAGAACTATCCTTCCTTCTTTGTCATGCGATACTCTTTATGTTAGTTATAAAAACTAACCTCACTTTTCACCAAGTGAACATTCCAGGTACATATTTTAGCATAAATATATTCGATTTAAGTATCCAATCAAATAACATTCTATTCCATTTTGTTATCGAAATATTCCTACTAACTCAACACTGGCCAGGCTACCCGGCATTTTCCGGAGAACCAATAACGTAACATTAATGTGAACGCATTCCAAATTATGCATGACAGATCCACAAACGTATTATTTGGGGCCATTGCATAAGCTAGGACATATTTTGAGTTTATTTTGAGGACAGCCATTCATTCAATGCTACGTTCTGTTGAGAAGACCATTTCGTGCGGGCCTATGTTCTGTTAATTTAAGGTAGACAAAAGACGAATAGAAAAGTATTTACAGTAACCATACTGTTCTTGCTGTCAATGTATCTTGGGAGAGAGCTAGAGATTAGAACATATTCCAGCTTGCAACGTCTCTTCTTTTAGAAATAGGCTGGGAGGAGGAGGAGGATAGGGAGGAGGAGGAGAAGGAAAAGGGATATTTTATTACAGCCCGAAGTCCGTTTTTTACTCTGTCAATGTCTATCTCCAGATATGGGAATAGTATTCCATCACAGAGTGCACCTACCTCTTATGTAGCTATAGGAGTACGTCAAGAGGGAAATACTTTATCGAGGAGTAGAATGTTCTAATCAAATTTTCCAATGACCTTAGCAACATATTTGATGTGTCTTCTATTTTAGAACTTGTGTGAACATTAATGGTTAAAGCTTATCAAAAAAGGACGGTCCTTTTCATTGGGAGCTTCATCGATTTTAATGGGAAAAAGTGAGGATCCGAGCGTTGCTGGTTAAAGGAGATAAGCTTGTTTTAGATGCATTCAAAGGAACCGGCAACTTTTTCACTTTGCTAAACATTCGTTAGATCAGAATACTGACAACAAAGGGAGATAATGCTTTTCAACCTGCTGCCATAGATGGTTGTATTATCTCAACTAATGATCATTGAATTTTCTTTCGCGTTACGAAGAAGGTTAAGCCCAGAATTAATCCTTAATTTTGTTTAGACCTTTGACAATTTTTACAACTATTTTTATAAACCTCTTAGTCAGAAAGTATTTCATGAGATATTTCCTGATATTCTTTAACAAGATGTGTTATAAAGCAAACTTTGTGCCAAATTCTCTTAAATGGCTTTGATATATCCGACTCTATTGCATTACAAATGACAAAACGTTCGTCACTGGATTCACTGATTCTGTTTTATGTTACAGTAAGCTCATCAAGTAATTATGTGAATAGGTAAATTATATGACAGGTAGGAAATATTCTTTAAAAACAAGTTTTTTTCCGTTGGAAAGCTTATTTTCTATAAAAATAACCATATATTTAGTAAAAAAACTGTCAAACTAGCAAAGCATATTTTTAAATAAATAACTAATGATAAAAGTAAGGCTCTCTGTCTTTTAACTAAGAACGAAGAGTAATATCGGTTCTTATAACATGCTTAGTTTATTCTCACTTCGGTCAGTGAAGGAAGTGAGCTCCATTCTTAAATTAAGGTACGAGAGGCTTTCGATAAGTGTGCTTACAGACTTTTAAAATAGTCGTAGACCCGTGAAAATTTAGTATCTTATCATTGCTATACATCTTATCGGATTACTGACCAATATTTATGCTTTCAGGTTCAAAGGAACAGCTAAGACAAGAATTGAAATAAACGCTACTTTAGATGTATTTTCACAATTTTTGCAATTTGGACGTGGAGACAGTTAGAAGGAACGATATGCAATAAAATTCTATTTTAAACTAAGAAAAATGCCAGAGAATGCTTCAATCTGCTTTTGGACCATCTCACGTGAATCAAACATCAGATTTTGATTGTCATAAGAGACTCTAATGAAGGCATGGAGCCTGTTAGGGATGATCAGAGGTGTGGAAGGAGTAAGGAAGTCAGAACACCAGAGTTGATTGGCCAAATAAAGAATTTCATGGACAAAATGTAGAAATGAAACCTTCACTCGTTCTTGTAACGTCACCTGTTCACCATCTGTATAACAAACAAAAAAGAACTCTCCCACTCCTCCAAGAGGCCTGTTTTATATTACATTCACCCACGTTAATCTCGCGAGATCACATGACTGTTTCTGTTAAATATCGCAGAAGCCATCTTGGTTTCTTATTTTCTCTGTCCAACGCGCATGACCGGCAGACTCGTGGGCGTTTCACATGTAAGCAGTTTGTATGTCCGTTTCTATTTTCCCCATACAAAGAGCGCCTTGTGTCTATAGAAACAACGAGTGCAGAGTTTGATGTCAACGTGGGAAGTGTACAACGTAGAAAGTGTAAAGTTTGATGTCAATGTGGGAAGATGTGGAAGATTTGTGCGAAGTTTATCCGAAGGCTGCTCAGAGAACATCAGACTATTTGACCCAAATGGGCATCAAGACATTTCCTCACCCTTTCTATTGGTCAGACTATGCTCCCGGTGACTTTTTATTATTCTCTAAGCCCCAGGTAAACCTTCAAGGCTGTCGGTATGAACCAATTGAGGAGATGAAAAAGGGATGTTACGAGGGTCATTCACATGTTGGCAAGGGAAATTCCATGGGCTATACAGAATGTTGCATTTAAGCCGGAGATTACTTCGAAGGGGGCTATAGTTTCATGTTTTTTTTTTTTTATTCAATTTTCACCCCAAAACAAGGAACAGTGCCACTTTGAAGCAGGGGGCTACTATCAGGAACTTAATTAGCAGAGTCATTTTGAAGAGAGCTGAGTAGAAAGATTTTTGTTCACATTACACTTGAACTTCTGCATATCAGTACAGTTGGGAAAGCAGAATCCTGGAAGGGAGTTCCAAAGACCCGCAGTTCTGGGGAAGAAACTATTGGAGTAAAAGGCTTTCTTGCACCTAGGGATCTCCACTGTAAAGGGATGAGACTTAATAGCTTGTCGGGTTTGTCGGGGGTAGTTACGTCGGGGAGGTACAAGTGTTTGCAGTTTGTCAGAGCATTCGCCATTAAAGTATTTGTAGAACAGGCAGAGGGATGCAACATCTCGTCGATGGGACAGTTCAGGACCTATCAGGTTGGCGACTCTCTTTTGAACCCTGTCCAGGAGCGAGAGAAAAGCAGCAGATGCACCAGCCCAGATGTGACAACAGTACTCCATACATGGGCGAATGGTGACATTATAGAGGTACAGGATACTGTCAGGCGTAAGTAGTTTTCTAGCACGGTAGAGGGAGCCAACCTTCTTTGCAGTAGCCTTTGCAATGCTCTCAATACATCTATTCCAGTTCATATTCCCTGTAAACGTTAGGCCAAGGAGTAAAAGAAGTACTTTCAGGCAATGTGTTCTTGGCCATTGCTATTGGTGGTAAAGAAGGTTTCTTGCAGTTATTGAAGGAAACAAGCTTAGTCTTAGCAGCATTGAATGTGACCATCGATTTTTGTCCCCATTCAACTACATATTGGAGGTCATCCTCTAGTGTTTCTGCCATTTCCTTGGATATGTGTTCATTTGTTTTTAAAAATGCCTATGCGAAAAAAAGTATGGAAACTTATTGAAGGCACGTCGTATTTAAAATGTTTGTTCAACTCAGGAATCCTCCTTTATAAGGAGCCGCGATTTACTCAGCTTAAAAACTATCCTTGTCTCTAACTTTTCCCTCGGGGGTGGGGCAAGCAACTAAGAACTGATGAGAAAATTAATTAAGTAGTCGATTCTTCTTCTAAAGAGTATTATTACCTGATTTATTATGTTTTTATTTTGTTGTAAGAATTAAGTAGTTTGATTAATATCTCTTATTCTGACATATTCACAGACTTTTGTTAAATTTTGAGGTTCCAACTTGATAAAAACTTCGTGTAGATTACTTAGCATTGTTGGTCCGGCTGAAGCTCTTAAAGTAATGATAGACATTATAAAGAAATAATGAAGGAAGGACAAGAAATTCTAAGCCGAATTAATTTGAGATTTTTTTCTTGGATTTTTTTTTATTATTATTATAGCCGTTGGCATCGTTTTTGTTTTTGTCATTTCGCTTCGACTCGGAGGCTGACCGGTACGTTTTTTACTGAATCAATTGAGATTATTTTGAAAAGAAACAGGAAGAAGGTGAAGTGTGCGATCGAAGTTGCGATCGACGCGTTAATTGAAAACACACATTTCCAATTTCCTTGCGTAATGACTATTTATGGGACGACGGGAATTGCGATTGGCGACAACAATTGAGATGGAAAAGATGTGAAAAGAGAGAGAAAGGAGAATGGACAACTCGAAGACGCGGAAAATGATGGCTAAACGCGGGAATAAATTAAAACGGCGGACGGATAGATTAAGAGAGCAGGATTGAGGGAGATAGAGACAGGTAGACGGACAGAAAGGGCTGGAAATAGAGACGAATAAACAGAGACCGACAGGCTAAATTTAATGGACGGAAGGGGGAAATAAGAGAAATCAAGGAGATACAGAGGTTGATTGCGACAATATATATGAGGTGCGCGAAGAAGGTTATCAGAAAGTTATGCTACTCCAACAAAAAATGAAATAATTTTTTATTGGAATCGTTTTTTTTTTTTAGATGAGTAGTTTGGATATTTAATTATTTATTTGCGGACTATTATCCGCGTCTTCATAGTTATTGTTTCACGATGTTTCGGTCAACTATTCCTCTTGCCTTTGTAAGGTGGTAAACCGCGACAGTATAGCAATACTGAGTCTCTTTCCTGTATCTTCAGCAATTACTGTCTTCCATAGTTGTTGTTTCACCACGTTTTGGCGCAGTGAATAAAGGCGTTGAATCTCGACGATTCCAGGTTAGTGTTGTCTGATGATAGCGGATTCAATCATACTTAAAGCTGGTCAGATGATCACTTGGCCAAAACGTGATGAGACAACAACAACAACTATGGAAGGCAGTAATTCCTGAAGAGAGAGAATGAGAGAGAACGATGCGTTTCACGCAATGATTTGTTTTTCAAAATTATAATGTCAACATTGTTTAATTTTTATTATGCACTGAATTCATAAACATATGCCAATCTTCGAATGCGACAGTTTTAACCTTTAAGAAAAATGTGTCCGCATTGAATATGTGTGTGTGCAGGTGTGTTTGCCTCCACATAAGTGCAGGCCAAGTCAGACACAAGGTTCATTAATATAGAAGCCCTTAGCTCCCTCAAAAGGGGCCACGTCATTGTGCCACATGGGCTGAATATGACCGAGGAAGCTGCATCTTGGATTCATACATTAAAAATCGATCTGCATGATTGCTTTTTCTTCCAAACTTAATGAATGAGGCCATTATTTTACAGCGGGTGATCGCAAAGAAATATATTTTTCTTTTTCAAGTTTTAAATGTAAAGTGAACAGGTATCTTGCTTCTCAACTCCCCATTTGAGTGTCCCTGTAGATATGGTCCCTAATTCAAAGTATCCTTTTACGTCTCTATCTGCCCTCATGGGCGGTAAGTCCATAAGGATTCATGTTTGATATAAAAAAATGTCTCTAATGTAATTTCTGATTGTTTTTTTAGAATCCGAATCACCCGATAACAGATGTGGGCATACCCATCGAGCACGGAATGATCTAAAGTTAAAAGACTAAGCATACCTACCCCATCGCAGTTAACCACTTAACAAAGGCCAGAGTAATAGTTGGCCAAAATGCTGTTAAACAACAACAATTATGAAAATGAGGATAACGCTCCTCAAATAAATAAATAAAAGGAAGGAATAAGTTATACTGCAATAAAACGAGCCGTGTGCGAGGTGACGTTATGGCAAGGAAGAAACTAAAATCCATAAAAAGAAGATCGTTTGCGCGCAGACTTACGATCATGTTAGAAACTTGAGTGACGTCACAGCTGTGACGAGAACTCACGCGTGGCCGGAGAAGGAATGACGGTCTGTTGTTAAAGTCTGCAACGTCGAGTTGAATTTTTTCCCCTGTTCATTTCTTGTTTTTATGGCGACGTTATCTACATGTTAACCCGTGTACAGACGCGTACAACCTTACATATTAAGTCTAATCGTGCACCGGAACGTCTATAAACAACTTTCTTTTCGTAGCAAAAAAATATTATGGCGTCATCGTCTGTTTTAGATATAAGAAATAGTTATTCACGTGCTTCCTCGTGAAATAAGCTTCCCCTCCAAAAACTTTGCTACCATATCCTTTTACCTCTGCCTTATACCCCAACCCCCTCTCCCTGTATATCTAATAACAAAGAAAACCTAGAATTAATGCTACATATTATCTAATATATATTGGTATTCTGAAATCTATTATTATAGCCTGACAACTAATAACTTGCTCCTTTAACTCACTTCCGAACCCTCCCTTGCCTCACTAAATAAAAACCCTGGAACAGGACGCCCCATGTAATCCATCTTGTTAAACCCTGATTAGAATACAACCATTCGCCCTTTCGCCTTAAATCATCATCATAATACCTCTCCCAAAATTATACACCACTTCATAGTGCTGTTGTCGTCTCGGTTGCATCTCTCAATAAAATGCCCCTGCATAAATAATAGACATCTTACACACTGATAAAATAGAATTACTACCAATCCACAATATATCTCCCCTTTAGCCCTAAAATACATACTACATACATTTAAGAATATGATAAAACCCTGTAGACCTTTCTACCTTACACTCTATCTAATACGCTTCTCCTTTATTTAGAATTCGATAACCCCCCCCCAACATCTTCTATAATTTTATTGATCTATTTCGTTTCGAATGAATCCCGCGCTACGTGCCACATCCCCACTATGTTCCCTAGCATCTTCTCTACTCTCCTGACGAGAAGCACTAGGCTTCGAAATACCTTGACATAAAGAGTCCTTTCTATCCCCAACTAATTGTTTGTATTCCCTTATTGAATGAATGAACCTATCTATATTTACCAATATATAGTTTTTGTGACTTCACTTCCTATTCCTATTGTTCTCATATATATATATATATATATATATATATATATATACTAGCAGAAGTACCCGTCGTTGATTGGGTTTAAAAACAGCCTACAGAAAATGTGTTATGTAATACTTATTAAAAGAGAACTGCTGTTATTTGTTGTTGTTCATATTTGTGAGAGTCTTAACAGAGATTGAGACAGTCCTAGTGAGAGAGATTAGAGTCTTAAGAGTGTTCATGTGTTGAGAGTTGGAGACATTAACGGGTATATATAAAGAGAGAGACAGTTCTGTATATATATAATAGACAGTATACATGTTACTACAAGAGAACAAATTCAATTTATCATGTAACATCCCTTCCTCCTATCTTTCAAAAAAAAAAAATGCACGCATTTTTAAATTTTAGTACATTTTTTCTATATAACCACTTGGCTAAGAAAAACCAGACACCATAAAACAAAAACGAAACTTTTTTCTCCAAGTCAGCCTTTTTTCAACTGACTTCATAATTTTATTTTTTAGACCAGACTCTCTATCTGATCTCCCTGGCATATTCCTTTGGGGTGTAGGGTAGTACGTCCTATAACTCACGTCAGCTGCTTCATCCAGCCACCTTTATGCCGTAAATTGATGTCTCATTTTACCTATTTGCGAAATCGACGACTCTTCGTCCAAATGTGTCCTGGATTCTTTCTTCCTTATGGTTCTTCTATTAATCAGAGCTTTGTTTTCTTTTTTTAACAAATTTATCTTTTGGGGGCATTCTTAAAGCTCATTTATCTTTGTGATTGGCTTTCAACCTTTGAGATATATCTTTCATCCATTGATTCGCTCAGATTTACTTGCTTGGACCCTTGGAACTTGATGAAAACCTAGAAATATCACCCTTAACTAACTACACCTTTTGCGCCACAATACCTATTTGCGCACTAATTTCTATCTAATGGCCCGATTTTTGTGATTTTTCTTTTCTCTCACCAGAGCTTCCAAGATCCAGCAGATATATCCCACATTCACGCGTCTCTAAAAAATACAAGGTTATATCTTCCTACGTACTTACGGTATATTTTACTTTTCTCTAACTTCATTATGCTATATGTGATTTGCCTTCGGGCTCTCATAGCCCTTTTTTCATAAGAATTCTCGTATCTGTCCAACGCCTACATTTTAACTTATTGTGTCGAGACTTATTCCTTTGCTCAAAACCGTTACATACGGTCTGCTTTAAAAGCACACAATATCGCCGGTTCCCATCTGTATTTTTAGAATTAGGGGCACCACTAGTGCTTATCATCTCCCTACCAAGTTACTCTTCTTGGGAACAATGTTATGGGCATCATAAAAATAAAAAACAATTGTCAAAAATAAAAAAAATATCTGTTCGGCTTATCACATCTGAAAACTCTCTAAATACCCGCTTACGTAATTTATTTTATCCCTTCTCTAAAATTCTAACTGATTTCTAAGCCAACCATTCGTATTAATTCATCTTATTTTCTTCTAGATCATTTCAATTATGACTTTGAATTCCTGTCGCAAAAAATCATAACATTTGCATACATTTAATATATAATATAAAAACATTCTTAAAAAAATACGTTGCATTATACATTTAAACTATGATTTTCACAAACAGTTGTAACTGTTCTCAAGAAAAGAAAGAAAAAAAATTCTTTTCTGTAACGCAAAATCCGTTAACACAAAAACAATAAATTGCCCCTTTTTCAAAGACAACGCAATTAATCACATTAAAAGCTGGAAAGTTCAACAGTTTCACATTTCTGCATCTTATATTTTACCATAGCGTATTTTCGTTTTCGAACGAAACACGGTCTTAAGTACACAATACTTTTGAAATTTTTTGATTGACATATTTAAACATTCTCAGCAAGACATTTTTGATACAAATTTTTATGAATGACATACTGACTTACTTTTTCTTTCTTTGTATTCGTGTGAGTTCAAAACAATTTATTAACCGAATTCAATAATTATCAAAACAAATTTTTCGCCTCATATAGTATATCTGACCATAACAATCTCTGTATTTATTTGTTTTTTCTGCTTAACCTTTCTTCGTGTGTGTGTATATTTAAACAATCTTTAAATTAATGAATGCAAATATTGTTTTTTCATTAATTACGTATGTTTTCTATTTGCGGCATATCAGCCTTTTTGTTAATGTGTGTATGTGTGTTCCTTTTTTTCTTTAATTATTGTTTTATTTCGTTTTGCATTTTTTTCCTTTGTCGTTTTTTTTCTTTTTAATGGACCCTTACGTTGTTTCTGTGGTAACGCCAGTTTCTTTGTTTTTTCAAACCCACCCTTGCCTTAGTGAACTAGTCACGTTCACCAAATTACAATTATGTTATATACTCAGTTGTATTTTTAGAAGGGTACCAAATATTCGTATATATTTGTATTGTTGTTGTTGTTCGTATTTGTGAGAGTATTAGTGTGATATCTAGAGACAGTCCAGGGGGAGATTAGAGACTTAGTGAGATAGACAGTCTTAACAGTGTTCAGGTGTTGAGTTTTCATTTGTCTTAAGATGTTCAGGTTGTAAGAGATAGCATATTGGTGACATAAACAGGTATATTAAAGTGAGAGACAGTTCTGTATATATATATAACAGACAGTGTACATGTTACTACAAGAAAACCAATTCAATGAGAGGAGATTTATTAATATCTTGATAGATAGACCGAGAGATAGTGCGTTTGACATTTACGTTTTGACAGTTGTGCATATAATATAAACACGTTACCTTTCCCGTTGTAATGATGCAGATACACAAAGATGATGACGTTTTTTATTCATGACCGGTCAATGATTGCGCGTGAGGAATTCGGAGTTTCTTTACATGTTTATTTCTAAAACCATCTCACTTCTAGAGGGTGTCTTGATTCTAACGGATAATCGGTCTGAACCTCTCTGCTCCTCTGATCTGACTGATTTCACTCTCTCTAACTTCGAACTCTTTCCTATATTAAGAACTCGTCACGTCATCGCATGATTAAACATGGGCTCATAAAGCACTTTCGATGACATGCGTCACGTTGCCAAACTTGACATTACCCCGTGTTCAGTAACCTATTTTTCAAATAACATTTTTACAAAATAATTTCAATTGACGATTAAATTCCTTATTTAAACTATCACAGAAACAAATTTCATTATTACATTCCTTTTTCATATACAGATATGTAAGCTAAACAATTGCAATTCCTTATTTCAATAACATTCTGTATTTATTTTAACTTATGATTGGAATTTTCAATTCCAAATTTAGCTTCGCAAGTTCGAATCCTTGACTATCCTATTTCATATTTACATTTAACTAATTCCCTATTTTTTTACTTGCACGAAAATGGGCCAACCCTTTATCATGTAACAAATGGACTGTGATTGATGAAAGTATGATAGGTTATGAAAAGGATGGGTTGTAACGAGATAGGTTTTGATACTCAAAGATTTTACTATAAGCAAAATATGATGAAAGTAAAGATAATTTTCGCGAAAATATATTTTTTATATAAACTTGTTTCCATTCGTTGCCAAGAGTGACCAACAAAATGATGTTTCCTTACAAAGAGAAAATGTTATATATATAATAATATAAATATACAAGAAATAAATGTTACCATAGTCAATAAAAGTTTCTTTTATGGTAGAAAAATGCGTTGGTTTGTATTTTGAAGTTGTTTGTAAAATTTTTTTTTTAATTCACGAACCGGTTTAAAAAAATCAAAGTGGCAGCGACTTTGAAATGGAGAGTCCAGTTTTCAATTTGAAGGAGGGACACCTGAGGATAATTCTGTGTTAACAATTTAAGAGAGTAACCTAAAGAATATTTATAAACATATTTAAATGTTTTTCGTTATTTTGTGCTTGAGGAATATTCGATTATGGCATGTGTAGCTTACATAAAAATCCATTTAAGTAGTTATCGTCTCAAATTTCGATTTAATTTCGGGTCGCTGAAATTATTTAGTATTATTAGTATTAAAAACTATTTCAAAACAAAAATTTTTCTTGACTATGGTAACATTTATTTCTTGTATATTTATTTTTTCGTGTAGTCGTTTGTTCGCTTTTCTGCTAAACACTCTTATTAAATAATATCGACGAAATATCGAAAAACAAAGAAACAAAAACAGTTTTGAAAAATAATGAAGCTTTACTTACTTTAGTTAAATAATTCGAAACAGCTAAATGGGATATTAAAAAAGTAAACACGTAATTACTTTAGTTATTTAAAGCAAAGAATCGATATAAATATGAATAAGAAGAAAATGGCGCCCTTTTCAGCCAGAACAGCTTCGTTTCAGTTTTACAGTATTGAACGGTGTAGTATAGCGCCGTCGGATTCAGGGTTGTACTATTGTAATGTAAAGGACGCGCAGAAAGGGTAGTAATGAACGGAATTCCTTCTAGTACACTGACAAAAAAAGCTTAAACAGATATATAAATAAAAATAAAAATGCTATGTAAATGTAAAAAAAAAACACGTAATCCCGTGAGTAGGATTTTCTCCTTCTTTTGACACGATAACAAGTAAGTTTTTTTTTATTATTCATCAATTTATCTATTTCCAAAAGAGAGCCACGTGCAAGTGGAGAAGGAAAAAACAAGTAATGCAAAATTTGTGTCGAGAATTGTCTAAAGTTCCGACTTTTTTGGCTTTCACTTTAATAGGAACGTAAATTTATTAGGTGAATTTATTCGACACAATATGATTCAACTCAAAAAATAAATAAAAGCTAACGTGAATTAAGATTAAAGTTAAGGTTTTATTGTGAACCCTTACCCCTTTTAAAAAAAACTTATTAAACTTTGTGACATATTTCCATTCTATGGAGACCAAGTGCGAACGAACACCCAATCATTTTATTATACCATATTTTTTAAACTGAAACATAATTATCCGCAAATAGATATGAAAAGTCTTTGTTAAAGTTTGTGCCATATTTCCCTGGAGTATAGGCGCGAACGCAGACCCCACAATTTTATTATACCATCCCTATTTAAGTTGAAACATACTTATCAAAGTATTATTATGTACATCCATATAAAAAACCTTTGTAAACATTTTTTTTTAATTTTTTATTTCCATACTTTGGGGGCCAGGCGCGAACGTAGAACCCAAAATTTTTATGAACCACCGTTCTGCCAGATCAAACATACCCATTCCTGATCCTCGATACATCTTCTATCATCATATGTAATTAATTTTTAAAAATAGTCAACCAAATAGGAGCCTATTTGTGACCAGACACACACACAGACGTTCAGCTACACACACACACACACACACACACACACACACACACACACACACACACACACACACACACACACACACACACACACATATATATATATACAGAAACACGTGTAACTAAGCAGATAAAACGATAATAAATTAAAAAAAATAAAACACACACATTCATATATATATATATATATATATATATATATATATATATATATATATATAAGGTGGAACGATAAAATTGTAGTCCTAAAAAACGACGGCATGATTCCATTTCTGTTTGATGAACACTGACTTTTTTCTTTTGTTTATACAATCTACTTGATGTCCTGATGTGTATGAGTACCAAGAGCAATAAGAGCCTTCTATCATGTCTGGAAGTAACACAAGGTTAAACTAGCGAGACCGGAAGTACGCCGCTATAACACACATGCTCTCTACCGATCCAAGTAGTGAAAACAGAACCATTATGCATCGCTGAATCGGAACGAATCACAAGAATTTGACAGGGTGAAAAAAAAAGTTTCAGGCCATGGTTATGGTTTTTGTTTGGTCTCAAGTGAGAGCCACATTATGCCACTTCACATCTTAGAAGTCGGATGGAAAGTCAATAGCAAAGTGTACCTGGATGTGCTGACGTCTGTGGTGATCCGATGGTGCAATCAGGTGGGCGCTGGCAGACCCTGGATGGGGAAGCAGGACTCAGTGCCAGCCACAAGTGTAAAGAGACTCAGGCTTGGCTTCAAAAGGGGTACTGCGACTTGGTTATCTTATCTCACTGTCCTCTTCCTCTCTCGAGCTGAAAACGCTGGACTACTTCGTTCGGTTAAACGTGAGAACATCACCAACATGACCTCTCACAACACAAAAGCCAGCCTGATCGCTGAATATTCGCTGATCTCGGTGCTTGTGAAAAAGCATGGTCCCTGTTCTAGACCCGTATCGAGGCGGTGATTGATAGTAGATGTCAGCTTTAGTACACAATCAAATTACCTGACTCGATTTTGTCAGTAAAAGTTTTCATATAAAGCTGTAGTGTTGTTTTCTTTGGGGCGACAATTTTATCATTCCAATCTACATCTATCTATCTATCTATCTATCTATATCTATATATAAATATATGTGTGTGTGTGTGTGATGTGTGTGTGTGTTCTCGATGGTTCCATATCTGGCGATGATTACGCTACATTGTACTTACCATCAGTACTAATAGACTATTCTAAATTTGATTAATCGATGCACGAAATACTTTACATGCCGGTCAGATGATATCGATAAAGAAATCAGATTCAATATTCAATAAATAAAATTCTCTAATATAAGTATAAAAATAGCCACTTTTATTGTTATTTTCCATCCTATATCTTTGCAATTAATTGAAAAAGAGTTACGACGCGAAAGAATGGGTTATCTCCGTTGATCTGTTTTCTACACTTACAGGGGGTCACCGCAAAGGTTAGTTAATTCTGAAAAACATATTAAAAGACTCGCTGTTGCTAATAGAATTCTGGCTTTGGTATTGAGGTTATTGCATCTTTTTCGTACTTCCACCGATCTCATTTACAAACTGCGTATAGTTATTGAACGCACTCTTGGATCACCACATATTAAGTTATGGAGGATAAGGTTTATGATATACGTACACCGTTTGCGAAGATAACCGTGATCATGCAGTTGTTCTCTGCACCCGGATGTCTTGTTAGCGCAGTTTTGCCCCACATGCAGCACAATAATGATATATTTCTGTAGAAATTTTGATTGCTCTATACTTTTTATTAGCACGTTTCTCGATGTCTGAAAATTCAGTAATCGTTAATTGTAGTGCGGAAGTATTTCTTTTTAAATGTTCTTTTCGTGGTATTCTAACAGTAAATGAGATGTTTGGGAAGTCTGTAATTTTACATGCGGCATATATGACTGAACGAACAAATATAACACACTTCCTGCGTGGGTTGTTCTGGCTGAAGGCTTGCACGGGCTAACTAAGTTTAAATGAGATGGAAATTATTGCAAGTCGAAAGATGACGACATATTTGAGATCATATGAGATTGATCAATGTTATAAACTGTTTATTACTAATATCGAGTTTTAATCAGCAGATAAGCAGTTTTGTATTAATGTGTTCAACGGAATATAAGTTTGTCCAGAGAAATACAGTCTGACGCTTGGTATATGAAGAAAGAAAATATTTTCATTTTTATTGTGAGAAAATAAGTTTTTGCTGTCAATGTTTTCCGGGAATAAAACAAATATTTGAGCGCAGTCAAGCACCGTGCTTTAGATTGCGTTCTATTCGTAACTAGATTTGTCACGATTGTTGGTTGGTGGTTGGTTTTGTTTTACGGCATATCAACCATTTTCGGGTTATTTAATGCCGAATCCAAAGATTTTGAAGAAAACATTTTTAATAGAATATATTTGTTATTTTCAAGTCGGTTTCTATTTAACCCATAGTTGGAACCCTAACAGGTACTACCACTCCGGGTCAGAGTGAACCTGGGAGCAATGGTAATTAAAGGGTGGCTCCACACTCCCCAAAGCCCACAAGCTGAGGCCTCACCACTGGATATAGTTTAAGGTCATATCCAGGACACCCATTTAGGAACTTTTACCCTCTGCAGGGGGGGCAGTCGGTGTATTCTAATGCCCCACCTACAGGGCCAGCCACGATTGTATTCAATATAATCCGTAGTGTGTTAATCAATTCAATTAATAATCCTTTGTCTAATCTATAAATTTATTGGTGCAACTACATTATAATCGCGGAATTCGGAAGTTTTAAGATTGAATTTGCTTAATTTTTATATTACAATAATGCATATTCCAAAAATTACGATAAAAGTTAGGGAGGACAACATTATTAAATAAAATAGGTTTGACAAGTATTAACGAATATAAACGGTTTGGCTAAAAAATACCGAAGAGTTGTAAGTGGAAGAAAAATAGTGTGCAGTTCTTTATTCTAAAAATAAATTGTGCCTTAATAATCATAAATGCTTTGTTTTTATCATAACGGGGTTACTTCCCTTATGCCATGCATACCTAAAGAAATATGGTGAGTGTTTTTTTACAGTAAAGATCGAAAACTCGTGTTATTTTTTAGTAACATTTAAGTACTTCTGACATGTTACATAAGTAGATATCATTGCTTTTTAAATTGACACAAAAAGTCAGTGGATAAAATATTTTTTTTTATTTTAAGTCGATTTTTTTCGTTTCCGAATTTTGCTATTATAGTGTATTTGTAGAAATATAGTTTTCTGAAAAAAAAATACCACCGACAGTAAAGCTAAAATCTACTTTCTAATCTCTTTAGCACGGCAACCAAGTACTTGGGTATTAAATACGATAATACGAGAGCCACATCCCGTTGCAACTAGTTGTTGTCTACGTCTGTCAGCTATTTTTTTTTCATCGACAATTCTATCGACGTCATTACTGGCAGGATTGCTGTATAAAATGAACGACAAACAGATTTTCTTATAAAATATAAAATCATTTATGTTAACACTTGAAACATCATTTTATCAGGTTGACAAAAATGTTCTTGCGGTTTTTAACTTTTAAATTCAGATGAACATATTTCGTCACAAAGCAAAATTTTTTTGATCGAAATAAGCACCATCAAAATGAAAACACTTTTGCCAACGGTAATGTAAAAGTTTTGGGTTTTTGATATCACTTAGGATTTTAAAGTATTTTTCACGAAGAAACCTGTGGAGATGCTTGAAAAATTGTAATCGACAGTTGAGAGGTCTGGAGAGTATGGCGGATGAAGCAAAGTTTCATAGGCTTATTCGTTCAATTACTGCAAGCTCGGTTTTGTTTCGAGCGGCCTGGAATTGTCGTGGAGGAGAATTGAGTCTTTTTTGTTGATCAATGCGGGGTGTTGTTATCGAAATTTCTGATGCATTTCATCCAATTTTTTGACAGTACCTTTTCGCCGTAATGGTTTCGCCTGCATTCAAAAAAACTAATGAATGAGACCGATCGCACACCATCAAACAGTCGATATGACCTTTTATAAAACTCTGGCTTCGGGAAGTATCGTGGAGTATAGTCGGCGTCTAACCGCTGATCTGAGCGTCACCAGTTGTCGTAAATAACCCACTTTTCATCGCAAGTCACAACCCTGTAAGAAATGGGTCGTTCTTGGTGCGTAAAAGAAGATGTCACTTCATAAGGGCGTTCCTTTCGGTTGTCGTTCAATTCGTCAGTTACCCATTTACCAAGTCTTTTGTCTTTCCAGTCTCTCTCAAGTGGCTGGAAATCATCGTGTACGTTACGCCCACTTCAGCAGCAATTTCTACGTGGAGTAGCTTTGACTAAGGCTCTTAATTGATCGTTGTCACCACCCAATGTCCGACCACTACACGCATTATTTTCAAGAATCTCGTCACCACTACGAACTTCGTAGATATCACGAGTTGTTTCAGATGCTTTCCAGCCTAACTCTAATTGAAGCAGGAGATGTTCGAATTTGCTTTTTTCAACGTTCTGAAAAGAAAACACAATTGTTTTAAACGGTTAAAATTTAAACGATTAGATAGAGCGAAAAGGCTCTTTATTATGATATATAATGATATATAATGATATTTAAGGTAGGGCATTATAACAAAAATTCATTTGAAAATACATCATTTGAAATCAAAATAAAAAATTCCGCAAGAACTTTTTCCTCAAACTCGGGATGCGTTCTCAACAAAGTGGAGAATCTAACTTTTTTCACCCCTCTTCACCGGTCTTCCGTACCAGCTAAATTACAATTGTTCCCTCGTGGTAAAACACGAGATAGATAGACAGATCGATAGATCGATAGATAGATAGATAGATCGATAGATAGATAGATACATAGATAGGCAGATCGATAGATAGATAGATAAATAGATAGATAGATAGTTAGACAGATCGATAGATAAATAGATAGATAGATAGATAGATCGATCGATAGATAGATAGATAAATAGATAGATAGATAGACAGATCGATAGATAGATAGATAAATAGATAGATAGACAGATCGATAGATAGATAGACAGATATATATATAGATAGATAGACTGATCGATAGATAGATGGATAGACAGATCGATAGATCGATAGATAGATAGATAGATAGATAGATTGATAGATAGAGATTTAAAAAAAAGGAACACATGACGAGAAACACGAACACATATTTTGTTATTAAATCACAAAATCTTGTTAAATGAAACCTTTTTACAGGCCCGTATCATAAAGTTTTATTTGACCTTTTACAATATAAATGGTTTCGATTTTCTTAACATATTGTCCGCCTGATTAAATCGAAGTGTTGCAGTATTTGTTATATTTAACTAACACTTTTTTTTCGCCTGTACTAGTCTTTTTCGAAAATTACTATCGTTTATAAGACTTTTAAATGTGGAGAGATCTAAGGCTTTTACGCTGAAGTGATTTTTATAATTGTTTCAAAATTACGTTTCTTTTTATGAATTATGCAATATTCTTCATGAATATTAGCAGAAAATACAGCGTGAAATGATAAAATTGTCCCCCGAAAGAAAACAACAATAAAGCTTTATTTGAAAACTTTTATAAAAAAAATATCAAATCAGGTAACTTGATTATGTAGTAGAGCTGACATCTATTCAATATAGCCGCCTCGATACAGGTCAACTGGGAGAATACCTTTTCCACAAGCGCCAGCGGGAACTCGGTGAATATTTGGCGGATTGTGGCGATCAGGCTGGCTTTAGTGTTGTGAAAGGTCATGTTGGTGATGTTCTCAACGTATGACCAAAGGAAGTAGTCCAGCCAGTCCAGTCGTTGTATAACCCTTTCTCCCTCGCAAGGGTCGCGCGCGCACGGTGAAAAACGGCGCGCACTAACCCTAAGGACGGTTGGCTATATTTTCGCTCCTTCGAGCCTCGGACCCTGTGCAAGCATCCGTCTCTCTCCCTCTCTCTGAATCTCTCCGAATTGGACGTTGGTATCTTGCCGTCTAGTGTCGTAACGCCCAGTCGGGAATTCTTGGTAATTTCTGTCGTGATCGTCCCCCCTCGTCGGTGGCCGTCCTCCCTCTGTCTGCAACGGCTGGAAAGTCAAGTTGGTTATGCTGAAATCGAAGGGCAGTCTTCACAAGTATAAATGGAAACAATCAACAACGATGAGGATGGTTTTAGGCTGTTCATTTAGTGATTCGGTATACATTAAGGCTCGGCTCGTCACTTATACTTTCGTCAGGCTTGGAATGCAACCCCCACAGTGTATTTAAACAAAAACTCCAAGTGGCGGTCTTGTTAGTTCTCTTCGTCTCAATTAGAAGAGGCTGGCAGCACGCGTGGCTTCCCAACTTCTCTGTTCGACAGACTGTCCGATTCTTTCTTGTCGTCTATTTCCGCAGTAGTTTTATTAAACGTCATCCTCCCCTTCCTTCTGTAGTCGACCCAATCTCTCTATTCGACGGGTAATCATAATTATTTCTCTCTCTCTCTCTCTCTCTCTCCTTCCCAACCGACCCCCTCTCGTTTCAATTCCGAGAATTAGTTAACTGTCTAGGCATTTAACCAATTTGTTCCCTTAAAATTAGAATGACTAATTCAATTGTTTTCGGGGTTTGTTCTTTCTCTCTCATCACCTCCAACTTGTTGGTTTAAGTGAATCATGTTATCATTTACACTCGGATCGTCGACTTTACTCGTCGACCCTTCCCAGACCTCCTTGCGTTTTCCTCGCCAACCCGACATCTGGCTTATCTTTAATCTGGCAATTTTGAACTCCAAATAATTTACTTGTCACCCGATGACAATTCGTTGGTTTCTCACGAGATGGGACTGAGACCTCTCGCCCAGCTCCATCCCACTCACCCTCAACCTAGGAAGCAAGGTTATCTGGTGTCGCCCTGCTTCGTTACAGTTGCACCCCTTTTTAAAGTCAAGCCTGAGTCTCTTAGGATTTGTGGGTGGTCACCGAGGCCTGCTGCAACACTCAGGGTGTGCCGGCATCCACTCGATTGCACCAAGGGATCACCACACGTTTATACGCGTCCAAGTACAATTTGCTGTTGACTTTTACGTCGACTTCGAAGATGTGAGGTGGCCTGATGTGGCCCTCACTTGAAACCACAACAAAAACTATAACGGTGACTGGAAACTTTGTTTTCATCGTTCTGGGCACGCCCCTGCTATTCGTAGCGACACAGCAATGTATTTTGAGTCATGATAGAAGGTTCCTATCGCTCTTAAGATTTGTAAACAACTAGTTGATGGTTTGTAACAATAAAGAAAGCCGGCTTTTATCAAATGGAAATGGAATCATGTCGTATTTTCTAGGGCAACGTTTTTATTGTTTCACCCTGTAACGAAAAGAAATCAGAGAAAAAAAATCAATATTCTAGTTTGGGTGGAACAATAAAAGATTTGCGAGTTTTAACATTTTTTATATTTCTCAGATTTCCCCATATATTCTCATGCATTTTCATTGTATTTTAAAACATATATAAAAACTAAAGAAAGTGATATTTTAAAAATCGAAAATTCACGTGAACGCGAAGTGTACAATTCTCGCGTGCGTTTACAGATTTGATTTTTCGATAATGAGCTGTTTTTGTTTTGTTTTGAAAGATACGGATGCTGTTTATCATTTATATATGGACCCTTGTTCGGGATATGTACAATAAAGAAACAGAATCGTAAATGATGGTAACTACAGTTTTTTATGGCAATCGCTAGAGACAATGCATGAAGTCACTTGATGTAAGGAAGTAACAAGAACGAAAGATGATAATCGCAAAGACAGCAGATGCCTTTTGATCTTAGTCTTAAAATGACCAAGGTATTCGTAGAAAAAAAACAGTAAACAGGAAGGGAGTTCCACAACTTACTATCCTTGGTAAGAAATTACGGAATAGAAACTTTTAGGGATTTGGTACGTTTATTCTTATATTTCCTGTAGCTTTTAAATTTGTTGGTAAAATGAATAATTGACATTTGCAGTATTTTTTTATACATATTTTATTTGTTTAATGCATAATTTATTTGATGTATTGCATTGTGCTATTCGTTTTTTTTTTTCGAAAGAGAAGGATGTTTTAATATGTCAGATATTGAACGAAAATCACGAAAGCTATACTGGATATATACCAAAATAGACCCAGATTTTCAAAGAGAAAACATTTCAGTTAACCAATCTTTGAAATTTTTTGCTAATAAGTGAGAGAAAACAAGCAGACCGGGGTTTAGTTGAGTCAAACCGATCAGCAGCAGGTTTAAATATAGGCACATGAGAGATAATAAAAGAGTCAAACGAGATGGAACAAAGAAAGCAGGGAATAACAAAGACAATTTTGAAAAATACATGGTATAGTATATATAGAAAAGACTGAGGCTAGCAACACCATATATGTGAGATAGAGGTTGAAGTGGAGAAGAACACTTTGAACCAATCAAATGACAGATACATTTCTGCAATTTATCATCTGGGACTAACATTCACACGCCCAAATATGACAACAGTGCTCCATATTTGATCTGATATAAGATTAGTAAAGACAGAGAACGCCTCGAGTGTGGGATTGCGTAGTCCTTGCTACACAATTACACGCGCAGCTGCCTTTACAAGGGGTATTATTTGTCTTTAAAGACTGGACGCATATAAGTTTTAAACCACAGACATTTATTTACAGTTACTTTCCAGATTAACGCCTTGTATCTCGTTCAAAAGTCTTCTCGCACTCCAATTCGTTTAAGTAAAACAAAACTCTGCCGTGTAGAACACGTTGAAATCTGTCTTTCTACGGTCATGTTTAGGATTTGTCTTTCTTTATCGCTCTTGGCCTACATTTGTATCTCTGTCTTCTTTAACCGAATGGGTCCACATTTTTCTCTTTTTATAATGTTTTCCTTTCTTCCTTTCCGTAAAATCACTTCGCACATGGCTCTGTTACTGCCGCTGCAATATGTGCGTTACATAAGGACCACATGGTTTTATATAAAAATAATTAAAAAAAATAATTAAGAGATTTCTCATTTTAAAATATATTTTGCTTTCCACTTGATGGGCTCAGCTAAAACGGCGTAGTGTGTAGCAAACTCAAATTACTTTATATAAAAACAAGCACGCTTGTCAGCAATAGTTACCTTAAGTGACATTAAATAGCTTTTAAGATATGGGTCACCAAAATCAAAGAAACTAATAACCATACTTTACTATGGGAATACTTTTAAGGGGTATTATTCCTACAGGAATAAATTAATGTTAGAAGTTATAAATAACTCAGAGATTTCCGTGTTTTTTTTTTTTAATTTTTCCTTTAAAAATCGGATGTACTGAAACTGGGGTCACGTGAGTCACTCTATACAAATAAAATATACTCTCGAGTTTTTTTGTGTTTCACTTTTATCCTCTACGGTTGAGGTCGATAAACGTTTGAATGAATCACAAAAAAACACCTTATAACAATTTTGAAAAAAAAAAACATGCCATAATGGTATTTATAGAAAAGACCAAGATTAGCAATATCATATCCGTGAGATAGAGGTCGAAGTGGATAGAAAATGTTTTAAATGAATCAAATGACAGTTACACTTCTGCAGTTTAACAACATAGACAGATATTCACCAACGTAAATATGAGAACAGTTCTCCATACATAATCTGATAGTAGATTTGTCGAGATAGAGAATCACCTCAAGTGTGAGAAAGTATTTAGAGTGACACGAACAATCGATCATACAAGAAGAAAAAAGAGCAATCAATTGAATATATGAAATCCAATGATGTTTAATAAGAAAGAAAAAAAAACAAGGACTTTAAGAGTCGATTTTAGATCGAGCTTTGAGCCATCTATAAGACGAACATGGACAAGATTACGACTAAAAAACAATATCTGAATCTTAAAAGTATTAAATGAAACAAAACATTTGTTACCATAAGCCATGATTGAACTAAAATCAACTTCGAGATAAGCTGCATTTTT
The DNA here is from genome assembly GCF_053919585.1 of Euprymna scolopes. Classification (NCBI taxonomy): domain Eukaryota; kingdom Metazoa; phylum Mollusca; class Cephalopoda; order Sepiida; family Sepiolidae; genus Euprymna; species Euprymna scolopes. Next base: position 35,881,956 of record NC_136519.1, read on the forward strand.
CACCTGATTCGAGGAAGCTGGACGAGAAGCAATACCAGAATAAACGATGGTGTCATCAATATTAATGTTAATTTTTTTATTACATTTTCACCCCAAACAAGGCACGTTGCCACTTTGATGTAGGCGGCTACTATCAAGGGCAAAAGCTACAGGGGTACTATTATTCCTACAGGAATAAATTAATGTTAGAAGTTATAAATAACTCAGAGATTTCCGTGTTTTTTTTTTTAAGCAAGATGTCGGTTCACGTTACACTTGAACTTCTGCATGTCAGTACAGTTCGGAAGCCAGGGCCCGGAAGGGGATTCCAGAGTCTAGTGGTTCTGGGGAAGAAACTACTGAAGTAGAAGGCTCTCTTACATTTAGGGATCTCTACTGTGAAGGGGTCGCATTTAGCTTCTTGTCGGGTTTGTCGGGGGTATTTACGTCGAGGGTGTACAAGTGCTTGCAGTTCGTCAGAGCATTCACCGTTAAAGTACTTGTAGAACAGGCAGAGGGATGCAACACTCCGTCGATGGGGCAGAGGCTTATGGTTAGATGACAGTTCAGGACCTATCATGTTGGCAACTCTCTTTTGAACCTTGTCTTGGAGCGAGAGACTAGTAGCAGATGCACCAACCCATTCCCTCCCAAGTAATTTATTTAGAGAAGCATCAGTATTGGAATAAGAAGAGGACCTTAAGGAGTCGTGGTATTCATAAAAAAAGATACAATTTCAAAATTATTCGTAAGCGTCGATCAGAAAATAATGTCAAGAACTTTATTACCAATAGCATAACGTTGACGTTTATGTAAAACATCAAGGCCCCACACGTTTACAAACGCCCTCAAAATGTTAATTCTTCAGAATTATCAATGAAACGATAAATCCATTCGGTTACAACAATTATTTGATCAGCGGTTGAACGAAAACCAGGAGAGCTATACCGAACAGAACTATGTAGGTCTAGGTTGTCCAGATACTTAACAAGCTTTCAGTTGACCAATCTCTAAAAATCGCTGATAATAACAGAGTTCAAACAAACAGAACGATTTTAGTTGTGTCAAACCGATTAGCAGCAGTTTTAAAGATAGTGACAATCAGCCTTTTTGTTGTTTTTGGGAGGGATGATTAATTGAAGACTTAACAGAGAAATTAAGCTCTCTACCACAAATAGCAATCGCCAACTACTCTTTATCTGAAAATACATCTTTTAATCTACTTGGCCTAACGTTCACAGGAAACATGAGTAGAAAAAATGACATTGAGAGCATTACCAGAAACGCTGCGAAAAAGGTAGGTTCTCTCTACCGTGCTAGAAAGCTAATAACGCCCGAAAGTATCCTGTACCTCTATAAGGCCACCATTCGCTCATGTATGGAGTATTGTTACTATCTGTTTATCCACCGCATTCTTTCATTGATTGTTTTAAGTTAACCTAAATATATTACTAAACATTCCGTTCTATCAAAGCATTCTCTCTGTATCCTTTTTCTACATAGTAGTAATGTTCATTATCTAACATTTTGCTTTTTTATAATAATTGTCGATTTTCATAAATCCGCTATCACCAAGCATCTTAATATGACCTCCACACAATCTTATAATAGTGGTTATATAGCGTCTCTTATTGATCGTCTATTTTGTTTAGTGTTCTGGTTGTTATGGTAACAGCCTAGACGGTAGAGTTATTTCCCCCTTGACTGTGCATTTTTTCTCTCTCGGGGTTCTTCAGCTGTCATTCGCTTGTCATAATAACGATACCGACTGAAAGAGAATTAACATGCACACAAAGCTTAGACGTAACTCAGCATACCAAATCAAGACGTAAGACACGCTGGCTTTTTATATAAAATATATTTTGTTTTGAAATTATTTTTTCTCGTTCTTGTACATCGAGATATTTATTAGTTCAAAATTTAACAGTGTGGCTTACTGTCGTTTCAGTGATGGAGAGGGGGTGAAAACGTTATGCTCTCGACAACGCAGGTCTCCTATCGGCGTCTCTCTCTTCTCTACCTCCCTCCTTCTCTACCTCGTCTTCTTCTGTTTCTCCTCTCTCTGCTCTCTTCTCTTCTGCTGGTCTGCTGGACTCAAAAAATCACCTCTTATATTAGCATGGGTTTTTTGCTTGTTTTTTTCCACGCCACGCTACCTGTCGATCACTCTGCTCGATAATAGAGCACGCGTCTCCTGGTCACGTTTTGATAATCTTTTCGCCGCATCTTGACCGAGAGACATCGCGACCCATTTCTCTTCAGCTGACCGACTATTGACTTTATTTATACATGCGAATCCATTTCTCATGCTAACTTCATATACATTCCAAACTTACAAGGATGTCACGTTTCCTTGATTTGTAAATAAAAAAAAAATCGTCGTCCTATTTCTCTGTTTACGACGTAATTATTTTTTCGTTTCGACTGGTGGACAATCGATTATTCGATGCCCACCTTTCCAATCTTTTATTATCTTTTTTTTAAAAGAAGTTTTTTTTCTTTTCAGTTATGTATCGGATGGTTCCAGCCATCCATTACATAACACCTCTCCATTAACCATTTTTTTTCAATCCTGTTTCGTCTGTCGGTCTATCGATATTTCCAATACAATGTTCTAAATGTCACAATTCTTTCGATGGATTCCATACAAACATAACAAAAAATTAAAAAAAAAATAATAACCAAAAAATAATTAAAAAAAATAGCAACACAAGAAAGCACAAGGTCTCCCTTCGGCATAAGTGCATCGTCCGCACTTAACAGCGAAATATACGCTGAAACTTTACTCGTTTTACCGAATTGGTCGATTTGTCCAATATTTTCCACTACCTCGGCCCTTTAATTAATTGACTAATTAATTAAATGTGAGACTAACATTTTAATTACTTTTTTAAAATGTGGGCAGCATATCGTACAAAATTTCGACCAGAACGCCAGGATCCTAAATGTTGGTGCAAACTCCGAACTCCCATAATAAGGATTTTGCCTAAAATCGACAGAGTAACATTCTTAACCAGTCCAAACATCCTGTTCCGCGCTCCCGACCCGCAGCTTGATTATAATTTGAGTTCCCAACCCTTGTGCTAGCCCTAACTACGATTGGCTGGTCCCTATTATCATAATCAACACCGCACGACCTGCGCACTAAGTTTAATATATCGTCCTCCGATATTTCATTAATTTCCTTAGCCATTTCAGCCGTCATGCTGCGTGTTATTATTTTCCGTTCCATCAACGGGACTCTGTTTTCCTGACTTGGGAATTTCCGTTGATGGCGATAGCTCTGTTGGGGATAATTTTCTTCCTCCCTACTAGAGGATTCCCTATCGGTACTACTATCCTCTACCGGTGCTGACAGGGTAGTTTTTCTACAGGCCTCTTGCTCGTTGGGGATATCCCATTCCTCCAGTTCTGCTTTTTGGAGGTGTTCCCCATGGGCTTTCGTTACTGCCCCTGTCAGTTGACTCCTAATCCTATACGAGACTGGCCCCGTCTTCTCTATGACTACATAATATGGAGACCATCTTACGTCTAGCTTTCCCTTTTTCCTATTATTTTTATAATAAACTAAATCGCCAACTTGAAAATCGACTGCGTTCGTTTTCTCGTTGGCCCTATCTATCATTTTCTTCCTGGCTCTCTTTACATTGTTTCTGACTAATATAAAGTTTCGATGCATGTCCTGCAGAGCGATCTCATGATCCTCTTCCCCGTAGTAAATTCTACGCGGCCTCAGTATGTTGTCTAACGGCAAGACAACGTCTCTATTATAGAGCAAGTAATAGGGGGTGTACTTCGTTGTTTCGTTGACATTAAACCTTACAGCAGCCAGCATCTGATTCAAGTACATGTCCCACGAACGGTCATTGTCCCCTATTTTCTTTGCTAGTACGTCATGCATCGTCCTATGGAATCTTTCTATTTTCCCGTTACTTTGCGGGTGGTAAAATGAGGTGGTCACGTGATCAACATTAAGCTCTTCTAACGCCCTTTTCATGATCCCATTGACGTTCTCCGGTCCATTATCCGTAAGTAACTGCAATGGTGCACCAAATCTGGAAAATATTTCCTCAATTAAGAGATGCACCACTATCTCTGCCTTTTTATTAGGCACAGCGAAAGCCTCAGGCCAACCCCTATACATGTCGATGAACGTGACTATGTATTGATTGCCTGACAAAGTCCTCGGATAGGGTCCGTAAATATCCAATGCAATCTTAGCAAAAGAAAAAGAAGGCATGTCGGTCTCCTGCATTTGCGGTTGTTGCTTCCTCAAATTTCTGGTCTGGCATCGGACGCATTTCCCTATGTGTTCCAGCCATCCATTACATAACAGTGTCGCCTATTCCTTAGAGGTGGTTTGTAAATTTTCAAAATTCCATTACCTGCATAATGAAGGGCGCTTTTGGATAATTCGTCACTGGTCTAAGAGAGATAAATCCATTTTACTAAGAGGCCTATTCACTTTTCCATGCGAGAGTTTAGGGTGGTAAAACACACACTAAACGTTTAACATTTTTTTCGTACACTTTACGGAAGCAAAATCTAATGAATTAATCTAAATTTTCCGTGCAGAAACTCGATGACTTTTACAATTCGTGACGATTCTTTTCTCTTATTTTTTTTCACTTAATTTTCTGCATTCAGTTTTAGACATTTATTTCAATTCTGCTTTGCTCTTATCGATTAATTAGAAACATATTGTGTTAGCAAAAATTAGGTACTGTAAGTAACTTGAAATATTCTCTACAGTAAAAGGCGATTGTTTACGCAGAAAAACGGGGAAGTTTATACTATTGTCTTAAGTTCTAATTCGCTTTCACCTTCACCTTCTGACGGCATCCACCTGGGATCACCATACGTTTACGCACGTCCAGGTACACTTTGCTGTTGACTTTCAAGTCGACTTCGAAGATGTGAGGTGGTGTGATGTGACCCTCACTTGAAACCACACCAAAGACAATAACTTCGTTTTTCCATCTGCACTAAGTAATGACTCGAAACGGATCGCTATTTTTAATTACATAAAAATGCCTTATAAACCATCGGTATACGAATTAATACTCTAAAAAAACAATAACCGGTCAGATGATTACATTGCAAATTTCTAGAAGCAAAGGTGTTATCTATTTTCTCTAGCGTGAATAAGAAACACATAGTTTCATATCTATATACGGTATGATCACATTTGACACACCGGTTCCCATCAGATCATCGAAGTTAAGCCACGATAAGCATAGGCAGTACCAGATGGGTGACCATTTGAGACTTTCAGATGTTGTATGTGTTCTCCGCTTATCTCGGCATTGTTTCCAGTCGTCCTGGACTTCTCCCATCCACTGAGGCCCTGTTGGTGGGGCATTAGAATACACCGACTGCCCCCCTGCAGAGGGTAAAAGTCCCTCAATGGGTGTCCTGGATATGACCTTAAACTATATCCAGTGGTGAGGCCCCAGCTTACGGGCTTTGGGGAGTGTGGAGCCACCCTTTAATTACCATTGCTCCCAGGTCTACTCTGATCCGGAGTGGTAGTACCTGTTATGGTTCCAACTATGGGTTAAATAGAAACCGACTTGAAAACAACAAATATATTCTATGAAAAAAATTTTCTTCAAAATCTTTGGATTCGGCATTAAATGACCCGAAAAGGGTTGATATGCCGTAAAACAAAAACAACCAACCAACCAACCCATCCACTGATCTTAAGTAGTGCCGATTCAGGAGAGGTGTAGTTGGAGATTGCGCAATCCTTGTTACACAATTACACACGCAGCTGCCCTTACAAGGGGTGTACTTTGTCTTTCGAGACTGAACGCATCTGAGTTTCATATCTATCGATTTTTGTTAAAATTATACAGATTTATCAGTTTCTGCGACTATCTTAGATTTAACATTCGTGTCTATTACCTGTTGTCGGCTTTATTGATTAATACGGAATCGCTTCAACAACACAATAAAAGTCCAGATGATTTAATTAGACAATACTAAAATCTACAATTACTTCCCATTTTCTTCGCCCGGTCGTGGATCACTGTACACTATTCTATCTTTATTTTACGGTGTTGTTATGTGTAAACACTCGCGACCCACACGTTGTATGCAGACAGTCGCAAGAAAATAAAAACAAGAAAACAATTCGATTCACCCCCCTTTTTTTCAATGAAACAACAGACATTTATTTACAGGTACTTTCCAGATTAACTAGGGCTGGGAGAACAGCATATTCTTTTCATTATTTGACTCTCGAATATGTATTCGTTGATATCTTATATGCTTTTATAGAGTGATGTGGTTTTCTGTTGATTAACTGTGTCTGTGTCTGATATTTACTGGAGAGTCAAAACAATGAAAAGAATATGCTGTTGTCATAGCCCTAGTCATAACTAATAAACTTAATAAGGTTATTAAGAGTGCTCGATAAATAAGCAAGGTATATTTTTATTGATATAAGCAGATTTATATGGTCGCGATACTGGCCATGCTAATGTTTCGGACTAAAAACTAATGGTCGGTTAAAACCAAAACTCCCCGTCAGACGACTTAATAAATGGTTGCGTTGCTTTCCAAAGAATAAACCAGTATTCAAATCTCTCATAGATATATATCTATATATCTATAAAAGTGAACGTGTCTGTCTGTCTGTCTGTCTGTGTACATTTCCCTACGCAATAACTCTGTCAATTTTTAGTCTATAGACTCGAAATTTGAAATACCGGGTACTGAGATTTGGGAAAATCGATGTGACGGGTGTCAGCCAGAAATTTGGCTGTTAAGGGGTCAAATTTAAACGATTTGACCTTTTAGAACTCTACCAAACTCCTCCGACAATTTTGGGTCTAGACACTTGAAATTTTAGATATAGCTTCCTTGAACCTGGATCTAACTTCATAAACTGATTTGAACCCGAAACTATAAATTTTAAGGGGTCATAATAGGGGTCAAAGTTTTAAAAAATTAACCATTTTTTTTTGTTTTTTTTTGCTTTTTTTTTGCACAGCATACACCTCCAAACACCCGAGCAACGCCGGGCACCCCTGCTAGTATATATATATATATGATATGAAACCAAGAATGTAAGTGACCAATAGCAAGTTTTCCAGCAGGGGATGGGGACATACCCTCTTCCACTCCTCCCCTTCTAAACCAAGTCAAATGATAAAAAATAAGGGATAAAACTCTAATCAAGTTTGGATTAAAAGGAAATATTAAAAAAAACTGTCTTTTCAGAAATCAAAGAAAAAAAGCCTTGTATCTCTTGTAAAAGTCTTCTACTAGTCAAATTTGTTTAAGTAAAACAAAACTCTGCCGTGTCGAACACGTTGTACTCTGTCTTTCTACCATCATGTTTAGGATTTGTCTTTCTCTGTCGCTTTTGGCCTATATTTGTAACACGTCTATCTCTGTCTTCTTTAACCGCAAGGGCCCACATTTTTCTCTTTTTATAATGTTCCTTTCTTTCTTTGCTCACATGACTCGGTCATTGGCATTCAACTGCTGTTGCTGCCATACGTGCGTCCACGATCTGTTACATAACGACCACATGATTTTATATAAAAATAAAAATAACACAACAGATTTCTCATTTTAAAATATATTTTGCTTGCCACTTGATGAGCTCAGCTAAAACGGCTCAAATATACTTTATATGACAACAAATACGCCTGCATGTAACAGTTACCTTAACAGACATTAAATAGCTTTTACGATATGCGTTAGCAGAATTAAATAAACTGATGATTATATTTTAATCTAGGAATACTTTTAAAGGGTATTATGTCTACGGGAATAAATTAATGCTGGAAGTTATAAATAACTCAGAGATTTTCGTGTTTTTTTCACTTGTTCCTTTTAAAAATCGGATGTACTGAAGCTTCCTCTCGTTGTGGTAGCCAGTGTTTGTTGAAGGTTGTTTACACCGAAGCTCGTGGACATTACTCAGTTCGTCTGTTGGTATTTAATTCACTTATTCTAGTTAAAGACTGGTCGACTTTTGGCCTTCTGTAGATCTCGATACAGGATGCACGTAGTTCCATAATCTATTTTTATGTACAGAATTTTATTTGGCGAGAGAAAATAATTACATCAATGCGAATGAAAGGAGAGGGGCAAACGAACGTAGAAATATATTATTATCATCCCTTTCTTCATCCGTTCATTTAACTTATTTTTTCCTCTTCTATATTTTCACTTTTTTCTATTATTTTCTGGAAATTGTTGAAATTATTTTATGCCTGAATATACGTCGGCCATGCGATAAAAGAATCATTAATTTCAGTATTTTCTCAACTTTACAAGCCACAACTAAATGGTTTTCATGATACTCACCTAACAATGCTTATTTTCATGAAATTCGGTATGTGTATATATTTTTATATATTTGCATTAATAATCATTTGAACTTGTAACATTGGTCAACGACAAAGGTGTTGTTGCATTCTTTCAGCTGATTTTGGATGAATCTAATATGCTGATTCCAAAAATCACTCGCTTAAGCTCAATCGGGTCAAGTTATTTAACTATTGCCACCTGCATATTTTTATGCTTTTGTTTACATGCTCGCATGTGTGGAGCATTATTTTGGAAAAAGTTGGGAGAGATAAAATGCTATGCGTTTATTGGAAATAATTATTTTAATGACAAGAAGTATTCAGGTCGATCGTTCTGGGTGATTATGTCGAAAAGGGGCCAGGTTTAAGTAATAAAACTTCTAAATATTCCAAAAATTAGGATGTCAGCGTACACGGTACAGTTATGGTCTGTGCGAAGGAAATATGTGCCTTGCAAACAAAGGAACGCCAAAAACGATCCTCACGTGGACAGAAACAGAATACACTTCCCCCTTCCCCCTACACAACAAGCTTAGCTTAATCGAGCAAGACACCAAGGCTCTTGACACAGAGGCGTCACTTACCTGTGCCAGGTTTTTACGCAGTAGATCATGGAGAAGTTGAAAACTGGAATATCTGACGGTCGTCAGATCCGCTAGCCTATCAGAGATCCAAAGTTCGAGAACTCAATGATATAAATTGATGCGCAAACGTGTAAGTTACTTGTTCTCGTAGCGAAAAACTTTCTTGGCAACAATAAGGCCAAAAACCAGGCGGAATTTGTCGACAACATGCTGATTGCTTTGAAAAATCCGAGTTGCAACATAAGCGTCAAGACGAAATACTTATTTTCACATATATGCCGGTTTCCTGAGATCCTTGGTTCAATGAGTAACGAGCAGGGGAGAGATTTCATCAGAACCTGAATAAGATGGAGATCAGATATCAGGGTAGGTGAGACCCAGTGATGATGGCTAACGACAGTTGGGATATGGAGAGAGACCTCCCTCCCGCTGAACCTTCCAGGAGCTCGAAGAAAAAGAAGCCCTGAAGTTCAAACACTGATGAAGCAACGCGAAATATACGTGTACTGATCTTCATCGATATTTACAAATCAGTAAACAGTAATCGATGTTCTTATCAGGTAATGAATATAAGTTGTTGCCAAAGTAGCATTTCTCTTAAAACATTTTTGGGATATTATGTGTTAGTAATTATCAGCATATAATACTGCAAAAATTCAATCAGTTTTATCACTAGATTTATTTGTTTTTTTTTTTAAATCAACTTAGCATAAAATCCTAAAGTGATAGAGAAAAACGGATGTAATTTTCCGATTCAGCAGTGAAAAAGTGCTTTAAATCAGTTGTGAAAACCTAAACTACATTCCAAAATTGATATTGCCCAATGTAATAGATCGTTATGAATTTTGGTAAATGATTACTAGGTCTAGGACAACAGCATATTCTTTTCCTTGTTTTGATTCTCAGGTATATATCCATTCATCTCTTATATGTTTCATCTAGCGTTATGTGATCCTCGGTTGACTTATTGTGTCTAACTGTGTCGGATATATACTCGAGAGTCAAAACAATGAAAAGAATATGCTGTTGTCATGGGCCTAATAATTACCATACATAAGGTTGCATGATGTGACCTTCGTTCTATTTTCTTGACCTCCAGTTATTTTGTTTTTAATCTGTACTTTTCATGAGTAATTTTCTTGAAAAAGAGTGAAGGATTACTGTTTTTTTACATTTGAACCTATCCATTTTATACTAATCTTACACATGTTTTTGACCTTGAAGTTGTATTTTTGTTTTCATTTGACCTTGAAGGAGTATTTTTGTTTTTGTGTTTAGTTCTTTATATTAAGTGGTTCGATGGTTTTCTGGAGTGATTTCCATAGAATATATCAATTCACCTTAATATCAGCATATACCAATTACATCACCGATAGAGACATACGTTATCTCGCATTGTTTATAAGAAGGAGAGAGAAAGAGAAAGGAAGGGAGAGGGAGACGGAGATGGATGAGGAGATATGAGAATGGATTTGTGAATTGTTTTCCCCTTAAGTGCATTGGGTTTGTAACCAACATTTGTCTCAAATATATCGTTTACAAGTCCAAATGGAAGGAGACCATAAACAACTTCTGCGTAAATGATGTCAGATCTTTGAGGTCATATTTAAACTTTAGAGCCGTCAATCCTTCCACTAGTTTTCCAACTTCAATTCTTTTCCACCAAAAAATAAGCGCCCACTCCTATCCCGGATCGTTTTTATTGATACGTTTTTTTTTTTAAATATTAATTCGTTTTTTAGTGATATAAAAGAAATGAGATTCTTTGGTAAAATGAAGAAACTTTCTGATGTTTGTTAAATTTCGACTATAAGTATTAGACATCAACTGGTAAATATTCCCCAGTTTCTACAAGATGTTTTAATATGGATAATTTGGTTGCATAAGATAACAAAAATACTTCTGCTTTGAAAAGTCAGGTAATTCAGATTTTACTAGAAATATTAGTAGACACCAGTTAAATAAATTTTCTGAATGTCATTTTCGTTTTAAGACTCATTAAGCATAAGCATGAATTTTTAGACATTTTTCTAAAATAAAGATTCTGTTTATAGACTTTGATAAAAATACTTAGGAAAAACGGATTGTAGAATAAGGGTTATTATTCTTATGTATTGATTTAAATCGTTAAAAAAAAAAGAAAAACGAAGAAAAAAAAGTGGAGCAAACTTTTTATCTGGGTTATTATACCACTCCTGGGAAAAGTACTTTCGTATTTAAAATAGTAAATTTGATTGTATTTTATGTAAGCTTCCTACATTTAGACAGGATAAAAAAAACTGAACGATCCCACATTATTAAACCTGTATGATCAGTGCAATGTCGTATTCCTGTCCCTATTTCACAAGTACTTTAGTGAAATGTTCACCCTCGACATGCATAATCCCGACTAACTCGAAATACAGCAAATTCTCACCCCTTATTTGTTGAGGTACATTAATGCTGGAATACCTTCTATTCGAATAGTTTATTTCCTGTACATGCTACAATTTGGGAATCTCTCCCTATTTCTTGTTTCCCTAACTGTACTAACCTTCTAAAGTTTTAATGTGAACAGACACCCTGTCGCTCAACTCCCCGTAGTTCTCTGTTGGACACGATCCCAAAAAGTAGCCCAATGGGTTATTTATGAAGTAAAAAAAGCGAAGCCGTATTTCTATAGCTTTTACCCGGCGTATCTCGACTGAACTTGTGTTTAAATACACGGTCCAAAAAAAATTTGTCAGCAATCAAAAACACCTCTTCATTATTGAGGTCTCTTAATGCTGGAATAACTTCATATATAATAGTTAATTGCATCGAGCTGATAGATTTTGGGATTTTCTCTCTGTTTCTTGCGGCCTTGACTCCTCCTGAAGTTTTAATGTAATGGAAACAGACGCGTTGTCGCTCAAATCCCCACAGTTCTCTTTTAGACCCGCCAAATAGTAACTCCATACGTACCACAAGTGGCAGCATGCCATATTTAGAGTGATATAGAGTAAAAAAGGGAAAGCGTATTTCTGTAGCGTTTACGTGGTTGCATCTCGAAGGAACCTGTGTTTAAATACACGGTTCACGACGTTTATCGGCGATCAAAACTAGAATAATTTAATCTAATTTCCGCTCGCATGAAATACAATGGCCTTTTCCGATTTTTAACGATTCGTTCTTGCGCTGCAATCGATTGCCCAATCAATTATGAGCGTTTCTATTCGCCGGCGCCGGTTTTCTCCTTCATTCCCCGACCTAGTGCGAGGACGCGATTCATTTTTCCACCAAATCATTTCTACATCGTTGCCTGCCTAAACACGTAAAAAGGCGCAAAAAGAATGATTTATCAATTCTTAACGCCTGACACCGGTTTGAAAACCGGTGATATATCTAATGTGAACCTATGCCAAATATGTCCGGCATGGCAGAAAGCATTTTTTTTTCTTCTTTTTGACAATTAATCTCTAAATCGAAAAACGACAGGAGAACGGATGGTACAAAGCGAAACTCGAGCTTTTTTTTTCTCATGTAAAATTATTATTTTTATTTTAACTTTGTAGCTGCGTTCTAGTATGAGAGTGTCACTTCGTCTGTCTGCCAGTAATTCAGTCTTTTGTTCTGTCACGCTTTGGTTTTCTTCGCTAAATGCTCCTATTTTACAAGGAAATTTCATTTTATACACGTCAAACATCTCCACAGAAAACATTTTCGCAGCTAAATTCTAAATGGACGTTTCATTGTATTACTAGCGGTACCTGTGGAAATTCCACAGCGGCATTTTTCATATGTAATATATTACTGCTAAACAATCTGTATAAATTCAGTGTGAATGAAGAACCTGCAATATTATTGTTGCACTTTTATTAAAACTGTAAATGTATTTATCTAAGTAATCTGGTTAATATAGTGCTAGAACATATTTGATTATTACGGCTTATCTCATACATCCTTATAGGACTCTGTGACACATTTGTATTGTATGGACGCCTGACGCGAACGGAAACCCCATGATATCATTATACCATCTTTAGACAGAACAGATACTATCTTTGGATCCCCGCCAGAAGATCAAGCAAGTATAGCTTCGTATCAGGTACGACGCCAAAAGCGACAATTTAAAATTTTAAATATTTTTTTACATTGCGTTTCCAGTGATAGGGAGATCCTATTTATTAAAAAGGAAGGATAGACGGTAATAACCTACAACGAATATGAAACTGACGTCTCTATATACTAATTTTATGTTCATAGCATGTCATTACCTTCTATCCGATTGAATAATTTATAATCTGAAAACCGTGACACACATACGTACGTAGGTTAAATGTATTAATAGGTATTGATATACTGTGGTTTTACTACTACAAAGGCCAAAAGCCACTTGAGGTTTAAATTAATGGGATTGTCAGTTGGATGATGGTTTAGGAATGAGATGGAATTTCGTATATTAGTTTTTCTTTGTGTTTAATTTTACTTCAGGTAAAGATTTCAGAAATGAAGAACCCCATTCAAGGGGCAAACACTTTATCTCTATATAAGATACATAAATATTTGAATATTCCGTTAAAGTTCTTCTTCACATCTCAAGTATTGAGTTAGTAAAGAAGTTGACAACAATTTTCCACTTCCCAATGGCCCATTTAAATATGTTATAGTATATCTTCCATGCTATCTTATTGTTTTACTCGATTCACAGACAAGAATTTATCTAGTCTGGTGGAGTATCCAGATTCATGCTGTTTCTTAAGGTAACATAATTTGAAGAAGGTGCACCGTTCATCGTAAAATCCAGTATGGGTAAGCCATGCTGATGAGATCATATTTGGAAAAGGAATGTGATCTTGAATATTAAATCGAGGTTTAATTGTAGAGAAAAGTATCCTTACGCCAGGTTGTACAGAGAGAGCGCTTGGACATACGAGCACAGGGTCTAGTAGGTATTTAAGCCTACGTTATACTTACTACGTTATTAGCAGAGATGTTCGGATTATTCTAAATATTAACATACTTTTAGATGTTATACTTGATAGATTAATTTTGTGGTGCGGTTTGAGATGTTTATAATCACATTATACACACTTTCTGTTGTTGGTATCCACGTGTAACATAATGTTTTTTTTGTCTTCGATCACCGTACATGATTTAATTTTCGATGGAGAATTTATCCGCCTTAAAAATATAAGCATGAATCAATTACATAACCGATAGAGGCATACATTATCACGAATTGTCTATAAGAGAGAAAGAGAGAGGAAGCCATAGAGAGAGAAAGAGAGAGAGAGAGAAAGGGATTGAGAGAGAGAGAGAGAGTGACGCTACGGTAATAAATTCGTGACTTGTCTTCCCCTAAGCCCATTGGGTTTGGTACCAACATTTGTCTCACAAGTCCGAGTGGAATAAGAGACCATAAACAACTCCTGCGTAAATGTTGTCAGATCTTTGAGGTCATATTTTAAATCTGAAGCTCAATCAGTCCGCTAGTTTTGCAACCACAATTTTTTTTCCATTCGAAGATAAGAACCCTACTCTCGTCTAAGATCATTGGAGGTTGGAATAAATTACAGATGTAAATTTCAAATACTCGTTGACCCCGACATACGAGCTGCCCGAGTCATGAGGAATTCGAGATACGAAATGGCTTTGGAGTAAAAATCCTCCCTTTCATGCGAGCGAAAATCGAAGTTACGAGTTTCCAGATGCAACCGCTATGTGGTCGAGTGTGTCGTGTTCCACTACGTCTCATATGCCTCCTTAATTCGATATACGAGCTTCATCCGGGGACGAATGAATCTCGTATGTTGGAGGTCCACTGTATACATACATACATATGTATATACATACATGCATATATATATATATATATATATATATATATATATATATATATATATATACAGGCATACATATATATACATATACATATATGTATATATATATATATATATATATATATTGGGTATATTAAGGCAGCATATTCGCATTGAGACAGATGTTATTGAAAAGTACGGGATTCTTTTGTTTCAGTATCTTTTTTACTTTCTCCAATCTCCCAATAATTCTTTTTGAATTAAATAAAATACGTATTATATACGTTTGAAGCCAAAACAACGCATTATTACAAAATAAACAGACATTTTTTTTGTTTAAATTTATGTTGAAATTCATAAATATATTTCGAAGAAAACCTTCATCTTCAGTATGTCTTTCTTTTTTGTTTTTGCCATGTTGCTGTTGGAGCAGAGAATACGAAAATAAAAGTCCGTTTGTTGTTTCTACGGTAGTTTTTTTAATCTCGGAACGGTGCGTTGGTCACGCGGGATATACGTTAAGATTTTTGTTCCTTAGAAGCGCTGGTTGAGTTTGAATAAAATAAAATATGTATTATATACGTTTGAAGCCAAAACAATGCATTATTACAAAATAAACAGACATTTATTTTGTTTGAAATTTATATTGAAATTCATAAATATATTTTGAAGTAAAGCTTCATCGTTAGTATATCTTTATTTTTGCCATCTAGTATTAGGAGCAGAAAATCAGAAAGTACAAGATGGCAAAAAAAGAAAGAAAGACATACTGAAGATGAAACATTGCTTCGAAATATATTTATGAATTTCAATATAATTTTCAAATAAAATAAATTCTGTTTATTTTGAAATAATGCGTTGAAATATAAGTAAATAGAAGGGAAGGGGGGGAAGAAAACACCAATTTTTTACCGGCTTTTTGTAGTGCATATAGTTTGTGAACCGTTGTAAGGGAGTGTTTTCATATTGTATTTTATAAACGAAACGATCGTACGTATAAATATGATTTGCTTATATTTCTTCCTTTGAAAACTTGATTGATAATTTCACAACTATTAATCCCTGACACGTTTATATATATATATATATATATATATATATATATATATATATATATATATATATATATATATATATTCCAGCGTAACAAATTTAAAAATAATGCAACTTCTTTTCCAATTTCGAGTTTTGTAATCATCACCAAATTCTTTTATTTTCTTTTAAAGTTGCTAAGTTGTTTTTCTCTGATGAGTCAAGGGCTGAGTAAATTAAAAACATTGACATAATGCTTTCCATAATTGTACATTTAAACGAGCCCAAAGAAACATACGATACAGGGCTCAGCATTTTGATATTTGGAATATAATCTCTTGTCATTTATTTGTATATGTTCTGTAGTTCCATTGAACTTCATAGATTAAAGAACTGGTAAAAATAAAACGCGAAACATAATTGAAAAAAAAACCCCCATATTTCTCCATATATATATATATATATATATATATATATATATATATATATATATATATATATATATATATATATATATATATGTATATATACATGTATATATATATATTTATATAGTACTTATCATACTCATATCATATGAATATATATATGTATATATATTTATATATATAAATATTTATATGACTATATATATATGTATATACATAATATATATATATATGTGTATATATATATATATTTATATAGTACACATCACAATTATATCATATTACTAAGAAAGCCTTCTAGAAAAAACTAACAGGAGCGGGAGTGACCACGTAAAGGTTGTCAACGTCGCCAATGAAAATTATTTTTGTGGAATGAACTGAGTTTGAGCTGAGGATATCAAGGTTCTCAATCCGATTCCGTTAACAACTGAACCATTTTACGCTCAACATTTAGTACGGATTTCATAATTTAATTCACTCTGATTAATTGTTTTCTATTTGTCAGCAATAATTGAGTCGTAATTTTAGAATTATCACGTTTTATTTATTGGTCTCCCGACAAAAGGAGGGTGCACCTGTAAATTCACCCTTGTCCGTTTGTTCTTTTGTCCGTCCGTACTTTTCTCCGTAACTCCGCCTTGCAAGTTTTGCAAATAACAGAACGGATTTTCCGGGAAAATTCTGGTTGCCTCCCCCTCAGCCCTAGGGTGCCTTTCGGGTTAAAATCGCTAAAATTGACACTTATGTGCTTATTAAATAAAAAAAAATGAATTTTTATAAAACTTTCTGAAAAGTTGTAACGAACTGATTTCCATATAATTTTGTTTCTCTCTCTAATCGGTCCTGGATATGACCTTAAACTATATCCAGTGGTGAAGCCCCACCTTGCGGGCTTTGGGGAGTGTGGAGCCACCCTTTAATTTCCATTGCTCCCAGGTCCACTCTGACCCGGAGTGGTAGTACCTGTTAGGGTCCCAACTATGGGTTGAATAGAAACCGACTTGAAAACAAGAAATACATTCTATTACAAATTTTTTCTTCAAAATCTTTGGATTCGGCATTAAATAACCCATAAAGGGTTGATATGCCGTAAAACAAAAACAACCAAACCAAACCAAACCTTTCGCGATAACTCTTCGGTGTGCCCCAGGGGCTCTTTTAGGTCAAATAAAAAAAATCCATTTGGGGGACTATTTTACCATATTTGTTCAAAATGTTCTGTGTATGAGTATTTAGCAGTTTTGCATGGTGTTGAACTCAAATTAAATACGTTAAGGCCTTGGAGACTCTGAGGGCTAAATAGGGAAGCAATTCTTTTTTTGCACGGTGCAGAACTCAAATTTCCATATGTTAAGACCTGTAACTGCACTGTTTGTTCATTTTCACCAGGATCTGACGTCACCTAGGAACTTGTGGGGCTAAATAGGGGAGAGAATGCTGAACTTAGTCATTTTTTATGCCTAGTACACTGTATACTCACGGGGGAGCATGCATGCTTCACTTGTCTTATTCAAATTTAGTTTGCTATGTCGTAAGGATTAACTCTTCAACAAAATACTGTTAGCGATTATTATTATTTAACCAGTTTTTTTTATAAACATCCCCATTTCGCGTCATATTACCCAAGTTAAGGAACGTTAAGTCTGGTAAGCATTAAAATGGGTGACCATTTTGGAATTCAAGGGGCTGTATGTGCTCGCCACATATCTCAGCATTGTTTCTAGTTGTCTAGCACTTCTAGCCACCCGGCTCAAGCAGTGCCGATATAGGAGAGACGTGGTTGGTTATTAGGCAACCCTTGCCTCACAATTACACGCGCTACTATATTTACAGGGGGTATCCATTGTCTATTGGGATTGACCGAAGGCAACTTCAACAGGTTATCCATGCTAATCTATAGAATTCTGAAACTGATTTATGTTTTTATTAGATTCCATTAAACATGTCTATCAGGTGTTCAGTCCGTTTGTTCGCCGACACGTCACTTGTTTAGTTATCTATACTAAAAACGTGTATTTAATGTGGAGATTATAGTTGACGCAAGTATAATTAAATTCTTAGTAAGCTCTCGGAGTGTCTTTGAACAGTTAAAATCATGGTAGAGGCGGTGACAACGTGGTTGTTTACTCTGATTCGAGTATGGATCGCATTGTTGGCTGGTTGTTTTTGTTTTACGGCATATCAACCTTTTTCAGGTTATTTAATGCCGAATTTAGTTATTTTGAGGAACGATTTTTAATGGAGTATATTTTTTTTTAAGTCAGATTCTATTTAACCCATAGTTGGGACCCTAACAGGTACTACCACTCTGGGTCAGAGTGGACCTGGGAGCAATGGAAATTAAAGGGTGGCTCCACACTCCCCAAGTCCCGCAAGGTGGGGCTTCACCACTGGATATAGTTTAAGGTCATATCCAGGACCGATTAGAGAGAGAAACAAAATTATATGGAAATCAGTTCGTTACAACTTTTCAGAAAATTTTATAAAAATCCATTTTTTTTTAATAAGCACATAAGTGTCAATTTTAGCGATTTTAGAGTTTAGTTTTAAGTCATATCCAGGACCGAACAAGTTGTGCAAGAAGCGGTATCAGGGCAACAATCTTGATAACTATGTAAATGCATTAGAGGCCTCGTTTCTGTCTGTTCGTCTCTGTCGCATCTGTCGCAAGTAAGCGGATTGCATGTCGAAATAAATTTAAAATGTCTACCCTACTCGTGACTAAAAGCATCTCGGTCACCACAAGCCTACATTCACACTAGGTACCTCGTACTTAAGATAATCGAAAATCGTTTAAACTTTCACTTTTTAAAAAATGAATATTCGAGAAACGTTTCCCCAAAATTGATGCCATCTATATCGATCGAGGGGGGAATGCAAATTGCATTGTTACGATGACAGAAGTTTCCAAAAGTTTCATAACTCTGTTGCAAGTACTGACTTTACGAGACTCTAAGTAAACAACGTGAGAAGCAGTGCTATGACGTTAAATTGCTGGCAAATGTACATAGAGAATGGTGATGGCTATGCAGAAAAATACATACCGAAGCTAAAACGGTTGTTCATTTTAATGGTACTTCTACAGGCGATCGTAGCTCCTTTACGCTTTCAGTTAAAAATAGGAGGCTTTACTCTTGGAACGACCCTCGTATGACAAAATTTTCTCCGCTAACCCATGCACAAACATAGCTCATTGTTGAGAAAAGTGCATTAAAAACTGTGATAACTATGTAGAAAAATAAATTCTGGAGCACAAGAGGTCGCTCGTTTTAATGGTCCCACATCTGTGTTTTTATTTCTTCAAGTTTTGGGGTTAAAAATCTTTACTTTATAAACTGTCCTCGTATTTATGAACACACGATATATTCAGACGAAACAACAAACGGGCGTAATTTGATTAGAATCCGTCACCACGTGTCGCAAAGAAAGAGATTCCAAGTGTAGAGCTGCAACTCAATGGAAGGTGAGTAGTAATACAGCTTCTCCTTGGTGATATTTGGGCTGATATTTGCTGAAATTCTCACAGTGTTTCATGGCACAGTCTTCATTTCTGAAAGTTGTCGAATAGCTGCGATAAACTAGGAGATCTTTTCGCAGACCAGAAAATGCTTAAACACGATTATCATAAATTACACTTTATTCAAAGTTATGCTTTGAGAATATCTTAAAAGGCTAAAGCAGCAGATGAAATTCAAGGAAAAGCTGGGAAAAATGTATCTGATTGGGCATCTTTCAACTGTTTCTTTCATTTGACAAAATTGGTAGTTAATCCGAACACCTTTGAAAAAAATGCAGATATATTATTGCTATTTTACCTCAAACAAAACAAAATTTTATTATCTTGTAAGGAGCTACTATTTCAGAAAAAAAAATCTACAGCGACCATATGCACAGAGTTGAGCAGCGAAGCTTCAATTGCTTTGAGTTCATCGGGGCGCCTTTCGTTAAACAAAATAGGCGCAAGGAAAAAAAAATCGGCTATAGGGCACATGTTAGAATTTGATTAATAGTGAAAGACGCATTAGGTTGAAGATACATTTTATGAGATTGTCGGAGACCGCAAAACTAGTGGCAGATGGAGCAGCCCAGATTTGAAAACAACATCTATTATATAAGTGAATGGTTGCTATTTAATGATATATGATACTCCCAGTAAGCCACTTTCAAGCACGGCAGAAAAAACATATATTCTTTGCAGTAATATTGGCACTGTCCACAATGTATTCGTTCCAACACATGTTGGCTGCGAATGGTAAGCTGACGAGTTTAGACGAAGACCTTCCAGGTAACGTATTATTAGTAATGGCAATCAGTGGTTAAAAAGGTTTCTGGGATTTGTTAAATGACAGAAGCTTATTCTTGACAACATTGAATATTACCATCCATTTATGTTTCAATTCCACTACAGAATAAAGTTCTTCGTTTAAGGTCTGAGTCTTTGTCTTTGATATGCTTTCATTCGTTTGAAGCGTCATGTCATCATCAAATACATCCATTCTGGAAACAATATTATCAGGAAGCTTATTTATAAAAGTCAGAAATGATAAAAATACAAGAAGTGACACCTGTGGCACGCACACGTAATATCATGTGGTTTTGACGTATGATCATAAATGACAACGTTGAATTTTTTTTCTTGCTGAAGAAGGATTTTATCACATTAAGTATCTTGTCAATAATACTGCATATTAAATTAAATAACTCAGTGCGGATACACTAAATTACAATTGCGGATGATTTAGGATCCCATCCATCCCTGGCTAATGAGATGAGGATATGGTACACCTGATGATTAAATACAGGGTACAGAGTCGGCAAAAAAGGATTAATGATCGACAAAATATACCTGAAGAAGGTTTGAAATTACATTGCCAGAAACGTCGTGAATAACACTCAATACTAGAATATACTAAATAATACGAATAATAATACTAGAATAAACTAAATAATACGAATAAAAAGTCTTAATTATGTTTCGATGCTAATTTGGTATACGTCGAAGGTTTTTTTTTCCATGAGTCACAATCTGAAGATTTTTTTTTTAATACAGTTTCACCCACAAAAAATGCACAGTGCAACTTTGATGTAGGAGGCTACTATTAATGACAAAAGTAGCAAGGATACAGCAAAATGTCTGTTCACATTACACTTTAACTTCTGCATGTCAGTACAGTTGAGGTAGAAGGAACCCGGAAAGGAATTCCAAAGTCTAGCAGTTCTGGGGAATAAACTATTAGAATAGAAGGCTTTCTTACATCTAGGGGTCTTTACTGTGAAGGGGTGGGACTTTGCTGCTTTTCGGGTCTTACGGGGGTATTCACGTCTAGATTGTACAAGGGCTTCAGTTCATTATCGAGTTTGTACAAGGCCTTTAGTTCATCAAGGGATGTAGTTCATAGGAGCATCCACCATTAAAATAATTATAGATCAGAGAGAGGGATCAAGATTTCGTCGGTGGGACAGAGGCTGGAGCTTAGATGACAATTCAAGACTTATCAGGTTGGCGGCTCTCTTGTGAATCCTGTCCAGGAGTAAGAGACTAGTAGTAAATGCACCAGCAAAATGTGACAACAGTACCTCATAAATAGGCGAATGGTAGCCTTATAAAGATACAGGATACTTTCAGGCGTAAGTAATTTGGTAACACAGTAGAGAAATCCCACCTCTTCGCAGCAGCTTTGGCAATGTTCTCAATGTATCGTTCCCAACTCATGTTCCCTGTGAATGTAAAGCCGAGGAGTTTGAATGAAGCCATAGCCATTTGTGGTTGAGAAGGTTTCTTGTAACTATTGAAGGAAACAAGCTTAGTCTTGGCAATATGTAATGTGAACATCCATTTCTGTTGCAATTCAACTACATATTTGAAGTCTTCCTCTGGTGTTTCTGCCATTGCCTTAAAATATGTGTTCATACGTTTTACCTCGTGCCTGTTTTAGAGCATAGTGTCATCAGCAAATATCTCAGGGATCATTTATGAATATTAGGAATAATAAAGGTCTAAGGATAGTCCCCTGAAGTACACCGGCATTTATATCATATTGTTTAGATGTACGACCGTCGAGTACAAACCAGATTCTTCTCTTATTAAAGGGGGATTTATGCTGAGTATTCGTCCAGTGATACTGTCTGATCTGATTTTCCTGAGAAAGCTAACATGCCATACTCTGTCACAAGCCTTAAATATATTTAGGACTACTGCCTTACCATCCCCTGCTTTGTCCAATGTATAGTATATACATTCAGAGATTACAGTTAGGATATCCACTGTAGAACGGGCTTGCCTAAATCCATATTGTTTGTCAGTTAGAAGTTTAGTAACTGACAGGTGATGGACTAGAGCTTGATTAATTATGGACTCAAATATTTTGACGACGAAGGGGAGGAAGCTAATGAGACGATAAATTAATGGGTGAGTTCTTTGGCCAGAACTTTTGTAAACTGGTACAGAAGAAGCAGTTTTCCAGCAGTCAGGAAAGCAAGACTTCTTGTTGTAAAGTTCGGAGAGGAGTGGGGCAACCTTTGCGGAGAAATTTTTAATAGTACAGGCGGGATGGGATCGGGTGCACATGCTTTTGAGGAGCCTAGATATTTTTTATGATATCCGTCACATGAGAAGTTTCAGTACGCGACTTTATTTATTACCCTGACCGGTTCTTTTTTCAATGTTGATTCAATGAATTAAATTTAAATTAAAGTTAGGAACTGAAATTGCTTTAGGAGATTCGTTCTTTTAAACGTTTTAGATTAAATAAATTTTTTAATACATAAATATATAAAAGAAAAATGCTTCCGCTGAAGATGTCACGGACATTAAATGCGAAAAAGGATAAAGGAGAATGTATGTATGTATATATATATATATATATATATATATATATAGTCGAAAAGAAGCTTCGAATAAAAAAATGCAAAAATAAAAATAAAGAATGTAGTTCAGATTCTAGGAAGGAAAACAATATTAATTTAAACCTATGGAAGACGAAGCACCTACATAATCCGATATATATATATATATATATATATATATATATATATATATATATATATATATATTTTGTGTACAGAAAGTTGTTAGTTGAGACAGGTCATTGGTACCGTCGGTTTCAAGCCCGATAATAAGGCCCGTTTAAGGTATCCTTATCGAGCTCTCTTCAGCCAATATTCGTCTATCTTATAACCGGAAGTGTGAAGTATATATACCTCGCGAGTCCACGTTCAAATCTCGTTTTGTTTAATCCCCCCCCCCTTTTTTTTTTTTTTTTTTTTTTATCTATCTATATCTATATATATATATATATATATATATATATATCGGGTAATGTAATACCTAATTTTCAACTTTGAATTATTTAAATTTAAGATCTAATTTCGAAAAAATGTTTTTTTTAATATATGAATCGATTTTAATTTGAACCCCATTTAATTTTAAAATCTCTTTCCTTATGTATAAAAACTTCAAAATCTGTATTGGTATCGGTTAAAAACTTAAAAATTCGTTTAATTATATCGAACATTTAAAAATTTCCAAAAATACGTTTAAAGTTTTAAAAAATATATTTTTAATTATATCGAATCACGTTTAAAAATTTCGAAATACGTTTAAAAATTATTTTTTAAAAACCCAAATCTTTCAAGGTTTGGGGAAGTGAGTATTTATCTATCCTAAGTGATTTCCCTAGTTTATTAACATTATTATATTTTTCTATAGTTTTAAATTCGAAATAGATTATAAATTACATTTATAAAATATAATATATATATATATATGACATTAATTAAAAATCTATAACATAATTGCGATTAAAATCCAAGTTTACCGACTAATTATTTATGTATTTACAATTTTTTTTCCTTATATATATATATATATATATATATATATATATATATATATATATATATATATATATATATATATATATAAAAACAACATCTAAGTGTTGTTCTTTTCATTGATCCAATTTATTAGGAGACCCTTCCTTCTATGTATGCAACTTTTCAAAGCTTCACTCCTCACATTTAAACATTTTAATTTTTGGTCATGAATGGACCGGAGGATGTAGTATTTCTCTGCGTTACAGAGTGAGCATTGACTTAATTCCGGGACGTAGGCTGGTCTATGCTCTATTTTTCTCCATTTTATGGAAAAGGGTGTATTTTTTTCTTTAAGCTCCCACACGCGGGTAGCTAATGCTGTATTCATCCTTGTTTTAGCTCTAAAGGAGCTCATATGTGCATAATACCTTTGTTTAAATTGGCCTTTTGTCATACCTATATATATTTCCGGTATATTTGTGGATTGTTCCGTTACTGTGGCCGCATAGACAAGGGATTCAGCTTTACAATTACCCTCTAATGGACAGCTATTTTTGGTCCTGCAAGAGCAGCCTGCGTTATCTATCTTTTTTGGTTCTTTGGATATTATCGACTTTATTGATGGAGATGTCGAGTAACTAACTTTCACCGTGTTTCTATTAAAAAGTTTATGTAGTCTATGTGTTCTTGGAAAATGTTTGTCTAGAAGGCTAAGAAAACAATGCCCTACTCTAGTTTTAGTGTTCAATGAAAACGGAGGTAAGAACCAGATTATTTTCCGTTTCCTCTTTCGTTTTATATTTTCTTTATTCTGGGTTTGTTGAAATTTTATGTTTTCATTGAACCCACTTTGATGCAGTGCGTCATTATAATATGGTGCTGCTTTCTCGAACACTTCAGCGTTCGAAGAAAGCCGTGAAATCCTTTGGCTAATGTTCGCTACCATATTTTTAAACACTGTGGGTGGGTGGCATGAACCCTTATTTATATACATGAGTTTTTCATTTAGTTTGTGAAAGGGTTTGTGTATTTTCTTCTCGAGATCTAGAGTGGCATCTAAAAAATCTACTCTATCTAAATTTGTATGTATTATTATTTTAAAGCCTAGTTCCTTAAAAAATTCAGTTAGGTCTTTTCTAAGCCTGTCTAGTGCACATCCATTGTAGTCACGCGACCTAAAACGGGCCTTATTATCGGGCTTGAAACCGACGGTACCAATGACCTGTCTCAACTAACAACTTTCTGTACACAAAATATAAGTACGCTCTTAAAATTTGGATTTTCCTTTTAATTGAGCACTCTGCTGGAATTCTTTTTCCAAAAAAACTAATCATATATATATATATATATATATATATATATATATATATATACATTAAATGTATATATATATATTAAATGTATGTATATTTATATATAGTTTGAATGTGTGTGTGTATATATATATATATATATATATATATATATATACGTTTTATTTTGTATTATCGTATTACCGCATGGTTGCTCTACAACAGTATTGAGCCCTTCCTTCAGTTTTTATTAATTACCGTTTCTACCTTATATATATATATATATATATATATATATATATATATATATATATATATATATATATATATATATATATATATATATATATATATATATATATATATATATATATATATATATATATACACGGCATAATCACATTGACACACCGGTTCTCGCCAGATCACCGAAGTTAAGCAACATTGAGGCGTGCTAGTACCAGATGAGTGACAATTTGGGAATTCTAGGCACTATTTGTGTTCTCCGCTCATCTCAGCATTGTTTACAATCGTCCTGTGCATAAACTTGCCACTAGTATGCAACATTGTTGACTGAGGAGAGGTGTGGTTGGAGACTGAGCAAATCTTGCCACACAAATTCACGTGCAGGAACCTTTACATGGGTATCCATAGTTGTCAAGACTGAAGGAAGTCACACACACACACACACACATATATATACGTATATGTATATGTATATATATATTTATTTGTATATATATATATATATATATATATATATATGCGTGCCAACAGTTTAGTGCTACGAAGTGATACATGTGCCTTTACCCCCTTCCTTTTACGATAAGTTAGAAGGCGATCAAGCGTTTAAGGTTTTGATTGATACGAAAGGTTTCGAAGGAAATCACAAAGGGGCAGAAAGAATGAAAACTCTGTAAAGAGGAAATTGATTAATGTCTGGTGCTTACCTCTAAAACGAGCCCCGTGGGACGTGCACTTCTACAGGCACTTACTATCGACTGGAATGGCGCGAACTATCTTTCTAAGGCGTAACTATTCACTCATATAGGAGTGCAGAGGTCTCAGCATGTTGGCGTATCTCACATGACCACGTAAGAGTTATAACGCATTCGTGTGTATTATATATATATATATATATATATATATATATATTATATATATATATTTTATATATATATTTTCAGTTGAATTAAATTAGCGACTGACAAATGCGGGGAAATATTCACGCAAGAGGAAACACCGGCGATCATCAGAAAGCAGTTTTTCGTCTTGTGCACACGTAAACGCATTGTCAGACGTATTTACAACTAGTGGAATACCTGCACCTTACAACTCGGTAGTGAAAGTGGGAAACTAAGATGACATACGATCGGGACGAGTCATATTTGCTTGTAACGATCAGGAATTTTTGTAAGAATACGAGAAGATTGATTTGTGTTTGTCTAAAACAATCCCGAATAACTCTTAAAATAAAGACGAAATGTTGATGAATATAGAAATAATTTGGTTTGCCCCTTAGGCTAATTCTTTATATATATATATATATATATATATATATATATATATATATATATATATATATATATGTATGTATGAATGTATATATTAACTTTGGCACACCGTTTCACGTAAGATCACCGAGGTTAAGCAATATGGAGACTTGCTAGTATCGGATGGGGGGCATTTGGAAGTTCTAGGTGCTGTATGTGTTCTCAGCTTATCTTGGCATTGTTTCCAATCGCCCTGAACCTTAACTAGCCACTGGTATTTAATAATGCCGTCTCAAGAGAGGTGAGGTTAGGGATTGCCACAAAAATTTTACGCGCAAACAGCTTCCAATGGGTAATCATAAACTTTTCAAAAGATGCTGCGAGTTTGACTTTGCTTTATCGTTATCTTTATGGCAAGTGCCCGAGTGAGCTTCAATTTATTGTCACCCCTCGCCAAACTTTCACAAGAAACACTCGTTTATCTGAAAACACTACCAATAATTTCCCTCACTCTTTATCTGTGCCTGAACCTAAAGTAGATTCCATGAATAAAGCTTCTTTCTTAGAAGTCCACGCCTGTGGAACTGTCTTTCGTTTTCCTGTTTTCCAGCTAACAACAATCTGATTGTCTTCAAGTCCAAGGTAAACAAGTTCTTGATGAGCCATTCCATTTAAGTTAACAAATTTATCGGATTTCCATTACTAACTATTACTATATTGTCCAATTGTCTACTGTAGACTCTTAACCCTTATCCTCGAGTGGTCTTTCAGCCGGCACAAGTGCTGATGCATATATATATATATATATATATATATATATATATATATATATATACACAAGCAAAAGTATCCGTCGTTGACTGGGTACAAAAACAGCCTACAGAAAATGGACTCTGATTTATGAAAGTATGATAGGTTATGAAAAGGAAGGATTGTAAAGAGATAGCTTCGAATTTGGGGGTATCAAAACCAAAGTAAAATATGATGAAAGTAAAAATAAAATAGATAAACCCCATAATTTATTATACCATACCTGTTCACACTGAAACACTTATCACAATATTCTGTGAATCTATATTAAAAAAAGACTTTGTTAAACTATGTGATATATTTCCATTCTATGGAGGTCATGCGCGAACGAACACCCCATAATTTTATTATACCATATTTTTTCAAACTGAAACATAATTATACAAGTATACTTACGCAGATAGATATGAAAAGTGTTTATTATAGTTTGTGCCTATTTCCATTCTATGGAGGCTAGGCGCGAACGCAGACCCCACAATTTTCTTATATCATCCCTATTTAAGCTAAAACATACTTATCAAAGTATTCTTATGTACATCTATATCAAAAACACTTGTAAACGTTTATTTTTTAATTTTTTAATTTTTTATTTCCATACTTTTTGGACCAGGCGCGAACGCAGACTCCACAATTTTAATGAACCACCGATCTGCCAGATCAAATATACCCATTTCCTGTGTCTCGATACATCTTCTATCATTATATGTAATATGTTTTTTTAAATAGTCAACCATATAGGAGCCTATTCGTGACCAGACATACACACATGCACACACAGACATTCAGTTTTATATTATAGATATATATAGGTGTGTGTCTGTGTTTAACGGGGAATAATCGTCTCCAATTCAATAGGATTTCACCTGAATTTATACCAATCGTTTTATTTATAAAGCTCGATATATGTTAAATTTTGCAACAGAGCATATACAAATAGCTGTATTCTCGATTCTAAAATTTCATTCCAACTCCATTTGTTTATTTCAAATGTTTTTACAGCATCTAATCTCTGCCCCCCTCGCCAATCTTTCACGAAAAACACCCGCCTAGCTGAAACCACTGTCAAAAATTTGCCCCACTCCTTATCTGTGCCAAAATCCAAACGTAGATTCTATGAACAAAGCTTCTTTCTTAGAAGTGCGCGCATGAAGAACTCTGTTCCGGTTGCCTGTTTCCCACCTGACTACAACCTGGATATCTTCAAGTCCAATGTGAACACATTCTTGATGAACCGCCTCCTTAAGTAAGACACTTTATCAAATCTCCACACTAACGTACTGTACACACAATAACCCTTATCCCCGAGTGGCTTTCGGGCCTTGATAAGTGGCGACTACCTTGTGAAAAAAAGGCATAGACAATCGTTTATTATCATATTCATACTGCTTTCTTCTGCGTTGACATCAGAAAATTTCATGATGTCTTGAACTGGTACACCACCTGGGTATTTAATTATTATGTCCAGTGATTAAATAGTCGGTAATGTTCAAGGGGTATATATATATATAGAGGAGTGTACCGGACATCTACAGGATTGCAATTACGCATGTGATGTCACAGAGCTTGGGAACTGCTGAAGATTGCACACTGAACTCTCATTCATCGTTTTCGATGAGAGAATCCACCATATATATATATATATATATATATATATATATATATATATATATATATATATATATGAGGTACATTCAATATGTTTCCAAATTTTTTTGTGCAGGCATTGAAATGGCCGTAGACTCTTTAAAATTCAGCAGGTTGTTGCTATTCATCATATGAGATGACTGACCAATTTTTATGATTTCAGATTGAAAGGAACAGGTAGAGCAAGAATTTAAAAACTCCGTACAAAAGACTGATTGTCACAGCTTTTGAAATTCAAGAATGCAATTTGGACATGAGCAAAATTTAGAAGAACAGTATGCAATAGGATTCTGTTTTAAACTTTGGAAAATGTCAAGGAAACGTATGGAAGGCAGAATACTTCTTTTGGAAAATCTTGCATGAATCGAGCATCCGTTTGGGAGTGGCATGAGAGATTCAAGGAAAGCAGGGACTCTATGAGGGGTGATAAGAGGAGTGGGAAGAGTGAGGAAGTCAGAATACCAGATTTGATTGGCCAAATAAAGAATTTTATGGATAAGTTCCATCATGTGTCTATAGAGATAATAAGTGCACAGTTTGATGTAAGGGTGAGAACCGTGCACACAATTATTCGCGATAAAATGAAGATGTGGAGGATTTGCAGGAGGTTTGTCCCAAGGGCGTTCATAGAAGATTAGAAAGAAAGTCGTTGTCATGGCAGCAAGGAGATAGTCGAGCTGATCAATTCTAATCCTGTAGTTCTTGATGATCTGGTGGCCTGCGATGAAGGCTGGATCTAAGTTACTATCCAGAGACCAAGAGACTATTCCCGGTTAAAGCATGCTCGTTCTTCCAAACCCAAGAAGGCCAAATATACCCAGAACTTATGCCTTATGATGAGCCACTTTTTATCTGGTTATGCAGCCAACAATGAATACTATATTGAGTCCTTTAGGAGTTCAATAAGAGATTTCGTCAGAAGTGAGCAGTACTCTTCAAATCGGGCCAGTGGCATTTCCACCATGACAATATCAACAACTCCATACTTCACAGACTTTTTGATTAAGATGGACATTAAAATAGTTTCTCACTCTCCCTGTAGTCCGGTCCTGTGTATGACCTTAAACTATATCCGATGGTGAGCCTCCAGCTTGTTGGCTTTGGGGAGTGTGGAGCCACCCCTTAATTTCCATTGCTTCCAGGTCCACTCTAATCCGGAGTGGTAGTACCTGTTAGGGTCCCAACTATGGGTTAAATAGAAACTGACTTGAAAAAAAAACCGAAATATTCTATTAAAAAAATTTGATATGCCGTAAAACAAAAAACCTACCAACCTCCATGTAGTCCAGACGTTGCTCGCTGTGAATTTTAGTTATTCCCTTAGCTCGAGGCAAAACAATGAGAGCATTGAAAGGATAACAATGTATGTTACGAGGTCATTGACACACTAACACAAGAGGACTTCCATTAATTATATCCAGCAAAACGTAAATAGGAGTATAACATGTCTTATCCAGACGATGTTGAGAGATGTTTTCACTCAATCGAGTTCAGTTCTGATTGAACATCTGTCGTTTAGCAGAGAGTTTTTAACAAGTCTAAATAAAATAGTGTTACTTGTTTTAAATCTGAGATTTTGTTTAGAACAGGAAAAGAGCACGCAGAACGTCTGTAAGGACATATTAATCACATGCATACATACACATATTCCAGAAATCATTATTACATCTATTATTTGTGCAGTAATAAATGTTTTCATTCTAGTTCGCTTTATTAATATATATATATATATATATATATATATATATATATATATATATATATATATATATATATATATATGATACCCTGCACTGAAGATTCCCGAAAGGATGAAACACTAGTGTCTGTAGGTATTTAATTATGATAATAAAAAATAATTATATATATATATATATATGTGTATGTGTATGTATGTGTGTGCATGTGTGTGTATGTGTGTTATTTAGAAGTTAATATCTTATATATGGTGAACCGATAAAATTGTCACCCAAAAAGAGACATGATTCCATTTCCGTTTTATGAAAACAGGTTTTCTTTTTTCTTTTTTTTTGTTGCAGACCATCTACTA
>NC_136519.1:35915689-36038189 GCF_053919585.1 Euprymna scolopes
TGTATTTATTTACTTCTTTTCTATTTCTTCCTATTTCCTTGAGAGGTTATGGGTTGGATTTTTTTCTATAAATTACTCTTCGTAAAAATATTATATTTAATAAACCTATGTAAGTTCATTTGATTAATTTTTATACTTTTTTATAATAATTCTCTATACACTATACACAATATTGAACACATTTCAATCACGCTAATCTTAAATATGAAATCGATCGGATCCATCTTTTCTGATTAAAGACGTATTGCGTATTGATTAAAATCATTTAGCTATCATTTTAAAGGACAGTTATTACTTATTCATAACAAGCATTGCTTCTCGACTAATTCCGGTGAAAACTCTAACATAACTCTTTCGTTCTCAATTCCTCTGCTTCTTTCCTGAGCAGTTTTTTCTTCATTCTGAATCCACGCACGTAAGTGATTTGAAAGAATTCAGAGTAAATTCCCTTTGGTTTGTAGTTGTAAAATAGACTCCAGACTATGAAGAGACGTGTATACATTCGGATAAGGTTAAATAATAGTTTTAGTTATTTGAATCCCAGAAAGTGGATCATTTACTTCCAAATTTTGATAATATTCTTTTGGAATTATTTTGATCAAGAGAAAGATGAACTTTGTGGGTGTTTGTTGAATATTTTTCAAATTTTATCTGTATCTACAAGCTGACATTTGTCCTTTATACAATAGATTAAGAACGTTAGTGACATATTGATTTGACCGTATTGTGTTTTAATTCTATCTCATTGGTACCGAAAAAATGAAAAAAAAATGTCCGTAATTGTTCATTTATTTAAAGAGAGTTTTAATTATTAAAAGTTGTGTTTTATCGATCGTTTTAATTACAATAGAACCATTGAAAAATGGCTTTCGGCATTAATGGGTTAACAAAGAAATGCGAGTAATTCACTGCCGAATTCTTTTTCTAGTGAATTCTATTGGCTACATTTAGTACTTCTCCAGTGAAGCAGGCAAAATCGCCACGGGAAGCGAGCTGCCATTGCTAAAGGCAAATGCCAGTCTGATAGCATGAATGATTGATTTCACACGACACTAGAATTAAGATTGTTTTACCGTTTTTTTTTTTCATTTTTTTTTTTTAAATAAATTGATGATGAGGGAATAAGAAATACTAATCCCACCTTGGGCCAGTGGGAGTTGCTTATTTCGGATAGAAAATCGGAATTTATCAATCTATGAACTTGAATGATTTTCCCGAGACAAAATCGAAACCGATCGATAACGATTTGCTGAAACTTCTCGTTTTAAAGCAATATTTATACGATGGAAATTTTCTGATAGAATGATTGGTATTAAATCGCTATCATACTAAGTTCGATCTCTAATTGTACTGTATTCTCTTTCTGTTTGTCTTTTGTTTATCCCTCACACTATTTCTTTAATTTGTTCGTATACTTTATTTTTCTTTTTTTATTTCCAGCGTTCTGCTTCTGTCTTTCCTCTTCTCTAATTTTGACTTTTAGAAATCAATTCTTTGCTTTCGTTTCATCATCTATTTTCAATCCCCTTTCCCTATTACTTTTTATTATTCTTTCTTTTTAAATTATTAACCTCTCTTTCTCTCATTATATATTTCAACTCACTTTTTCTTTCTATTTCCATCAATGTATTTTTCTGTTTCTTCATCTCTTCTCTCTTTCCTTCTTTCTCCTTATCTTCTTTGATCTGTCTTTATTTCTTTCTCTTTCTTGTCGCTATTATTCTCTAATATATCTTTCTTTCGATCTCTATACTTTTATCTTTTTTTTTACAAAGGAATCACCACTTATCAAGGCCTAGAGGCCACTCGTGGATAAAGGTTAAAGAGTGTACAGTGGTCTAAAGGACAATATCATAGTAATCGTTAGAAGTATGAATTCGGTAAATTGGAACGGCTCATCAAGAACTTGTTTAAGTTGGACTTGAAGACGGCCATATTGTAATCAACTGGAAAGTAGGTAATCAGGTGTGCAGTTCTAAGAGAGACGATTTGGCCATGGTATCTACGTTTAGGTTTAGGCACTGATAAAGATTCTGGGGGAATTATTGATGGTGTTTTCAACTAGACGAGTGTTTCTCGTGAATGTTTCGCGAGGCTATCTTTCCCCTTTCTCTATTTCCTCATGTCTCGTGCTTTTTATCTCCCTTTTCAAATCTCTTTTTGTCTCTTTCTGTTTCTCATTTTATTTCGTTCCTCTATTTCTTCATCAATTTTACTTACTCCCCTCTTCTTTCCATCATTCATTACAGTTTATTCCTCTACCCATTTCTTAATCCTTATTAAAATATCTATTTCATTAATCCTATTTCGTTAATTATTTATTTTTAGGATGCTTTTCTTTTTCTCTAGTTTCCCTTTATTCGGTTCCTCTTTATTCTTTTATTCCATTTTCTGTTCAATTTTTATATATTCATTGCATTTCGTTATACAGGGTTGTCCACCAAAAAGTAGCCCGATCTCTAATCGAGTTTTTGTTCATATTAAGCGACCCGCTTAAAAGTAGCCCGATCCCTATAATCTTTCTATTCAGATGAAGCGGCCCACTTAAAAATAGCCCAATCCCTATAATCTTTCTATTCAGATGAAGCGGCCCACTTAAAAATAGCCCAATCCCTATAATCTTTCTATTCAGATGAAGCGGCCCGCTTAAAAATAGCCCAATCCCTATAATCTTTCTATTCAGATGAAGCGGCCCACTTAAAAATAGCCCAATCCCTATAATCTTTCTATTCAGATGAAGCGGCCCGCTTAAAAATAGCCCAATCCCTATAATCTTTCTATTCAGATGAAGCGGCCCGCTTAAAAATAGCCCAATCCCTATAATCTTTCTATTCAGATGAAGCGGCCCACTTAAAAATAGCCCAATCCCTATAATCTTTCTATTCAGATGAAGCGGCCCACTTAAAAATAGCCCGATCCCTATACCCTTTCTATTCAGATGAAGCGGCCCGCTTAAAAATAGCCCAATCCCTATACTCTTTCTAATCAGATGAAGCGGCCCGCTTAAAAATAGCCCAATCCCTATAATCTTTCTATTCAGATGAAGCGACCCGCTTAAAAATAGCCCGATCCATATAATCTTTCTATTCAGATGAAGCGGCCCGCTTAAAATTAGCCCGATCCCTATAATCTAATATTTTCAGATGAAGGGGCCCACTTAAAAATAGCCCGATCCTTATAATTTTTATATTCAGATGAAGCGGCCCGCTTAAAAATAGCCCGATCCCTATAATCTTTCTATTCAAATGAAGCGGCCCGCTTTAAAATAGCCCGATACTTATAATCTTTCTATTCAGATGAAGCGGCCCGCTTTAAAATTGCCCGATCCCTGTAATCTCCCTATAATCAATAGTTTTTCAGATTAAACAGCCCACTTAAAAGTAACCATATCTTTCTAATCTTTCTCTTAACAGCCACCTAACACCACAAGACAAAATGCAATTCTTTTTTCCACCAAGATGGCGCTACATGCCACACGTCACACAGATGACTGACACGAGTTCAAAACATGTTTACGGAAAAGAGAACAATAAGCAAAGGGTTATCGCCACTACGTTCCCCTGACTTTTCATCATGTGGTTTTTAGCTTTGGGGGGCTTTAAAACAAAACGTTTATGCAAATAATCCTCACATTCTAGACCAACTAAAGGAGAACATTACTGACACTATCAGGAGAATCACCAGAGAAGATCTACAGGCAATATCGGTAAACGTTGTTAAATGTGCCCAGAAATGCATAGATGTCAACAGGGAGCACTTCTAGCATCTATTATAACATTGCAGGTAATTTAAACAATAAAAGGATGTTTATCCTCTCTTTGTTTTTAAATGACCACCCTGTATTTCTCATCTAAGAAAAAAAAAACCCAAAAAGCAGTTCTAATGTTTTTTTGTCGATATAAAGCGGATGAAATCTGATGAGACTGAATAGAAATTGTTAGAAGGCATAGGATTCATGAAACAGATATTTAGGATTCATAAATATTCAAGAAATAATTGGGAAGTTAGAGGAGAGAAGCCTGGATTATATTTTAGTCCTACAGGGAAGTTTAAGTGTTTAATAGTACCATGTTAATCTTCTATAATTATAGCTATGCTTTCGTATTTTCGTTTCAGAAAGAATGTTTGTAAAACTTAAAAATGTATTACTAATAACACACACACGCACTATATATATTTGTAAAACTTAAAAATGTATTACTAATAACACACACACACGCACTATATATATATATATATATATATTATAAATATATATACATATATATATACACACATACATATATATTTACATATATATATGTATCTATATATATACACATATATATACATATATGTACATACATACACACACACACACACACACACATATATATATATATATATATATATATATATAACTACACATCGAATTATCCCCCGTTTAATCCCATATTTTATTTTTATTTTTCTTATTAATGAGTTCAATGAAGGGGTACCATTTAATATCATCTCAAATAATTTTTTCGTTTGCATATTTTAAAACTAAACATTAATCGGAAGTGCCTTTTTCAGGGCATTCATCGTCAAGCCCAAATATTAGCTAACCTGATATTGTAAACAAACACAGACGCAATTTGGTGAACGAAATCATCATAAATACTTTTTATTTTTTCATTTTTTTTTTTGCGATTAAGTCCACCGAACAAATTATTCCTTGTAATATATAATGTTCAACAGATTCTATAGTGCATACGCAATCAGCCTGAATTAAAATATCATTTTTAAGCGAATTGTATGGCCCGGCAGCAAGCACCCGTCGTTGACTGTGTTCAAAAACAGCCTTCAGAAAATGGACTCTGATTTATGAAAGTATGATAGGTTATGAAAAGGAAGGGTTGTAAAGAGATAGCTTCGAATCTGGGGATATCAAAACCAAAGCAAAATATGATGAAAGTAAAAATAAAATAGATAAACCTCGTAATGTATTATACCATACCTGTTCACACTGAAACACTTATCACAATATTCTGTGGATATATATTAAAAAAAACTTGTTAAACTTCATAACATATTTCCATTCTATGGAGGTCAGGCGCGAACGAATACCCCATAATTTTATTATACCTATTTCTTCAAACTGAAACATAATTGTCAAAGTATACTTAGGCAGATAAATATGAAAAGTCTTTATTAAAGTGTGTGCCTATTTCCATTCTATGGAGACCAGGCACGAACGCAGACCCCACAATTTTATTATATCATCCCTATTTAAGTTAAAACATACTTATCAAAGTATTATTATGTTCATCTATATCAACAACACTTGTAAACTTTTTTTTTAATTTTTAAATTTTTATTTCTATACTTTGTGGACCAGGCGCGTACGCAGACCCCACAATTTATATGAATAATCATTATGCCAGATCAAACATACCCATTCCTGTGTGTCGATACATCTTCTATCATTATATGTGATCAGTTGTCTATAATAGTCAACCATATAGGAGCCTATTCGAGACTAGACACACAAAGACCTTCAGCTATATATATATATATATATATATATATATATATATATATATATATATATATATATATATATATATATGCCTTATTTTATATATTGAGTGATATTCTTTTTTGCTTACCTGTCTACTTCGTTTACGATCCCTTTATACCTTTCTACCTTTATCTATTTATCTCAAACACCTTCACCTTATCTTCATCTCGTGTTCACTTCTTGTTTTGTCTACCGTTCATTATCTTCGTCCACCCTTCCCCACTCCATCGATCCGTCTTTATCTGCTTCCGTTTTTCCTGTTATAGTCATCATTTCTCATTAGACCTCCGAACGCCATTCGTAACAATAAGAACGTTTTTCGATTAGACATTCCTTTGACTGTAATATCAAAAGAAAACTTACCGCTAATAATACTGTATCTTGAGAGAAGTAGTGCTTTGCTGATGCTTTTTTTTTCATTTTATTCACTTGTGATTCCGTTCTTAGATTGGCAGCAATTTAGACTCAAGACAGTAAAACAACATTGGGAACTCGAAAGAAATCCTAACAAGACTATACTTAAATGGCACTTTTTTTTTGGACTGCAATCTAGAAACAAACATTTAGCCAGCTTTTCAAGTTTACACTTAGCAATCAAGGTCTGTTTATGTCTGGCTTACTTAAATCATTCTCTTATTAAAGCCGTATGTATATATATTACGTGTATTGGTCAGACTATTGTTCTTATCTTGTTATTAGTGCAACGTTTCGGTCGGATTGTCCTTCGACCTTCATAAGACATGTTTTTTTTTAATTTTATTTATTGCGGACCATCTTCTTTTTCTTGGCTGTTTCACGACATTTCGACCAACTATTTCTCTGGCCTTCGTCAGGTGGTAACCGCGACGGATAGGAACTCTCAATCTCCTGACTGAATCCACTTCAATTACTGCCTTCCGTAGTTGTTTTCGTCTCACCACGTTTTGGTCAAGTAAGCCTCTGGCCGGCTTTGGATAGGATTGAAACCGCTATCGTCAGGCAATTCTCACTTGGAACCGTAGAGATTCAGCGTCTCTCTCAACTGCGCCACGGGCCCCAAAGAGCGATCAAGGTTGAAATTTTTGGTCATATAAATTCATGTTTATTTATTATCTTTCGTGGTCGGGTCCGTACCGAATGGTATATATTACTTTAACACTTACGGAAGGCAGTAATTGCAGTGGATGCAGTTAGGAGATTCAGAAGTCTTATCTGTCACGGTTACCACCTGACGAAGGCCAGAAGAATAGTTTGCCGAAACGTCGTGAAACAACTAAGAAAAAGATGAGGATAATGGTCCGCAGTAAATAAAATTAATAAAACAATACTCATCTCAATAATGAATTCCAATTAAATAATATATGTTGGTTGTTGTTTGGAAAAAAAGAGAAAAGTTACTGGCTCCGTAGATATTTTCGTATTTCTATGACTAAGTCTCCACTTATTTGTCAGTTTCAAATCTGTGAGAAAAAATATACTTGACAAAGGGGAGGCAACTCTAATAAAGACTCATAGAAATACGAAAATAACAACGGAGCCAGTAACTTTTTTCTTTCTTTTCCAAACAACAACCGATAGTTCTAATGAAGGTTGAAGGACTACGCGACCCAAGCGTTGCACTAATAAAACTCAAGATAAAGACCGATCAATACAATTAATAGTCCGATCAATACAATTAATTTAACAATCAGCCCTCATCTAAAAAATCAAAACTTTAATCTGTGTGTATTTGTTTTATTATGTTCACGCCAAACAAGACATATTACCCTTTGGACGTAAGATACGACTATTTAGGACCATGTTCAAAAGATTTGAGCGAAATATGAGTTTACTAGCAGGATAGGCACCCGGCTTTGCCTAGGCGTAAAATGCGCTCAAATATGATATTTTAATTTGCCCAGATTTCGTATATATTATTATGGAGTCGTGATTTCAAAAGTAAAAAACAACAAAAAAACGTATTTGGGTGCCATCAGCTAAAATCAAATCGGACACTGTAGCATTCAAAGCTGGTGACCTTACTATTGCACCACCGTCACACGCACATGGACCGATTAAAAATTAAAGATTAAAAATAAACTAAGGTGAATTTATAAAATGTATAACGATTTTTTTAAATTTTGACCCATTAAAAACTATTTTAACCGGCTAAAGATCCATAAAATATGGCTCGTAAAAAATCCAATCATTTGAGGCCCGTAGCGCCGCTCTGCGACTTTTAGCTTAGGAGGAGATGGAGTTTGAAAATATGGAGAGAGACTAACAGACATATAGCCTATTATATATTAGATTCAAACATCTGTATATCAGTAAAATACAGAAAGAAGTAAACAGGGAGTTAATTCCAAAACATAGCAGTCCGGCATCTAGGGACCTATAAAGTGAAGAGGTGGGATTTTGTTGCTATGCATTATACTGTTTCAACTACTCTACAAAAACAAAAGTAATTCATGTCCACATATTGATGTGAAGCATTTCAGAATATTCTTTCTATTTAGTCTTTACGAATCAGTAGACATGATATTTTTTAATTAAATTATTCAGCTTACCCAATTCATTTATTTAGGGCATAAACTGACATTCTCCAGTCGTCACAAACCGACATTGAAACACAGAATCGGTTGGCTTGGGCGGCTTTCCAAAAGCGCAGCACCATTCTAAAACCAAAAGAACTGCCAATAACTGTTAAGTAAATTTTTATTTCGTTTATGTTATCCATTAGTTTTATATGGCGTTGATTGTATCTAATGGACTAAACAACTAGCCACTCGCATTAAGGTGTTTCAAAATTAGGTTATGCGTTTCATTACGAGACATCACCTGTTCGAAAAAACAAAAAAAAACAAAACAAAATGTCCTTTCCCGCTAAACTACTTCCCTACCCCCTCTATTTAATAAAACCACAAGTAAAACCCTTAAATTTTTGGCCGTGTAAAACAACGAAGCACTGGCCTGTCAAAGCTATGCTACTGTTTTATATTAGAAGGCAAAAATGCAGAGCAATGCAAAAGAGAAGGTGGAGACAAAATGTTTTTTATTTGACATCCCTCAGCAGTTGGGCATCCATCGACCAATTTGGCCTGGATCGGATGAAATTGCGAAAAAATGAGTAACGTGGGTCCGCAATCTGCACGAAGCAGAAGCTACAACTCATGATGATTCCAGTAGTTGCTTCCTTTTTTTTCTGCTGACCGTTTTCCTCCTAAAACATTTTTTTAAAAAGAGAACAGTAAGCACCTCCGTAACATCTTGTAACATTTTCAATAACAAGTAAACATCTTTATACATACGTTCACGGGATATTTTATGTGGGCGTTTGATTGCCTATTCTAATGTAGCTGTTTCGCTTCGCCACGTTTCATAATTGGCCATCAATCGAATCGTCTGAATAAAATGAATTCATGAAGAAAAACGCATGGGGACATTCGTTTAGTTTTTTTTACAAGGTTTTATTTGGAGAAAATGGACTTAATGTTGTATTATAAAATCGAATAAATGTTGCGTTTACTTTTGCAATAAAACATGACTTGTGTCCAAACTAAAATAAGAACTGAAACACGAAATGCGTGTAATATACATAAACTATGTTAAATATATAAAATTAGGAAAATAACTCTTCTTAACCTTATTTCTTTATATATATATATATATATATATATATATATATATATATATATATATATATATATATATATATATATAGTAGCATGGGCGTCCGGCGTTGCCCGGGTGTTTGGATGTGTATTTTGAGCAAAAAAAAAAAGTGGTAGTAGGAAGGCAGGCTCGAACCCGTACCACAAAGGAGGAAAAAGAACGAGGTCAAACCTAAAGTTTATGCTGTTACATCCACCGCTAAACCGGAAGCGACATTTCTTTTAAAATTAGGGCTAGACAATCTAAAAGATAGGATAACTTCAAAAAAATATCGGCGAAAAAAGTGATCCCACCTGTAGAAAAGTGCCTAGTTGAAGGGGAAGATATTAATGTTTTTAGCCAATTTTTCGATATTTGTCGTATGAAACTTTAACACAATACTGATCTTGGTAAAATCGGTCGCCTCTATTGAAAGTTTTAAGGCAGACATGCAAATAGACATACATACATACATTTATATATTGGTAAAATATGTTAAATATATAAAATTAGGAAAATAACTCTTCTTAACCCTATTTCTGTATTATATATATATATATATATATATATATATATATATATATATATATATATGTGTGTGTGTGTGTGTGTGTTGTTTTGAAAAAAGAAAAATCGAACGAATTTATAAAATGGTGATCACCATTTTATAAATTCGTTCGGCTTTTCTTTTCTTTTTTTCCTTTTTTCAAAAAAACATTACTGGCATCGCTGGTATTTTTATATTATCTTTATTCATATATATATATATATATATATATATATATATATATATATATATATACATCGCTGTCTACATTTACCGTTTTCTTTCTTTACTTCTATGTTTAGTATTTCTTTCTCTAGTTCTATGTTTAGTATTATGAGATAAAACCACACGAAAATTTTGCAGGCTGTGTCAAAAATGTAATATTGTTCCATGGTTAAAATTGTATAACAATAAGTAAAAAAGAACCTATATTTTCAAAACAATAAAATATGCCCAAATTTGCCTATATTTGTAAATGTAGAATCCTGCACGTCACCTTTAGTTTTACTGCTTCGGTTATCTCCCCTGTAGCATTGCCAGGCCACTAAATAGAAAGCACATTTTGAAAAGCTACTCGGAAGCAAACCAGAAGTAACAGACTAACCAATTCAGCCTATTGTTGTACAGGAACTCGATATTGAGAAGGGTGATTTTACAATGGAGGAACTTCTAAATGTACTAAAGAAGACCAAGAATCGTAAAGCTGCAGGTTTAGATAACATACTTCTTGAAGTATGGAAGACAGGTGGTTTTAATGACATACTTCTTAATTCATGCAATTCTGTATATAATCAAAAAAATATTAATATATGGAGGGAAGGATGCATACTTCCCTTATCCAAGAAGGGTGACCTAAGCATACAAAACAACTATAGATGAATAACACTCACTCCAATTGCAGCAAAAATCTACAATGCCATGCTTCTCAACCGTATCCAACCAAAGATCGAAGAAGTGCTCAGGAAGAACCAAAATGGATTTAGAAAGAATCGCTCTACTACTAGTCAAATACTTACTGTTAGGAGACTGATTGAAGGGGTCAAAGCAAAAAACATTGAGGCAGTCATGATCTTTGTAGGTTTCTCCAAAGCATTCGACTAGAGGAAAACGGCCAGCATATTAAAAGCATATGGCATTCCAAATGAAGTCATTAATTCTATCATGATGCTATATGAGCACACTCCCCAGATGGAGACACTGAATTTTTCGATATCCGCACTGGGGTTCTACAAGGAGATTCTCTTGCCCCTTTTCTTTTCATTGTCTGTTGTGATTTTGTACTTCGCACCTCTGTTGATATACACAATATGCTAGGCTTCACCCTAAATGAATCCAGAAACAGACGTCATCAATCAGCACATATAACTGATGCAGATTATGCAGGCCATATTGCTTTGTTCGCGAACAACACGGCTAATGCGCAAACGCTGTTACGTAAGCTAGAAAAATCTTCAAATGACATTGGTCTCCACATAAATGCGGATAAGACAACGTTTATGGCTTTCAATGTGAAGGGATAGATCAGGGCTTTGGCTGGATCAACACTGGAAGAAGTCGCTGAGTTTACATATCTGGGCAGCAACATAGTTTCCACAGAGATAGATATCGGAATTTGCATCTCAAAAGATAGAGATACACATGTGCTTATTCCAGTCACATGCAGTTGTTTGATACAAATTATATACACTGACTCCGAAGTCATAATGAGTAAAATGATTATAATGATCCTCTCCCACATATGAGTTAAAATATTTATGGGCATAATTAAATAACAATATGATATAATATACAATTCTCCACCCTAAAAAGTAAATTAATCCTGGAAGCATAGTGATGCAAATTTTCTTTATCTTCTGTCCTTCGAGAATAATTGTGTGTACCGTTCAAACACTAACATCAAACTGTACATTTATTGTCTCTATAGACACACGACAACCCTAACCCCTGAACTTTTCTATTTGTCCAATCAACTCTGGTTTTCTGACTTCCTTACTCCTCTTACATTTCTCATCATTTTAGACTGCTCATCTTTTAGAATCAGTTATTCCACTCAACAACTGATGTCCGATTCATGCAAGATCATCCAAAAGGAGTCTGACGCTTTTCGTACGTTCCTGTGGCATTTTTGTCAAGTTTAGAACAGAATTTTATGGCATATTGTTCTTCTAACGTGTTTTAACATCTAGATTCACACAGTAGAATCAAATTCCTGCTATAACTATTTATTGCCACGAGAAACTATAAGAAATCGGACAGTCATCTTGTAAGATGTATAGGAATAACATACTAAATTTTTAATCGTCAATTTTAAGTGACTGTAAAAAAAACCATGATTGTATAAAATAACATTTATGAGACTTGATTATATAAAATATTGTATGAGACTTGAATGTATAAAATAACATTT
The DNA here is from genome assembly GCF_053919585.1 of Euprymna scolopes. Classification (NCBI taxonomy): domain Eukaryota; kingdom Metazoa; phylum Mollusca; class Cephalopoda; order Sepiida; family Sepiolidae; genus Euprymna; species Euprymna scolopes. Next base: position 35,927,798 of record NC_136519.1, read on the forward strand.
ATGAGACTTGATTGTATAAAATAACATTTATGAGACTTGATTGTATAAAATAATATTTATGAGACTTGATTGTATAAAATAATATTTATGAGACTTGATGGTATAAAATATTGAATGATACTTGAATGTATAAAATAACATTTATGAGACGTGATTGTATAAAATATTGTATGAGACTTGATTGTATAAAATAACATTTATTAGACTTGATTGTATAAAATATTGTGTGAGACTTGATTGGATAAAATAATATTTTTGACATTTGATTGTATAGATATTGTATGAGACTTGATTGTATAAAATAATATTTATGAGACTTGATTGTATAAAATAACATTTTTGACTCTTGATTGTATAAAATATTGTCTGAGACTTGATTGTATAAAATAATATTTATGAGACTTGTTCGAACATGTTTTCCCTCACATATACACACCCACATGTACGCACGCACATACGCACACACACGCACGCATGTACACATCCTCATACACCCCCACATGTACGCACGCACATTCCATTCGTTTCATTATTTTCTTTTGTAGAGATATAGGGTATTTATATCCTTGCCCGCAACAAACGATGGTATATACACATCTTCATACACACACCCACATGTACGCACGCACATACGCACAGACACGTACTTATATTCACGTTCACGTATATACACTCACATTCACGTGCATACACACACACGCTAACGTACACACATGTACGCACACATACGCGCACATGTACGCACACATGGGAAACGTCACTTCCCCTGAAAGGAATTCCAGACATGCACAGTCAGAACACTCAGCCCGATATAAAAATCAACAACACCATTCAACTTGCCTCTTTCTTCCCTTTTTGCCTGGCTTCGTCAACCAGGCAAGTTCGGCGTCCATAGCTCTTGGCTTGAAGACTTTTCCACGTGGACGACTGCTATCATGAACGCACGGGTTTGCTGAGCCTAACAATCCTTTTCTATTTCCCTCTCTACATGCGGACGGCCATTTCTCGTCCTCAACTTCATTCCTTTCCCTTTCGACGCATGTCGTCGTCAAAGCCTGAATAAACACTCGTTACATCTAAACCATTTAATTTTTGATAGAAAATAAACGACATGTTTATTTTATCCAGCAATTGAGTTTTTGTTTCCTTCATTCAATTCGTTTCATTATTTTCTTTTGTAGCAAGTTAGGATATTTATATCCTGGTCCGCAACAGACTTGATTGCATAAAGTATTGTACGAGACTTGATTGTATAAAATAATATTTATTAGACTTGATTGTATAAAATATTGTATGAGACTTGATTGTATAATACGGAGGTTACTCGAGGATAAGGGTTAATGGATATATATTAGTCAATGTGATTATAGCGTTGTAAACATAAGTAGTTCCATCCATATTAGGTGGTAGTTTCGTAATCGTTATTTATGTGACTTGAGTAAAATGGGATTATTTATGGTGACTGATACAAGAATTTGTTTACGTTGGATTTGAATGCAGTTCTGTAAAGGAGATTTGTTTATTGGATTTGCATTTAGATTTAGAAACAGATAGCGAGTAGGGAAAATGGCATATAGTGGCTGTAGCTAGACGAGTGACTTTTGTGAAACTTTGGAAAGGGGGGCTATAGATTGGAGCTCAGTCGAGCATTAGGCATGAAAATAACGATAGAGCAGAAACAAGCTCGCAAAATCCCCTGTGGGAAAGAGGTTGCAGGGAAGAGAAAAGGGTATAACCTAGGTTTCGAAACCGGTTTTGAACTCTACCATATCTGGATAGGGCGCGTCGAGTTCTTTACGTGGAAACAGTGCTCCACTTTAGGGTGTACCTGTCTCTTATACAGATAGAGGACGAATTTTCATTAAACTTCTAAACAAATCCTTAAAAACATAAAAATGCGAAAGTAGAAGTAGAAAATAACCAACCATGTATTTTCTATTATTAAAGAAAACATAGCATGAAAGAAAGATCATTTCTCACTAGATTAGAAATTTGATGGTATATCCATGTTTTAGCAGGAAGGGTTTCGCTAAAAGGCGTTTATCCGTAGCAAGATCTTATAGTACTAATATAATCTATAATATAAAGCTGAACGTCTGTGTGTGTGTCTGGACACGAATAGGCTCCTATATGGTTGACTATTTAAAAAAAAATGATACATATAATGATATAAGATGTATCGAGACACAGAAATGAGTATGTTTGATCTGACAGAACGGTGGTTCATTAAAATTGTGGGGTCTGCGGACGCGCCTGGTCCACAAAGTATGAAAATAAAAAAAGGTAAAAATTAAAAAAAAACGTTTACAAGTGTTTTTGATAAAGATGTACATAATAAATACTTTGATAAGTATGTTTTAAGTTAAATAGGGGTGGTATAATAAAAGTTGGGGCCTGCGTTTGGGTTTGGCCTCCATAAAATGGAAATAGGCACACACTTTAATAAAGACTTTTCATATCTATCTGCGTAAGTATACTTTGATAATTATGTTTCTGTTTGAAGAAATATGGTATAATAACATTATGGGGTGTTCGTTCGCATCTGACCTCCATAGAATGGAAGTATGTTATAAAGTTTAACAAGGTTTTTAATATAGATCCACAGAATATTGTGATAAGTTTTTCAGTGTGAACAGGTATGGTATAATAAATCATGGGGTTTATCTATTTTATTTTTACTTTCATCATATTTTGCTTTGGTTTTGGTACCCCCAAATTCGAAATTATCTCTTTACAAGCCTTACTTTTCATAATTTATCATCTATATATATATATATATATATATATATAAAAGCGAAAATATATGTGTGTATGTATGTGTGTATGTTTTGATGTCTGCAAAAACTTTTAACAGACACGATGAAAATTCACAAACTCGGAATCACATCGAAGCTCCATCCTTAGCTCGAAAAATACCGAAAAATTGGCCAAAAACGTTAACTTTTTCACCCCGAAATCGACAAACTTCGACATGGGAGGGTCAACAAAAACGATCCTCTCGTGACAATGACCGATTCTACGCATGCGTCAGATGACGTCGTGACCTGATTTACTTTAAATAGTTGAAAAACTGAACAAATTTCATGTACGTCGCGTTAGATCAGTTGATTAGCGCGTTGATTCATTATCTAAACGTTTTGGGTTCGAATCGTGGTGTGAGATGTCTTTTTTTCGATTTTTTAAAATTTAAATATTGAACCAGTGTTATTTAAGCCATTTTCACGTAACGTTTGTTTTTCTGTTTTTTGTTTTTACTTCGCTTAACCACCCCGACTACACACCCAAAAACACCCGGGTACCCATCGATTTTTTAACTTTTAATATTGAAACAGGCTTATTTAAGCCATTTTTCACGTGTTTGTTCTGTTTTCATCGTTCGTTTGCCTTACGTTAGTTTTTTGTGTTTTTTTCGATGTCTTGATTACCCCCACCCCCGCTTAATTAAAACGGTATTTTCTTTTGTTTACTTCGCTTATAACAAACAAATCTGGTCATTGACGTCGTCGTCGTCGTCGTCGTAACGCTCGACGACTTCCGGGCGCGCACCTGTCAATTTGGTTCTTACTTAAATTAATTCACACATCTTTCAGTAACTCATTCTGGCTGTCCGATTTTATTTTCAAACTTCGCCTCAGGGCTTCGGGTTCGATCCTACCCCCGGTTTATTTTTTGTTTAAAACCACACACACCTACAAACATCCGGGCAACGCCGGGTACCCCCGCTAGTACTTTCATGAAGCAGATTCCATTTTCTGAAGGCTGTTTTTGAACCCAGTCAACGACACGTACTTTTGCTAGTACTAATATAATACTAGACTACCAGTGACCCATTGGGTCAGTATATGTTATAGCTAGCGATGGAATAGTGAGTATAAAGACTTAATGTACAGAATGCCAGTGTGTATACAGAATGTATAAACGTGCAAATATTGAACAAACGCGCGTGCGCGAAAACAAACATGGCGACCGGTGAAAACAATACGAATACATCGGATAATAAAGGACTTAGATTAAATTTGTACAGGTCCACCTTATGTTTTTTTATGTTAACAACCTTAAAAATATCGTGGAATAATAATTAATTAAGTAATATTTAATGGCGTGACCATACCAAAGTAAATCTTTAAAAAAAGGGGTTTCCCCCGCCCACATGTTCTGAAGTATTTCTACGTATTTTTAAAATGTCTGGAACTTATGACTCCAACCCAACCCGGTCTGTATTTTTGCCCCTCCACCCGTGTATAGTCTACACCTCGGTGGAAAATTTACATCTATCCCTGTATGGTAACTCTCCAGAATATTAAAGAGAGTCTAACTATAATGTTATAACCCTTTAGGCTGTGATCATAGCGTAGTATCTGTTAACTGTGGCAAGCAGGGGTAATGGTCAAAACATTATTATTATTATTATTGTTATTGTATTCTTATTAATTGATTTGAGCGACGGATGGTCGCTGGATCAGTTATTATGATTAGAATAATAAACAATAAAATTACGGAAGAAATGATTGACGTGTGAATCACAAAAGGAATATAAAATTAGAAAATATATGTAAACATTATTTAGGGTTTTGAATAAACAAATAACTAGCTGTGGACATTAGGTTGGTCTGAGACACGTAATTAAGTGACGTAAGAGAACACGTGATGTAGTTAGTTTTAGAGAGATTCAGAGAGTTTAGGATTGACCACCAGAGCAGACAGACGTCTAGACAGGGGTGGACCGACAGTTAGGAGCAGGCTGATAGAATAGAAAATGTAGACTAACTACAAATCCTGTGAATACTATTTGAGACAACTGTAATAAATTTATATTATAAAAATATAAAGAGTTATTTTAATGGTTTCACAAATAAGAACACATGTCTCAATTGGATGGTGCTGATCGCTTCATGGTTCGTTACGGAGCAGCAGGAAGTAAAAAGAACTCTTCAGAGAAAAAGGTATGAAGCATATATTCTTCTTCTTATATATGAACTGTAAAAATAATCCGTGTGATAAGTCTGATACAACATGACTAAGTTTGCACGTCAATATCATGTCCTCCTGGCTAAACAACATACATACGATTTATACGTTTATTATCTGTCTGTTAAAAGAACAATATCTTACATCCACAAGAAAACACATGACACGTTTTAATATATCATCTCTCCCAATATAAAATGAATATACAACATAACAGGCTGTATGCTTTGTCTAAAATTGACTTTTAATTGTTACGTAGCAGATTCTTATATAATATATTGTAAGTTACACGAAACACAAATAACTGTGACAACAACGAGAGAAGAGTCCACCAGTACAAAACTCGTAGAAAGTTTCTTCTGTTTATAACTCTATCCTTTTTTTTTTAACCAGGAAGTCGTTTTTATCTGGAAATAATACGGGGCTTAATGCCGCTCTTAAAGAAACGACCAAGTTATTTTGTGCGACTGTTTTCGAAAGAGAGACATAAATACGGTGATATAGTCTGTAGTTATTGCATTGTTTCTTTTTTATATTCGTTTAAGATTTTCGCAAAGAAAAAAATATAAGAAAACTCCGTGGAGCCAGAGATTCAATTCTTTTTAACGGTAAGTAAATATAAGTTCTTCAAAATCTTTATTGCCCAAAAGCAAATAGTTTGTTTTTATAAAAGAGGAAAGTAACGTATTTTCAAACTAAAAAGCACAAACGACAAACTCAGCCATTGTTGCCTAATCTTTCTTTCCTCTGAATATATATATATATATATATATATATATATATATACGCATAAATATGTACATGAAAATATATATATATATATATATATATATATAAATATATTCATATATATGTTTATATATTTATGTATATATACACATTTTATATATATACTTTATGCATATACATGCATGGATATATATATATATATATATATATATATATATATATATATATATATATATATGTGTGTGTGTGTGTGTGTGTGTGTGTGGTATTTATTTTTTTTGTTTGTGATACTTTTAAATGAAATCAATTATTTATACGAAAGTGAATTTTTACCTAAATGTGAGTTGGGAATAATTTTCCCGTTTACCAATTTGGTACCCGCAAATAGGGAGAGGCATATATATATATATATATATATATATATATATATATATATATATATATATATACATTGTTCAAAATATACTTTTATGTATATTTATATTTATTAAATATTATTAAAATAAATTTCTTTTATATATTTAAATTTTTATTTTAGGCAATGCATATACATATATGTGTAAATGTTTATATATATACATATATAACTACTTTATTCTATTACATAAATCAATATACGAAAGTATAATTCTATGCATAAACTTTAAGTATTTACTTCAACAGTAGTGCTGGATAGCAAGTTATAAAATATGTAAATGCCTATTTCTGCTTCCAAAACATCGTTTCACAATGGACAATACAGAAAAGCATGTTCTAGAAAAAAAATATAAGAGAAATTAAATTAGAAAACGCGAAATAACAACATGGGTTAGGCTTTAGACTGATTAAATGAATAAATGAAGAACGATAATGCAGGATGCGGAAGAGCTACTTATTTATTTAAATTTAATGCCCTAAAGCAACAGTTGCTCAAAATATATTAGGGATGAGCACTTGGTTCTTAACGTACATATTTATTTTTTCTTTATTTTTCAGGCACACAAAGCGCGCAAATCAATGACTGTTTTACGGAAGAACTTCCCGGGACACCTCATCTCTATAGAGCCGATCTGCATTGGCCAGCCTGATCCCCGGATTTATCACCATGTGACTATTTTTTTCGGAATATATGAAATCAAATGTTTACAACAATTGTCCAATCTTGACTCACCTGCAAAACAACATTCGTCAAGCTCGCCAACATACCCCTTGATATGCTGGAAAGAGTTGGCTGAAGCTTCATAGTTCGAGTAACTCAGTGCGTAGAGAAGAGTGGACGCCATCTTACTTTTATCATGTTTAAAACTAGTGAAAAATAAGATATAAATGCTGTAGTAGTTACATCTAAAAGAATTACGTGTGTAGCTACATTACTCGTGTTTTTATTGATATTCCAAATACGCAAGTTTCTCTGCATCATCCTGTACACGGACACATTTACAAAAGTGTAAGAGAGACATATAGTTGCAATTTAGGGGCGCACACATCAACACGGTGGATACTAACTATAAAGAAGCAATGAGAGACGCCACCTCCGAAATATGTAAATGTAGACATTGTGGGTGAAGAGACCATTCGATAAACTATATAATATCTAAATGCAGAAAAATATCCAGTAATACAAATAGATCCTCCGCTTTGTCGGGCTAATCAGTTGAAACCTATACCAACACATGTATTTTGTACATCCGTACAAAATAAATAAATAAATGAATAATAATAATAATAATAATAATAATAATAATAATAATAATAATAATAATAATAAAATAATATATATATATATATATATATATATATATATATATATATATGCTGACACTCGGGTTTCGATCCTGGCCTGAGGTAGTAGCTTGTCTAGCCGCATTGATGAGCTGTGAAACAGCAAAACAGTACTGTATGTAGATGACTATATATATATATATATATATATATATATATATATATATATATATGGTTATAACATAAATGCTATAGGCATATAGACAAATCATAATGATATATTAAAGATGTAAAATATTACTGAGCATGGATATACAAGAGGGAAAATGCTAACTATTAGCACTACTAACATCAAATGTTCAAACCGAAAAAAAAAAGATGTATCAAAAAGTATATTATGCTGTGCATTCAGTTTATAGGATGAATGTCAAATGTTGCATTTGCTCCCTTCATTTACGGGTCCAATTGTTTGCATGTCATGTTTATATGAAATGCCTGTCCGCTATAGAAATTAAATTAACAAATCATAACAACACAAATAATGCTTCGGTCCTTTAAAGACTGCGTACACTAGGCAGGATCCTCGCTCGTCGCATCGAGCTGATTACTTCTAAATCAGAAGGTACCTTCGTTCGGGAGTTAAAGTTAACTAAACAACACAAAAAAAGAACTATATCCTTAATGTGAAGAAAGACAATTCTATTAGACTGTTGTCGTTGCAATGTTCAATGCAAACCGCGGGATCGGACACACATTTATAACATCTGACTTCTTTTCTAATCGATTCTTGAATCATTTTTATCAACTGCATAGTGTCAAGTTTCTAACAGAAAATCATCAATCTTCGCCTTAACTATTTTTTGTGTGGCAATTTTCATTGGTTAGTATTACCACAAGAAGAAAAAAATCACAAATATGTCAGTTATCTTTCAACTATTTGACCTGTATTTAATGTTATAATGTTTTAAACTTCAAATTGAAATAATGAAATTATAATAACAATTGTCCATAGTAACAGAATGAGGTAAATAAAATAAGAAAATGGAGAGCACTTTTAGGAAGATTACATAAAATGCTAAATTCCTCATTGTATATACCATATATAACATTATGAAACTACTATTTTTGTAAAGACAATTCTACACATAGATGTTTTACATTGAAGCAAATTTGATGCAATTGTGGCTTCAAGAGAGAAAGAGAGACGGAAAAAAATGTTATCACACGCAGAAATACGACTGCGAGAGCCGTCCAGTAAACTGGACAATAAAAATAACCGAACGCCTCCGTCTACATGATCCAACACAAAAAAATAATGTAGATACAACCCGTCAGAGTACCAGACAATTCCATTGAAAACACACGGCCCGGTCCCAAACAATTCTGTCCACACCCGATCAGGCACGGTCTCAAACGATTTCCTCCACACGACACGACACGATTCAGAACAACCCCTGAATGTCAGTACCAGAACAACCTTGGTAATCTCTCAAATGAATCGAGCGTCGTCTTTTTATAGGCCTTAGATGATCTCATTTTCACAGTAGCTAGGCCTGACTAAGGTATTGATACACTATTCCTGAGTGCTTCCGCGCATACTCGTCACGACAATTTTAAAATAATCATAACTTTAGGTAACTATACTTTTTATCATTCAAAACAGTTGTGCATTTTATTTGTGGTTTGTTGTAGGACACACCCGGTCGGTCGACTAAATAATTGTAATAGACGAAATAAGACAAAATATTAATCGAATAACGAAAACAACCGTTACTTACGTTACCGTCACAGTAAAAGTGCACATGTTTGTGTGTAAAAATTTAATATAATAGAAAAAAATTGAACACCGGAAGACGAGTATTACTGGATACCAACTACGTTTCATCGGCGTATTTTTATCATCATTAAAAAAGCCGTAGACGTTGCGAAAATATATTCACGCGATGATGTTCTTGTGAGGAGCCACTTTAGCCGAGGTCACTATTAAAACAGTTCTTGTTGGTAAAGTAAATACACCATATAACAAAGTTCCACTTACAAATAAATTGTTTCTGATATTAAAACCGGTTTTATAACGGAACAATGTTCTAATTACGAATACGTTGTTTCGTTGAACAGGCATTTCTTTTTGGTTAAATCCAAACATTCAGTACAACAATTTAAGACGTCAGCAGCTAAAATATGAAACCGAATAGAAATCATTAAACATGAAACGAAACACAAAACCGCATAGCAATAATTTATTTCAACAGATATTTTAGTTCTAACAATTCCTGTGCTATTATGAAACAATAAAAATAATAATAAACTTCGATTTCGGTTTCCTAATTCAATTGTTTTTATACATTATTTATAACAAAATTTGTTAAAGACATTTTTATCGAATTATAAAATATATATTAAAGAAAACTCTATTTATAAAATGAAAAAAACAATAATTTGAAAAATTATTTATATAAATGTAAACAATGAAAGTTTTAATTATTCTTTTGAAATAAAACATTAGCATATAAGTATATGTAAAATATAAAAACATATAGAAATGTTAAAAAGTAAAAGTTTATCATTTTTTTTTATTGGTTATCAAACAATAACATAAAAAATGTTTCCACACGGTTTCATATTGCATTTTATGTTTAGTGATTTCCGTTCGATATTTAGTTCGATATTTAGTGAAACCAATTCGACTTTCGGTCTCTTAACTTTTTATACTGTATTTTTGGATGCAACCTCTATGTTTTCCATTTGTATTCAGTCAATATTATCAACAACGGCAATGTGTACAGATATATATGCGCATATATATATATATATATATATATATACGCATGTATACATATGTATACTTATTTATATAATAATATATGTATATATATACATATAAATAGATACATATATATACACACACACATATATATATATATAAGTATATATATATATGGGCATATATGTACGCATATATATCTATATCGATCTTCAGACATTTTCACTTTTATAGATATACTAGCATTTCATCCCGGCGTAACCCGGGTGTCGAGATGTGTATATTGAGCAAAAAAAAAAAAAAAAAAAAAAAGTGGTAGTAGGAAGGCAGGCTCGAACCCGTACATTTAAGGAGGAAAAGAACGGCGAAACAAACGTTACGTCTTTGCTGTTACGACCCCCGCCAAACCGGAAGAAACGTAGGTTTAAATTAAGGCTCGACAACCGAAAGGAGAGTATTACTTTCGAAAATATCGGCGAAAAAAGCGACCCCCTCTGTAGAGAGATGCCTAGTTGCAGGTGGAGATATTAATGTTTTTAACCAATTTTTCGACATTTGTCGTCTGAACGGTCGAAATTCAAAACGATACTGATTTTGTAAACATCTTTTGTCTCTGTCGAAAGTTTTAGGAAGACATGCAAACACACATACATACATTTATATCTTATATTTTCGACCCAAACTGATTAAAAAAGCTGCCCTATCTTTTAATACCCTTTATATAAAATTTCAAATGTTTAGACCAGAAATTCTTTAAGTAATTTGTTAGAGACCACAGAGGTCAAATTTTTAAAACTTCGACCCCTATAATGACCCCTTAACATTTATTGTTTTGGGCTCAAATCAAGTTATTAAGTTAGATCCATGTCCAAGGAATCTATATCTAAAATTTCAAGTGTTAAGACCCCAAATTGTCGGAGGCGTTTGGTAGAGTTCTCAAAGGTCAAATCGTTGAACTTTGACCCCTTAGCAGCAGAATTCTGGCCGAAATTGGATTAAAAGTTTTTCCCAAATCTCAGTACCCTGTTTATCAAATTTCGAGTCTATAGACTAAAAATTGACGGAGTTATTGCGTAGGGAAATGTACACACACAGACACACACACAGACACACACAAATACACACATTTTCACACACGCACACACACACACACTCATATATATATATATATATATATATATATATAGAGAGAGAGAGAGAGAGAGAGAGATAGATAGATAGATAGATAGATACAGATAGATAGATGGATTCCACAATGCTGCATACATGCCGCATTAACCTCTTATTAATAAAGTCTTTATTTGTTTATGGATGCGCGTGTGCATTTATTTTTTTTGTGTCAGGCTCGTGGGATGCATCTGCCTTTATTTTGTTAGCATGCGCCCATCTGTACAACGAAGTGGAACAAAACTGCAATATCTCTTTTGTGCAATCTTCAGCCATCTCAGTCACTTGTACCGATCGTATCAAAGGCTTTGATTTCAGCAAGCGCCTTGGTGCATCTGGCTGCTCAAATTATATTAGTTTAAGCCGTGATTTGTGGCAGTTGGCAATGTCGGTAAGCACGAGGCTGGTGATAATATTGACACGCTGATGAAGAAAGATTATAAGAAGATAAAGATGAAGTACAAAGTGACTGTAACATAGAGTGATGAGAAGATCGATGTTCAATAATTAAAGATAAATCTTTTATGTTATTTCAAATGTATGAATTAACAATTTTGTACAAACGTTGCGTAAATAATAATAATAATAATAATAATAATAATAATATTAATAATAATAATAATATATATATATATATATATATATATATATAAATTATTTTCTATAACAATTGGTAAACAGACACCAGTGTTTCATCCTTTCGAGAATCATCGGTGCAGGGTGTCACAATAAACACCGGTCGATAGATCCTAACCCGGCAAGAGAAGTCATCGCTGACTCCAATAGCAAGAAACCAATCTATTCGGCCACTGTTCACCGCGGGAAATATTGTTGAAATTTAAACATTTATTTTTTTAATGTTTTCAACATCTGTCAGAGGGATCTAATAATTATATGATGATTTGCACAAATGAGCTAAATTGACCGACTTTATTTCAACGAAAAAAAAAATTTCGTATATATATATATATATATATATATATATATATATATATATATACGAGATAAAACACGCATAAATATACGATGATAAATCCTGATACATATTGTTGTAGAGGTAATACTTTCAGGGTGATCCTATGCAAAAATCTCAATATCTAAGAACAGAGCAATATATAAATTTAGTTGTTTAAATAAAATTCTGAAAATCAAAATATATACACATATATTCCAGTTAAGAATTTATTATTTGATAAAAGGAATATATAGAAAGGGTTATATTAACTTCCTTAATCCATGGATTTTCAATAATGGCACATATCATCAGAGGAAATGAAATGCGGAAAGCAAAATGTTCAGCTGTGAAAAGGCGCGCATTTTGCTTTTCAGCACAAATATTGAAAATAGTTTTTTGGGTAGTGAATGATAGTTATATGAAAATAATTATTAAAAAAGGGAATTTCATACAACCTGCGCAGTCCATTATCGCAAGGAGTATAATGTCATCCTGAGATTTATTTGCAAGTAGCCAGAATATTGGTCCAGCGGAGAAGGCAGTAATCTCATATAAGGAAGATGTGTGGTTGCTCCTTATTGATATTCCGAAAGGTATTGGGGCAACCGTATTTATTGGTGAGTTGAATACGTTATGGTATATGTAATACAGATTCTTTTTTGGTGTTAGCACAGTATATCAGATCTCATATTAGAAGCTATTCGTCCAACACATCGCTTCTAAAAATCATCTCTCAGAATACTTTGCTACCAAGACCATTGATTTTCGAGGTCCATTGCACCATAGACATGCATATATAATTCTATCACCCATGGGAATATATGCAATGGATTGGTATATCCATCCAATATCTGATATACTGTGCCAACACCAAAAAAGAATCTGGATTAGATATACCATAACGCATTCAACACACCAACAAATACTGCCGCCCTGTATGCCTTTCGGAATATCAATAAGAAGCAACCAAACATCTTTGTTATATGGGATTACTGCCTTCTCCGCTGGACCAATATTCTGCCTACTTAGAAATAAAACCCCAGAGGACATTATACTCCTTCCGATAATGGACTGCCCATGTTGTATGAAATTCCCTTTTTTAATAATTATTTTCATATAACTATCATTCACCACACAAAAACACTATTTTCAATATTTGTGCTGAAAAGCAAAATGCGTGTCTTTAAATGGTTGAACATATTGTTAACCGCATTTCATTTCCTCTGATGATATGTGCCATTATTGAAAATCCATGGATAAAGTACATTAATATAACCCCTTTCTATATATTCCTTTTGTTAAACAAAATACTCTTAACTCGAATAAATATGTATATATTTTGATTTTCAGAATTTTATTTTAACAACTAAATTTATATATATATATATATATATATATATAGGGTGTACTAATAAAATGTATACACTGTTTAAATTACCATAAAACCAACATTGTTTATAAGAAAAAAAGTTTCACACACCAAAATACTGTGAACAAATATAGAAACCAGATAATTATCGGAAGTGTTCAAATTATTGGCCATGTTGGTACATGAACAGCTGACAACGCTAACAGATTCAATCGTAAACGTTCCTAATCAGTTCAATTATTATGTTGACACATCTTCTGTCAATGGTTGCTTTCAACTTATTCTTTGTAGCACGTTTTGTGGTATGAACCCTCTGTTTAACATGCCCTCACTGATCCTCGACCCCACCAACAAAAGAAAAATCCATTGCGTGTCAAATCCGGTGAGCGTGGACAGTACTCGTTACTTCCTCTTTGTCTTACCTATCTGTTTTGCAGATGACTATCAAGATATTCTCTTACGTCATAATAATAGGGAAGTGTTCAACCATACTGGGGTCCTGAATATGACCTTAAACTATATCCGGTGGTGATGCCCCTAGCTTGCGGACTATCAAGATATTCTCTTACGTCATAATAATAGGGAAGTGTTCAACCATACTGGGGTCCTGAATATGACCTAAAACTATATCCGGTGGTGATGCCCCTAGCTTGCGGGCTATGGGGAGTGTGGAACCGCCCTTTAATTGTCATTGCTCCCAGGTCCACTGTAACCCGGAGTGGTCGTACCTGTTAGACCCCCAACTATGGGTTTAATGGAAACCGACTTGAAAAAAATGTATTCTATTAAATTTTTTTTCTTCAAATGGTTGATATGCTTTAAAAAACCCAATCAACCAACCACCCTACTGGAAGTGCCATTCTTTATTTCTAAACATATCTTGGGAACGCCGTATAGCATATTCATGTAGCAAGTTGAGATAGCAAGTGTATACATTTTATTGAGCCACCTATATATAAAATTGTGCGTGTATGGGAGTCGTTACCTACTGGCTCTGAAATAGTTTGGCCGACTTTTTTAAATTTTCACACCAAGGTATTTGATGTATCTTGGGCTATTCTTACGTAAATTTTGTATCTGAATAGGTCGAATATGTATCGGTAATCGATAATCGAAAAATACGATTAAAGAAAGAAGGCTGGTTTTGATTAAGTTAGCACCTTTATACAAGAGCATCACAAGAAGTTTTATCACCGGAAAGTCTTAGCATATAAATTTAACCTTACTTTATTTTATAACACAAGAGTCCGATCAGAATAAAACCTCTTTTGATAGCAAAAATGAGGTACGATACATGACTTTTGTAGCCTGAACCTAAATTCAAGTAATGTAAAAAATAATTATATGAAATCAAAAAATGGTTTTATGAGACAGGGGAGTGTTCGTAATTGATGTTTCGTTTAGAGCATGGTTAGGCTTTGATACTTGACTTTTCAAACTCTAGGTAAAGATATTTATTTTTGATACTTTTATAAAATAAAATTATTATTGATAATTTTATAAAATCAAATTATTAGGGATAATTTTATAAAATCGAATTATTATTGATAATTTTATAAAATCGAATTATTATTGATAATTTTATAAAATAAAATTATTGGTAATTTTATGAATTCAAATTATTCTTGAAAATTTTATTAAATCGAATGATTAGTGATAATTTTATGAAATCCAGTTATTATTGATAATTTTATAAAGTCAAATTATTATTTGTAATTTTATGAAATCAAATTATTATTGATTATTTTTAAAATATACTTTTTATTGATAATTTTATAAAATAAAAATTATTATTGATAATTTTATAAAATCAAATTATTATTGATAATTTTATAAAATCAAATTATTATTGATAATTTTATAAAATCAAATTATTATTGATAATTTAATAAAATCGAATTATTATTGATAATTTTATAAAATCAAATTATTATTGATATATTTATAAAATCGAATTATTATTGATAATTTTATAAAATCAAATTATTATTGGTAATCTTATAACATCCAATTATTATTGGTAATTTTATAAAATCTAATTATTATTGATAATTTTATAAAATCCAATTATTATTGATAATTTTATAAAATCGAATTATTATTGATAATTTTATGAAATCGAATTATTAGTGATAGTTTTATAAAATCAAATTATTATTGGTAATGTTATAAAATAGAATATTAGTGATAATTTTATGAAAGCAAAATTATATTCTGTACAGTACAATACAGATTACAATGTATTTAGGACTAATAAACTGCGGAGATTGCAATCAATTGTTTTAATTTAAAAAAGGCGGTTTCACCGATTTCGATGACAATGGAAGGATTATTTAGTTGAACATCTGTCATCTTCATTCAATCCCGGAAAACGTAAGGTCTCCCTACTAGCATGCAATGTGTTAGTAATATATAAGAATTAAGCAGCATAGAATATTCCTAGTTTTATCTCCATAATTTTGGCTGGCGACTCTTTATCGGTATAAAACACGGAAGGTATTGTGTATGTTTTTTATAATCTTTTAAACACGCATTCAGTACTTGAATTAAACACTGGAAATCGATTCGTACTATATTACGCATCATAATTTATGCGCACACATACGACACACACACACACACACATATATTTAAAATATATTTAATCGTATTTTACAGCCGGGGTCAACATTGGGCGGCTTGCTAGTATATATATATATATATATATATATATATATATATATATATATATATATATATATATATATATATACTAGCAAGCCGCCCAATGGTGCCCGGCTATAAAATACGCTTAAATATATTTTTATTCATGCGTATTACGTATATTTCATTTTAGAAAAAAATCGAAAAAAAATCACAGCTGAAATTAGTATGCACATATGTAGCTGAAAATATGTGCATAAATAACAAAAAGTTTTCGATAAAACGCTGTATATATATGCATATATATATATATTACTAGCAAAAGTACCCGTCGTTGACTGGGTTCCAAAACAGCCTTCAGAAAATGGACTCTGATTTATGAAAGTATGATAGGTTATGCAGAGCAAGGGTTGTAAAGAGATAGCATCGACTTTGAGGGTATCAAAACCAAAGCAAAATTTGATGAAAGTAAAAATAAAATAGATTACACCCCATAATTTATTATACTATACCTGTTCACACTGGAACACCTATTACAATATTCTGTAGATCTATATTAAAAAACCTTGTTAAACTTTGTGACATATTTCCATTCTATAGAGGTCAGGCGCGAACGAACACCCAATCATTTTATTATAACATATTTCTTCAAACTGAAACATAATTATCAAAGTATACTTACGAAGATAGATATGAAATGTATGTGCCTATTTCACTTCTATGGAGGCCAGGCGCGAACGCAAACGCACAATTTTATTATACCATCCCTATTTAAGTTAAAAATACTTATGAATGTATTCTTATGTACATCTATATCAAAAACACTTGGAAACGTTTTTTTTTTTTAATTTTACATTTTTTTATTTCCATAGTTGTGGACTAGGCGCAAATGCACCCCCTACGATTTTAATGAACTACCGTTCTGCCAGATCAAACATACCCATTCCTGTGTCGCGATATATCTATCGTTATATGTAATCAATTTTTAAAAATAGTCAACCATATAGGAGCCTATTCGTTACCAGACACACACACATTCAGATTTATATATATACATATATATATATATATTATACATATATATATATATATTATACATATATATATATATATATATTATACATATATATATATTATACATATATATATATATTATACATATATATATATATTATACATATATATATATTATACATATATATATTATACATATATATATATATTATACATATATATATATATTATACATATATATATATTATACATATATATATATATTATACATATATATATATATATTATACATATATATATATTATACATATATATATATATTATACATATATATATATATTATACATATATATATATATTATACATATATATATATATTATACATATATATATATATATATATATATATATATATATATATATATAAAAGACTATTTCGAAAGTGAAATAAAATTGGGCCATCATTGTCTCCGTTAATACAGTCTTCCGCTGAGCGATAACTTCAGTTTGCGTCGGTTCGGGATTTAAATATCGATGATGACGTGATAGAGGAAGACTTTTGGTTTTAAACGAAAATGCTCGAGGGAGCAAAAGCAAATAATTAAGAAACAAGAAAAGTGTTTTGTTTTTCTGGAAGAGACAAAAGTTTTGCGGCTCCAATAAAGTTATACGCCGTGGTTTGCTTAAAGTGTGCGGGTTGAAAGCAAGATCGGTATAGTTCGAGGCTGTGCATTCGAGAATCAAAGAAAACGAAAAGTTAGAGTATGAGAGCCCCGGGACCGATTGGTGACAGGTGAGATTAATAGCACTGCCTGATTAATGGCCCAGCAACCGCACACTTCAATGCTCAAAACGAATTGGCTCAACCGCAATCAGATAAAAACCCAAATAACCTTTCGCATTGGCCACACTCCAAAGAAATGTGGTAGACCTTAATGATCATTTTTAAGCTTTCTCTGAACTGAACAACTACAAAACGGAATACCTTTTGCTTTATAGAAAATAAGTCACCAGTAACAGTCGTTTCAAAAACACTATACAAAGAGCTACGTTAACCGATGACGTTTTGTTTAAATCTTTTTTGCTTTTGTGAAGTTAATTTTACAACTGCGTATCGCTCACGTGCCTAATGGTTTTCATATGAACATGAAGTTATTTTCTTTCCTTTCAAATGTTCGTTAACCCCCGCCACTCAGAACAGCAATTGCATACAAAATCCAAGGTGGGGCCTCAAACACTATACAAAACGCACTGTAAATCTTTAGTTTAACGACTTTTTAGTATTGTTAAAAAAGTCGAACTGCATAGAGATCACGAGGATCGGATACAAAGGTTTTCTCGTGTAAATAACATAGTCTACGTTTTCTCGTAGTATCCATTAACTCTCGGAACCGGGAATAACAAGGCTGTGCACAAAGCCCAAGGTTAAGGCTACAGACACTTAAGAGAATGATTTAGAAGCAAAGTTTTAATTTCTATTTATTTGTTATTCTTTACCTTATATGTGTTTGGTTGCAACCCAAAGCGGCAAAGACGACGAGAGAAAAACTGCTCCTGATATTGGCTTCTCCCAGATTTTCACTGGAAGATTTTTACCGGATGCAGTCTAAATACCGTTGAACAAAGAATCCATACTTTCAAACGACAGAGCTTTTACTGTCCCACGCTTCGACCGTTCCAAATACATTATAGACTGGTTTAAGCTAACCTCTGCCATGAGAGGAATCTAGCAGCTTGGTTTTTGTAACGTAGTGATTATTCTGAGTCTATATTTTTGATAAATGCTGAGAGACCGAAATATTTGAATGATAACCTAAGATTAAGTGATGACTAATATTAGTACTTTTGAAAACAATGGATGTTAGCTATGTAATCAAAAGACAATAGTTATGAGCGACTCAACACTCTGGAAACGTCTTTTACGAGTGAAAGCCTCGTCTGGAAACAAAAAAAAATCTTGACTAAGAACAGTGCGTACGAGATACTATGCAATTGTAGATAATCATACACACTAAAGACATTTCCACACAATTAAAGATAGAAGAATATCGAAAATCCGTAATACATAGATGGATTAGAATATATAAGGAATTTATTTATTTTTGTAAATTACATTTAGATTATTAAAAAAAGACGTGTGAGGTGATATGTATAATATATTCTATGTTAAAGCGAACGGATCTTACTTCGCATGTAAAAATTTCCGATAACCACGGATATTATTGGAAAGACATTGGAGTGGGTAGATAGACTACGTTTCATATGGTGGAATGTTGTTTAAATTTACAGACATATAAGATTGGGGCTTTCAGTGAATTAAGTGTTTTTGTTATTAGTTTTTTTAGTTAGTTAAACTCTTCTGCCGGGACATACATTGTAAACATCAGTTTCGATGCTTATAGAGGTTATTGAAGGCTTTTCAACTGTATGCAGTATCCATAAATTGATTTTAGTGCATTGTATAAAATTTTGGGAGAATTTCTATTAAGTTTTGCTCGTACTTTATTTTATGTCCTAAGGTGTAATTGTCCTGGATATGATCTTAAACTATATCCAATTGCAGGCTTTGGGGAGTGTGGAGCCACCCTTTAATTGCCATTGCTCCCAGGATCATTCTGACCTGGAGTGGTAGTTCCTGTTAGGGTCCCAACTATGGATTAAATTGAAACCGACTTGAAAAATATAGATATATTCTATTAAAAAAAAAATTCTTCAAAATCACAGGATTTGGCATTAAATAACCTGAAAAGTGTTGATATGTCGTAAAACAAAAACAACCAACCTAACGTGTTCATATTACGCTTGCTAGAAAACTGAGTCCACTTTTCTCTATGTTTGAATTGTTCTTGTAGACGTAGAGTTTGTGGTTACACGTTTTTTTGGATTATTCAAATTATAAGGCTTTCTTCTTTGAGGTTTACATTATATATTAGTTCAGCATCGTATAACACTAGCTTTGATTACTAGGAATAAAAGTTCACCTCTATCGAAGGATAGCTTGATGGATTACTTGGAGTTGTGGACGTTGAAGTGTAAAACATCAGAAAATATAACATATTTCGACCGCATTTTAAATGCGAAGTTTATTAAGCTTATGAGCAGGACGTACTTTTACATTGATATTATTCCTTAATGGGATAATATTTATCTATATAAAATTTAACACTGACAAAATCGGTTCAGTGAACAAGATAATGTTTCTGTTTTAATTGTGATTTGTTACCGAGTAGGTTGCGTGTGGGTATGAATTGTTGCTTCTTCCTGGCCGTGTTCATGGAGAGATTTGTAACCTGGGACGACTTGTTGGAAAATCTCAAGGCTGGATAAAAGGTTGGTCATTCATTTGCTTTTATGTCGTGTAATAGTGTTAAAGATATGGCATTGACTTCCTTAAATGATTAAAATGCTAGCCTCCTGAATTAGCTATGTATAAGAGTGTTGGCACCTACAAAATTTAAAAATGATAATTTTAAATAGTTTCCAACCGTATTTTACTAACGCAATCTAAGTATAATAACATTCACACTATGTTATTACGAACACCCTGTATAAATCTAGACATCCAAACACACACACACACACACACACACATATATTATCCAGGAAAAATGGCGTCCAATTCTCTGAGATTTAAAAGCTTTTCACTTTTTAAACTATTCGATTAAAATTCTCTAACATTATTCCGAGGAGTCGATATATTTTTTATGGTTTCCCTTGAACATAGCATACATATATATATATATATATATATATATATATATATCTCGTTCTCTCTATATTTATATGCATATAGTATGTTATATATATATATATATATATATATATATATATATATATATATATATATATATATATATATATGTATGTATATATTATATGTACGGGGGGGTGCCTGGGTATGTATGTGTACGTATTTGCGTGAGTCAATTTTTATGAGGTGTAGTTTAATAGAATTTTCATTTTATTTTTTTTTCGATTTAAAACCTTGCTTATAAATATAATTGAAGAATGGGACGAAGAATAGCACAAAAGAATCCCCTTCTTCTCGTTAGTTTTTTTTTCTGCAAACGGAAAGGTTTCTAAAGTATTTCCGGCATTCTACTAGAATGCAATAAATAATGGAAATCTTGTTTTTATGCGCGCATCGTTTACTTATATTTGTTATTATCTTATGAGATTTAAACAACGTCAAAAAAGGGTCGCATCTTGAATGAAGATTAAATAAGTGGAGGAAAGTAATGGGAATAAGGATGCGAAAAAGACAGAAGGCATTGTTTATAGGTCTCTTTTACGGCATATCAACCTTTTGTTTTATACAGGAAATATTTATTTAAGGATTTTTGCTTTTGCAGTTGTGGTTCTTAATATATTCTAATGTATAATTGGTTATATTTTATATATTATATATTAGCAAATTAATTTATTTCGCATATATTTATATCCCTCTATCTATCTATCTATCTATCTATCTACTTATCTATCTCTCGCTTTCTCTCTCACTCCCGCTATGTCTCTCGCTATCTCTCTTTATATATGTACTTGCTGGTGTATCCGGCGTTGCCCCGTATTAAATGTAACGTCAAATTCTTGTTAAAAGATGGACTAAAAACGGAAAGAAACTGAAACATGTGTATGCGAATATCATGTTTTTTTCTAAACAGTTAAATTCTTGTAAGTAAAATCCAAACCAAGCTGAAAGACAGTGAATCAAGTACAGTAACCATTAGGCCAGCTTGACATGATATTTAAGAAGTGTATTCAAACCTACTTCTTCTTAACATAAGAAGTTATCATGTGAACGGTTCGCGTATGCGCAGTTGTGAAACAGTTGAAAAACAGAAAAACTCTGATTATCTCCACTTACCAAATTTTCAATTAAGACCTATGAAATCGTTTCTATTCCAATGAAACCGATATTTTTTTTTACATGTCTAAATACCCTATATACCCAATTCCAAGACAAATTCTGTAGACAAAAAATATTAATTTAAAAATGCGTACATATACAGTGAAAATTCTTTATGTATCTGGTAGCGCTTAAGTCACTGTACATGTTTTCTAATTATTTAATTTCATACTTGTGAAAAGAAAAATCCAAAGCAATTTATTAAAAATACAAAAAAAGAACATTTCAAAATGAGAAAGTAACTCATGC
Organism: Euprymna scolopes; assembly: GCF_053919585.1. Taxonomy (NCBI): domain Eukaryota; kingdom Metazoa; phylum Mollusca; class Cephalopoda; order Sepiida; family Sepiolidae; genus Euprymna; species Euprymna scolopes. Next base: position 35,950,263 of record NC_136519.1, read on the forward strand.
GCCACGCTATATTTCTTAATATTGGTCCGATCATCTGTTTGATATGATTGGTGATAAAGGATTTTTTTCGTTGGGTTGATAACGAGTTTTACTGCATGTATTCTGATGGACTTACATAAAAAAAAATATGCATTCCTCGTTTAAAACCAATTTGTGTTATCAAGGGAAGACCTGGCGGACGAAGAAGTGAAGGAATGAAAAAGGAGATATAATCGATGACATTTGAATATTCATTTAAATATCATTAAGTTCTTTATAATGTAAAAAAATAAAATAAATAAAATACAACGCTCAAGAACAACACCAACAAATAGCAATTAATACGGATATATACATACACGCACACACACATATATATATATATATATATATATATATATATATATATATATATATATTATATCATAATAGATCCCATCAGGCAATAATAATTCAAAATTCAACAACTAAAAATGGTTTAAGACCATTTTCAATTTTAAAGAAGATATACTTTGCCATGACTAGCGTGGAGCGAAGTTAAAGTGTATATATATATATATATATATATATATATATATATATATATATATATATATATATATATATATACTCGCTTTACCCTGCCGCGCGTTGCTGTGGCTCAATTTGGTGCAATGAAAAATTCTAATAAAAAGAGAAAATGCATGTTTTTATATTCTTAGTACAGCAATCCACTTCAAACAAATGGTACTCTTGCAGAATTGGATCCGGATCCTCGGGAGTTACCGTCAATCATGGCTTGGGCTCGACCAAAATTCAGTGGATTAAGCCGAAAGTTACTAAAACGTTGAAACGCTAAATAGAATTTTTCTTTTTATTGTATTAAAAAATGTGAGTTTTTAATTAATATTTGGGTTGGGGGGGGGTTACTATACACAGATTCGAAAAGGTTATCCAAAAACGAATAAATGGAATCAAAGGTAAGGTAAATTACGTTTCTACCTAACTGGATACGTTTTTAGTGTTTTTATTTAATGTAACATGTTCAATCGGCTCAAAAAACTCAGTGTTTATCGATGTATTTGAAAAAGACGAATGGTCGCGGACTCTGTTGAATACGTTAAGTTTGGGAAAATCAGTTAAAAACTATACAAAATTGTGTCAGACACACACTGATTATATGTTATCGTGACATAGGCTGACATATTCGGTGGGTTTCTGACAGTATTTTGTATAGATATTTTTAGTTTTAAATCATTTTCCCAAACTTTACATCATTAATAGTGTCCGGCACCATTTGTATTTTTCAAATACACTGAAAAACACTGCTTTTCGAGCCGACTAAACGTTACAGTAAATAAAAAGGGCTTGTATTACTAAACACTGAAACGAAAACGTTGTTGAAAAATAAATATAACAAATGAATGTTATCAAAGGCAAGATAAGTTACTTTTCTACCTAACTGGATAAGATTTTATTGTTTTTATTTAGTTTAAAATGTTTAATCGGTTCGAAAGCACGTAGTGTTTATCTGTATACTTGAAAAATACAAATGGCGGCAGACTGTGTTGAACACTTGGAAAAATGAGTTAAAACTAAAAAACTATACAAAATACTGTCAGAAACTCACTCAATATATGTTACCGTGACATAGGCAGACATGTATTCGGTGGTTTTTAACAGTATTTTGTATAATTTTTTAGTTTTAACCCATTTTCCCAAATTTAACATGTTTAACGTAGTCTGCCGTCATTTGTAATTTTCAAATATAGCAGTAAACGCTGTGTTTTTCGAGCCAAATAAACATTTTACAATAAAAAATACTAAAAAATTACCCGTTTTGGTAATAAAGTAACATATCTTGCTTTTGATAATATTTGTTATACACTTTTTTTTGACAACTTTTTCGAATCTATATGTACAGTAGTACAAAACCAACAAAAACAGTAAAAATTATCCAATTAGCTAGAAATGTAACTTATCTCCCTTTGAAAAAAATTACTTGTTATATATTTGTTTTTGTTGACAACTTTTTCAAGTCTTTGTGCAAGTACAAACCCAAAGGGGGTATTTTTCTGTCTAATTTTATTTTTGGTACCACGCTTAAATTTAAATTTCACGATATCTTTTTTGGGGAGTTTTTTTTTTTTTTTTTACATTAGGCCAACCTCCACAATTTTCGACTATGCTGAATAAGAAAATCTCAATTAGAATTTGCAGAGGCAAGTAGTTTTTGAGATATAAAGACCTGCACTATGCACTATAATTCACTGGCGGTCATGAATAAACACTCCCAACCTCCCCATATTAAAAATGGCTTTCGGAATAATCAACACACATGCCTAACCACATGTTTTAACCTTTTACATGTCTTTCGTCTGTTAAAAACGGCTTTTGGAATAAATACCACCATTCTCCCCCATGTTAAGAAGGGCTTTCGGAATAAACACCTCCAACCTACCCATGTTAAAAATTGTGGAGGTGGACCTAATGTGTTTGTTTTTTTAATAAATTGTTAGTTGAAAGCACAGAATAGTGACAAAACACCATCCCCCTCCTCTTGGTAAGAATGGCTAAAAAAATAACAGTATTCTTGAATTTCTGGTGCTAATGAACTTACTCTCCGCGCTATTTTTTAAATCGTATTTCCATGTTTAAAGTTTTATGATATGTTTTGTTATTCAATTGTAAGATTAAAGTACAGAATAGGTACAAAAAACCCTCCCTCCCCATGTTAAGAATGGCTTTTTAAATAATAACGTTATTATTTCAGCACGGATCACACTCTGCAAGAGTACCTAATATTTTTATTTATTTTATTTCAGCCATTCTTATCATAGAGAGGGGATGGTGTTTTGTAACTATTATGTGCTTTCAACTAACCATTAATTATTAAAAAAAGATATCGTGAAATTATAAAAAATAAAAAGATATTGTGAAAGTTGAATTTAACTTAAAAAAACAACGTAAACGGCGCGTTCAACATAGTAATAAGATCACTTAAGTCGATTAATAAGTGCTAATGCACTTACTGATCCGCGCTATTTTTTTAAATCGTATTTCTAAGTTTAATTAAAGTTTTGTTTTTTTGGTATTTTTTTTTAGATTAAGCCAACTTCCATAATTTTTCTTTTAAATGACGACTTTTGTATGTTTCCGACTATGCTGATTACGAAAATCGCATTGAAATTTTGCGTGTAAAAAGATGGCCGCCAGATATTACAATGGATTATACAACTTTTTATATCTCGATAACTAATTATTTCTTCAAAGTTTCAATGCGATTTCCGTATTCAGCATAGTTGAAAACCTATAAACATCATCATTTAAAAGAAAATTGTGGAGGTGGACCTAATCTAAAAAATTACCGTTATTTTATTTAATTGTAAGGTTAAAGTACAGAATAGTTACAAAACACCCTCTTCTCTCCATGTTAAGATTTGCTTTTAAAATAATAACGTTATTATTTCAACACGGATCAATAAGTGCATGAGTACCCAATTTCTTTAATAAAGAAAAAAGCATTCATATTTTCTTATATAAAAACAACTTCTGTAAAAAAAAAAAAAAAGAAAAACGTGTACTTTCAATTTTTGTTAAGGTTTTCTTCAAAAAACCCCAAAAAAGCTACGGCAAAAAAGCACAAAAAACATTAATCGGTACTCATGCAGAGAATGATCTGTAAAAAAAGCCATTCTTAACATGGGGAGGGGAAAGTGTTTTGTACCTAATCTGTATTTTAACCTTACAATTGAATAAAAAACATAAAATTTTAATTAAACGTGGAAATACGATTTAAAAAATAGCGCGGATCACTCTCGGCATTAGCACCAAATATTATTTAAGCACGTTTCCAATCCGTAAATTTTCTTCGAACAAAACCTATACTTTCACCTTACAATTTATAGTGTTAGTAATAAAAAAATAGTTTTTTAATACAGTATTTTTTAATTAATGGTGTGGCTTATTAACTCTTATTTGACTAGTAATCCTTCACACGATTAGAAAGGTTTATATTTATCGATATGGAATTAAAAGCCATTATAATTTTTTATTAGACTTAGAAACATATAAATCCACATGTCTGGATAAAAGAGAAAGATTTAAAGAAAAGTCATTCATTCTATTTGCTTAAATAGAAATCCCTCAGAAATGTAAAAACCCATTAGCGGGAATCCTCAGCATGCGTATTTCCTGGTGAATTATTTTTACATCTTATAATGAAGTTAAGATGACCGGTTTTCAATTAAACTGATTTAATTTTTCCCGCGTCCTGCATTTACAATCAAATTTGCAACGTTTCCAACCTTTTTACGGTAACCATACGCGAAAATAGAAAAATTAGTCTCATAAAATTCACATGACTTCGAGACGAACCACGCAGTAAAGATTCTGCTGTCCGTTTGCGTGTGTGAACTGGTAATCTTTTAGATCTAGCCTCTATTTCAGAATTTAAAATAATTTTTAATGAGTTATTTCGTTTTAGACGTTTACAGCGAATACGTTTGTGAAAAAAGACCAAAAACAAAACAAAATATTCGCTATAGGGAGAAGAGAAAATAGCAGGAAATATCTTTGCCTTTAATTCTATTTTATGGGATGTTTTCTTTTGCTTTTTTCTTTATTATATTTTACTTATATATCTTTCCTACCTTTTTTTACAAGTGGCCGCATTGTCTAGTGGTTGTCGATCACTTCGCCTTTTTATTCGAGGAATCAACTTCTCATGCATAAAGACACAAAGAAGCACGTTCGTAGAGTTTTCCAATATTTTATTGGAGAGAATAGACTTAGGAGCTAGAGACTAATGAGTGAGGCTGTACTTCTTAAAGGTTCTTTCTATTTAACAGGAAAAGTGACGTGTAACAGAACGTGGACATGCGAACGACAACAGCAGTAGAAGTATGCAAATAACCGAGCCGTCTGTATAGAGACGCCGGAGCTTGGTAAAAGGAAAATATTAAATAAAACCAAAACGCGGCCGAGAAGTACAGAGATAGACGTATTACACACGTGACTCGAGAGCGACAGAAAAAAAAAAAACGCGTACTAATATGGCAGGACAAAAACAGAGTGTTACATGCTCGACACAGCAGATTCTTGTTAAGAATATTAGATAACGAGTAGACTTTGGAACAAGAGACAAGGCGTAGTTTTTAAAAGTACCTATGAATAAATGTCTGTTGTTTCATTGTAAAAAGCAGTAAGTCTAGGAGTGCAAGCCATGTTTAGTTTCAGATGGTTCGTTGTTCTAAACAAGTCTTGAGAGGTGACTGGTTTGCAGTAGACAGAACAGTTTCCGATGGTTCGTTGTTACACACAAGTCCTGCGAGGTACTTGTTTGCAGTAGACAGTTCCACAGAGCAAAATATTCTTACCGTGTCAAGGCGAAAAAAACATGTGAAATTGATACAGAAAAGGTTTAATATTTATGCAGCAATTATGGTTTCTGATTGGTTGGTAGCAGAACGTGAATTAATTCGATTCGTCAGTTCCTAGCAGCATCGTTTATAAATAGAATCGTCCAACTGCGTCTGTTGTGATGGGGAAGGTCTCCTAGCGGCTTCGGCTGCAGGGAGACAGGGTAGTACAAGTCATCGATTCGTCACTTGACACTCAGCCCAACATGGAAGGGGCCGGGAACCGTCCCAGCACATGTTGGACTGAGGTACGCCGCCTGGGTAATACCTAGGAAGTCCAACCTCCCAGGACTTGCCACTGGGCTTTCCGGTGGGGCAAGTTTATTGCTTGCTGCCTGAGGCGCCCCGACCGGGGAATGCTGACGGGGTTACTCAGGCAATTTTTAAAATTGCAGGAGTGCCCCTTCTTTAGGGGAGCCTGCGGGGTTCCGACTTTCCGGCCGTGTGCCACATAATGCTGATGTGGGCAGCATTTAAATATATACCCCATCACTGCGTCTGTTGTGATGTGGGCGGCAATTAAATAACAGTCCCGTAACATGTCCAGTGTGATGGGATGTGTCTCCTAGCGGCTTCGGCTGCAGGGAGGAAGGGTAGTAGTACTCGTCAATGATCCGTTCTTGACACTCAGCCCAACAAGTGCGGAGCCGGGAAGTACGCTGCCTGGGTACTACCTAGGAGGCACACCCTCTCAGGTCTTGCCACCGGGCTTTCCGGTGGGGCAAGTTAATTGCTTACCGGGGAATGCCGACGGGAGTGCCACTGCAATTTTTGAGGAGGCAAGAGTGCCCCTCCTCTATTGGAGCTTGCCTATTTCCACCTTCCGGCCTTGCTTGTGCCACATTTTGGTGTGGTGGACACCAAATAAATAGCTACCCCATTATATGTCCAAAATATTGCAACAGTAAGTCGAATTCTTTCCTTGTCTTTGTTTTCCGGTATACATGTCTTGTTTGTCTGCATACAATGTGTTGGTCCCGAGTGTTGACTGGTAACGACTACGTTAAAGACGCGCATACATACATCAATAACATTCAGCTTAGATTATTTCTACATCATTCACCTGCTGCTAACAGGAAGACTGATTTGAGACCTTTTTCCTCTTGGTCGCAAGCTTGGCCCATTTGTTATATATTGATGTTGCTCTACAATGTTTTGTCTACAAGGTTTTACCTATTAGCCCCTTCCACTGCTACAACTAACGTCACCTGTCTTTTGTACCATTATGTGTACCGATAGATCATCGTAACTTAACTAATATGATAATTAAAATGAAACTGGTTAACTTTATCGCCCCAAACTCCCGTAGAGTCCCGAGGCTTTAACAGCGTGTGTCTACATGTGAACTTTTCTCTCGAATGGTTGCAACGGAGTAATGCTCATTAAATAATGGGTACATCACCAAGATCTTGCCCACCAGCTACCAGCTAGTAAACTTTTGTCCGACCAGCAATATGAATTAAGACAAATCCGTTCTACTGCTTATATCTTAACTGTAATCTCTGGACGTATATGCCATGCACTGGATAAGACAGGGGAGACTAGGGTAGTTATACTAGATATATCTAAGGACTTTGAAAGTTATGGCTCGATGGTATTCTTATGGAAATCAGATCATATGTTATAACTAGACGAGTGCTTAACATAATTCTGAATAAAAGAAGAATACATGTTGTCCTTTATAGACGTACTTTGTATGCTTCTTGGCCTTGATAAGCTGCCCAGTTGGTACAATTATTATCAATGAATTATTATATTCCTATATAATAACTATGAACTGAAACCATTGTACGCAAGTGTCGTTAATAACACTAATGTCTTGAAATGAACAATAAAGCTAGAGTCAATTCTTTGTAAAGCAGTGAAGAAAGATTCTATGGATTCCAATGATTTTTTTTAGTCAACGTCAGCATAAATCTAAAATTCCGGATGTTTTTAAGAATAAAATAAAGTAACTGATTTAAATTAAAATCTGATTAAGAATTCTATACACGCGGTTCAGTAGAAATATATTTTGATTATAATCTTAGTAAAGGTTAATAACATTGTGTAAAATTGTTGTATTAAAATATTTGTCTGACCTGTCTTGAGACGCGTGCATTTCTAGTTCCTTTATGAAATAATTTATGAAGAGCATTGGTATTGAACTAGTAATAATATCTAAGAAAATATAATTATAAAAAAAAACGACTTGATCTAATTCCTGTCTCCGCTTTGTGATATTCGCATTTTTACGTCATATCGATATTTTCTAGTAAAAGAATAACACTTCTTAATTCATTTAGTCTTTAATTTATTGACCGTCCTCAATTCAATATTTCGATATTTTCTTCTCAAACACAAACCTAAGAAATTGGCTGATCGTTACCAAAAACAGAAACAAAAAAAGGACAGGAAAAATCTAATTTATAAAACTCAATATCTTTGTCTGTCTGTCTGTCTGTCTCCATATTTTCAAACTCTATCTCCTCCGAAACTAAAAGCCGCAGAGCGGCGCTAGGGGCTTCAAACAATAGAATTGTTACCGAACTTTTTTTTTAATGGGTCATTAGCCGGTTAAAATAGTTTTTAAAGAGGTCAAAATTAAAAAAAAATCTTTATACATTTTGTACGTTCATGCTAGTTTATTATAAACCAGTTCATATGCATGTCCCGTTGGTACAATGGTTAGTTCACCAGCTTTGAATGTTACGGTTTTGGTTTCGATTTTAGTTGATGACATCTAAATCCTTTTTTTAATTTTGAAATCAAGACTTTTTAATATTATATACGAAATCTGGACAAATTAAGCATATTATCATATTTAAACGTAATACTATATTTAAACGTATTTTACAACCGGGCAAAACCGGGCGCCCCCCGCTAGTCTCTATTAAAAAAAGAAACAACTTTATCGACAAGTACAAACTGTAATAGCGTCGTCTCGTTTAAAAACAGCTTTAGGCTGTTTTTATACAATAAAAAGAGGGACATTCTGGAAGCAATGGTAATTAAGTGGAAAACTATAAAATTAAAAGCATTCTTTAAACAAAAAATTTGCAAAAAAAGAGATAAATTTAGTCTCTGAGAATAATTAGGCCCGTTTAATTTGAAAGCTGTATTATAACAAGTTATACATAACCACGCGTCTTACAAATCTATATTACAATTGTAACACGTCAGTGCAAACATCTTAAACCGATCGGAACTGTAACAGACTCCCACCACTTTACTGCAGAGGTCCCTAGATGTGCGGAAATTAGGAACTCGTGATTTCTGGAAAATATATAAAAGTAGTAAACAATAGTCAGATAAGAATTCCCCCACTATGCAATAATCTTGAATATTATTCCAGGGCAACCGAAAACGGTTAACATGCTTGCCGGTCGGTTACCTCTAACACTACTTTGGACTGCAGCCAACCACTCCCTCCCAGATATTTCTTTGCGGACAGAAACCACACTAGATGATCTGAAAATCGCCACGTCTCAATTACATTATATTATAAAAACATAGACACCCTCCAAAGCATGTGGTCCTTATCTCATCCCCGGCTTTACTATTAAAAGAATATGCTCAGCAAAGGTTGCTCCAGTGCTCGGCAAACTTTTTAATCAATACTTTAAAGCATCCTGTTTTCCTGACTGCTAAATATCTGCTTCTTTATACCTTTTTACAAGAATTATGGCGAAAGCACTTGCCCGTTAAATTGTCACCATATTAGCCTTCTCCCGATTTCGCTAAAATATTTGAGCCCTAAATTCCAGTCCACCGCCTCACAGCTGCTAAATTTCTGTTCGACTAACATTATGGATTGAGGAAAGCCCGTTCTACTGCACATATTATAACTGTAATCTTGGAATATATGTATACAATGCACTGGATGAGGGGGGCCTAGAATAGTAGCCCTATATATTTAACAGGTCTTTGCCAGTATGTCCCACTGGTCTTTTCCTGAAAATAAAACCATATAGTATTACTGGACAAATACTTAATATAATTAAATCTCTATTAAATAAGAGAAGAATCTAGGTTGTTCTCGAGTGTCGTAAGTAAAAACTATATGGTATCAATGTGGGTGTGCCTCATGGGTCGATCATTGGACGTTTTTTATCCGTGATATTATAAATGACCTCCCTGATAAAATTATCTCCGAGATGAGTATAATTTTCTGCAAGATGGGCACAATTTATAACAGGCAAGAGAGGAGAATGAATGAACACATATCGAAAAGAAAATGGCGGAAACCGTATAGGAAGACGTCCAGTCTTTAGTGGAGTGGGGAGAAAAATGGATGGTCACATTCAATGTTACCAATATTGAGCTTCTTTTCTTTAATATTTACATGAAACCTTTTCAATTACTGATAGCTCTGGCTAATAAGACATTACATGAAAATACTTTGTTCAACCAACACAGCTTAACCTTCATGCGGAAAAAATGAATACTGTTATTTGAGGACATTTCCAAGGCTGCTTCAATAAAGGTTTGCTCTCTCTCTCTATCGTGACAGGAGGTTATTTACACCTGAGTATCCTGTATTTCTATAAGGCTACCATTCGCCTATGAGTGGAGAACTGTTGCCACATTTTACCTGGTCCATCCGCTACTAGTTCCACTTTTAGATAGGTTCAACGAAGAGGTGCCAACCTAATAGGTCCCGCACTGTCAGCTGGGCTTCAACCGCTGTCTCATCGATGAAATGCTACATCTCTATGCCTGTTTTACAAGTATTTACATTGTAAGTGAACTGATGAACTTCAATCCCTTTTACCCCTCCGACGTAAATACGCCTGAAAAACACGACAAGCAACAAAAGGCCACCTCTACACAGTAGACATCTCCAGATGCCAGAAAGACTTCTACTCTAATAATTCATTCCGCCTGACTCGTAGACTTTGGAATTCTCTTCCGAGTCTCTGGATTTCAGACTGTACTGACATGTTCAAGTGTAATGCAAAAAGAAATCTTTCTGGTCAACTTCCTACATAGTATCTCTGCAAATTATGTCCCTAATAGTAGACCTCTACATATGTCACTGTGCCTTATTTGAGGTGAAAATGCAATAAAAATGTAGCAGCTATGATACAGGATCATGACGAAATGAAGTAAGAATCGTATTATATACCATCTACTGAATAGATACAGCAAAATCACGTTGGCACATCGGTTCTCGCAAGATCACCGAAGTTAAGCAACGTTCAGACTAACCATTACCAGATGGGTGACCATTTGGGAGGACGATGCGTTGCATGGACCGTTAGGTAAAATACCAGGTTGAGAAACTTGAGCGGTCTATCCTTCTCTCGATGGTAGATGGAACTCTCTTAAGCCGGGGTAGGCACCTCATCTAGTGATGTCATCATGATAAAAAATAGACTTGATAACCCAAGAAGATGAGTCAAAGTTTTTCAAAAGACTGATTATACAGGATAAAACCTGGGTTCATCACTATCATCCAGAGACCAAAGCCCAGTCAACGCAGTGGAAGCACTTGGACTCACCACCTCCAAAGAAGGCAAGGGTGCAGCCCTCCGCTGACAAAGTCTTGCTTACAGTCTTCTTGGACCAGGACGGATTAGTGATGGCAGATTTCCTGGCAACCACAATTACAGGAGCCTATTCTGCTTCACTTTTGAGGAAATTAAGGGAAGCTATCAAAATCAAGAGGCGGGGAAAGTTCAGCCAAAAACCCTCCTCCTGCAGGACAACGCCGCGGTCCACAACTCGCATGTCGCCAGATCAGAAGCACGGGCGTGTGGTTATTAAATCGTTCCCCATCCTCCCTACTCTCCTGCTTTGCATCCTCTGAATTTCACCTCTTCCCAGCCATGCAGTTGTTTTTGAAAGGAAAGCGTTTCCTAGATGATGCAGCCTTGATTTCTGAAGTCACGTCGGAGCTGGAGGACCGGTCTCCAGAGCTACATCAAACGATGGGAGAAATGCATAACTCTGGATGGCTCCTATGTAGAGAAAGACTAATAACTGTTGCTCTACTACTATGGGATGTGGGTCAGGAGCATTACTTATTGCACGCTCTTCGTACGTACTAAACAAGTTGTGGCTGCAATCAGGTCATTTTTGAAATAATATTGGAAAAGTTAGATGTATTCACTTCTGATGGGGTCGAATATCTTCTCTCATAAAAATAGGGTGCGCATTTAATGTTTTTTATACCCACTGTAGAACATTTCGAATTAAGTTTACAGTTTTTTATTGACGTTTTAGTTAACTGTTGTGTCCTACGCAGAGCAATTCGTATATAGTTCTCTGGTAATATCGGGATTCAATGCTTTCCCTGCAGCGTACCACGTAGGCCACTGATTAATTCATCCGTTTGTCAAATTCGGTAATCTTGTCACTATAAATATGTCAGGCTTACGCGTCGGGATTGTGTTCGTAACACCTGCTCTGGTGAAAGTGACAGATTCCTTTGTTTTAGTTTAGGTTTGAATGTCATCGTTTGAAATACACTGGAGATTGGGGGCAATATTTTTAGAATGATATATATATATATATATATATATATATATATATATATATGTGTGTGTGTGTGTATGTGTGTCTATATATATGTGTGTGTATCTGTGTGTGCATATATATGTATACATATATATGGGTGTACGTGTGTGTGTGTGTGTGTCTTCGTGTATGCCTGCACATGTGGATAGGTAGACGTATCAGTAAAGAAAAATATCGAATGAAAATCACACTTCGTATTGTCTCATATATATATATATATATATTCATGCATATATATATTCATACATATATATATATATATTCATACATATATATAAATATATATATATATAAATGTATTCATATATATATATATATATATATATATATATATATATATATATATATATATAGAGAGAGAGAGAGAGAGAGAGAGAGAGAACGAGAGATGTAGATATTATTAAACACCGCGGAATATTTCTGTTGAAATACCTTTTTACCACTGTTTTCATTTTTCAATCAAGTGTCACAGAATCAAAAGTACTTATAAAATACACGCACAAACACTGTATATATATATATATATATATATATATATATATATATGTATATATATATACATATACATATACATATAGTAAATTATATATATATATATATATATATATATATATATATATATATATATATAGTAAATTATAAAATATATATGGCGATTAAGCTACACTGAATATTCCGCGTTTCATCCACTCTAGGACTATTCAGGCTTATGCGCGAATTTTCTGGCTGTCTGTCGTTTTTATATCTATTGAGATTTTAGTTAGCCAATCAGCTTTCTTGTACCCACCGCGCCCTAACTATAAGCCAATGAACATGCCCTTACCAGACAAAGGCCTATTTGACCTCTGGTTTACCTGTCCATTTGTGTGTGCTCTATTAAGCCTTGATATCTAGTTTCTTTACCTCTTTTAAATCAAGGTTAGGGTTTTTTATGTTAGTTTATATATATATATATATATATATATATATATATGTATATATATACGTATGCACACATATATACATACATACATATATGTGTGATAGTTGATGTATATCCATGTTTATTGTATTTATTTATTTGTTTATTTTCTATTGTTTTAGTTAGTTTTAAAATTATATTGTATCGCTATCCTAGAGTAAATTTTATCTTGTGAACACAGTTGTTCCCACTTTACTTCTACAGTTTAATAGATGTTGGGGTTCTTAAAAGTACAGTATAACATTCTTTCCATGAAGGACTAATCACCATGGATCGTCTAGGTCTCTTTATGCGGTAGCTTGTCTTATTCTTTTCCATTCGACTACCCGCGAATGGCCGCTTTCCTTGAATTCCCAGTATTTATTTGCTAGCGTTGTTTTCATAAAGTGTTTTTCATTGTTGGATGTACTTTTGTGGTCATAATATCGAGTTTTGAAATCTAAGGAATCATAACTACGTAATTTTTCTTGTTATTCCGTTTTTCTTTCGTAAATATTGTGGCTTAGTAAACTACGCTTTTGGTTAGACATTTATTTTTAAGTGTGCGGTGTCTACAGTTGCATTTCTCTTTTTCGTTATTAGTATTTTTATTTCTAGTATGGTTGTTGTTTTCCGAGGTTGGTTTATTATTATTATTATTATTATTATTATTATTATTATTATTATTATTATTATTATTATTATTATTATTATTATTTCTGCTAGTGTTAGTTTTATTTTTATCATGGTGTCTATTTGTTATTGCACATTTTGTTCTTGTTTACATTGTTTTTATTTAATATTTTGTTATTATGCGCTTTAATAATCATCTCTAAATTTTTGCAGCAGCTGTAGGATAACTTTAAGGTATTTTTATTGAAAATTGTGTTTAAGCGGTTGGTTGCGGGAAAGTGTTTTTCAATAAGATCTAGAAATTTCTTGTCAAGTTTTTTTTTTAACATTTGATTGTATGGGGCCGTATTCCAAATTATAGTTCTTTTTCTTCTATTTTTAATTTTATTATAGTTGTTGGTGTTTTGTTGCTTATATTTAATATCGATATTTTTGTATCCACTATTTTTAGCGCTGTTTCATTGATATTGGTTGACCTGTTAAATGCATTTTCATCGCTTGAGTTGTTGCTTACGATCGAGCAAGGAATCTGTTTTATAATTGATGGTGGGTGATTGGACTTAGGGTTTACGTATATTGGAGTAGCATTATTTTTTAAGTAGGGTTCATATGTGTTTTTATCTAAATTTAACGTGACGTCAAGGAAGTTTGTTATTTTTATGTTAGCTGATACGCCTGCTTTTAGGCCTAATTTTTTCATTTTCTTGTGTATGATTTTCTTAAAATTATATCCCTTTACTTTGTTGGAGTCTTTTATTATAGCTAAGCCATCATCTCTATATAGGCCGATAACAATAGTATCAAATATGCTTGTGATGGTATATAGAATGAATACTTCCACAAGATCTGGTGCATCTGCAGAATCCCTGACACCCATCGCCAAACCAAACGAATTTGTTATTTCAGTTTTAATCCATTGGTTATTGTTATTTATTAGAACTGATTGTTCTACATATTTTAATGATGTTGATTTCTTCCGAGGATATATCAGTGTATGCCTCGGCAAATTCTAGGGTAATGTTTAAAAGCTCTTCGGATATCGAGGAATAGAAGTCTATGATATCGAACTGTATAAACGTACATTTTTCTCTTTTTCTATATTTTGAAACCAGGTGATTGATTCGGCAGGATTTGCCCACCGGTTTAATTCTAGGTCATGTTTGAAGTGTTCGTATACTCTAGAAAGTATTCTTTTGTTAATTCTACCTATTTCTGGTTTAGTTGGGTGTATCAAGCGGGTGCTGGGATTATTATTAAAGTCCCATTTGTGGTGGAAAATGTTAGGTTGATTGTGGAATTCTAAGTTCTGATTACGTTTAAAAAGTCATTTTCAAAGTTTATCAAAAGGTCTAGTGTTTTCGCATTCTTAGGAGTTTTAAAACCATAGGATTCGTTTTTGTTTACGTTTCTATTTTCAAGGAGGAAATTTGCTCGCCATCGCATTCGGCGTATTAGTTGATTTGTTTTTTTTTAATTAATTTAATAATATAGCTATGCTTGCTAGGTGTGGGATGTTTTTTAGCAATGCTTCGAAATGAACTCTTTTCATATCTATTTTAAATGTAGTGAAATAAATTATTTTGAGAGTGCTCAACTGTTTCAGGAGCTAAGTATAACTACTTCATTTACTCACATAAGTTAATATACGAAAGTATAAATTCATGCGTAAACTTTAAGTATTTATTTCAAAAGTGCTCAATACGTAAGTAGAGCTAGTTAGTAAATTATAAAATATATATGGCGATTAAGCTACACTGAATATTCCGCGTTTGATCCACTCTAAGTCTCTTCAGGCTAATGCGCGAATTTTGTGGCTGTCTGTCGTTTTTATATACGCAACTTCTATTGAGATTTTAGTTAGCCAACCAGTTTCTAGTATCCACCGCGCCCTTCCTATCAGCAAATGAACATGCACTTACCGGACAAACGCCTATTTGACCTCTGGTTGAACTGTTCCTTGTGTGTGCTCTATTTAGCCTGAATATCTAGTTTCTTGACCTCTTTTAAATCTAGGTTAGGTTTTTTATGTTAGTTTATATATATATATATATATATATATATATATATATATACATACATACATATATGTGTGATAGCCTATGTATATTCATGTTTATTTAATTTATTTATTTGAATTTCAATTTTCTATTGCTTTAGTTCGTTTTAAAATTATTTTGTATCGCTATGCTAGAGTAAATTTTATCTTGTGAACACAGTTGTTCGCTATTTCTCTTCTACAGTTTAATAGATATTGAGGTTTTTAAAGTACAGGATAGCACATTTTTCACGAAGGCATAATCTTCATGGGTCATCTAGGTCTTTACATGTGGTAGCTTGTCTTATTATTTTCCATTCGACTACCGGGGACTGGTTTTAAAATAACAATCCAGACCTGTTAAACGAAAATGGTATACATATAAAGTAACGATATTTCAAAAACAAACAAATATATATATATATATATATATATATATATATATATATATATATATATAGAGAGAGAGAGAGAGAGAGAGAGAGAGAGAGAGAAAACAGAAACCTCAACTTTGACGTCACAATGGGGCCCCGGATAGTGCACATGTAACAAACCATGTAGGACTTTATATACCAAATTAACTATATAAAAAGATTCCAGGACTAAAAAGATTCCAGGACTAAGATTCCAGGACTATACCGGGATGATGCATTATTATACTTAAACTCAACAAATAGGTTATTTGAAAAAAAAAAACGAAAAATTAAACAATCCTTCAGGAAACTGAACCTAGATATAACAATAGACCGACACCACAAATTGTTAAACTTCTTAGAATTAACCCTGAATCTACCAAACGCTATTCTACATAGATCACAAGTCCAACCATCCGAATAGTATGAAAAAAACACTTATTCCTAACATCACCAAAAGAATATCCAAAATATCACAAAATGAAGAATTATTCAATAAAAACAAGGAATATTACAACCAAGCCTTAGCTAAATCAGGATATAAAAAACAAATAAAATTTGTTAAGGAAACTCAAAACAATAACATAGGTACAGAAAGAACAATAAACAATGCAAATGTAATATCTTACAACATGTCGATGAGGAAATAGAAAAAAGGAAAAAAGGGAGCAAAAACAAATTAAAAAATAAAACATACAATAAACATGAAAAATGAAAATGAAAAGATAGACCATAATTAAACTGAAAGAGAAGGTAAAAAGAAAAATAGAAGGAAGAGCCAGACGGGGTTACATCCACCGTTCAGCCACCATATAAAAAATAACATCTCAAGGGAATTTTACCAAATTATAAAAAAAATTTCCCGCAAGATAGTAAACTAAGTAAGATAATTAATAAAAATACTGTTAAGCTATCCTTCTCAACGTCTTCTAACTTAACAAATACCATAATTGGCTCAAATAACACAAAATTAAACAAATTTTTGAAAAAACAGAAAATGAATCTAACAATGTAAAAGAATGTAACTGCCGGGACCCTAATGATTGTCCAATGAGGGGGAACTGTTTAACTTCAAACATAGCATACAAATGTGAAGTTATAACAAATAATGAAACTAAAGTATATCTGGGGAGCACCGGAACTTACTTTAAGGACAGATATCGTAATCACCTAGCCTCGTTTAAAAATGAAACTGAGAAAGAAAAGAACAACAAAAATAACGAAAATAACAAAATTGTAACCAAAAATTAAAACAACGGTAGAAAGGAGCATAACGGTAGTGACAACCACAACTAATATAACGAAAATAGAAACAGAACAAATAGTAATAGCGAAAACAACCGGATAAAAACAAAGAAAAACTCAACCACTTTAGCAGTATGGATTAAGGAATTAATGGAAAATAAAACTGAATATAAATTAAGATAGTCAATAATTGATAAGGGGGAAAAATATAAACCTAGCAAATCGAAAAGATGCAACCTATGTATATTAGAATCTTACCATATATTAATATCAAAAGAAAAAATTATTAAACAAGAGACTAGATGTAATCCACGGGTGCTTACATAGAAACAACTATTTAATTCCATGCACTAGAGCAGATTAGGAGGGAAAATGCAAGGGACGTAATCCTAGATAAAAATGATACCACGAGAGTGATCTCTACTGCATCGGGTAATATAATACGAATTCAAACACTAAGCCAAAAAACAATATTAAAATAAACACGCATAAATATAGAAATAGAATTATATAAAATTATATGCTAATTGAAAAAAAAAACGAATGGGAAAAACAGGGAAAATTAAACAAAAATAAATAATTAGTAAATAAAAAATAAAAATACGAAACTACGGGTTAAAACGGAGAACTATCCTTACATAACACCATAAGATGGAGGAAGTGAGGAAGTATGGCTGTGTAAATCTTTTTACCCGAATACGATGTCTAGCATGTTAAAAATATACCATTTGTTGTAAAAATCTAATGGATAAACATCGGAAGAAGGTGGTGAGGACAGGATATTTTTACGGAAACATAAATCGTAAAATTGCCACTCATAAATGAAACAGCTGTAATGAAAAAATCCAGGAAATAAACGAAGGTTATAAAAAAGAAAAGGCCAGTCTTTGAATTTTCAACAAAACTTTGCACTATATATATATATATATATATATACATATATATATATATATATATATATATATACTTTTTATTTGTTTTACATAAGCATTAATATGTCGCTAAACATTCATGAGCATGTTTCGGTCAGCCGGTTACAGCAAAGGGACCTCTTCAGGCGATACAATTTCTCTTTGATAATTTTCTCTAATCATTAATAACCATGCCCGTCTTCATCATGTTTTTTTTCGAATTAATCCAAAGGTCATATATTATTACGGCTTTAAAAGTCAGAAATCCGCACCCACCTTGAACAATTGGATATGGTTATCAATCTCTAAAACTTAAGTTTTACTTACGCTACGCTTTAGCTAAAAAATAAACATTTCAACCAAATGTGAAACCCCGTATAAAAAATTTGATTTCAAAAGAAAAAAAGATAACATGAGTGCCAACAGCTAGAATCGAAGGCGACATTTAAAGTCTCTTCGATCTGGAGGTGACTGGGTGAGCCACTGTCGCTCGTGTAATGCCAATCTGAAAATAAACTTACATTATCGCACAATTCGCATTTAACGTATACCTGTTTGCGCATACTTAGAAGATATTTGAAGTTGTCTTAATGGTACACAGGTTGTAATTTTGTTTTTCAATTTTGACCTCTGTTTTATCTTTTTATCGCTTAGTACATATTTTAAGCTAGTAAACACCCATGAAACAGTCTACTAAGAATGCAATCATTTGCATCGTCTCGAACCGCTTTTCGACCTACCCGTTCAGAGAAGACATATTTAGAAAAATTCAAAAAAGACATAGTTGTAAAAAATGGAGATAGGCAGACACACAGAAATAGTGAGTTTTATACATGAGATTTAAAATAATCCAACATCGTAATGCATATTTTAATAATTCAAAAGCATAACTTATGAGATACGAAGAACCCAATTTTCTTACGAATATAAATATATGCTCACACGTACATAGACACGCACATACACACATGCATATACGAATAGATAGATAAATAAGTAGATAGATAGATAGATAGATAGATGGATAGATAATAGATGTGATTGTGAGTAAGAACTAATGATATCTATCTATATAGATAGATAGATCTATATATCTAGATAGATATCATTAGTTCTTACTCACAATCACATTTTTTTTAAATACGATCTACGAACTTACTAATAGCAAATTTTCAATGACGTTATTATTTCTAAGTTTTGGGCTCCGTAGCTGCCGATTGCTATATGGACTTTACTGCATAAAACTCGTCAACCCTTAGTTTGTAATGGTTACTTTTTATTTGTTAAATCTCAAACAATTACTACTTATTGGCCTAACTAAATAATTAGTAAGGGGTTTGACTAACATACATTTGACAATAGTACAATTGGTCTTATTGGCCCATATATATATATATAATTTAAAGGAGATTAGAACAATAGTCTAAAGAGCAAAGTGTATTTTAATGTAATAGTAAAATTACTAGTTAATTAAAATACAGGAAAGAAAAGTGCTCGTTGTAATTTAGATATATAATAAGCTCAATAGGTAAATATCCTAGAGCTAATTTAATATTTAGTAATGTGATTGATAATTTAAAAATCAAATTATAATTAAATTAAAAATCCGTTTCATAAGAAGGAACAACAACAAAATCAATTATTTGTACGATCGTTTCGGAAAACAATGTATTTATTGTGGTAGACATCAAGTTACGGACAATAATTATTACATATAGTTTTTTATTAAACAAGGTTTCCTCATCAGCAAATATTGGGAAGGGTTTTATTAAATGTAAAAGACACCATAAATAAACCTAGCATTAAAGTAAGGCAGATGTATCTGGAAAAAATTAAAATAAAGGTATGGATTTAAAACTTGATAAGAAAGTTAATATGAGTTAGGGATAGAAATAAAATAGAGCAAAATTATAAATATAAATTTGGTTTACGTACAATATTATACACACATACATATACAAATACATACATGCATATATATGAAAAAAATATGCAACATATATATACATATACATAGATATACATATATATACATAAAAACATACACACAAATATTTACCTTTTAATTTTCCGCCTTTTGAAATCAGGAACTATGGTTAAAGTACTCATATAGATGCTTGCTATAGCTTTCCAGCTTATGAAATGATAATTTTTAAAAAAAGGACGCTTATGTAATAACTTATTTCTGTTAACGTACTTTTGATTAACGGGCGCCAAAATTTAGAATTCGAAAGAAATAGTATGATAATGTTATTTGTATAATAAAATAATGTAAGGGGGATAATTAGGCATATTTCTTTAATGTAAGGGAGATAATTAGGCATATTTCTTTAATGTAAGGGAGATAATTAGTTTAATTAAATTTATTACAGAATGATAAGAAAAATTGTAATATATTTTTACTAATAAGTAATTTTTAATGATTTAAGGTGGTTTGTATTTATTAAATTTAAACCAACGTTTATGACTGCATGTGAATATTAGTTCCTCTTTTGTATTTAATAGGGTGGTTGTATTATTTATATTTTCATATTTCAAAATTTTTAGGGTCTCTTTTGTACATAGTGCACAGAATTTATCTCCTGGTTTATATGGTTTGCAAGATTCAATTACTTGCCATTTTAACTTGAAAGGAATATTGTCATTCTTGAGTTGCCAAATATACTTGGATAGAGTAGTTTGGTTTGACAGAGAGATGTTTTTGAAAGAATATTTGTGCGCTGAAATTCTGTGTTCTATTAGGCCAGATGTGGAACCGAAGTATATTGCCTGTTGTTTATTGTGATTATTTACCTAAGGTCTGTTGCTGGATTATTATATGGTGGGCTGGTTTGTAATTGATCGGTAGATTGGTTAAAGTTAGTTTCATTATATAATCTGGTGGTTAAGTTATGTCTGTTAATAGATTCATGTACATTTGGGGGTTTTGATACTGTGCAGCTATAGATTACATTTTTAATTTTACATGAGCCTTGTAAGGGGCATTTATTTTTTCTTCTACAGTTACAGTCTGCTATATTTTGTAAAGTTGTATTTTGTAGCTTATTAATTTTCTTGCTATTAGAATTAATTATTTTTTGATGAAGGTTAGGCATAGTAGAGTAAGAGACTTTGATTGTATTCTTATTGAAAATTTTATTATATCGATGGGGGCTTTAAAGTTCTTATCTAATATTCAAAAAAATTCTCTGGCTATGTTTGTCTCTAGGTTTTTGGAATATGGAGGGTTGAACCATAGGGTCTCCTTATGTCTATTCTTACGTTTAAGGGTTTTGGTTTGTTGGATATTTGTATTATTATCTAATAATTATTATCAATCACATTACTAAATATATATATATATATATATATATAAATATATATATATATATAACTACTTAATTTACTCACATAAATTTATATACGAAAGTATAGATTTATGCGTAAACTTTAAGTATTTACTTCAAAAGTGCTCAATACGTAGGTAGAGCTAGTTAGTAAGTTTGTTCCCTAAGCCTGAAGAATCCTAGAGTGGATGAAACGCGGAATATTCAGTGTAGCTTAATCGCCATATACATTTTATAACTTACTATATATATATATATATATATATATATATATATATATATATATATATATATATATATCCTGAAAAGTAATATGGAAAAGGAGTAGACATTTCAGTAAAACAAAGCAATAAATGTATAACTTAAAATATTGCAGCATTAAGAATTGATTATATAATGTTATAAATGAATTGTAAAAATAACACTTAATGCGGCACGTTTTTAAGTTTTTATTACATTTTTTACTAGAATATCTTGTCCTTTTCTTTTCCAGTTTTAACAGTTTTAACAACTAGTCCTTTACTTTTCCAAGTTTTTCTATTGCATGATTATTCCAGGCTTACAAAAACTTCCCTTGTTCTTTATTTAACTTCTGTTTTATTTTTTTGTCCCACAAACACATATGTAATAACAATGTACGGCACTCGTCTGCTTTCAATAATATCCCCCAATTATCTCCCGTTCATACCTTCATTCTCTCTGTTTCACGTGTCACTTCTCTTTTTGAATTAGTAGCAATAGTAGTCGCTGAAGCGACGTGGTTGCTATGCACACCACTCAAACAATCGTCGCTCACCTCCTTATATATTTTTACGTTTTCAAACACCAGAAAATTCATCATAACTTTTGTTTTACTGAACGACAATTGATAACTATTTTTCACAATATAGCTGAAAAACTGATCTATAAACTATAATACTTGTTGGAAATTTAGTCTAAACCGAGCGAGCGTTAAAGCTTTGTTCTAAATAACTCCTGATCTTAAATGGAACACGTACATCAAATCTGTTGCCCAGGCCGCTGGAAAAATGGTGGGATCTTTCTATCGATCCGGTAAATATCTCACTGCTGATGCCATTCTCTATCTATATAAGAGCCAGGTACGTCCAAGGATGGAATACTGTTGCCACATCTGGGCAGGAGCTGCTAGAAAGGACTTGTCCTGCCTTGATAGAGTTCAAAATAGACTTCGTAGCCTCGGAAGAGATGTCCTTTTCTCTTCCTTGAAACCTCTCTCTCACAGAAGAGATGTTCGGAGTTTGTCTCTGATGTATCGTTATTTTCATGGAAAGTGTTCGACTGAGCTTCAATCTATGGTCCCCCCTCGCCAAACTTTCACATGAAACACTGGTCTAGCTGTAAACACTATCAATAATCCCCCCACTCTTTATCTGTGCCTAAACCTAAACGTAGATTCCATGAACAAAGCTTCTTTCTTAGAACTGCACGCTTGTGGAATTGTCTTCCGTTTTTCTGCTTTCCGGCTGACTACAATATGGTTGTGTTCAAGTCTAACGTAAATAAGTTCTTGATGAGCCGTTCTATATAAGTTATCAAATTTACCAAATTTTCATTACTAATGATTACTGTGTTGTCCAATTTCTACTGTACACTCTTTAACCCTTATCCTTGAGTAACCTCTTGGCCTTGATAAATGGTGATGCCTAAAAAAAAATATTCAAATACTACCGTGTTTATATATAGAGGGTGTCCCAATAAAATGTATACACTCTTTAAATTATCTCAACTTTCTACATGAATACGCTATACCACGTTCACAAGAGATGTTTAGGAATAAAGAATGCCACTTCCAGCAGGATGGAGCTCTTCCCACAACATCAAGACGCAAGAGTATTTCTTGATAGTCACCTGCGAAACAGATAGTAAGGAGGAAGAGGAAGTATCGAGTATTCTCCACGATCACCGGTTTATACCCTCTTAATGGATATTTTTTCTGCGTGGGTGGGGGGCATGTTAAACACAGGGTTCACATCACAAAACGTGCTACAAAGAATAAGTTGAAATCACTTATTCAAAGAAGATGTGTCAACGTAATAATTAAACTGATTAGGAACGTTTACGATTAAATCTGTTAGCGTTGTCAGCACTTTATGGACAACAGTGGCCAATAATTTGAACGCTTTCAATAATTAGCTGTTTTCTAAATTTGTTCACATTATTTTGATGTATGAAACTTTCTTTCTTATAAAAAATGTTGGTTTTATGGTCATTTAAAGAGTGTATACATTTTATTGGGACTCCCTGTATATATATATATATATATATATATATATATATATATAAATATATATATATTAATATATATATTAATATATATATTAATATATATATATATTAATATATATATATAAATATATATATTAAGGTATATAAATATATATATTAATATATATATATATATATTAATATATATATTCATGGCTCTTGGGGCTGCGACGTTGTTTGGCTGTGGAATTTATTATATATATATATAAATATATATATATATATATATATATATATATATATATATATATATATATATATGGCAAGACATCCCAAAGATTGGAAATGAGAATATCCCAACACATCCCTCGGGATATTCGATTACACCAGGTTTCGAGAACATCCGGGCACTCCCAAGCTCATGAGTCCGCCATCGGTAATCACCTGATTAGTATAAATAGGTGTTCTGACCAATATTCCGATGGTTGGTTTTCTGTTTTATACAGTGCTAGGTCGAACTATCATCTCAATATCATTGAGGCGTTAGTCATTAATAACTCTCGACCTAGCCTGTGTAGACAAAAGATTTTGAAACATCAGTTGGAAATATTTACTGATTTAAAACCACCTGAACAGTGAGAATTATTCATTTATTTATTTTTTTTTCTCACTGTTCTTCCAACTGAAACCAATTTCCCTCTTTCCTCATTCGATTCTTAGTTTTTAATTTATCATTCTGACGTTTCCTCTTAGAGGGTCAGACGATAAGGCCTTAAGGAAATTTTAATAATTCCACCTGCCCGTTTTTTTTGTTTTCTTTGGTATTTAAATTAAATTATGTTTCCTCTGAAATTTCTCCTTCCATTTTGCTGTACCAAGAATTTACTTATATATATATATATATATATATATATATATATATATATATATATATATATATATATATATACGTATATATATATACGTATATATATAAACACAGTCACACTCGCATGCATATATATATATATATATATATATATATATATATATATATATATATATATATATATAAATAATTTTACTCCGTTGTCAAAGGCAGTTTAGTATTTTTTACATATCATTAATGTCCAGATTAGATCGTGAATATATAGATTATTGTAGACATATGTTACGACATGCTTGATTTTCCATAATGTTACTTGCCTTTTGTAATTTTTATATTACTTTAAAAAAAAACTATAGCCAAGGGATACGTTCTCATTAATTTCCGGAAGAAAAGGTAACTATTTTCCACTGTCAGCTGTTCCATATCTTTCTGTATCTGATGTGTTTGGTAGGCTTTAGGCGATTATATCATGTGTGATTGCTAATCTAGAAAAACGTCATAGATATTTAATTATGTATCCAACATTTGATCGTTTGTTTAACCATCGCTGTCTTCATGCAAGTGACTGGTGCGTTAATAATCGTCCACCATTATCGTTCCGAAAATATTTAACTATTATGGTTATTTTTGCAATTGGATTCTCTCATGTTTCTTCTTCTTCTCATTATTATTATTATTATTATTATTATTATTATTATTATTATTATTATTATTATTATTATCTAAATGTTATTATCTAAATATTAGTTGACTTGCCTGTACGTCCGGTGTCAGAAAACATCATCATCGCAAATATTAATTGATGAGAAACGATTACCTTCATTTATAGTAGTTTTATATCAGTTAAAATCATAAAAAAAAACATTTTTACTCCAGAGATAAAAAAAGGACATGGCTGTCTGTTTACGGTTCTAGAATAGAAAATATCCACAAAGTATATTTCCCAAACACACACATACACACACACGCACATATATATATATATATATATATATATATATATATATATATATATATATATATATATATATATATATATATATACCTAAGAGAAAAATTTGGTGGTTGTAGTGTCCGTTGATCCTTGCATACTACTCTGGCCGGCAGGGTAGGTCTTAGGGTACGGTAGTTTTGTTAACAATATTGGAGTTTAGGTGGCGAAAAACTCTTGAACCGTTTATCACTTAAAAAGAACAAAGTTCCTGTACACACCTGTACGATACGATGTAAACATGTAAACGGTAACTATAATTGACTGTGGTCTGATGAACTCAGCACTTATGCCCTTTTACGTACATACTTCCAACTAACCCTACAAGCTGCAAAATCTCTCCCTTTGTTATTGAGGTACCTAAACGCCGACAAGTCTTTGAAAATGATATTTTCTTCACTCGGTTTGCTAGGCGTTGGAATCATATCCGTTTGTCCTTTTTCCCAGACTCTACACCAGTACAGGAGATTAAATGTAATGTACACAAGCTTCTATTTTGGATCATATCTACAATGATACAATATAGTGTTTTGAGCAATCCAGCTGCCCGTACGGATTACATTTTCATTTTTGTGTATATGGCAGAACCTCGGAATATGGTGACCCTTAGATGCAGTTTTTTCAGGTCACGATGTGGAATATTATGTTTTACCGGCCTCTGGTTACGGTATTTGTCCCGCCTTACGGTATTATTTATGATGTACTTTGATTATATACTTGTGTATTATATACTGTACTGTATTTTGTTACTATATTTTAATGCTATATGCCGAAGTTGTACTGTATAGTAAAACTCAGGAAGCAACAAACGGGGAGGGAATTTAAAATCTAGAAAATAAGTTATTAGGGCTTTCCGACATCTATTGACTGCCACAGTGAAAAAATGACATTTGTTTGCTTGCCGGTTTAGTCAAGGCCACACGATTGCTATGTTAAGGTAGTTCATTCTTTTTAAATACTTGTAAAAAAGCCACAGGGATTTCATCGATGGGACAGAGGTAACAGCTTGATTGATAGTGCAGAACTCATTTAGTTGGACACTCGTTTCTTTTACCTTCTATAAGATACAGACACTATAATCCAGTCAAATTAGGAAAAATAAATGAAAAATATTATAACAAGCTGAAAATTTGCACATGCCTTCTTTAGACACTGAGAAATAACATATCAAAAGTTCCTGTTGATCTGTCGTGATTTTCATCCGCCATTTTGGAAAATGAACGCCAAATTTAAGTTTTTCACCATTTCCGTGAAAGCGGTTGATCTGACGAGAAAACTGTTTGAACCAATTTCATTCAAAATTGATATCACTGGAATCTATATTTTTTGTTTTAGCTTTATAGTATTTTACTAGAAAGTTATTATTTTATTTCAGGATATAATGGTACTTTAAAAATGGAAAGATCCACGGATCAACATGGATTATGACTACTTTTTGAAGAACGATTAATAGAAGGTAAAAATGTCTGAGTTAAGACATGTGGACACTTGTTGAAGCGAGTGATGAATGCCAAAGGTGAGTTCATTTGTCAGCTGTTCAAGGGCATGAAAAATGCAGAAAGACTATACAAGAGAAAATAGTATTACGGCGGCTAATAGAAAAAACACAACTGACCAGGTGGTAAAAGGGTCAACTATTAAACAGAAATAAGAATTCATAAAAACTGATTTTTATTTTTAAAAAAAAGTGTATATTTTGATTTGAAGTGTGATGTGAAAAAGTAGAAAAGAAAAAAAACCTCTTCATAGACGGCAGGTAGTTAATAGTTTGATGACCTTAGACGTCGGGAAAAAAGTATTGAATAAGACTAATTATCGTAATGATGGCTGGGGCAAAAAATTAAGGTGATTGTTTTGATAGTGTTCAGTGTTTGGTTGCAGAAGAAGCTAGATAACATAGATTATATCGTGCCAGGATTATTTCTGTAAAAAAAGTCAGCACTTACATCCATCAGGCAAATGTGGATGGCTTAATAATGAAGATACTGTAACTGGCTTCGAGAAAGTATCTTCATACATGGAAGACAGTGATGACCATAAATTTACTTTGCAGAAATTGCTAGATGTAATGCATCAGAAGCAATCGTGCAAGACAAGTGCAAACTATCTGAAAACCAAATTACAGGGAAAGTACGGAAGTGGTGTAACCATAACCACTCTTCACAAAAAGTTTTGGCAAAATAGCAGACAAATTTCTATTTAATTCATGGCATAATGAAAGATTGCAAAATGAGGAAGAAGAGCGACTGAGAATTGTTAGAACTGCATCATCTATTATTAAAGAGGACATCAAGGCAATGGTATACGACTCCTGCAATTATCCTTTTTTAGAAGGACGCTTTAATGATGTTGAAAACAACGTACCTGGTTCACTTCATGTTTTGTTGCATAAATTAATTTAAAAAAAGGAAGATATTTGCAGCAAACACAGGGTTTGCATTGCCATAGCTCATTCAGGTCTACAAGCCATGCACCAAGGACATTTTGTCTCTTCTATTATACCTGGAGTAGCTGTTTATTTACATAGGAAATTTGAACCCAGACTCCTCGTGAATGTATTGCATAAATTGGGCTTCTCAATTAGGTATAATTAAACAGAACTTCTTGAAACTTCTTGCATTAAATCAACTCCTCTAACTATTTTGTCTGATAGTTTTATGCAGTTTCTTTAAGACAATGCAGATTTCGATGTGCACAGAATGCAGATGGATTTAACACATTTCAGTGCATGGGAGGCATTGAATGTGTAGCACAAGCAGACTCCACGATCAAACCTAAAAAAAAATGAAAGATTAAGAAAAATGCTGTCTGCGAAAGAAATTTGTTTGTGTTCATCTATAGCAGTAAAACCTCTCACGAGTCTTGGTGAAAGTGACCTGAAACGCAGTGAAATTGAAGATCTGAGGAAACTTTTATCATTGAAAACTTGCGACATCTTGTCATCTGCTATGGAAAAGTGGTAAGTGGATGAAGTTTGAGGATATTTCATACTAGAATGGATTTATGCTGTCAATAATAGTGAGCAGTTTTATAATGTTTTCCTGCGACTCGGTGGCTTCCATCTCTTGATGTCATTTATTGGCTCTATTGGATAAAGCATGGCCGGTAATGGATTAAAAGATGTGTGAGAAGCAATTTATGAATATAAGTTTACTGAC
Source organism: Euprymna scolopes (assembly GCF_053919585.1). Taxonomy (NCBI): domain Eukaryota; kingdom Metazoa; phylum Mollusca; class Cephalopoda; order Sepiida; family Sepiolidae; genus Euprymna; species Euprymna scolopes. The sequence continues at coordinate 35,978,888 of NC_136519.1, forward strand.
AAAATGATGACAGGACACAGCTTTGTTAGAGCTGTTCGAATACATGTGTTAACACATGCTGCATTGGACCAGCTTCTTTTTGAAGGTGTAACAATCTCCTATTATAACAAACTTTAGATTCAAACCATGCTGCAGCGATACAAAAAAAAATTGACTCCAACATATGTAAAGGAATAACCTATCACGAGTAATATTGTAAGGGAATTTAACAGGCATGTGCAAGAAGTTGGCACAAAAGGTAAAACAGCAAAACTTTAAATACAGTATTTTCAGATGGTGATTTGAATGCTACACTACACATAAGTTGAAGAACTAGGAATTATACCTACTCTGTGTCCAGGAATCTATACCTTTCTTTCATGGAGCTGGTTATTTAGCTTATGCAAAATCAAGTCTCATATACTTGCAAGATATGCATAATTTTAATCAGCGTATTCCTGATGAAGATTTCTCCAAGTTTAAAGAAAAAGGATTTTTTTTACAATGAGTCACACAAATAAGAATTGGGCTGATCTATGGTCATATCTTACTATAGAACAAACACTAATAAGAACAATGAAGACCTCAGGTGGGTAACAGATAGGTGAGGGATAACCGATAGTGTATTGAGTGGGTGGATTTTTGGTATGCCAGCTTCATGTGTAATGTGCACTGAAGTTGAAGAGTTTTGTGTATTAAGAAGGTTTTACAGTGAGTAGCGCATTGAAATATGACCTTGCGACCGTTAGTACAACATGAAAAAAAGATGTATACTTTTATAAGGATGCACTTAATGAAACCCTATAGAAACATGACAAATGAACTGGTATAATTGCAAGAAACATCCCCCTCCCACCAAAAATACGCAGATTCAGCCGCCATACTAAATAATCGAGGGAGATCAAGGATGATGGAAAGACAGAGGAAAGAAAACACTAACGAGACATTCACTTGATGAGTGGGATAAGGACCGTCATTTTGGAGAGGCATAATGTCACCCGAATTCCAGTAAAGACCAATGATCGCCGCCAACTAAAAATCAATTGCAAATGATTACTTTGATAACGAGAAGTAATTTCAAAGTTTATCGAAAAAGGTGCACGCGCATTCATCGATGCACCAAAAGCTTTTTTAATGTTATATCAGATTTCTGTGAATTTTTCGGCACTCACGTGTTCCTATATGTATGCTTTATATGTGGTTTGTTGCTTATTTTTATTTATGTTAGTCGTTGAATCCTTAAATGCTATTTTAATTATGTAGCAAGATGGTTTTACTCTTGTATATGTTTATTTTAATGTTATTGCATGTATATGCTTTTAGTTTGTCTTCTGGGTAAAAGAATAGAAAGGCCTCGCCAGTACGTTCTACTGATGACCCGAAGGAATATGAGTTTATTAAGTTATGGCTATTTATTATGCATCATATTTATGTCTTTTACTTAGAGATTATGTGTTTTGGTGGCTAACTATCACGTACACGTATATCAGTTAATTAAACTAACTGCCTATTAGAGTTAGGACGATTATTCGGAAACAGGAATCGGAAAATCGGTACTTCTGGTGGTATTGGAATCAGTATCGGGATCGGTTTCGGAATCGGAAATCTTTTAATTGATTTTAATTAATTAATTTTCCAATGGCAAAAAACGATTTTTTAACAAAAGTGGCTGGACCTGTAAATTCGCGCGTGTCCGTTTGTCCGTTCGTCTGCCTGCGCTTTTCTCAATAACTACGCCTTGGAATTTAAAAAAAATGCACAAATATTAAATATGATATGAGTAAAAAAGTAACAGAACGGATTTTCCGAGAAAACACCGATTGCCCCCCCCCAAGGGTGCCTTTCGGGTTAAAATGGTTAAAATTGACACTTTTGTGTTTATTAAAAAGAAATTGATGCCTTGGATTTTTATAAAACTTTCTGAAAAGTTGTAACTAACTGATTTCTATATAATTTTGTGTTTATACTTCATGATAACTCTTGGGTGTGGCTTTTTCAGGGCTAATAGAAACGCTTTATTTTTGGGACTATTTTATCACATTTATTCAAAAATTTTCGATGTATGTCTATTCAGCACTTTTGCATAGTGCTGAACTAAAATTTTTATATGTTTAGGCCTTCGGGGGGTTTGGGGCTGAATGGCGGGGGGGAGTAAATGATGGACTTATTCATTTCTTTTTTTTTTGCATAATGCAGAACTGAAATTTATTTATGTTATAGCCTAAAACTGCACGGTTTGTTCATTTTCGCCCGGATTTGACGACCCCTGGGGACCTTTGGGGTAAAATAGGGGGTAGCAAATGCTGAAGTTGGTCATTTTTTATGTTTCGTTCACTGTGCACTAACGAGGGACTATGGATGCTTCACTTATTTTAATTTGGTTTTATTTAAAATAAAATCTTCCACTGCTGGTAATAATGATAAAATAATACATATTTATTGATTTTAAATTATTAGTAAAACTGCAATCTATAGGTCATCCATCACAAGTGTTTATTTTATTTTATGAAAATATCTGCATAGTTAACATGGGTTTTTGTGGTAATTAGAAAAAATAAAACCTCTATAATTGAATATTTGGAGATTTATAAAGAATCGGAATCACAATCGGTAATTGTATCGGAATCAATAATTTTACACGGAATCAGTAATTGTATCAGGACCGGGGAAAAATATTAGAATCATTCCATCACTACTTTCTATACTCTATTTTACGTTATAATTTAACAATAATGCTACATATTTCAAATGTTTCTTTGTGCTCACTATGTAATGATTATAATTATAGTAATAGGAATGTGGAAATTCAACAGCTGACTCATTCATAGGAACTGTAATGATGTTGGCATACTGTGGATGTTCCGCGTAAATGGAGACGCTTTCATATTATTGTAGCTCTTTTGTTAAAATTACAAACGTATTTATCTAAGCTAGCAGGGACGCCCGGCATAGCCCAGTCGAAAAATTAGCTTATATATGCAATGTTTATTAAAGCAGATTGCGTATGTATATTATTATAAAGTCATTTTTCTATCGATTCTTATATATCATAAGTTGTGATTTAAAAAAAACATATATATTTTTCATGTGACTTTCGTGTATTAGCCTGAATCGAACCAGAAACCAAAACTTATGGAGCATTCTTGATAAAATTATTTATTACAATAAATCGAAGGTCATAACAATGAAATTACAGTCACTCGGAAGAAAATAGATGTAAGCGTGACACAACAAAATAACACACGCTATCATATTAATATATAGACTAGAGAGACTTGTGAAAATTCCACAGGGGGACACATTCATATGTAATATATTAATGCTGGCATTCTGTAGATGTTCAATGTAAATGGAAACGCTCTGATAAAAAACTCATGAAAGAGTTGAGTATATTGAGAAGTGATACACGAATTAGCATTAGCGTATAAAGCGATGATATTTGTGCAAACAAATCGAGCTTAGGTATTTCGGATGATGTCAAAACATCGTTAATTCACGACTCGCACAGCACTCAATTAGCATACAGGCGGTCGTGTTTCGATCCTGGTTTGAGGTAGTTGCCTGTCATTGTTATTTTTCTCACCATATTTATTGTAATTTTTCTTACTATATTATTGTAATTTTTCTTACTATATTTATTGTTATTTTTATTACTATATTAATTGTTATTTTTTATTAAATTTTATTCGATAATAATTTCTTAAAAAATATAATTTCGTGAAAAATATTGTGTGTGAGAGGGGCGTGGTCATTGTTATTATTCGTATTCTTCGAACTACTGTGCTCCCTCCTAACTGTTATTAGTCTCAGCCGATGTAACCTCCGATCTTCTTCTTGGGTATCGTGTCGGACTCAGAAATCTTTCACTCGAACTCGGGAAAGTTTGTGTCTAACTCGGGAATCTGCACGGAAATTTGTAAGAAACACTTAATTTTATCCTCATATTTAGTTTACAAAGTACTCTACCACGCCAAAAGTCCGTGGCGAAACACGACATGCAAACCCCAGGAATTAAATGATGGTTTTGATTGAAATTCAATGCAGATTCCCGAACTCGACAAAAATCTTCCCGAGTTCGATGTAAAAGTTCCCGAGTCCAACTAGAATCACATGAAGATGCAGAGGTTATATAGATTTGAAAATCAACCAAATAATATCATTATCCCTATCAGTCAATTTCTGTCTTATAATCGACTAAGCCTATTAGAATAAATAAAAAAAACATGTATCGAATTTGAAATACGATTTAAAAAAAAATAATTTCGAGATTTGTCAAGTGCGTATAGTTGTGTATACATTTTATGTATATGAATATTTCAACGAAAGAAATGTGTGTCTTTTTTGTCTGCGATCGAATTAATCGAACATATATTTCATTAGACAGAATTGTATTCTATCCGCTCATAGCATGTCATAGATAGAAATACATGTTTCCTATCCAACATCTCATCATGCAAACTGTTAATGGCTGACCTACTTATATTTAGCAACAAAAAAGTTAAAAGTTTCATGCGCATGAATTTGATTAGACGGCGTCTGAAATATAAATATTGGAATATATCTCAGCCTTCGTGTTCAAAAGTTATATTACGAGCAGTCCCCGAAAAAAAAATGTAGCAAAATGAATCAAAATGAAAAACGTTAAGAATACTGTAAATGTTATTTATTGGGGAGTGTATATTCCTTGCCAAAAAATTCATGATAGTTAACACGAAATCACGATACCGTTTGGCAAAACAAGGATGTAAACTGTTATACCCTTTAAATTTTTTTAAACACTTTGCTTTCTGTCAGACTGGTATCAACATAAAACAACGGTATATATATATATATATATATATATATATATATATATATATATATATATATATATATATATATATATTTATATATATATCTTTCTTTGTAAACAAGCGGTTCGAGCACAATAAAAGTGGTGGACGAATATTTGTTTGAAATGGACATTTGTTTTGGACATTGATGGGCGCCGTTCCCGTTGGTCAATGGGTAGAACAGCCAGCTATCGACGCGATCGTTCTAGGTTCAATCCTTGGCTTGGGAAACGTACTAGTCTAGCCGCAATGATGAGTTGTGATACAACCAAAGAGTACTGTATGTGGATGACTATATATATATATATATATATATATATATATATATATATATATATAAAGTGTAATTTTTTCTCGCATTCTGACATTGATACAACAAGTCTATATTTCTTCCATACAGCTACGAGATGCCTTCAATAAGTTTCCAGTTTTTTTTGTACAGGATTTTAAATTTGACTCCTCGTCACTGGACACAAGCAGTGCCAATATAAGAGAGATGTGGTTTGGAATTGCGCAACCCTTGTATCATAATTACACTAACGGCTAATCTTAGAGGAGGTATCCATTATTATTCGAGATTGAATTAGGGGGATGTTAATGATGATGATAATGATGATTGCTTAAAAATGTTTCATATGTATAATAAGATGCCCTTAATAAGGTCAGAGTTAGTATCGACAGAAAAGTTGTGGGGTTAACAACTACGCTGGGAATAGTTTTCGGAAAAACTCAAACTAATATATATTTAACAAACAGCAAACGTTTCAATATAAGCTTTTGTATAAATAACAAAATTAAACATTTGTTTTTATTTATATAATAGTAACAATATTTTTTTATTTATATAATGGTAACAATATATTTTTATTTATATAATGGTAACAATATTTTTTATTTATATAATGGTAACAATATTTTTTTTATTTATATAATGGTAACAATATTTTTTATTTATAAAATGGTAACAATATCTTTTTATTTATAAAATGGTAACAATATTTTTTTATTTATATAATGGTAACAGTATTTTTTTATTCATATAATTGTAACAATATTTTTATTTATATAATGTTAACAATATTTTTATTTATATAATAGTAACGCTATTTTTTATTTATATAATGGTAACAATATTTTTTATTTATATAATGGTAACAATATTTTTTATTTATATAATGGTAACGATATTTTTTATTTATATAATGGTAACAATATTTTTTTACTTATATAATGGTAACAATATTTTTTTATTTATATAATGGTAACAATATTTTTTATTGATATAACGGCAACAATATTTTTTATTTATATAATGGTAACAATATTTTTTTATTTATATAATGGTAACAATATTTTTTTATTTAGATAATGGTAACCATATTTTTTAATTTATATAATGGTAACAATATTTTTTATTTATATAATGGTAACAATGTTTTTTTTTATTTATATAATGGTAACAATATTTTTATTTATAGTATGGTAACAATATTTTTTTATTTAATGATAACAATATTTTTTATTTATATAATGATAACAATATTTTTTTATTTATATTATAGTAACAATATTTTTTAATTTATATAATGGTAACAATATTTTTATTTATATAATGGTAACAATATTTTTTATTTATATAATGTTAACAATAAATGCATGTTTATATACTCGTTTATAGATGTTTCACCTTTATACCAACAGATCATTATGAATTTGAGAACATAACTGCAAAGTGCAATGGTAGATAATTGATGTTTCTTAGTTGATAGATCGAAAATACATCTCGGAAAACGGTATAAGTCTTAGACAAAGGAAGAACCACTTATCAAACTCCGAAAACAACTCGGAGTTAAGGATTAAATAGTGGACAATGGTCATCAATACGGCAGCGTATTAATCGTTAGTGAGGAAAGTTAGGTAGAATTTGATTATTTCGAAGGGGACGGTTCAACACTAAATTGTTCACATTGGACGTTGAGATGATCATGTTGAAGTCAGTTGGAAAGCAGGCGAACGGAGCAGAAGTCCGCAGATTGACAGCTTTAGAAAAGTAACGTTTATCATGGAATCTGCGTTTATATTTAGCTACAGTAAGAGGGTGCTGGATATTTTTGATAGTGATTGTAGCTTGTCGAGTGTTGTTTCTAAATGTTTGTCATGGAGGACCATAGATTGAAGTTCAGACGAGAACTTGTAATGGAAATAACGATAGCGCAGAGATATGTCTCTTTTGTTTAAACATATATTGAAGCAACAAGATACAGGGAAAAGTGATGGCGTAGGCTACGCTTAATTGTCAGTTGAATATCGGTATAGTATACAATATTCGCGAAAGTACTTGGGTCTCTTTTAATATAAAATTTGCAAGAGTCCATGAATGGGTAACTTGTAGCACCCATAACAGTAATATGGGCAGTGCCTATTTTAGCTTTGCGTAGATGGTGCAAAGAATAGAGATCAATTCCTTTCAACAAAATATAGCCTACCTTAAACATGGTTTAAAAATAACAATATTTATTCGATATTAAATAATAAATATTCAGTGAATTTCGGTTTCTTTTGAGTACTGGAAAACGTGTCTGGAAAACAATAATAATAATATGGAAAGAATCCTCCATTTTAAAAGTGTATCAAATATGAACGACATTTCATTCATATTAATTTTTTTTTATTATTATTATTATTATTTATTATTAATTAATTATTATTCATATTAATTATATACTTATAAAACATGATTTTTTTAAATTTTTTTTTTCTCAGGGCCACTTTTATTTTATACACTTTTAAGATTCAAAATCTGTAATGAATATTTCAAGAAATTTGAATAATGATATAAGCTGAAGATCCTGACACCCTATGAAAATGGATAACTCAGTCTATAAATGACGCTAGAAAACGGTAAAAAGGCGGGAGAGTCTTAATACTACGGCATTCTAGATACGTTCGATTTTCAACATCTTATTTGTTACTGTTGTGATTTTGAATTAGTCCGACAGCAAAAAGGTAACTGTAATGGTTCAGTTTCTGTCGGACAGATTTTATAGTCAATATACAATAAGACGATTCAACACAGAGAGATTAAGTTTTAACAAATTTATTGACTTAACCCGACTTACGTGTGCTATGAAAGAACACTGGCTGATATTTACCTCCCCCTCTCACCGTGAGAAGTAACACAAGTCGGAATGTGGGAAAATGAGTCAGTGTTCCTCTTGGAACACTTCCACCCTGACAAAACTGTGCTTGAGTAACCCTGTGGGCATTTCCCGGTGAGGACGGTTCAGACAACAAGCGATTAACTTGCTCCAGCCGAAAGCCGGGGGTGAGCAAGGTCTGAGAGGGTGTATCTCCTAGGATTACACATAATATTTTTCATCAGTTCAACAGCAACAAAAAAAAAAGGCCATCGAAATGGCCCAGTTTCTGTTGGACTGATTGTTGGTTGTTGTTGGTTGTTTTTTTTTTTTTACGCCATATCAACCCTTTTCGGATTATTTAATGCCGAATCCAAAGATTTTGAAGAACATTTTTTTTTAATAGAATATATTTGTTTTCACGTCGGTTTCTATTTAACCCATAGTTGGGACCCTAACAGGTACTACCACTCCGGGTCAGAGTGGACCTGGGAGCAATGGTAATTAAAGGGTGGCTCCACACTCCCCAAAGCCCACAAGCTGGGGCCTCACCACTGGATATAGTTTAAGGTCATATCCAGGACCCCCATTGAGAGACTTTTACCCTCTGCAGGGAGCAGTCGGTGTATTCTAATGCCCCACCAACAGGGCCGTAAATTTGCTGTAACTTACTCTCTGTGTGTTGAGTTTTCTTTTTTTTATACTTATTATGTTCTTCCAAGAATATAGCAAATATGTATTCTAGACATAAGGTTTTGTAGAAATATATGTAGATTTAAATCCTGTCAAGAGTATGTAAAATTGTTACAACCTGTTCTGTTCATTTAACTTCCCATGGGACGAGTATTCTATTTTATTATACTCTAAACGATTATTTAAAATTCTTAGATATCTTATAATTTATACATATTAAAACACTCGTATTAATGAAGAAAACTGCAGCTGAATTTACACCAAGTTCAACTAGTATAAATAACTTCGTTAATCCGCAACGTTTGTAGACTGAAACTTTGACGTTCAGCAAAACTAAAAAAAACACGTTTATGTTTGTATAGGAAGCCAAAAGCAAACGACTGAATGTCTGCGGATTTGGTAAGAACATTCTTATTGTGTACAAGGTAACTTTATCTGTCGGAGTCTTGTTTTGCTTCTTTGTTTATAATTTATTATTCGACGATAACGTTTCTGTTCTTTTTTTTATCTCGTGCTTTTTTTTATTTAATATGAAACAGTTGACGAAAATCCTTCCAAGCCCGGAAATGAGTTTTCTAGAAACGAAAATGACTTTGTGACAACAATAATGGGTCAAACGTTTCCTTCATTTTATTCTTCTCCCGCTCCCCTAGTTATTCGTTTTTTTGTGGCTTCGTTTTATTCTTTCTTGCCGAAGGGTTCTCTGATTTTCTCCCTTATTTATGTTCTATAGAAGTCGGAACTGGCTAAACACGGGAAGGCGTACAAATTAAAAATGACGGCCGTTCTTTACCTGTAGCAATTTAATTAATGCAGGAATAAGATAGTTCATACTCAGACGTAAAGCAACACTCGACGGCTGATTAGAGAAACATGTAATACTAATGAAAATATGCTTTTGTATATTAATGGTTCATCAATTACCAAGACCAAAAGTCACCTGAGTATAAGGGTTAGTAAAATTGATAATTGGATGTTGGAAAAGCATTTTTGTGAGGATAAAGGTCTATGATTATTCCACAGGATAAAGAAACATGTATTTATGCAGATACAGTCTTGAAAAGAACAATAGTTTAATCAACAGGAGAGTATTCCTCTGGTAACGTGTTTTACAAGTAACATTTTTTTTTTTTTACAAATGGATTACTAAGTATCAAGGCCCGGAAGCTACTCGCAAATAAGGGTTAATATGTGTATTGTAGTCACTGAGACAGTTGCTTAATAATCGTTTGTAGTTATATGATTAGATTATTTACGAGAACGGCCCAATAATAACTTGTGTCCGATGGACATGAAGACGACAATATTGTAGTCAGCTGAAAAGCAGACCAGCGGAACAAAGTTCCACATGCAGTCAATTCTAGGAAATAAGCTTTATTCATGGAACCTATGTTTATGTTTAGACACCGACAGAAAGTGGAATAATTTATTGAGTGATTTTGGCTGGACAAGTGTTTTTGTGAACGAATAGTTAATAAAACATGTTAAACACACTTTGAAAAAGAGTTTAAAACATATTTAATTTTAAAAAGGAAACACTAAATAAGTGGATAGGCCTTAATCCGCGGAGTTTTGAAGAAATCCTTCCCTTCTCAGAGGGTAGGATTTAGCTAAATGCGGGATCGGATTTTGCTTGCAAAAGTATTTGATGAAACTACAAGTCATAGATCTTACTTGATAACAAAAAATGAAGCCGAGGAAATAGGGTGAATAAAAAAGTGATTTCATGTGAATGGATAGTCTGGTCAATGACGGTAAAATCTACAAATGCAGAATCCAAGAAAGTTAGTTAAATTTCCATTCGCACAAGTAAATTCCAAGGGAATCGCGTAATTGGAAGATGCTCCCAAGCAATCCAAAAGGCAGAACTCCGTGGGATAATTCTCAAATAGGTACAAGGAAACGGGGATGAAATCCAATAATATTAATAAAAGAAAGATAAAATGTGCGTAAAAAAATATGTAAGAAATGTAAAACTCGACTGTCAGCTTAATTAATATATATATATATATATATATATATATATATATATATATATATATGACAGCGTGTGTGTTCTTTTGTGTGTCATGGTTACATTCGGGTCGTTTTATTGTTATGCTCTTCTATTTATTGTCATTACTAATTTAACCAAGAATTCTTCAAAAGTTTTGGTTTCGGTTTCGACTATAGCTGATGACCCTTAAATCATCTATTTTTTGTAAATAATTTAATCAAGAATTCTTCATGTCCACATGGCTGAAGGGACTTACGCTATATATATATATATATATATATATATATATATATATATATATATATATATTATTTTATTTTATCCAAAGTTTTTATTCCGTTTTCGATTAAAGCTAATTCACCCAAGTTATATGGCTATATCTTTTTTGTTTTTGAAATAAATCGAGAGAACATTAACTCTATAATTATTATAGTTTATTATATTTATAGTTTATTATAATTATATACATGAAATCTGCAAGAATTAAAATATCATATTTAAGCGTACTTTACGACCGGACTTAACCGGGCCTTCGTGCTAGCTTAGATAAATAGTTTTGCAATTTTAATAAAAAAAGCTACAATTATTTCATAGCATCTACATTTACACAGAACATATACAGAATGCAAACATCAATGTATTACATATGAATGATTCAACTGTGGAATTTCCACAGGTCCCGCTATTATATATAAGTGACTTTGAAATACCTAGGTATGAAATTACCAATTATTAGTTTTCATTATTACATCGCCAAATAAATCTATATATACTGATATCCCTTATCCCCGAATGGCTTCCGGGCCTTGATAAGTGGTGACCACCATGTAAAAAAATGGTATTGTTTCGCCTATACTTTCTATCCCTATATATATATATACTAAAAGCAATTTGTTAGTGGATAAAAAACCACCTTACTAAATTATAAATGGCAAAAGGGAAACCATTATCAGAGTTTGAGAGAGGAAGGATCTTTGAGCTTAATAGGGGTGGACTCTCCCATAGATCCATTGCAAACGAAGTGAATCGTAGCAAAACGGTCATCACAAATTTTTAAGAAATCCAGATCAATATAGGCACAAAAAGAGTCCAGGTCGACAAAAAAAAAATAACCCCATCACTGGATCGCCGTATCAGAAGAAGTTTAAAAAAAAACGCCAGTATAAGCGCAAGTAGATTGAAAAGCCAAACAGCAGCAGAATGTGGTCCTAAAACACAAGAACGAATCTGAAAATGGAGGGTTTCAATCATTTAAAGACACTGCAGAAACTACGTCTTCTTGAACGGCACAAAACTAACCGACTTAAATATACCGCCAAATATCAGACTTTGGATGAAAAGAAGTGGGAAAATGTAATTTTCTCCAATGAGAAAAAGTTTAATCTAGATGGTCCAGATGGATTTCGACACTATTGGCATGATAAAAATTTGCCTAAAGAGACTTTTTCAACTCGGCATTGTGGAGAAGTGTCTTTAATGATCTGGAGTGCTTTCTCGTCAGCTGGGACCCTAAAGTTGCACGTAGTGAAAGCCGGCAAACATCATTGAAGTACATTTCAATGCTTGAAAATGCTTCTATCAGGACTTAAGATCCACGTATGTGTGGAAGAAATTGAATTTTCCAGCGAGACATGGCTGCGATACACACTTCTTGACAAGCACGAGAATACTTTTCTTCAAATAATATAGAATTGTTAGATCATCCAGCATGTTCTCTGGACCTCAAGCCCATTGTCAATCTTTGGGGATGGATGGCAAAAGAAGTGTTCAAGGATCGAACCGAGTATGATTCGATAAAGGAACTTTCTGTTTCAGTTTTCAGTACATGGGATAACATTCCTTCGCAACTGATAAAAAACTTAATCCCATGCACGCCGAAGATAATTTTTGAAGTAATTCGTAATAATGGAGGCTATACTAAATACTAAGACCCTTTTTAGTAATTTATAATTGCCTTTTATTAGATAAATTATCAGTGGTCTTATCATTTTGACCAGGTGAAAATGTTTGTTTTTTAAAAAAATAATTATTAGATCAGGGTTAAGGTTTCGAGTGAAGCAGATTCCATTTTTTTCATCATATTTTCCCTATTGGCAATGGTTTCAAGCATTTGTTTGATTAAAAATTCGATAATATGCTTAAACGCTTACTTTCTTGAGTGGTCTTATGATTTTGACCAGGACTGTATATACAAGGACCCGTGGCTCAGTGGAAAATCAATTGTAAAAAGTGATATTCTCCTGAAGTTTCAATCCTAAATGTGGGCGACCGTTAAATACAGTTGTTAATTACTTAGGACCTCTATCCACTCATGGTTGATGGAATACAAGCATGCTACCCCGTGAAGTAAATCAAGGGTCCGTTCGAAATTCTGCCCAAGTTCGACGGAAACATTCCCGAGTTCGACAAGATACACCTGAAGAAGATCGGATGTTTAATCGATCGAAACGTTGTGAAAATCAGACTCAAGATGAGAACAAAAGTCCGAGGAATCCATATAATACGTGATACATACAGTTGAAAATTTATATTCTATAGTATATTCCGAAGATGCTTGTCTTGTTGGGTTCATCATTTAGCTGAAATGTGAACCTAGTTTGCTCCGGTAATAATGAATAATGACACAAAGCATAATAATTACAAGCAAAATAGTCCATCAATGTCTAAATTACAAATTAACCCTTGAAATTTTATATTGAGAAGAGATGAAAAAATCCTACTGTTTTTTTTATAGTTGGGGTCACCACTTAACAAGGGCTAAATGTCACTCCAGGACAAGAGTGAAGTTTTAGGTAGATAGTGAGGAAACAAGATAAGTCATGGTGGAACTTGTGTAGAGTTTGACGATTTAAATTAGCGACAATAGAAATATATTCAAATGTGGCCCTATGTTTTGATAGTACCACGTGCGATCATGGCTTCTCCTCAGCCCAGCACTGCCGAGAAGTGATTGGGTCTCGCGCGGAGTAATAAAGAAACAAGGGAACCACAATGCAATTTTGATTCCTTCGGCCTATTTTGAGTTCGGACAGCCATGGGGTAAGGCGTATATTTTTGTCCCTCCTTAAATGAGAGAAAGAGGAAAATCCCCTCTCAATACTAGCCAGGGCAAGTTAGTTTTAAAGAGCTAATTGTTAAAATTAATTATAATCTGTAATTTGTAATTACGATCTGTAATTTTTTTGTAATATATTGTAATTGTTTGTAAAATAAATAGATAAGATTATTTCTCGTATATATTGCAACCTGTGTCATGTATTTGTGTGTCTGCCTTAATTAACGAAACGGGCCTGAAGACGAAGATGATTTCAGCCAGAATACCACCAAAACAAGACGTTATCCTGAGAGGGGAAGGAGCCAGCCACACCACACATCCCAGGTAGTTTTTCCCCTTGACCTAGACAAAAAGACTTCTAACCGACAGATAATATTGACTGGCCAATTGTCAGAGTATCGTACCGTTTTCAGTACATTTTATGTAACACGTGGGTGGGTCACGCCAAGGGCCGGCTTATAGGGTTATACAAATAAGATTTGAGAACAACCATGTTATAGTCAGCCGGGAGGCATGTACACTGTATTGCGTTACAGAGACGGACAGTTCTAAGATAGAAGCTCTGCCCATGGAAGTTTCCAATAGTTTTAAGCAGGAACAGAGAGTGAGTTGTTGGCAGCTGTTTCAACTAGGCAAGTATTTTATATATTATTTTTGTGTGGATCCTTTGAGAAGAAACTGTATAATTTGTGTATTATTTTATTTATTTATTTTTTTGGCGGACTGTTATCATCGTCTTCATAGTTGTCGTTGCTTCACGACGTTTCGGCCAACTATTCATATGCCATTCTTCAGATATTTTACCTCGCGGTATAAAAGTTTACCGCGAGGTAAAATATCAGGTTGATACTACGAGGAAAAATACTAGGTTTAGAAACTGGCGCAGTCTATCCTTCTCTCAAGGGTAGATAACGAAGGTCGTAGTAAGCACCCCGTCTAATGATGGCGTCACGATAAAAAATACCCTTGATACCCTGGCGAAGCATCAAGTATTAAGCTACTGACAAGATTTGAATTAAACTACAAACCTGTGTCGTGAGTTCAATCCCGGCTAGGCCCGCGCTGGATTGAGCGATGGATTCTTCAGGTAGTTAACAGCGACGGGACAGGGATGCTGGGTCTTGTAACGAGAGTATTTGTTGCGAACGTTTTATGGAGAAGGACCTTAAGAATTGTAACGTAGATTCGCTACAACGAGAAGCTTTATTCGCAAATACTTTCTTCTCTCGAACCCCTAGATTGGAATTGCTCCCCAGCTTCCTTTTCCCCTGATTGTAATGATTGCAGAAATTTAAATGTAACGTGAACAAACATCTCGCTGCTCAACTCCCTGCATGTTGCCGTTGTAGATATGACCAAATAGTGTCGTCCCATTTACATGCCAATGGCAATAAAAAAGGAGATCTATTTCGTTTAGTTGATGTATCATTTTTGTCTGTTTTAATGATCTCTTCAAAACTTTCACAAAAAAAACACTCGTCTACCTACCACCGCTCTAAACAATTTCCCTCACACTCTATCTGTGCCTAAACTCAAACAAAAATTCCATTAAAAGAGTTTGTTTCTTAGAATGCTAGCCATTGCAACTCTGTTCCACTGGTCTACTTCACAGCTAACTGCATGATCGCGTCCAAGTCCAATGTAAACAAACTCTTATTGAGTCGTTTTCTTAAATAATCAAAATCTACCGAATTTCCACCACAAATTATCATTACGCCGCTGTACTCCATGACCATCGTACACTTATTAACCTTATCCTCTAGTGGCGTTTTGACTTTAATAAGAAGTGAACCTTGTAAAACAAAATAAGGAATCTGCTGGATCAAATTAAGTATTCCTTTAAGATAAATAGTATCTTATTAATCCGTTGCAAACAGTAAGGCACGATATAAAAAAAAAAAATACTTGCTCATGAAGATCGATGTTAGAATTGTCCGTTTTTAGCATTTACGTTCAAGTTTTAAAAAACAGCAAATCCATCCATCCAGTGCGGCCGCAACCGATATTGAACTCACTACACGAGTTTGTAGTGTAATTCAAACTTTTTCGCCACGAGGTAAAATACTAGGTTGAGAAACTAGTGCGGTCTATCCTTCTGTGTAGGATGGATAGGGCTCTCTTAAGCCGTGGTAGGCATCCCATCTAGTGATGGAGTCACGATAAAAATAAATACCCTTGATAGCCCTGGCGACGCATCAGGTATTCAACTACCGAGAAGATTTGAAATTTAACATCCAATATTATCTGGATCTATACCAAATTTACCATGTCTATGTGGCTGTGTCTATTTTTTCAAATACATTTCCTCCGAGCCGGAAGTTCGAAAGGCGGCGCGCGTCGAGTAAAATGATTGTGAAACGTTGTTTTATGCACCCCCCACACACACACATATATATACGCACGCGCGCACACAGAGACATACACACAACACACACACATATATGTATGTTAAAATGAACTTTGGCAAACGTAAGTCGACTTAAAGTGCTCTTGTACGCATACTCTTATACATTAATAAGTTAAAATCGGTTAATTTGAAACTATTAGTCTGGCGATAACTCAAACGATTAAAGCTAAATGTTATGGTTTCAATCCTAGCTGCCGGCACCGAAGTCATCTTATCTTTTTAAATAATTATTATATATTGGGTACAATATAATAATCCACAGAAAGTTGACGTTTTAATGATAAATTTGAAATGTGCGTTGATTCAAATATAATATTTAATATATTTCACAACCGGGCAACGCTGGGCGGCCCGCTAGAATTATGCATTAGATTTTGTAATGAGGGAACACGATCAGGAGAGGAGGAATCTATGGATCGTTACTGTTGCGAGGAGGACATTTATGATCATATGCTGTCCGTTGGGTCTGGAGCGTTATACGTTATTCAAAACCAATGCCTAAACGGTTTGAGAAGACTCCGAATTTGCCGCATGGTCTGCTCCATTATGCTTGTCTGTCTTTCAATTATCGCGCCTTTAACCATCTATTCATAAACACCCGGCGAACGCTAGGGATACACTAAAGCAAGATTGATATCTATCTCAAGTTATTATTACGCATATTCATGAGCTGAAGCGCCCCAGAAGAAAACGAACATAATATCACATGATGGACTCTGCTAAATACACGAGGGATACGCCCGAAATTTTATGTAAGCCGACTCGAAAATTATGCGCAAATATCGAATAAAATTTATTAACTGCTAACAAATCCCTTGCTGCTATTTGGTATTGCGACGCCAAGACCAGGCGTAAGAAATTAACATTGTATATAAAACAAAGAATTTAAATTATCGCTCGTCGAGGTTTAATTTACATATTAAATGATAATATAAACTTTATGAACTGTCTAATTCGTGAATGGCCCGGACACTTCTGAGCGACTAGGACAATTGTACCGTTAACTCAATTCAACACACACACACACACACACACACACACACACACACACACACACACACACATTGAATTAAGTTAGCGATACAACTCCTTCTCTCTCTATGTACATGTATATATACGTGTGTATATAAATACATACCCGCACGACCATATATACATATGGTATTATCGTTAATTAAATTCAACATATATATATATATATATATACATATATATATATATAGATAGATATAGATATATATATTTACATGTATATACATGTATATCTATATCTATATCTATATATATATATATATATATTGATTTTAGTTAACGATACAACAGTATATATGTGCGTGTATGTATTTATATACGCCACACACACAGACACACACACATATACATATATATATATATATATATATATATATATATATATGTGTGTGTGTGTGTGTATACTAGCAGTTCAGCCCGGCTACTGTTCATAACTTTATGTGCATATATATATATATATATATATATATATATATATATATATATATATATATATATATTAAAAGTTTGCCTCATATCCAAGTAACACAAAATTATCGGAGCAGTTTGGTAGCATCTGCAAAAGTAAATTCTTTTAACTCTTGGCAGCCAAATGTTCGCCTCCAAACTGATTAAAATTCTTGCTGCAGTCTTAATACTCTTTATGTAAACTTTCAAATGTTTAGAACCAAAATTGGCTGAATAGTTTGCTAGAGACCGCAAAGGACAAATCTTTTTAAATTTGACACGTTGGCAGACAAATTCTCGGCCTACAGCCGATTGAAAAGCTTGCCCCATGTGTGCATACACTTCATGTAAAATTTCAAATATTTGGACCAAAAATTGGTTGAACAATTCGGTAGAGACCGCAGAGGTCAATTTTTTTTTTACTTTGACCCCAACATTTATAGTTTGTACTTTAACTTTTTATGGTTTTGGTCTCAAATCGAGTTAAAAAGTTTGATCAATGTCTAAGTAACCTATTTCTAAAATTGCAAGTGTTTACACCCAAAATTGGCGGACGTGGTTGGTAGAGTTTTTAAAGGCGAAATCGTTTAACTTTGAACCCTTGATAGCCAAATTTCTGGCCGAAAGCCAGTTGAAAAGATGTTTCCAAATCTGAATACAGCTTATATCAAATCTCGAATCTTTAGACTGAAAATTGACAGAGTAGTTTGGTAGCGAAATGTACACGCAGACAACTCACACAGAGATTATTGCCGGATACAGTTTTGTAATTCGCAGAATTTGTGAGAATTGGACATTTAGATTACGTTGTATATGTTCGTTCGTGTTTCAGTGCCATGCGTCCAAAATTGCATTGGAATTTGTGCTATATAGGTAGAAGCAGTTTATCTATCTATCTATCTATCTATCTATCTATCTATCTAGCAAAGAAAACAACAGAGAATTTGAATTGTGGCATGTTTTGACGGGTGTGAGATATTGTTGATCGAAGAGTTGCACCGAAATTATGAGAGCGGGGACCGGACGCTCCAGTTTAAGTAAGCTGAGTTAAGCTTAGTTCAGTTATATCTTAGACGCCGAACGAGCAAGATGGGTAAAGATTGTCTCCCCGTGATGGAGATGATGATCTCAGTTAGAAAAGCCACAAGCCAAAGATACTTGGTTACTCCATGTCTGCTGACGGGATTCCTAAAAATGAATAAACCATATAAAAAAAAAACACATCGTCTTGGGATCATGTCTTGAAGCGTCTTTTTTACAGCACGTTTCGGCACCGCCAATGACGATGGACAAATCCCCAGAAACAATCACAGCAGACAGGTATGTAGTCATATGTCGTTTTGTTACGTGTATTATTTGTTTGACATGCACGCACCCACAACACTAGACAAGGCACGGACCGTTAAGACGGACATTTAGGACGCGAGGAAAATAGTCCATTATATACGTACACACCGTGTATATATATATATATATATATATATATATATATATATAAATATATATATATATATATATATATATATATATATATATATATATATATATATATGGCTCATTCTTTAAAAAGATATATTATCGATTCAGTTAACCACACATATACCATATTTGGAATTAATGGTATATTTTTAAAATAACATTTATTTTATTCTGATTTATTTTAAAGTAAATTCCCCGACTTAAAAATTATTCTCTCGTTCTCCCTTCCTCCTCCTCTCTTTCTCTCTCTATCTTTCTCATTATATATATATATATATATATATATATATACGTATTCTTGCAAGTTTTGTTGAAGCTTTGAAAGTATATCATTGAAAAGCGAACAAAATAAATTAGCATCAAGATTTCTTTGTATTGTTTTATGTATAATCAGCTGTAGATCATGAAACATTGTGTCGGTGATTTTAAAACAAAACAGTATATTTAATCATACTCTGCCAATAATGTTGGCTAAACATCACCTCCTTTAGTTTCCTGCACCGCAATCATGTGGTTAACTTATCGGTGACATTCTTTATTGCTCTCCCCATGACATGTTCATATATAAACATTGCTGTTTCATTTGCATATTTTGTACTCGCGCACTGACGCACATACGCAAGCACACACACAGTATATATATATATATATATATATATATATATATATATATACATATATATATATAATATCTGTTTAATTAGACACGAGAACTGTAACAGAATACAATAATAGTTATAAGATAAACAAATGTGGAGAGCCTGTCTATGCAAATAATTTGTTTATTTTTAGAAGAAATATGACTGAATTCAACCGAGTGGTTTAAAATATCAAATTTTAACTTACAGAAACCCTATTATTGTTTTAACTGGGCTTGTTTTCTTCAGCTTATATATATATATATATATACATATATGCATATCCATGTCATCACACACACACATATATATATATATATGTAATCATATATATATATGTGTCGTCATATATATTTATATATATATATATATGTCATCACATATAAATGTCATCATATACATATATATATATATATATATATATATATATGTCATCACATATATATGCCATTATATATATATATATATATATATGTCACCATATATATATATATGTCATCACACACATATATATATATATATATCATATATATATATATATGTCATCACACACACACACATATATATATCATCATATATATGTCATCATATATATATATATATATATGCCATCGCATATATATGTCATCATATATATATATGTCACCACACACACATATATATATATATATATATATATGTCATCACATATATATGTCATCATATATATATATGTCACCACATATATATATGCGTCATTATATATATATCATCATATATATATATGTCATCACACATACACACACACATATATATATCATCACATATGTATACATATATATGTCATCTTATAAATATATATATGTCATCACATATATATATATTTATATATATATATATATATATATATATATATATATATGTCTCACAGCTTCTTTCATCGTCTCAATTGTCTCATAACGATAGCCCCGTAGGCTTTCCTTTAGCTTAGGAAATAACAAAAGTCACAGGAAGCAAGGTTTTGACTTATAGGGAAGGCGAGGAACTGTGCTGATGCCCATCTTATTCAAAGAATAAGTGATTTTCTCTGGGCATCCTTGGGACAAACTTTGTGCAAATCTATCGCATATTTAATTCCTCGCGAGTAATTTTGTGCACAATCCCATACTGGCATCAAACTGTAAACTTATTGTCTCTATAGACACACAAAGGTCCTTATCCATGTAATTCTTTATTTGGACAATAAACACTGTTGTTCTGACTTCCTTGTACCTCCCAAACTTCTCATCATCTTTCACAGACCCCTCGCCTTCTTTGAATCTTATATAACATGCTAAAACTAATGTTCGATTCGTTCCAGATAGCATTTCATATATTTTTTCAGCATTGTTTCTACTGTAAAACAGAATTTTATTGCATTTCCTCTAAAGTGTCCAGATTGAATTTTTGAAATTCACCAGCTGTGACAATCAGGCTTTAGTAAGGTACATTAACATAGTTACTGTAGCTATTCATTTGAACCTGAACTCATAAAAATTGATCTGTTATCTCAAAGACCTATAGCAATGACACATTGAATTTTCAAGTGTCTGCGACAATTTTTAATGCATGTAACAAAAGGTCTGAAGGCACCATGTATACGTACTTTCCAAAAGCACAATATTATCCATAAATAAAGATTTTTCTCAATTTAAATTAAATGACGGGGTTGGGATGGTAATTTAATATTGTTCTTATGTATAGCAGAACGCCGGGACACAGCATTAAAATTAGTAACAAGTTACAGTTAAGTATATAATACACACGTATATAATCAAAGAACATTATGAATAACACTGTAAGGTGGAGCAAATACCGTAACCAGGGTTCAAAAAAAACATTGTATTCCACATCATAAGCTAAAAACATATCCTAGGTCCACCGTATCCCGGGGTTCTGCTGTAATTAATTTCTTGTTCAACCTCCAGGAAAAGGTCAGTTTGAACCGATCCTTAACCAACTTTTTTCGTATTTTGCGACGTGTTCATGCATTAAATGTATGAGGACATTTGTGTTACTAAGTCGGTAATCACAAACTATTGTTTGTTGTTTTTTCTCCTCTGCCGTTTTACAGTCCTCAACTTTACGGACTTTGAGACTGAGACATAATTTAACAAATTTCTTTAAACTGTCGAACAATCACGTTGCAAAAATGGATAGTTACATTTTCGTGTTTTTATCTCTGATAGCATTTGTCTGCCTGTCTGTTTCTATTTTTTTGCTTAGAAATTTTGTCTTTTGGTTTCGCTTCTGACTGATGGCACCCAACGTTACCCGGGTTGGATTGAAGAACAATGTACTGTTCACACATTTTTCAATCAAATCGCGATGCATCGGGTAGAAACTTAACACAACTTACCGCAGTAACTTGGTCCACAATACATTGTAGTCTAAACTGCACTATAGATAACCTAGTGTTGATGTTATACATTTATTTTTATAAAATGCCTTGAATTAAAATTAAAAATCTAAAAAAAAAATAGTAAAGTATCACCCATCAATTTTGCTGTAAACAGAAACATTTATTTAGAATACACCCTTGTCATATCGGGCCTGTCAGCTTCTCAAATGCATTTGTGATGTTATTCTGCGTAAGGTGTAAACTTTTGTGAACATCGCCTGTTAGTTTTTTCATCGGATTATTTCGATAGTCGATACTTATCGAAGTCAAATATAGAACTTATCTAAGAACACTGACAAGCAGATAAATTACCTTCGCGTGAGATTCCATAAAAATCTGCGCAGCCATTTTCTAATCTATAAGGCATAAACACAGCCACACACACGGAAAGTTTTATTTTATATAATAGTTAAGATAGAATTAGAGATCATAAAAAGACATACATGAAAAAAAAATAACGGAAACAGAAAAGAATGCATATAAAGGGAATGAAGCCAAAGTAGAAATGAGATATTGGAACACGACAGAAATCAATTATATGTTCTTTTCTCTTTTCTGTTTCACGTTTCCGTTAGTGGCGCCTATAGAAAAAATCCTTGTTTTGCGTTTTGTATCCATTAGAACGTATATAAAGGAAACCTTATATAAAATTAGGCAAACGCTTTATACACTATACACATTTTCTTATTGAACTCTATTTAATAATTGCTTTTTCATTCCCAACAAGGCACAGTGCAACTTGGATGTTAAGGAATACTATTTGGGGGCGGGGGGATTTTGGGGGTACTATGTAGGGAGGTGAGCAGCAAGATGTCTACTTATATTACACTTGAACCTCTGCATGTCATTACAGTCGGAGAGACAGGGCCTCCGAAGGAAATATCAAAGTTTAGCAAGAGTAGAAGGTTGTGCGGCAGATATAGAGTTATATAATGTAGGGGTGGGATTTTGCTGATTTTCGGGTTAGTCGTTGGTATTTACGATAAGCGTTATATAGGTTTGGAGTTTGTCGCATAGGGTACTGTTATATATGCGACATTTGATATTTTTCACAAGTTTTTACTGAAAAGAATACACATACAAACAGTTGCACGCGAGGATACACACGTGTATGTTTAAAAGACAAAAGTAAATCAATAAGCATAGAAATACTTTCTTTTTCATTCATTCAAGTAGTGTCTTGCTTGGTACAATCATTGAACTGTACGACTCTCTATATATCTCTCTCCCTTTAGGAATTTACGAATTCATTGTTGCTCATCATTTTTTATGTTGCTCAGGTATTAAGAATCTCAACGTATGTTTCTCGCTGTCGCCTTTTGCTTCTTCTACCAAAGATCTTTCCAGTGAAACTGATGTTTTATTCCGTTTTTTTCCGTAGACATCGCAATGAACGGCATTTGTATTTTTCGTACTATTCTTATTAGAGACCATTCTGTGTTTGCAATTTATAATACCTCAAATTTTCTTTTCTGCTCAAGAAATCTTCATATGTACCTCAACAACCGAGTTTTATTGACCTCTAGCCATTTCCTCGTGCTGTTGGTGATTTTCCAGCACTAACAACCGGATAATAGAACAGAAAAAAAATAAAAACAAAAAGAAATAGAAAAAAAAAACCGTACATTTTTCAACTTTCGAACGTCTTCAGAAAACATATTTCATTTATTTTCTAGCGTGACTTTTATTTTTCTCTCCGTTCTGCATACGTTATGCCTTTATAACTTAGCATTTTATGATACATCGTGTATTTTATACTCGTATTTCTACTACACTATACATGTGCTGAACTTTTTTTAAGTATGTTTAGGTATTTTGCAGATATGTTATCTTAGGAATGTTTAGGTATGTTGAAGATGTATTATCTTAAGTATGTTTAGGTATTTTGCAGATATGTTATCTTAGGAACGTTTAGGTATGTTGAAGATGTATTATCTTAAGTATGTTTAGGAATTTTGCAGATATGTTATCTTAGGAATGTTTAGGTATGTTGAAGATGTGTTATCTTAAGTATGTTTAGGTATTTTGCAGATATGTTATCTTAGGAACGTTTAGGTATGTTGAAGATGTATTATCTTAAGTATGTTTAGGTATTTTGCAGATATGTTATCTTAGGAATGTTTAGGTATGTTGAAGATGTGTTATCTTAAGTATGTTTAGGTATTTTGCAGATATGTTATCTTAGGAACGTTTAGGTATGTTGAAGATGTATTATCTTAAGTATGTTTAGGAATTTTGCAGATATGTTATCTTAGGAATGTTTAGATATGTTGTAGATATGTTATCTTAAGTATTTTTAGGAATTTTGCAGATATGTTATCTTAGGAATGTTTAAATATGTTGTAGATATGTTATCTTAAGTATGTTTAGGTATGTTTTAGAATTTCATCTTAGGTATATTAAGGTATGTTGCAGATATGTTATCTTACGTATACTTAGGTATGTTGTAAACATGTTATCTTAAGTAGTTTAGGTATGTTGTAAATATGTTATCTTAAGTAGTTTAGATGTGTTGTAGATATGCTATCTTTAGTATGTTTTAGTATAATTTAGATATGTTATATATATATATAATTTAGATATGTTATATCAACATACTTAAACATACTTAAGTATGTTGTAGATATGTTATCTGGGGTATGTTTAGGCATGTTGAAGATATGCTATACTGAGTAAGTTTATGTATGTTATAGATATGCTATCTTAGGAATGTTTAGGTATGTTGTAGGTGTTTTATCTTCATTATGTTTAGGTATGATGCAGACATGGTATCAAAGGTATGTAACGGTATGTTATCTTAAGTATGTTTAGGTATGTTGTGGATATATTATCTTAAGTATGTTTAGGTATGTTGTAGATATGTTATCTTAGGCATGTTGTAGATATGTTATCTTAAGCGTTTTAGGTATGTTATGGATATGCTATCAAAGGTATGTTTAGGTATGCTGTATATATGTTATCTCAAGTATGTTTAGGTATGTTAGGTATGTTGTAGATATGTTATCTTAAGTGTGTTTAGAAATGTTTATTGATATGCTATCTAAGGTATGTTTAGGTATGTTGAAGATATGTTATCTTAATTATTTTTTTATATGTATATACAATTCATTTTCGGTATGTTTAGTTATATTGTAGATATGCTGTATTAAGTAATTTTATGTATGTTGTAAATATGCTATTATAGGTATGTTTAGGTATTTTGTAGATATGTAATCTTAGGTAAGTTTAGGTATGTTGTAGATATATTATCTTAGGTATCGGAATGTCTCATATTAATATCAGAAATAAATAATGAAAAATCCGATTAAAAAAGACACTCTCCCATTTTGACAACATTTAACAATCTCATACAGCCTTACAATACTAGTGCATTTGTGAAATTTTACCACGGCATAAGCTAAATGGCCTAGAGTATAAAATCAACAGTAGTTTCTTTGATGAGATATGGACGCATTCGAAATAAATGTTTCTTTCTAATGCAGATATAAAATATAACAGTCCTTTTACATGTTAAGCATCAATTCAAATCATTATATATAATGTCATAACATCAACAATAGGTTTTGTAAAGTGCAATGTAGACTATATGTATTGTTGACTACGCCCTTGTTGGGGGCATGTAAAGATTCTTCCCGGTACACTATTTAGGGGTTCCTTACTGGAGTAAACCACAATCATACTTGATTGAAAATGAGCATATATACTAGAAAATATATTCTATGATAAATGTAAACTGCATCCATTTCTCTCATAAAACACACACACACACAGGCTCCCCATATATATATATATATATATATATATATATATATATATATATATATATATATATATAAAGAGAGAAAAAGAGAAGGATATAGAGAGAATAAGAGAGAGAAAGAGAGATAGATAAATAGAAAAAGGGTGTGAGAGAGAGAGAGAAAGTCAGAGATTAATAATTGTGAAATTATTAACCAAGTTTTCATAGAAGAAAGCATAAAATTGTATTTTTGTTATGTTTTCTTGAAAACATGGTTGGTAATTTTACAATTATTAATTTCTCACTCTTTCTATTTATATAGGCTTAGGTAATTACAGCTATTGAGCTCATGATACATGCAATACCCAGAGCACAGAACCTTTAAATATATTTTCCTGAGACTTTGCTCATTTAAACATTGTCTATTATACTCTATAATTTATATATATGTATATATATATATATATATATATGTGTGTGTGTGTGTGTGTGTTTAGTGAGAAAAGTTATATATTTTAAACGATAAGCGATATATGTCTACATAGATGAAATGTCTGTAAAATAAACTTTCAAATAACAGTTTATAAAAGTTTACGTCCATTTCGAATTTCACATTTTATAATTTCACGTCTTGTATAACATTATACTACAAAAGCAAAAATGATCAGTTCTTTCTTTTACTTTCCTAAATTAACTTTGCCTAAATGTAACAGAAAAATACAAAAATTTTTTTATAAAAGCGATAAACGAACAATACAATGATTTGAAACCCAAAAAAAAAATCAGTGCTGAAAAAAAAAATCGAAAAGGTGGAAAATGGAAAATACATTTTTAATAAAGCTAGTAGTTTATTTTTAAGTGAATAGTCATATAATTTCTCTTTGTGATCTAAGTTGAATTTCATATTTAGGCTATAATTTCCAGGGCATATTATGTTACTTTTTAATGTCCTCGCCAAACTTTCACAAGAAACACTCGTCTAGCTGTAAACACTATCAATAATTCCCCCCACTCTTTATCTGTGCCTAAACCTAAACGTAGATTCCATGAACAAAGCTTCTTTCTTAGAACTGCACGCCTGTGGAATTGTCTTCCGTTTTCCTGCTTTCCGGCTAACTACAATATGGTTGTGTTCAAGTCTAAAGTAAATAAGTACTTGATGAGCCGTTCCATATAAGTTATCAAATTTACCAAATTTTCATTACTAATTATTACTATATTGTCCAATTTCTACTGTACACTCTTTAACCCTTATCCTTGAGTGGCCTCTGGGCCTTGATAATGTGGTGATGCCTATGTAAAAAAAAAAAAATGTCCACCTCGTGTAGTTCCTAAAATAATAAAATAATAATCTAAGTATTTGACCTAAGTTTTAATGTCAGACGTTTTCATAGTTTGTTTTCATTTTGTTTTTAATCATTTCGTATTATATCTTATAGTAGTGTGACCTGTGGAAATTCCACATGGGACTTATCTCATATGCAGCGTAAATACGGACGTTCTGATATTATTGTAGCTCTTTCGTTAAAGTTGTAAAAGTATTAATCTTAGCTTGCAGGGACGCGCGGTGTAGCTCGGTCATAAAGTACGCTTAAATATGATATTTTAATTCTTGCATATTTCGTATATATTATTATAGAGTTTATGTTCTACCGATTTTTATAAGTTGCGATTTAAAATAGTAAAAAAATGACCTGGCTGAATCAGCTTGATCGAAACTGAAACCCACACTTATGAATAATTCTTAGTAAAACCATTTATAGAAAATAAATGACCTGACTGTCCTAAGCTATAATCGAAACCGTAACCAAAACGTCTGAATAATTCCTGGTAACATTATTTATTAAAAGAATACATAAGTCAATAACAATTAAACGAAAATTACTCAGATGTAAGCGTGACACACAGAATGAATAACACACACACACACACACACCATCCTTGTAATATATAGATAGTGAAGAAACTGTTGCAGTGCCATATATATATATATATATATATATATATATATATATATATATATATATATATATCCCTTGAGGAATTCATGAATTCATTGTTGTTCATCATTTTTATTGTTTATATGCTATCTTTTTTTTATATATATACATATATATATATATATATATATATATATATATATATATATACTTAATTTACTCACATAAATTAATATACGAAAGTATAGATTTATGCGTAAACTTTAAGTATTTACTTCAAAAGTGCTCAATACGTAGATAGAGCTAGTTAGTAATTTATAAATTATATATGGCGATCAAGCTTAATCGCCATATATAATTTATAAATTACTATATATATATATATATATATATATATATAGTAATTTATAAATTATATATGGCGATATATATATATATATATATATATATATATATATATATATATATATATATATATATATAGTAGCGCCAAAAAGAAAGTCTGCAGTTGTCATTTATAAAAAAACCTGCAAAAATTAGCTAAATGCAATGTAACTGTTTATCATTTTTTTCAAAAACGACTAGTTTAATCTAAATTAAATGTAACAGTTTCGACAACATATACCTCATCATCATTCTTATTCTTCTATATACTTATCTGTTCATATTTGATTTTTACCTAACGTATCTTAGTATTCATGTCAATTAAAAAATAACTTCAAATTGACAAGGCAAAACGAAACCCTACAGCAACAAATGAGCTTAAAACCAGCATAAAATATCAAGCTTTTATGCAACAACGCATTTTAAATCGTGATTGCTGTTGTTTCAAGAACAGCCATCTTCATTATTATCACTGCCTAGCATATTGGAATTGCTTTCCTCGCTAAAAATCACTCCCGACCTATATGAAGAGACATGATCTTCATTGCATCTGATGAAGATGTCTGTTCTTGCACTAACATCAACGTGATCATTAACGAGAGAGGGCCCCGTTTGCCGTGGTGAAGGCAACCTTTCTAAGAGAAGCAAATATTTGATTAAAAACCCGATAAAGCGGGAGACCAGTACCCGCATTAAGCTGGCCTGCAGTTTACCTTGTTACTGGTTATCTTGCTCTTGCTTGTTACTGGATCTCAACATTTTGAACCGAGAGAGAGAGTTAGCTGTCGTACAAAGTTAAGACTCTGTAACATCATCTGTGTATAGATACTCCCTCAGGCATTTGTCTATACAAATGGTCCTGTGGTGATGGAAGCCATTTTTGGGCTCATGGACTTAAAGTGTCTGAGGGAGTGGCACTCGTCTGACAAGATGCTGCAATCATCATATATATATATATATATATATATATATATAAAATATATTTTAGTCATCGACATACAGACCTGTTTCGTTGTTTCACAACTCATCAGTGCCGCTAGACTAACACCCATCCCAAGCCGAGGATCGAACCTAGAACCGTCGTGATGACAGTCGGCAGTCCTACCTACCCCCTGACTACGGAATTGGTGGCCGAAATTAATCTGTCCGAATGTCTATTTAAATAAACATCCGTCCGCCACTCGTAGAGGGCTCAAACGTTTATTTGTAAACAAACCGCGAGCTTCGCATTTTTTCAGCTAAATTAAGTAGCAAGTAAGATAATTTACGATAGTGCTCTACCCAAGAGGGGGGCTTTATAAAATATATTTTAGTCATCGACATACAGACCTGTTTCGTTGTTTCACAACTCATCAGTGCCGCTAGACTAACACCCATCCCAAGCCGAGGATCGAACCTAGAACCGTCGTGATGACAGTCGGCAGTCTTACCCCCTGACTACGGAATTGGTGGCCGAAATTAATCTGTCCGAATGTCTATCTAAATAAACATCCGTCCGCCACTCGTAGAGGGCTCAAACGTTTGTTTGTAAACAAACCGCGAGCTTCGCAAAAACTCCTTTAATTTGAACTTTCTCTAAAGTTGGACTTCCTCTCATTTGGACCTCCTCTCATTTGGAATTATTCTAAACCTGGACTATTTTATTATTACTACAAGCAGTGGAAGATGTTTTTAAACCAAAAGCGAATAAAAAGGATAATTAAAGGAATCGGTCCTGGCATCAAGAAATAGGCGAAAATTTCCCGATCTCGATACCGATTCCTATACGATTTTTTCGATTCCCGATTTCTCTTCCGATAAATCGCCCCAACACTAATACATTTCGTGATCACTTACTGAATACAATGGCAGCGCCCAAGAGCTCAACCGATGAAAATAGAAACTTAAATGAGACTTATTCAATGAATAGATTAAAAGAACTGTATTTATATAAATGTATGATCTCTGTAGATGATAACTTAGGTAATAAATATCTAACAAGCAAGAGTAGATTTAATTTATTTTCAATGGTTTTGTTCCAGGTAATAATATTTAACAATTCTTACTTGCAATATATCGTAAACTGAACTTAATATATACTTGAAGTATCATAAAGCAATGAATTTCATTTACTATTTCTTAATTCTTAGAAAATTAAAGTTAACTGCAGCACATATTTTATCACGAAACTTGAACTGCATCCACTTATTTGAACGAAGCGGATGTTCAAATTATAGGAGTTATGCTGTGGATATATATATATATATATATATATATATATATATATATATATATATATATATATAAAATTGTCAAGAAACAGCCTATATATATATATATATATAAATTAGTAAGAACAAGCTGTAAGATAGAAGTTTACAATTAGTTTTAATTATTCGGGACAATACTCCAAAAGTGTTGAGTATGTAATACTTAATCCGCGGAGATTTAAAAAAATGCTAATTCCCTCTTATCAGGGGGAAACTGTTAACAAAATATTCAGACAAAAATCGGTTTGTATATACAAATCGTAATTGACTAAAAAAAATATTTCTCATAATGAAATTTTTTTTTTAATTAAAAAGTTCTTCATTTATATAATTTTTGTAAATTTTGAAAAAAAATTCTAAGCTCACGGCATGACTTTTTATTGGGTTCCGAAGTATATATAGCGTAGTATAATAACTCTCCAAGGTCTAAACATTAAGGTCACCCAACTGATTTTAGTATAATTTTTCAAATGGCGTCCATTACAATATGTTTCCGTATTTGGACTAACAAGTCTGCAAAATTATGGTACTGGAGCATTCTTAGTCACGTAGTTATCAGATGTTTACCTTAAAAACTTACAAAAACACTATTTTGGACAAATCACATGGTTCACGTAACGGACAGTCTTGACTGTTCCTTCTCAATTATATATATATATATATATATATATATATATATATTTATATATATATATATTTATATATATATATGTATTAACCAGGCTAAATACGAACGGATGGTACGCTTAAAGGCTTTTAAGTATTATAAACGATTTAAATCGTCTTTCCAATCGTCTAACTATTTCATTTTTTAATTTTTGTTATTTTTTATCACTCGCCTGAGAATGACCTATGGAGGTCGACAACGTTTGCAAATACGGCATTTTTTTTTTTTACACTTGAACAGAATGTTTTGAAACTAGTACGTAAAAAAAACTGAATTGTAAGAGAAACAAACAAGGCTTGTCTCTCCTTTTCAATAAAATATGCATAAAGAAGAACATGCTGGCCAAGTATAATTATTTCATATGTATATATGTATATATATATATATATATATATATATATGAGTGTGTGTGTGTTTGTGTGTATGTGTGTGTTTTCCTGTGTGTTTGTAGCTGTGTGTGTACATGTGCATATATAGGCTTTATTATTCAACACGTACATATGGATATATATATAGAGAGATATATTTAAATGATGTTAAAATCTCATAAAATTTATTGGAGTTGTCGCTATTTTCTGTCTATGTCCCAACAATCCGTTCTAATGTTCTTTTTAATATTCAATTAAATGCGTCTGTTTACATTGTCTGTCCGAACACACTGATCATTCGACATCGCAAATGACCTCTTAAATATAACGACTCTTTAAAACGGCTCATATAAAGTTTTTTTTATGTTGAAAACTTTATTACGCCGACTTATGCAAAACCAATGGCAATTTCGAATTCGTAAATACCCGTTTTACGTCTCCCTCTAAAATTTAAAATTACTGTTATTTCTTCCGCGGCGATTCCATTCTCTATATTAAAGTTCTGACTGTCCTCTTCATCATATTAGATATCTCTATTTATTGAACGTTTTAGTTGATATACGTTTCGAAATTCTACAGGCGGGTTGATCATTTACGGTGAAAGATGAGCAAGAAAAATCGAGTTTAAAAAAAAAAAAATTCTCTGGGATTAAAAAAAAAATCAGTCGATTCTAAGCATGACATTATCTAGCCTATACTATTATTAAAATTCTAAATGCTTATTTATTTATGTGTGTGTATAAAACTTTCGAACGAATGCACCGAATTGAAAAATTATTTTTTACCTGAAAGGTATGAGTTCCTAGATCGTCCTTATATATGTAACGAACAACACCGAGTCACGCAAAAAGCCTGAAAAAAGTTTTTTGGGGGGCGTTTCGTGCAAGGTCGGAAAAGTTACCTGTCAATGTACAGTCGCGGTAACATCATTCGGCATACGGACTGGACTTGTGACGCAATGGATAACGCGTCTGACTACGGATCAGAAGATTCTACGTTCGAATCTTGTCAAGTTCATAATAATATTAACCATCATGTTAGCCAACGTTTACTCATTATCCTTACCCTTAGTTAGGGTATTTTTGTTTTTTCAATGATTTTGTTTTGTGCATATGGGATTTTCCAATACTCCGAGTTCACAGGTTACACGTTAATGTAAGACGATGTTGAGGGTGCTTGATGTTAAGTGAACTCTATGGAGCCCCAAACAATAAACGTTAAGGGTCATAATAGGGGTCAAAGTTTAAAAAAAAATTGACCTCTGCGGTCTCTATCAAATTACTCAGACAATTTCTGGTTTAAACATTTGAAATTTTACATAAAGTGTATTCAGAGATAGGGCAAGCCTTTTAATCGATTTGGGTCGAAAATTGTTAGTTACCAATATATAAATGCATGTATGTATGTTTGCATATCTGCCTCAAAGTTTCGAAAGAAGCGACGGATGTTTACAAGATCAGTATTGTTTTGAAGTTCGACCTTTCAGACGACAAATATCGAAAAATTGGCTAAAACATCAATTTCTTCGCCTTTATCTGAGCACTTTTAAACAGGGGCGGTCGCCTTTTTCGCCGATATTTTTTAATGTCATCCTCTCCTTTCGATTGTCTAGCCTTAATTTAAACCTTCGTAAATACCGGTTTGGCGGTGGTCGTAACAGCAAAGACGTTAGGTTTTCCCGTTATTTTCCTCCTTCACCGTACGGATTCGAGCCTGCCTTCCTACTACCGCTTTTTCTTTTTGCTCAACATACACATCCAAACACCCGGGCAACGTCAGGCTGGAATGCTTGTATATCTATAAAAGTGAACGTGTCTGTATGTATGTATGTGTGCATTTCTCTACGCAATAACTTTCTCAATTTGTCGTCTACAGACTCGAAATTTAATATACTGGGTACTGAGATTTTGGAAAAAAAATTGTGATTGGGTTTCAGCCAGAAATTTAGCTGGTAAGGGGTCAAAGTTCAACGATTTGACCTTTGAGAACTCTATCAAACTCATCCGACAATTATAGATCCAAACACTTTAAATATTAGATATAGGTTTCTTAGACATGGAATAACTTGATTTGAGCCCAAAACAATAAATGTTAAGGGGTCATAATAGGGGTCAAAGTTAAAAAAAATACTGACCGCTTTTTTTTTTGCTTAACATACACCTCCAGATAACCACAAAACTTATCTAGAAAATATATAAGGTTTTTAGATCCGTTTTTTTTATAGGTTTCCTTTCTCTTATCTATTTCCCTGTCAAGTACCAAAGGTACTTAAGCTTTTATGCATTTCTATTCTAATAAAAACTTATATACTAATTCATACATCGGAGAATAGATTTCATATATATATATATATATATATATATATATATATATATATGTATGCATGTATGTATATATATATATTATTTCTATTTTTTATATCAGTATATATATATATATATATATATATATATATATATATAGTATTTCTAGTTTTTATATCAGTATAAATAGTAACTGTACTGTTTTTACATTTTTTTTTATTGAGGAAGTGGCAACTTCAACTGGAGAGTCGTGTATTTTGCAGCTATCCTGCTTTTTTAAATCTCGTAAACAGCTACACGTTAGACAGCTGATGATCCCATGTTCTATTCTACAATTTTAAAGAGTTTTTCTTCTGTAGTCATTCTAATACAATTAAATTCTGTTTTGTAATTGTAGACTCTTTAGAAGTCGGTTCATGCAAGCGGTTAGTATGCGATAGGTTAAATTTAGTTAGTCTTTTTTTTTTCGGAATTTAAACTTTATTCTTTATTTCTATTTTTATGCTTTTTTACACAAAGAGTCTTTCACGCACAAACACACACACACACACACATACTCACATACACCCATATATATATATACATATATATATATATATATATATATATATATATATATATATGTATGTATATATATATATGAGGGTAATTTCTAAAGTAAAGTCTCCTATTTTTTTAACTCCAATAGTTTAAGAGTTACTTAGCCGGGAATGGTAACATTAGAACGAATGCCATTTTGTGCTCATAATTACTTTTCTATATTGTCACCAACGTTCTCAATGCACTTTTACCAGCAATGGACGGTTACTGTGCAGGTGCGTCCGGGGCTAGAACACGCTTTGTCATATGAGATGTGTTTCACAATTAAAGCCATCTTTTTTTAAATCAAGACATGAAGAGCCAAGAAAGACGGGATGGGTTCCATTAGATCGAGCGATCTTTTTGTGCTCCAAAGTTTATGCTTTACATACTCGCTACCCTTCTCAATGCACCTTCGCCAGGACTTGAATGACGCATCGCTGCTTCGAACGCATGTTTCCCGAAAATGGCGACGAAACGTTGAAATAATTTTAATCCTGTAGTTTTATGTTTTCACTTTCCCATATATATTTGCTAGCAGAAACTAGCAAAGAAGCGAACGAACAACAAAAGATATTATTGTTTTGAAGAAAAAGTTTACTTTACATATATGTGAATAATGAAGTTTATAAGATTTTTTTAAATGTGGGATATTTCATTCCGATCTGCAGATAATGTAAGATAGCAAGGAGATAATTCACACTATTTTGGACACTAACTTTCGCTGTAGACTTGTATATAATGAAGTTTATCGTATTTTTTAATCGGGGATAATCCATTCCAGTAATATATATATATATATATATATATATATATATATATATATATATATATATATATATAAATATAATTATTTTTTTACTATAATAATTAAATACCTACAGACACTAGTGTTTCATCTTTTCGGGAATATTCAGTGCAGGGTGTCACGATTAATCCCAGTCCACAGACTTGTACTCGGAAACACGAGCAATCTCTGGCTCGATTAGCAAAGACTGTATCCATTCTGCTACCATTAACAGCGTGAAATAACGTTGAATTTAAACATTTTAATTTCAAATGTTCTTTACGGCAGTCAGACAGTGATCTAATCGTTATACAGTGATCTATGGATAAGAGCTAAATTGACCGAATTAATTCAACTAAAAGTGCTCAATGATAAGAAACGAGTTTATATATATATATATATATATATATATACATATATATATAGTCATCCACATACAGTACTGTTTCGCAGCTCATCATTGCGGCTAGAAAGGCAACTACCTCAAGCCAGGATTGAAACCCGACCGTCTGTACGACAGTCAAGGCTCCTGACCATTACGCTATTGGCGGCTGCTGAGCGATTAATGAGTTTAACGATGTTTTGACATCGTCCGAAATACCTCCGCTCGATTTGTTAACACATTTGCTAAGACTCAAACAATTTTTCATAACCTTCTTAACCGCCTGATGAATTCTTCGTGAATTCTCATATTATAGCTGTCTCGTTAACAGGTGGACAAGTCTGTGATCTAATATTTTCACCGAGATCTTACAGCCTGTTAACCAAACAGCTACAATGGTAAAATTCACGATAGAATAAAAGAAGGTTATGAAAAAATTGTAAACTTTTGAGTTTTAAATAAAATTTCATGCTGTATATTCTCATGAAGGAAGCACAGATAGGAACCCGGTGAAGCAGATTCCATATAACTAACGATAAAAACGATAAAGACCAGTAACGTCTATGCAGTATGACATGGCGAAGATGGTTGAAAGCTATCTCAGCCAAAACGCTGCTAATATAACTCTAGGGAAATTGTAAGACAAATAATGAAAATGCTAAAATACATATATTTTATATTTACAATATTTATAACCACCGCCCATAAATATAGTTACTAATTATTTCATAAGCTGTCCTATGATTACGCAGCAAAGAGGTATATTCGATGGTTATTCTATGACATTCATTATGATAAGACAATAAATAAATAAGTTAACTAGTTAATCTATTACATGGATCTATAATTGCGCAACAAATAAATACATGTAGTCATTATTTAGCCTGTTACCATCAAATTACACGACGGCTATACCTTCATTTATACTATGGAAGCCTAATAATTACTCTAATAAATATATAGGTAATTATTCAATTATTTTTCTTGTAATTAGACAGTATATGAATATTGTTTACTTATTCTATGTTGCACAACACACATACGTACGATTACACAACGCATATACGTACGATTACACAACACATACGTACGATTACACAACAATTATACTTACGATTACACAACACATATACTTACGATTATACAACACATATACTTACGATTACTCAACACATATACTTACGATTACACAACACATATACTTACGATTACACAACACATATACGTACAATTACATAAGACATATACGTACGATTACACAACACATATACTTGCGATTTAACAACACATATACGGACGATTACACAACACATATAAGTATTATTACACAACGCATATACGTACGATTACATAACGCATATACGTACGATTACACAACACATATACTTACGATTACACAAGACATATAAGTACGATTACACAGCACATATACGTACGATCACAAAACACATATACCTTTGATTACACAACACATATACTTACGATTCCACAACACATATGCGTACGATTACACAACACATATACGTACGATTACACAACACATATACATACGATTACACAACACATATACGAACGATTACACAACACATATACCTAGGATTACACAACACATATACCTAGGATTCCGCAACACATATACTACGATTACACAACACATATACGAACGATTACACAACACATATACGTACGATTACACAACACATATGCGTACGATTACACAACACATATTCGTACGAATACACAACGCATATAGTACGATTGCACAACACATATGCGTACGATTGCACAACACTTATACGTACGATTACACAACACATATACCTACGATTACACAACACATATACGAACGATTACACAATATATATACCTATGATTACACAACGCATATACGAACGATTACACAACACATATCCGAACGAATACACAACACATATACGAACGATTACACAACACATATACATACGATTACACAATACATATACTTACGATTACACAACACATATACGTACGATTATACAACATATATGCGTATGATTACAGAACACATATACGAACTCATCTCCTTCTCGCTTCACATTTCTATTAGGTTTGTCTAAAAATAATGTAGTATTTGATTTATAGTTGATCGTCAAAAAAGAACAACGTTATTTTTGCACTAACGTAATATATGTAATACATAAAGTCCGGTGTTCGATTCATGGGAATAGTCAAACTGCACTAAAGACGGGTAGGGCACCGAAACATTCATGTATGGATATCATTATTTTAAAAAGTAATAAACAAATTAAATAAAGCATTAATTGTTTACGTTCAAATAAAAAATGGGTAAATTTCTAAAAAAAAATATCTCCAAGTTGGAGATGCTAACCATAATATCGTTTAAAAATAATCAACAACAAAATCTACGTAAATATATAAACGATGAAAACTAAAGAGTAAAATGTTCTATGGCAACATAGCGTAATGGTCTAAGACGCCAGACTATTACTGCATAAGGTCGGGGGTTCGACTCCTAGTAACAGTCAAACTACGCTGAGGAGGGTTAGGCCCCCGAAGCATGCATGTACGTAGTTTACTGTTTAAAAAAAATAAATGAAATAATATATATATATATATATATATATATTATTATTTGGGGTAAACAGTTACATATGGTCGCTACAAATAGCCATCTGTTTCAGTTAAAGAGACTTCATCAAACGATAATTTTTTTCTCTTTGGCGTCGAGAGGTTCCATGTCACCAGATGAAATGACTTTAACTGAAACAGATGGCTATTCGTAGCGACCATATGCAACTGTTTACCCCAAATAATAAAAAAATATTTTGCTCTTTTTATTGAGCACTATTTAACCACATCGTTGTCTTCATTAGTTCTGACTTTTAAACACCTCGAACCTGAATATATATATATATATATATATATATATATATGTGTGTGTGTGTGTGTGTGTAGTAATTTATCCATTTTAATTACGCAAAAGTAAATGTATTTCTTAATAATCTATAACATTCTATGTAATTGCACAGCATACATTCATATTTGGTAATTAATACATGATATCCAGATAATCGATATATATATATATATATATATATATATATATATATATATATATATAGTAATTATTTTACGCAATCCCTTATAATATTAGAGAACACGTGAATATATTTAGTAATTATTCTTCTTAATTATTTAATTGTATAACACATAAATGCATTTATAATATAATTCCTTATTATATAACAATGAATGTATGCATTTAGTAAATATTTTATAATATTCTGTATATATGTATATGTGCGCATTTTTCTATATCATTCCCATAATTACAAACCACAGTAATATTCGGGACGTATTCAATGGCGTTCCCTATAAATATGTATTTGGTAACTATTTTACGGTACTCATATAATTTCACAATAAGTAAATATATTTTATAATATTACTATAGCATTCCCTATAATCACACAAGACATTATACATCTAGTCATTTTCTATTACATTCCCTATAGTTACGGCGCAAGTAAAATTATTAATTATGAAATGGCTCTCCATAGAATTATTATATGGAAAAATACGCGCATGAAAAGTAATATTCTTAAGATTTTATTAAACCTGGAAAAGTAAAGGACAAGAAATTCAACCTGGAAAAGTAAAGAACAAGATATTCTAGTAAAGTAAAAAATAAGAATTTTTTAGACTTAAAATATTGCAGCTAAAAATAAAATTTGAATATTGATAAATATTTTATTTATTATTTGCATATGTTGTTGTTTATTGTTGAGTAAGAAAGAGTGTAAGTCGCTGGATTGAACTTATTTTCCCCCTATTATTTGCATATATTTATGTAGTGAAAATTGTTTGAATAAAATTAATTCATTACTTAGTTAGTAGATGGAATTAATAATTGTATAATTTACATAAAAATTAATAATTTTATTATATAATAATTAGGATAATTTAATTCCATCTAACTCAACAATAAACAACAACATATGCAAATAATAAATAAAATATTTATTAATATTCAAATTTTATTTTTAGCTGCAATATTTTAAGTCTAAAAAATTCTTATTTTTTTTTTACTTTACTAGAATATCTTGTTCTTTACTTTTCCAGGTTGAATTTCTTGTCCTTTACTTTTCCAGGTTAAATAAAATCTTAAGAATATTACTTTTCATGCGCGCATTTTTCCATATAATCCATGTTTTTTCCAGGCATTGCTATTGTATTAATATATAAATTTATAATATTTATTAATGATTGTCAAAAAAATAGCTCTCACACAAACATTTGTGCAATATTTATCATTCAATCACAGTAGTTCCGAGCCAGGGTCTCTACCGAGACTGCGGTTCATGAATTCGTGATCTGTATAGAGCGTAAACTAACAAAAAAGAAGATGGCACTCGGTGTCTTTTTAGATATCGTTGGAGCTTTTGACAACATACCCTTCAGTAGTATGTTCAAGTCGCTACGAGAACTCAATGTGCCACCAGTACTCATCCGATGGATTGAGTATATGGTGAGGCACAGAACAGTTCAAGTAGAACTACCGAGGGCAACTGTTAAAAGGGAAGTAGTTAAATGAAACCCCAAAGTGGGATTTTATTACCTTTACTATGGAACTGTATGCTGAATCCTCTTTTAAAGGAGTTTAAAAATAGGAATATTTATGCCCAGGCTGATGCTGATGACATCGCAGTGCGAGTCGCGGGTTCAAAAGTATCATTGGTCAGACGCATTGCCAAAATGGGACTACATTTTTCATCAAATGTGATAACGAAAAATTTGAGTTCATTCAAAGAATATGTATATCATAGAATTCACTAATATTTTTAATCGATAAATTCACCATTTTTTGCTATAAAATCATAAGGAGGGTTAAAAAAAATTAGTTATTAAAAAAAAGTTCGGTTTTTTAATTAAAAAAAAAAAACGATAAACGGGATTGAACCTGAAATCTTTCCACCAACCCCGGTACTCCAACCGTTACGCTTACATGTCATATTGGCAAAATCGCAGTAAAAAATATTTATATAAAAAACAGTTATTCAAAATAAAAAAAAGGGTTAGTCACTTATGTACTTACTCTCCTGCTTGTGAACCCACATATTTTGTTGTAACTTTTTTTCTATTGAACCAATTTTCGAATTTTTTTTTTAAATGTAGCTAATGAAGTGTTCTATCAAACTATATAACCTGTTTGAAATTTGGTTGTGAACGGAATTAGTGGTGGGGGTTTGAATGTGTCTCGATTCATTCAATTTCGGACTTAAGCATATATTCAACCACTACCGTGGTTGAATGATAAAACTGATACATATTATTCTTTGATATTCCCTATAATGACGCAGGATATAAATATGTATTTGGTAACTATTTTACGGTACTCATATAATTTCACAATAATGAAATATATTTTGTAATAGTGCTGTAGCATTCCCTATAATCACACAAGACATTATACATATAGTCATTTTCTATTACATTCCCTATAGTTACGGCGCAAGTAAAATTATTAATTATGAAATGGCTCTCCATAGAATTATAAAACCGATACATATTATTCATTGATATTCCCTATAATGACGCAGTATATAAATATGTATTTGGTAACTATTTTACGGTACTCATATAATTTCACAATAATTAAATATGCTTTGTAATGCTACTATAGCATTCCATATAATTACACAGGAAATAAATGTTTTCTTAATTATTCTATTGTAATAATTCTAATTACACAAGAAATAGATCTATTTAATTAACATTTTTACGAAGTTCACAATAATTACACAGCACAAAAATATAATATGTAATTATTTTAGGGCTTTCTATATAATTACACAAGCAAATAAATATATAAGGTAATTATTCTTAACATAATAGTTTCGTTCTGTGTTTTAATTAAGTGTCATCCAAATCGCGCTCATGCAATTAATAGTTTCAATTACTATCTAAACTTGACGAGGCATGTTTACAATAGACGAACATTATTTGGATTTTATTCTCAAGCATATCAGGATTACGCTTTTGCGCTCTTAATTGAGGCAAGACACGCAAGCGATACAAATGTAAAGACGGAATTTCAAATCTGGTTTTCTCGTGTAAAAATTAGCGGCGACGAAGACGTTAATTGCCGGCATTAACAGAGATGCGTTTTTTTTTTTAATTATGTCAAGATCTCTTAGGTTCTTCAATTTGAAATGAAGAAAGTTTAAAATTTAACGATTAAAAAATAAATAAATAAATATGCTGAGATTGATTTCCCGAACAAAAAAAAAGAAGAGGAACAAGGGACAAATAGCTAGAACTGAAGCCGAAAGAATAAAATAGAAAACAAAGTGTTTATTTGGGCACTGATAGAAACAAGAACAAGAACAAGAACAAGAACAACAACAACAACAACAACAACAACAAAAACAGCACAACAAACCAGCAAACCACCACCACCACCACCACCACCACCACAACAACAACAACAATAATAATAATAATAATAATAATAATAATAACAATAATAATAATAACAATAATAATAATGATTGCCACTCAAATCCCAGCAATTTCTGCTGCCAACGAGAAATCAATAGCAGGCAGCTGTTGCGATAATGCAAACTTATTTGCACATGTTATTGAAAGAGGCAGAGAGTACTGGAAACTTGGGAAGACTTGTTGTTACTCAGATTCCAGGGAACACCCCAGGCTGTTGCCAGGAAAAGATTTCTGAAGACCTGTGTGAAAGCTCCTTGTGAGCCAATAATAATAATAATAATAATAATAATAATAATAATAATAATAATAATAATAATAATATTATTATTATTATTATGATGATGACGACGACGACGGTAATAATGATGATGATGATGATGATGATATGTGGAAATTAACACACAGGAGCAAAAAGTGCGGGCTAGACAAACTGCCGCAAAGGCAAAACATGAAACACTACATGGAACCAAGAACACTGAAACCGCATATCTATACGTTCTCTAACCCAACCCTACCCCATTGCCACATCACTGCCCCCCCCCAAAAAAAATAAACGATACAAAATAACCAATAGAGTCAAGGAGGAAGGAAATACCGATGAACTGACCAGACCTCAGCCGAATAGGTGCGAAGAGAACTGGGACTTTGCGGAGGCTTAGTACAACTCAAATCCCAGCAAAGACCAATAACTGCTGCCACGAAAAATCAATGGCAGGCGGCT
Organism: Euprymna scolopes; assembly: GCF_053919585.1. Classification (NCBI taxonomy): domain Eukaryota; kingdom Metazoa; phylum Mollusca; class Cephalopoda; order Sepiida; family Sepiolidae; genus Euprymna; species Euprymna scolopes. The sequence goes on from NC_136519.1 coordinate 36,021,622, forward strand.
GTCGGGATGATGCAAATATATTTGCAAATGGTATTGAAAGAGGGGGAGAGTACTAGAAACCTGGGGCGACTTGTTTTCATTCAGCTTCCAGTGAACACCACAGGTTGCTTTCAGGGAAAGATCCCTGAAGACCTGTGCGAAAGCTCCTCGTGAACCAATAATAATAATAATAATAATAATAATAATAATAATAATAATAATAATAATAATAATGATAATAATAATAATAATAATAACTAACACAGCCCGTAGAAATTCCACGGTAGTTAAACACATCGCCATATAAGCAAACAATAAAATGTCCTTCAACAGAATAATCAGTGTAATACTAGTTCTGATCAGACCATGAATGAAAAAGATAAACATTTTCTCGCCAAATATGGAAACTGGTTGAGATATATTATTACAAGCAATAGAACTATAGTAAGGCATTATTTTTTCCTTGAGATTATAATTGTATCAAAGTGACTTGTAAGTCAGTTATTAATAATTATGTCACCATCTTTCGTTAATAATCTGATAATTTGAAATGTGAGTAATAAGATTTGATAGAAACATGTTACTTGTAACTTTTTACAATTTTTTCACAGTGGTAAGAAAATTAAATGAATCAGTAACGAATGACGCTGGCAGATGATATGTCAAAATTTGCAAATATATATTTTACAAGACAAATAGTCGATTACTGTACAAGTATCTTTTTTTCTTTTTTTAAAATAAAACTACTCAATAATTTTATGTAATTTTCGGTTGCGCTTGCTTTTCCATACGCCACAGCTAAGAGTTTGTTTGTATTTCATATACGTACTTTAATGTAGAATAACCTTATAGATTATTTAAAAAAAACATATCACTCGGTTATTTTACGTGATTTTCAATTTTAATCATTTTAAGCACGTCAGATGTAGGATTTTATTTGTATTTCATATTGGTATTATGTTGTACAAGTACAGTATTTCTTGTTTATGTAATTCCTGTTGTTCTTACCTTTTTCCCAACCTTACAACTACGTGCTTGTTTTTTCACGTGAGTGCTATACTGAAGAAGGACCTTACTTATTTTTTTAAAGTTATACTACTCGATGATTTGGCGTGATTTTTGGTTTTAATACTTTTTATGTGCAACTCGTGGAATATTTTCTTTTTCATACGGTTTAGACTTTGTTAATTATTACTAAACAAAGAAAAATTAAATAATGCTTGGGGGACTTGCATTGTAAAAAAACCCACTTCCACCTAAACAAAACTGAAAAGATATTACCTTGGGGATTACTATGGGACCGCAAAACAAATACTACCCCCTGCTCCTCTCTTAAAAAGAATGTTTGGTGATGGTGGCTTTGGTGGTAGTAACGGTGGCGGTGGTGGCAGTGAAGATAGTGTTGGTGGTACTGGCGGTAGTGGTAGTTGAGGTGATGGCGGTGGTATCCGTGTAGGCAGTGATGACAGCGGTGATAGCGGTGGTTGCAGTGGTGTTCATGGGAACTGTGGTGGCGGTTGATGTTGATGGTGATCTGCATCAAACAGACATTGGTTGGTAATGACTAACTGATGACTGCAGTGTGAAGGTGATGGTAGTGACAAGGATGAAGGCGGTGGTTGCAGTTGCAGTGGTAGTGACTGTGGTGTTGGTTGTAGCAGTTGCATTGGAGATGACGAGTTAGCAGTGGTGGTGCTTGTAACGGCGGTTGTAGTGGTTATGACTACCATAGTGCTGAAATGGTGCCAGTAATAGTAGCAGTTACAGTTGAAATGACGGCGGTGGTGGTGGTAAAAGGGGTGGCAGTAGTAGTGCCAATGATGGTGAGAGGGGCAGTGATGGTGGCAATGGTTGTGGTTAAGACTGTGGTGGTGACAGTGGTTGCAGTGGTGATAGTGTCTGCTATGGTGGCAATTGTAGTGGACGTGGAGTCAGTGGTGGTTGTCGTGGTAATCGTGGTGGCAATTACTATAGACATGGTGGCAGTGGTATCAGTGGTATTGGCAATGACAGTGTAGAAGTGGTGGCAGTGGTGATAGCAATGTTGGTAGCCGTTGAACTGGTCGTGACTCTTGTTGTGGTGGTTGTGGCAATGGTGGCTGTGGTGGCGGTAGTTTGAGTAGAAGCGGTGGTTTTTACGGCGGTGGTGTCAGTGGTGGTGGTGGTAGTAGAATTCGGTGCAGTAGTAGTGGTGGCAGTTGACTGGTCATGGTGTTGGTGTTGACAATAGTGGCATCAGTGGTGGTGATATTGTCAGTGGTGGAAGTGTCGATGCTGGGAGTTGCATTGACGCTGGTGACGGTATTTATGATGGAGGGCTTGGCAGCAGAGTCGTGCTGGTGGAAGCAGAGTGGTGGCGATTTTCGTGTTCATGGTGACAGTGGTGGCAGTGATACTGGTGGTTATCTGCGCTTACTACACACTGGTTGGCAACAACTTACTGATAGTGGCGGCAGTGATGATCGTGGTGGATGCTGCAGCTGTAGTTGTGGGGAAATGGTGATGTTTGTAAGGGTGTATGATGAAGTCGTAGTGGCTGTGGCATGGTACAAGTTGTGGTGGTGGTAATGGTTTTGGTGGTGGCAGCGGTGACAGTGTTGGTGTGGAGGTAGAGGCGGTTGGAGCGGAGGTGGTAGTTTTAGTGGTGATAGCAGTGGTGACTGCAGTTGTAGAGTGGTAGCTGTGACTGTAATTGAAATGCCGGTAGCAGTGGTGGTGGTAGAAGTTGTTGTTAGGTGTGTTGGTAGCGGTTGTGGCAATCGGTTCTTGTGGTGATCAGCATTGTGCACACATAATCTGATTTTCCTTATCCAAACATTTTATGACTAATTTTTCTAACCAGCGTGACCAAGTTCTTGGAATATTCTACTTTACATTTTACAGGATGTTAGAATAATAACAGTTGAAGTAAATTCGCGTATATAAACATAATAATAATAATAATTATTATAATAATTATAATAATTATAATAATAATACAGTTTATCAACGTCTCCCTGAAAAAAGATGTGATTCATTTCCAGAGAATTTTACTAAATCTTGGCTCAAAACAGGAGCTCCAAAGATCAAGGGTGTTCCTTATGATGTTGGTGGTACCTACAATAGCAGAGGTGTAGAGGCCGCGTAAAACATCGGGGATTCGTATTTTTTCAGTTGTCTTCTAGACGACTTGATACTACTTCTAGCTTACCAACTACGACCAGAATTATTTGTGTTTTAACCCCGTGTATACGCCTTATCTCCAAAGCCAATGGGAGCATAATTGCTCCACTTCTCGTTCTCCTTCTCTCTCACTTGTCTTGTCCCAGAGTACTAAGAAGTCTACAATTTAACAGATTTTTTAAAGCTTGTCAATGACGACCAACTCTGAACAATTATGTTCCAATTGCTTGGTCGTTATGACACTTTTCACCCAACATACCTCCACCTTGCCATCCTCACTTGTTCTCACTTCATCAGGCACCTCCTCAAGCCATTTTCTAGCACACTTCACCTCAATCTTCTTACAGACCTCCCCATATATCCGGACTCCCATGCGATCATGTCTTTTGCGGTACGCTTTCGTGGTCAATACACTACATCTTACTGCAATGTGCGCATTTGATTCTGAGGCCTTACCACAAATTCGGTATTCTGGAGCAACTTCCTCTCCTAGAACCACTTTTTTGAACAGACATGTTCCTAATGCCTGCTCTTTAAAGGCAGGCAGACAGGCAGGCTCGAATCCGTACCGCGAAGTGGCGAAGGTTTAAATTAAAGCTAGTCAATCGAAAAGAGGGGATGACTTTCGAAAATATCGGCGAAAAAAGTGAACTCGCCTTGTAGAAAAGCATCCGGATGAGGATGAATTAATGTTTTTAGTCAATTTTTCGGTATTTGTCGTCCGAAATGTCGACCTTCAAAACGATACCGATTTTGTGAAAATCCGTCCCTTCTGTCGAAAATCTTAGGCAGGCATACAAACATGCATACATACTTACATACACCTAAACAGATAGGCTAGATTAATTTGATAGATAATTATCTTTGCATAAAAGGCATAACATAATACTAAGTTCAGTGCAACTCATAAATCATTTCTCTACAAAATTTCCACCAACTACAATCCAGCAAGGAGAGAGTAAATATGATATTTTGATGATTATTCTCTAATAATACCATACTATGCATCGGACCGATAACATAATACTTAGGTTGCTTCATCTCATAATAACACTGATCCATACAGAATTTCAGAAAACCAGGCCCAGTAGGTTTCAAGAAAGGCAGACAGACAGACTAAGAGAAATATATGATCCACGATAGCTTATAACCTTTTAGTCTGATAAACAGCGTGTCCTTACGTTGCCCAGGCTTGAATAATGATCAACTAATGTTTCAGACTCCAGTATATTTTTTGTCATAGAAATCGGCGAAATCCTCCATTTTTCAACCCAATCGATTGAGGGTTTAACTAGTTTAAAATATTGTCTTAATAAAAACGTCAGCAGGTACGCATTTGTAGGATCGTGTCTGCTGTGGCTTTCGATGACATTTTACAGTCGGGTTTCAAACGGCGCCAAAATCAAACTAAAAAGAAAGAGGATAAAAATTACTACCCGAACAGTAGTAGAAACTTGCTATGAAGCAAACGAACAACAGAAGATGTTGTATTTGAGAGAAACAGCTTACCTTATAGGCTTGTATATTCTGATGTTTATTAGCTGTTTTTGTTTTTGATAATGTCAAGGGAGAGATAAAGCGCCTTTCTAGGGCTTTCCTTTCTACTGATCTTGTTAGAGAACCCATTGCTGTACCCCGAGAGGAAATCTCAAATTTCTCCTCACAGTGACTTAGTCCACAATATATTGTAGTCTACATTCCGCTGCAGAGAATCTGCTCTTGATTTTACAAAATTATTTTTTTTATATATCATGTTTTGAATTAAAGTTTAAAATTAATAAAAACCATGTACCATACTTTAATTATGCCCTAAACAGAACCATTTATTTCGCCGACGCACTTGTCATATCCAAGAACTTATTGTTTTTATATGCCTGATCTTACTGTTAATGCGGCGATAATGGCTTTTATATTAAAATGGAAAATCAAGTTTATGTTGAAATTTTTTCTTTCGCACGCGCTTCTGTCTTATCAAACAAACTACTGTTGATTGCATATTGTTTGCCTTTCGGCGTGTGCCGTTACAGAACTTCTTAAATGCACTTAAGATGTTAGGCTGTGTAAGGTGTTTACCTGTTTCTCCTTTCATCGGATAATTTCGATTATCAACCTTCGATAATTATTTACGACATTCGGCTATCCAAGCCGACTATTAGTCACATAAACTATGGTCGTGTAAAATTCCATACAAATCTGAACAGCTGTTTTCAAGTCTATAGGGGGAAAATCCCCACCCACAGACACACACACACAGACTAACTTATTTTATATAATAATAAACTCTTATGTTAATAATGTTTCGGTTATCTCACCTTACCAATATATTTTTAAAGATACTATATTTTGCCTAAAATTAACTGCACACTTAAATAAACATATACGTGTAATCAGCCATGCTAATTATTTGTATGGTTAAAGAGTTCTATTGTGTCCATATACTCTAAACGGCGCTCTCTATGTTATAGTAAATATTTCATTCGTGATTCAACTAGCGCTTTATCAATCAACTAATACGAGCTCAAATTGTTTTATATTACAATTTCCCCCCCCCGCTGTTTTGCTCTTTGAAAAACAACACTTTACTATGCTTTATTCACATAAATGCGCCTTGGGAAATGGGTCTGATATATATATTTGCATTGGAAACTATAATGTCAGTTTGCAATTGACAACTTCAGTAAAAATCTAGAAACACTTGGCTATGTATTTTAACAATAATTTTTATTTAGATATATAAATTTTAATGTATGTCCGTGGCAGGTAGGTTGCCATTAATTTGCTGCTCCGTGACATGATTTTGTCAAGATATATTTAATACTGTTCGTAGCATCCGAGCGTATGTGACATCTAGTTTTCTTTCCAATATTTTGGTAAGTGTCCAAGCTGTAGCACCGTATACAAGGACAGACTCTTCCACTGTCCTGAAGAACTGCAGTTTCAGTTTGTCAGTTAGCCTTTAAATCCATACTGAATGCAGCCCATCCAATGCTGCCCATGCTTTTGAGATGTGAATTTCGATATCTCTCTCCCTCTCTCTCTCTCTCTCTCTCTCTCTCTCTCTCTCTCTGAAAACTATCAGGGAGAGACGCCTACGATTTGCCGGTCACTTTCTGAGGAGCAAGCATGGATTGGTGAGAGATGTATTGCTATGGACTCCACAACACGGAGGCGCAAGCAAAGGACGACCTAGATCCACGTACATCCAGCAGATGGCACACGAGGCCAACTGTGAACCTGAAGATCTGAGGCAGCTGATGGATGACAGGAAACTCTGGAGAGGAAGAATCACATTGGTCCGGACAAGGCGTCCGTTCTGATTATGATGATGATGATGATGATGATGATGATGATGATGATGATGATGATGATGATGGTGGTGGTGGTGGTGGTGGTGGTGGTGCATGTTCGTGTGTTAACGCTCTTATCAGCATACTTGGTTCTCAAATACATTTGCTAGATTGTCAGCGAGAATTAGTGATATTTAGGAAGGAATTCCAATTTGTTGTTGCGTTTTAGATTACAAGAAGAACACTTTTTCATTGATTCAATTATTTTTATATTTGTAGTATTCAACATAATAAAATTCATGAATTTTTAATTCCCCTTTTTTGGCTTCTATTGGCTAGCAGAGCCACGGCTTAATAACATATCAAAATAAAATCAGCTTCGACGAACGAAACCAGGTATTTGCAATTAATATCAAATTACTTTTGTAATTAAACTTTGCAAATTATTTTTTCCTCTTATATTTTTTATTCTGGGGTTATAGTCATATCATTACTTCTCCTCTTCCCCCTCCTCCTCCTCCTCCTCCTCCTCTTTCTCCTCCTCCTCCTTCTAGCACTACTACTACTACTACTACTACTACTACTACTACTACTACTACTACTACTACTACTACTAATAATAATAATAATAATAAGGATGAATTGAACATACGCACGCCATGATCGACTACTCCCTCCTCTCAAATAAATAAGTTTACCAAAATGCTCTACAAAACAGTGAATGGGGAGGGGGGATGGAAACAGCGAGTAGAGAAAGCACTTACAAACCTCCACTGAATGAGTGCGAAAAGAAGTGAGGTTTAGGGAGCCTTGTTGGCATCATAATTCTGGTGAAGGGCAATAATTATTGGTGGGGAGAAGTCAATGGCAAATGGCTGTTCCGATAACGCAATTCGTTTATTAATGTGTTAAGAAGATGAGGATTAATTTAAGTCTGGGGACACTTGTTGTCACTCAGACTCCAAGGAACTTCACCGGTAGTTGTTAGCGTGCAGTCTCTGATGATGTTTCATTTAAGAACTCTTAATGAGTAAAAATACTAATACTACTACTAATACTACTACTAATACTATTATTATTATTGTTGTTGTTATCATTATTATTGTTATTATCATTATCATTATTTTCTGGAGTAACTTTGGCTATATACAGTTTAAACGACGATTATTTTCGAGTCATCGACGTCAATATATTCAGTACTTATGTTGGGTATTGAAGGTTTGGTAGTTAAACTATTCTGGTATTCGATTTAATGCCCATCGACGTATTCAATGTCAAAAGGAGAAACAGCTGCCCGGCGATGTTAGAAGGTAAGATACAACAAAACATGAGGACGACAAAAAAAAAAACAAAACAAAAAAAAACAGGAACTGATAAAATTATGAATAACGCGGATTGTTAAATTATCGAAGAACGTTAGAAAATACGAATATCTTAAGGTACAATACGGAAATGCGAAAGTCTTAATGTACAAATACGAAAATGTAAAAGTCTTAAGGTAAAGCTCGTATAGTCTTGGTAAGTAAAACTGAACGGCAAGCGGGTTGTGTATGCGTTATTATATATTCTTTAATATTTTATCTTTGATAGTCTAAGTTTCCATTTAATATTACTATGAAAATTGAGGTTATTCTATTCTATTCTAAAAATTTGAATGGCAATAAATGTTTCCAAGGTTACCGTGCAAAAAAAAAAAAAGTGTAATTAGAAAGCAACGATCCCGGGTAACCAATTTTTGAAGAACATTGAATTGTGTAAGAAAACACGATATCGTTATCTCATCAACATTTCTCAGTAAAGTAGAACCCCGGATTATGGCGTTTAAAATTAGTAACAAAACACAGAACAATATAAAATACACATGTATATAATCAAATAACATTATAAATAACACCATAAAGCGGGACAAATACCGTAATCAGGGCCGGAAATATTTCGTACTCCACATCGTTACCTGAAAAAACCGTATCCTAGGGCCACCGTATCTCATGGCTCTACTGTACTATGTCTTATATTTGAGGATTACTGTTGACTTAAAAAAACTGATATGAAGTTTAAGGAAAACATTAAACTAAAACATCTAATATTTGAGACTTCTATAAAAAAAAAATAATAATAATAATAATGATAATGATGATGATGATGATGATGATGATGATGATGATGATAATAATAATAATAATAATAATATCATCATTCCTGCAACGGACCTATCCCTAATGAGATAGGTCCTGAGCATAACTAGACAGTGACAAGACTTCTGCACGTCACTGCAAATATTCTATTAGTCTTTGAATTATTCCGGTGCTGGTCTGCTTGAGATATGTTACCACTAGGGCTAGGACAACAGCATATTATTTTCATTGTTTTGACTCTCGATTTATATCCGTTAATATCCGTTAATATCCGTTAGTATCTTATATGCTTAATATCCGTTAATATCCGTAAACATCCGTTAACATCTTTTATGCTTTTATATAGAGTGATGTGGTTCTCGGTTGATTAACTGTGTCTGTGTCGGATATATATTCGAGAGTCAGAACAATGAAAAAAATAGAGTGTTGTCATAGACCTAGTTATCACTGCCCTATGCATCCATAAACTATAAAACACCTGTGTTGTCGTCGGGATCCCATAGTTAGAGCTTGATTGTGATTACAAATCCATTCAGTCACCTACGTCGATTTATAAAAGGGTTTATTTTAAAGCGTGTACAGAAAACATTAGATGCACTTGTTATATTCATATGCATGGGAGAGATAGACAGACATGTGTTCCACTGCAAGTTCTTTGTTTGCATTTTTTGGGGTAGTCTTAAGAATTGCTTAATTCATTTCTGCTACCCTTCTTTCTTCGTTCTCTTTATTTTTATTTTTATTCCTTTGAAGATTGTAGTGTTGAGTATGGGGCAGCCAAACCAGCTGTCAACATTGCCCCACTTTTTTACTGAAATCAACCGAGAGCTCTTTTTAGTATCCTCGCTGTTCCCTTAAGTGCAATTGTCTGAATCTCTTTTGCACTTGGTTCACCAAGAATATTAGTTAGGTAGGACTTCAGGTTCTTCTTCATAAGTCCTGTAGCACCTATGATAACTGGTATGATCGATATCTCCTCTGAATGCCTTCTCTCATGACCTTTAACCATTTGGCATGTCTCCAAAAGTATTTTGCTTTAAGGGGGTCCGATTATTCTAAACGTATTGGTTGCATACAGATTAAACTGTGTGTCATTAATTTCAAATTCCCTTTATTATCTATATTGTTTCACCTTGTATCTGTATGATCACAGACTGTCTTCGGAAAGGATGTCATTTTTATGATTCTTAAGAGTTTATTCAGAAAAAGGTTTTGGATATGGAATTGAGCGTGCCATGTGAGTTCGACTGAACTCACCCTCTTGACTCCCTTCTTCCTCTTCTTCTTTCTATTCTCTACTCGCTTCTGTTCTTCCTCATTCTACTCTCTGGCTCAAACACACTCTGCAATGTTTATTTATTCTAAAGTACGTATGTGGTCAAATTTTAACGGGCCAAGCAACATATTAAACGGTAACAAATTCTTCAAACTCAGATTTTTCTTAATTATCATTTTTCACTTTGATTATTGTTGTGGGGTACAAATCATCCCTATTTGATAACTAAGTGGAATTAACCAGTCCTGTAAATACCACTGATTTCAGAGACTAGATGTTTAACCGCATGCTACGAACACGTTCCACTTATACCACTTTAATGGTTCCTATATTCTTTATGATAAATACTTATTATATTTAGACACTTCACACTACTTGTGATTTCTTTAATTTGTGATCCCTACCACGGGTCTGCGCCAATTATAATTTTCAACAATCTCTCTTTAATAACAAAATACCCGATTCGTAAAACTCCATCTCCTTCTCTTGCTCGAACTATCAATTTTTTTTTTAACTTAACGCCTCTTTTGAAGTTGAAAGGAATACTCTTCATTTATAATAGTTTAACACAACCCCACTGAATAATTCATTGTCAACGATTATCCGTTTGAACAACATGTCATTTAATCGAGTAAAAGCAATTACTCATTCGGGTTTCATATCGTTACTAACACACATGCACATTGATCTCGATAAGCACAAGCGCAACTAATTGTAAGTGCAATTAGGGACTTGAGATGATAGAGCAAATATCTGGGCCTAGTGGTGGAATCTTTCGGTACTAGCTATACCGAGGTTCCGCTCAAGTGAAAATATCACACAAGTGTTTATCTCTCCTTCAGGCTTTCCATCCTCTTTAGCTATCAAGGCTCACTCTAATACGAACTAAAACTGTTGTCACTTTATATATGGTTGCACGTATGATATTATTATGATTATTATTATTATTACTATTATTATTATTATTTCATAAATGTCTCAAATTGTAGATGTTTTTAGTTGAATGTTTCCTTTGAACATTATATATCAATTTATTTGGCGTTAGCCGTTTCAGCAGTACTTTTACATTTTCTCCGTTTTTAACAAGCAAGCCTTTCGTGAAAAATGAAAATAAAATGTGTTTCAATCTGATTAAGCTGTTTATAGTAGCTTTTCGTTATGGTTCCAAGCGTCCCAGTGTACCATCTATTTTCTAGGTTCCATATAACACTTCTTCATGTTTTGTCTGCGCAACAGTTCGTCTATTCCGTGCGTGTGGCTCATGTGTATTAGTCCCTCGCATTCAAGTGTTTTACTTAATATTTCAACTGTTTTCATTATTGTTATTCGTTGTATCTTTCCAGTCATTCCTCAGATTCCAATTTCTCCCATTCTTTTTTCGAAGTTTTTCGGAATTGTTCCTAGTGCTCCTACTATTATAGGTATTATCTTGTTTTTTGTTTATCATCGATATCCCTCTTTAAGTTCTCTAGCCAGCTCTGTTCATTTGCTTCATTTCTCCTTTTCTTTAATATTTTCCACTGTAGTCAGATGTGAACAGCAAAGTCTATAATTTGACAGGACTTTTTAAAAATTATTATAACACCCGGTCTTCTTGCTTGGATAGGTTTATCCGATTGTATGTCCATGCCCCATAGGATTCTCGTTTTCAGTTACTGCTGCTGGTTTATATTGGGACCATTTGTCTGCGTGTTCCAGATGCAGTTCTTCGCACAATTCCCAATGTAGTGCTCTTCTCACATGATCGTTCCTGTTCTTGTATTTATTTTGTACCTGGTTTGCTACATTCACTTACTCTATGGTTTATCGTTTGTTGTATATTGATTTATATTGGAGGAGATGATATATTAAAACGTGTCATGTGTTATCTAGTGGATGTAAGATATTGTTCTTTTAACAAACAGATAATAAACGTATAAATCGTATGTATGTTGTCTAGCCAGGAGGACATGATATTCACGTGTAAACTGAGTCATGTTGTATCAGACTTATCACACGGGATATTTTTTACATTTCATGTTTTTACAGTTCATATGCTTCATACCTTTTTTTTTCTTGAAGAGTTCTTCCGTATCTTCCCGCTGCTCTGTGACGAACCATGAAACGATCAGCACCATCCAATTGAGACATCTGTTCTTATCCGTGAAACCATAAAACAACTCTTTATATTTTTATAGTATTAATTTATTACAGTTGTCTCAAACGGTTTTCACAGGATCTGCAGTTCGTCTACATTTTCTCTTCTTACAGCCCACACCTAGCTGTCTGTCCACCCCTGTCTAGATGTCTGTCCGCTTTGGTGGTCAATTCTCAACTCTATGAATCTCTCCAAAACTAACTACATCACGTGTTCTTTTACCTGACCTAATTACGTGTCGCAAACCAACCTAATGTCCACAACTAGTTATTTATTTACTAAAAAGGTTAAAATAGTCTTTACATCTATTTTCTATTTTCACATTCCTTTTGCGATTCACATGTCAATCATTTCTTACCCAATTTAATTGTTTATTCTTCTAATCATAATAACTGATCCAGCGACCATCCCTCGCTAAAATCAATTAATAATAATACAATAACAATAATAATAATGTTTTGACCCTTGACCCCGCTTGCCACAGTTAATACATACTACGCTATGATCACAGCGTAAAGAGGCATAACATTACATGTTTCGTCTCTTTGTCCACAGTCTGCATTCACTGTTTTTTTGCGTTTTTTTTCGATATTTGCTTCGACATGGTTGGTTCTTATTGAGTTATCTTATGCTGCCGTTATTAGGGATTCAGTTTCTCTAGTTACGTGTCCTTTTCTCATTCATGTCTAAGTGTTTTCGTTATTCTCATCTTTTGTCATCATTACGGATCTTTCGTGTAGTTGTTTCTCTTCCCATTTTTCTTTTCTAGTCTTGTACTTTGTCTGTCTGTTTTCTGTTATGTTGTTTTCTTCTGTGTCTCTCCCTGCCATGATTATCCTTTCAGTGTTTTGCATTATGTAATGTTCTATCCCTTTTTTGGTAATATTCACAGCATTCTATACATACAAGTCCCCTCCCACCGTCTTTCCTTTTCACGTAGTCGGTCAACATCGTTCTTCGGGTGTAGTGCGTTGTGTCTCAGTTCTTCTTTAGTCCACCCTATGATCCGTCCAGAGTATCTTACTTATTTATATCTATTATTAGGTTTCTACTATATAATTCAGTTTCCAGACGTGTTCTCGTTCTTCTGATGTATTTCTTTCCAATTCTCTCTTTCATTTCTGTTGCTTTGATATTGTCTGCTTCCAGAACTCCCAAGTATTTATAGGCGTCCTGTTCCTCTAGTGCCCCATCTCCGTTTGGTTGAGTAGTTTCATGACTTCTTATTAATATTATTATTATTATTTGAGTGTTTCTACATTATTGGGACGAGATTTTGTAGTCGAAAAATGGAGTTTTCAGATAAAAAAAAACAATGCTTTCAATTGATTTTTTTTTTGTCAATTCTAATAGTTATAATGGTAACTTCCAAAATATGCAGTCGAAATTACCTGAATATTACTGAATTATTAAAAAGACAACTATAATAATAGCACGTGTAAATCGACGCCATCTTTGTTTAATACGAACGGAAAATTACCCCCTGTTTAACTCTCCTGTGTTTTACGATAGTTTTCGTCAAATTTTATTTTTTTTCTTTAATGAAACATTTTCTACCTCATCAGTCTTCGGAATTTTTGGATATATTCCTCTTAAAAATACAAGGAATAAGTACATACCATTGTTTTCGTTTGAAATTCAGTTTTACGATTTCCGAAAATCTCGCCCCAATTCTGTATAAGCGCTATTATTTGTATTGGTACGTAGCACGTGTTGTTTGAAATTAAGTCCATTGTTTTCATTTGTTTGCGTATATATAACCGTACGTCACATTTATTTATGAATTCTTTCCAGATCACAAGATGAATGAAATAGAACGTTATTAGATGATTGATGTTGCTTAATGTGATACATTTTGGTTAATTAATGTATAGAGTATATAAGCCAATCCCTGGACCTTGGCTTTGAAGAAGACCAAGTTGTAATCTTCCACCATGAAGACCCGTGGTAATGTGTTCTGCAGACAGGAAGCCTGTGCGAAGAACCTGTTTTCGTGGAATACAGAGGAAGAAAAATAGCCTGGAATAATGTACAAAGAAAGGGCAAGGGTTAGAGCTCAGTCTTACACCTTAGAATAGAACTGATATAATTTACTAGGGAAATAGGCTGTAAAGACAGAAGAAATGACTCTCACTAGATTTTTAGATCCACGTCTGATTTTTTTAGGCAACAAAGAGTTTTTCTTTAGTGTGGCGGCAGTGGACCATCTTAAACGTATACACCTTTTATATAGAAGTAATGGGAGGCGTCTAGTTTTGCGTGTTCTTATTGATTTTGAAATTTAAAAAAAAATGCCTTGAGTGCCACCAGTTTTTAGAGAAACCAAAACATTTCCCGCTTCGGCTGTGTTTCCATCCATTTAAGCTAAAACGGATGGATAAGAAAGATTGAGAATTAAACAACTCCAAGCTATGAATGAATTTGCGTATCAGTAATAGTAATAGAAAAATGTCAGCAAGTTAAAATTCGATGTAGCTGTATTAAAGATATGAACTTCTAAATGAAGCTGATATTTTGTAAACGACTGGTTTTTATCTTTTCTCTATTGCAATACATATTAAAGAGCTCCATCTTTTGGAAATAAACAGTGGCAAATATTTGTATGAGTCTCGTTTTTAGATGCTTCGTTGAGTTATTATTTGCTGAGAAACATGGAATACAAATCTTATAATCGTAAAAAGATATTCGCTTGATTTTAAAGTTAACATCTTCAAGATGTGTATACCGATATTATCTGATTAGTTCGTTTCAATGCACAAGAACCAGAAGAAATGCAACTAGTGATTACGCAACATCTGCTTCTTGTCATCTAACAGGGGACGAAGTAGGGCGAGTGTATTGTCTTTCAAATGAAATCAGGCATGTATTATGCTCGTAATTATGTTTAAATATTTTTCTTCGTTTTAAAATCATTATTATTATTATTATTATTATTATTGTTATTGTTATTATTATTATTATTATTATTATTATTATTATTATCATTATTATTATTGTGTAAAGTCAATTATTTTGCTTTGCTTGCATCAATATTTTTTACTGATTTCATCCGGTTGCGCATGCGTTGCTATAATTGCGAAGACGTTTCCGCTTCTGTTAGCTGCATAATCAATTTTATCCCCCAAACGAGACGTTGATATCGCCATTTTGGGTTCAGTTGAAAACAATCATTTTTCATCATTTTATCTAATTAGAATTACCAACAGCAGGGAGAGACACATAATCATCATTCCAGCTTCTATATCTGTAAAGATACTTGTTCAAAAAAAAAAAAAAAATGAATGTTTGTACCGTATTGTTTTTTTAAATGAAATTAGAGGGATACCCGTCTCAAGACAGATACAAAATAATTATCTGGAGAATAGAGTTCTTTTTCCGCCACGTTTAAGTCCACTTACAAAAATAAAATAAAAATAAATATGATGATATAAACGGTTATGTCTTTACTTCTAAATCCAATTTGGATCAGCACATATTCCATGGTTTTGATCCCATAAAATAGGACAATATTACACTTAATACTAATAAACTGAAATTCAAGGAGTTTTGCCGTATTTTTGTCGACTTCAATGCTGCTTATTCTGGCTTCCTTGAATTAAAATTCTTCCTGTTTCACCTGGAACTACATGGGTATTTTTCGTTGACCTCTTATTTACTTGTTCTCGGCTGAATTTTGAAGTTTATCTTTTGCTGCAGAGATTTTGCTTATTTGTTTTGGTTTTGTTTGAATGAACTGATGATGATTCGACCAAGAATCTAAAATGCGAGTAACACTTTTTTTACACAGATATGTTAATTAGAAAATATTCATAATATTTTTAGTGTAAAAATTAAAATAAACTTGAATCATCTGATGATATAGACGAATAATCTTTATACCGTCTATTGAAACAACTTCTAATGAATTATATAAATACAGTCGAGGTTGAAATAATAATAATAATAATAATAATAAGTAGAAGAAGAAGAGGAAGAATATACATACATATATATATATATATATATATATATATATATATATATGCTCATATATATATACACACATACTTTTAGTGAATAATTATATATATATGTGTGTATCTGTATATCTATAAAAGTGAACGTGTCTGTGTGTCTGTATGTGTACCCGTCTGTTTGTGTGTCTGTCTATGTATATTTCCCTACGAAATAACTCTGTCAATTTTCAGTCTACAGACACGAAATTTGATATACAGGGTACAGAGATTTATTTTGAACGATCTATGTGATCGGGGTTCGGCCAAAAATTTGGTTGTAAAGAGGTCAAAGTTCAACGATTTGATCTTTGAGAACTCTACCAAACTCCTCCGACAATTTTGGGTCTAAACACCTTTAGATATAGCTTCCTAGGACATGGATCTAAGTTAATAACTTGATCTGAGCCCAAAACAATAAATGTTAAGAACTCATAATAGGGGTCACATTTAAAAAAAATTGACCGTTTTTTTTCTTTTTGCTCAGATTACACCACCAAACACCCGGGCAACGCCGGACACCATGCTAGTATATATATATATATATATATATATATATATATATATATATATATATATATATATTAAAAAATTAAAATA
>NC_136519.1:36043189-36088189 GCF_053919585.1 Euprymna scolopes
AACAGAAAATAAACAAATAAATAACATAAATAAACAGTAATATACATAAACGATCACACATATATGTATGTATATATATATGTGCATATATGTATGTACATATATATATATATTCATATAAACTAACATAAAAAACATAACCTAGATTAAAAACAGGTCAAGAAACTAGATATCCAGGCTTAATAGAGCACACACAAAGGAACAGGTCAACCAGAGGTCAAATAGGTCTTTGTCCGATAAGTGCATGTTCATTGGCTGATAGGAAGAGTGCGGTGTATACTAAAAAGCTATCTAAAATCTCAATAGAAGATGCGTATATAAAAACGACAGACAACCACAAAATTCGCGCATGAGTCTGAAGAGTCCTAAAGTGGATGAAACGCGGAATATTCAGTGTAGATTAAGCGCCATATATATTTTATAGCTTACTAACTAGCTCTACCTACGTATTGAGCACTTTTGAAGTAAATACGTAAAGTTTACGCATAAATTTATACTTTCGTATATTAATTTTATGTGAGTTTATGAAGTAGTTATATATATATATATATATACATACATATATATATACATATATATATATATATTATGGCTATGTAAAGACCAAATTTAAACATGTTCGAAAACATTCTTTATTTTAGATTGTGAAATTTAAAAATAAAAATGAATGCGTCAGCTGACCGGTTTCGAAGCTCGCTCAACAGAGCTAAAATTGAGCTTAATTACGTTTTAAAAAGAAAAGTAAAACATGTTCCATCCAAAATTCGAAATGGAAACTACCTACCTTCGGATGATTTGAACAATACCCATGGCTCATCTATAGGAGAACACCTTATAAATAATCGTATTTGCGCTTCGAATTTTAGTGCGGACTTTTTTTTCATCCTTAGCAAGTCGCACTCTATTTACCATCTCAAAATTCTAGAAACTATATATATTAAGACCCTGAGACCTCTTTGCAAACAAACAGAGAATCTCTTAGTGTTTCTATTTAATAATTAACCCCCCCCTTTTTAAAACATATTACTTTTTATTCTCCGATTCATTTTCCCTTCCCCAATTTTTTTAAAACGTAATTAAGCTCCATTTTAGCTCTGTTGAGCCAGCTTCGAAACCGGTCAACTGACGCATTCATTTTTATTTTTTAATTTCACAATCTAAAATAAAGAATGATTTCGAACAAGTTTAAATTTTGTATTTACATAGCCATAATGAAATTTTGTACCCCGCAAAAATATTTAAATATATATATATATATATATATATATATATATATATTTATTTATATAAAGGAGATTAGAACAATAGTCTAAAGAGCAGAGTGTATTTTAATGTAATAGTAAAATTACTAATTTAATTAAAATACAGGAAAAGAAAAAGTGCTCGTTGTAATTTAGATATATAATAAGCTCGATAGGTAAATATCCTAGAGCTAATTTTATATTCAGTAATGTGGTTGATAATTTAAAATTCAAATTAGAATTAAATTAAAAATCCGTTTCACAAGAAGGAACAACAACAAAGTCAACTTTGACTTTGTTGTTGTTCCTTCTTGTGAAACGGGTTTTTAATTTAATTCTAATTTGAATTTTAAATTATCAATCACATTACTGAATATATATTTATATATGTATATAATAATGTAAAAAGTCCACGTATGCTTCTATGATAGTGATTAAAAGGTTATGAGGGTTTTTTGAAGCATGAAAAACACTGTTAATTTTTGTATTTGATAACATGACGAGGGATTAGAAGCCTGTAGAACACCCCTCGTTCACAATAATTTCCGCAATGACAAAATAGAAGACATTTGTAAGCTTATATACTTCATCCTCACACATAACAATTTTAAATTTAACAATAAAAATTATCTCCGAATAAAAGGAACCGTCATGGGCACTAAAATAGCCCCTAGCTATGCCAACCTTTTTATGCATATCCTACACACCAAATTCCTTGAAAACTTCCCCCTCAAACCGTCCCATTATTGCCGATACATTGATGATATTTTTTTCATATGGCCACGTGGACTAACCAACCTAAAGAATTTCCACCAATACATCAATAATTCACATAACAATATAAAATTTACCATGGGAAACTCATACAACTCCATCCCATTCTTGGACGTCACTATCATATCCTACAACAATAGACTATCATACCTCTATATTAAACCCACTGACAATCAGACATTCCTCCATTTCTATAACAACCATCCATTAAATCTAAAAGAATCTATCATTTACAGTTCATGCATACGAATAAAACGCATCTGTTCCGACCCCTAGACTACATACACTATATCACAAAGCTTACGCAAAAATTAATCAATAATTAATATCCCGTTAAGTATATTAACCAAGCCATAAAAAAAACTAATAGAATTGACAGCTCCCGTCTTCTCCAGTACAAACAAAAAAAACAAAAACATTAACAAACGCATCCCAATGGTTTTCAACCACGGCCAACACGTGCATAACATTACACCGCACCTAAAAAAACTTACAACAACCTAAAAAATAACTCCACTATTAAGTCTATATTTCACCTTCCACTAATTAATGCGATCAAACAACCACCCAATCTCTCAGCCATACTCACCTGCAAACGCACACAGGGCACTCAACAAAATGGCAATTATAGATGCAGTAAACTGCGATGCCTTATATGCATACACCTAAATGCCACACCACTATTCAATATACCTGAATGTAATACTCACATAAAACCGCCGCGTCTAATTTGTGACAGTTCTAATGTGATATATTACATATACTGCTCCATTTGCCACAACGGGGGATATATTGGCGAAACTCTGACACGTTTTCGAATCCGCCTAAACAATCATAAGACGACAATTAGACAAAAATCCCCCAACCCACTTGCAAACCATTTCAATTTACCTGGACACACTATAGACAATATTAGATGCCTTCTAATAGACTCAAATTTCCGATCAACAAAGATACGAAAACAAAAAAAATACAATGTATCATCCGACTAAACACTCCTCTTTTTTAAATTTCCAACGTCTTTTTCCGTTTTTCTGAAATAGAACAGCGTCACACTTGGCACATGAAACATTTTCAAATATTTTGTACTCGTATTTTTTGTTTCTTAACCTCATTCATCCAGAGGAAGTCTCGAAATAAAGACGAAACGTTGAGGGACACATAATACGGTTTGTTCCTTTTTATTTCTCTATTTTGTCGGAATACTATTTCCATATTTCTCATCATATATATATATATATATATATATATATATATATATGTGTGTGTGTGTGTGTGTTTACATCTATGTTTACATCATTAACTTCATATCCCTACTTATTAACTCACTTTATTTTATACACCTCTTTAAATAGTAATTGATATTTGTGTTTGACTATATAAGTATGTGCATATGCGCCTATATATGTATGTATATGTGTGTATGGGGATGTGTATACATATATCTGTATATATATATATATATATATATATATATATGGTTTTATATTGTTTATATATATATGTGGATATATATGTGTATGTTATTCCTGTCCATGTAATGCATAATTATGTTGATGTGCACATTTTTGTGCTGCCTTACATGCTCTTGTATTTTGTTTTATGCTTATATATTTGTATATGCATGTATATGTATATATGTGCATTTATGTGTATGTGTATTTGTATATTCTATATGTATGTATATGTATATATATATATATTCATGTGCATATGCTTATGTGTATATATGGTATGCCTGTACATGTGCATATATGGGTATGTGTGCATGCATGTATGTATGCATATGGGTGCACATATGCATGCCTGGACCTGCACATGTCATTGTATGCATACCCATGTGTATGGATATATATGCGTGTATGTGTCTCCATGCGTGCATATCTTTTTATGCATATTATTATTTATATATGCATTATATGTATGAGGGGTGCATATATTCTATATATTTGGTCGTTGAATATGACTATGTATTAGTATGTTTGCGTATATATGGGTGTTAATTGTGCAGGCATATATATACCTGCACCCTTATGCACATTTTTTATGTAAAAGCTACTATTGGTCAAAGCTACTATTGGTTTAAATATTATTATTATTATTATTATTATTATTATTATTATTATTATTATTATTATCATTTTATAAATATTGTCATTATTATCAATGCACACCGTGACTTTCGAGCCAAAACCACATACATTTAAGTACCTGCTCTGATATTATCCTCGGTCTGTGTATGAGAATTCCTTCGGGACTGAGACAATTTTCCTTCAGGTCGAGACTATTTGTATACTCATTTAATTATTAACTAATATTAATTTTATTTATTATTATTATTATTATTATTATTATTATTATTATTATTATTGGCTCACATGGAGCTTTCACACATGTCTGCAAACGATCTGATTGGAGACATGTGGTGTTCTCAGAAAGCTGAGTGACAACAAGTCTCCCCAGATGGCCATCTCTCTCCTCCTCCTTCGATAGCATTTGCAAATAAATTTGCATCATCGCAACATCCCCTTACCATTGATTTATCGCTGGCAGTGGCCATTGATTTATACTTGAATTTGAGTGGCACTAAGCCTCCCCAAGATCCCAGTTCTCTTCGCACTTGTCCAGCGGCGGTCTGACCAGTGCTCCCTTCTCGGTCTTTCCATCCTCCTTGACCATTTTCGGCTCTTTGGTATCAATCACTTTTCTATTGAGTGGAACGGTGGTGAAACAATGGACAGATGTATGATAGGGGTGTAGAACATGTAGATCTGCAGCTTCGGTGTTCTTCATTCACTGTAACGCTTCTTCGTTATATTGTTTCTCCGCATTCAAGGGGTTTCCTTAATATTTCAGCCGTTTTCATTATTGCTAGGCGTTGTATTTTTGCAGCCATTCCTCTGATTCCAATTTCTCCCATTCTTTTTTCCAGGTTTTTCGGAATTGTTCCTAGTGCTCCTACTATTATCGGTACTATTTTGATTTCCTTCATCATCCAAATCCGTTTTAACTCTCTGGCTAGTTCTGTGTATTTGCTTAATTTCTCCTTTTCTTTCATACTCACCCTGTGGTCAGCTGGGACAGGAAAGTCTAGGCCCTGTCGGTGGGGCATTAGAATACGCCGACTGCCCCCCCCTGCAGAGGGTAAAAGCCCCTCAATGGGGGTCCTAGATCTGACCTTAAACTATATCCAGTGGTGAGGTGCCAGCTTGTGGGCTTTGGAGAGTGTGGAGCCACCCTTTAATTACGATTGCTCCCAGATCCACTCTGACTCGGAGCGGTAGTACCTGTTAGGGTCCCAACTATGAGTTAAATAGAAACCAACGTGAAAACAACAAATATATTCTATTAAAAAAATTTTTCTTCAAAATCTTTAGATTCGGCATTAAATAACCCGGAAAGGGTTGATATGCCGTAAAACAAAAACAACAAACCAACCAACAGGAAAGTCTACGATTTGACAGTTTTTCTCTTTCTTGTTAATTATTACGACATCTGGTCTTCTTGCGTGGATGGGTTTGTCCGTCTGTATGTTCATATCCCATAGGATTTTGTGGTTCTTGTTTTACAATGTCATTTCTATTCCATTATACATATTGAAATCAATTGCGTCTCATTTTTGCCGTTTCAATTAAACGCTTTTACGTCGCAACATTTAAAAATACTGAAAAACACAATCTTTTTCCTCAAACGGCTAAAATAATTCACGTGAACTTTTTCGAACATGATTGCTAGGAATGAACGCTGTCTACGCTACAAATCTCCAGTTCTTTCAACGATTTTCTTTTTCATTTTCATTTCGATACTTTTTTGTGACCAAGAGCGGAGGTCCGCTTGAAATATAAAAAAATAACAATAAAAATATTAAATACAAAAAGTAACACCGTTTTTCATGCTTCAAAACCCCTTCATAACCTTTAAATCACTATATATATATATATATATATATATATATATATATATATATATATATATATTATTTTCAGATTGTGAGAGATTGTATATTATAAATTCCACAGCCAAACCAACACAGATCAAGCAAACCGGTTTGCTTGATCTGTGTTGGTTAATAGAAATTCTTCTGTGCGGGGCGTTTGTTCAGTTGGTAGAGTGCTTGCCTCGCATGAAAGAGGCTCGTGTTTCGAATCCTGATTTCGGATGTGTCTAACTGATGAGCCCAAATGAGGGCAAAACTCGAGTCTTGGACTTCCGGTTCGTTGACTGTCATGACTCTTGTGGGCTGCGGCATTGTTTGGCTGTGGAATTTATTATATATGTATATATATATTTACTTTAGTTTTTTAATTAATTGGAAGCGATGTATCCTCATATATATATATATATATATATATATATATATATATATATATCATCGAACAATTAGAATTTAAGATAATTTCATCAGATTTTAAAGAAAGTTCCAACAATTCTCAAATAGAAGTTTGTTAATATAGATGAATTGTATTCTATTAGAAGAATATTTAGGCATTAAGCTTACTATTTAACATTATTTTCTAGATTTAAAAAAAATAATTATTTGATGTTGTATTCATAGACCTAATGGACTTATAAAGTCTGTGTTATAAAATACCTTAATAAGTATATAAATAAGAAATTTTCTTGGCACTAAAATTCATAACATTACCAGACAGCTGGCAAAGGTTGATATTTCTACTATTCGTATAATTTGGTTACATCGAACTACTGTTCTCATCTTGAGTGTCATTTTCACAATGTGTTGGTCTATATAACCTTCGACGTTCTTCCGGTGTATCTTGATAGACTCGGCAATGTTTCTGTCAAATCCGGAAATTTAGACGGAATTTCGAATGGAAACCTTTTATTTACTTCACGAGGGTACAATGCTCTCGTCCCGTCAACCATAACTGGAGAGATGTCCTAAGTAGTTCGCATTTGCATTTTAGGTAACCTACATTGAGAATTGCACTTTTAAATTTCAGGAAAATATGACTTCTACAATAGATTTTTTTTCTTTTTACAATTACTAACAACTACGCTGCTGGCCAAACTTCAGAAACGTATTATTTCTATAGGTTTGAAATATGCCAGCTTTCAAAAACTGTTTATGCGCAGTGCCATCTCTAACGCAACCACCAACGTAAATGATGAATCATGTGTCATATATTCGTATTAGATAAAAATAAAACTAAATATTTAAATATTAATAATATGTCAAAAGCGGCATAAGTTCCAGAAAACAATGTCGATGTGAATTTTATATTTACATGTTTTCTGCAAATCTAATATATAATATGCTATGTGTCTGTCTGTAAATCAGTCTTTATCTCTATCTCCCCGGAAACTAAAAGTCGCAGAGCGACGCCAGTGGCCTCAAATTATTGGATTTCTTACGAACTGTTCTTTTTTTTGAGACATTAACCGGTACAGATAGTTTTAAAAGGTCAACAATGGACCAAAATTAAAAAAAAAATTATACATTAATCTTAGTTTATTTTTAATCAGTTCATATGAGTATAACCTTGGTACAGTGGTAACGTCACCAGCTTTGCATGCTACTGTTTTTCTTTCAAAATAAAGCCGCCAAACTAATAGGTCCCGCATTATCAACCAAACTACAACCTCTGCCCCATCGCCCTTGAAATGTGGCATCACTGTTATGTTTTACATTTAATTTAATGGAATGTGTGCTGATGAACCAAAATCACTTGTAACACGTCTAAGTACCCCCGACAAACTCGTCACTCGGCAAAATCCAATCTCTACACTCTAGAGATCACTGTTTGATTTTTTTTACAAAAGAGTCACCACTTATTAAGGCCCGGGGCTACTCAAGGATAAGTGTTAATGAGTGTACAGTGGCCCAATGGAACATGTAGTAATCGTTAGTAGTGGGAATTTGATAACTTGGATTACTTAAAGGGATAGCTTATTAAGAATTTGTCCACGTTGGACTTGAAAACAAGCATATTGTAGTCATTTGGAGAGCAGTAAAACGGAACAGAGTTCCACATGCGTGCAGTTCTAATAAAGAAGCTTTGTTCATGTAATCTTCGTTTGGGTCTAGGCACAAATAAAGAGTGGAGATAACTATTAAATGTGGTTTCAGCTAGACGAATGTTTTTAGTAAAGGTAAGCGCAGGGGAGACCATAAACTGAAACACACGTGAGAACTTGTCATGAAAATAATGATAAAGCAGAGACAAGCTCGTAACGTCTCGTCTGCGAGAAAGATGTTGCAGGGAAGAGAAAAGCGCATCCCCACTAGGCTACGGAGTCTATTTTGAACTCTGTTAAGGCAAGATAAGCAGCTTCTTGCACTTCTTGCTCGGATGTAGCTACAGTACTCCATCCTTGGACGTACTTGGCTCTTATACAGGTGGAGAATTGCATCAGCAATGAGATCTAACGTACCGGTAAAACGATTCCGCCATTTTCCCAGCAGCCTTGGCAACAGATTCGATGCACATGTTCCATCTTATATTAGGAATCAAGGTCAGACCAAGAAGCTTGTAAAAACATTGAGCCTCCACGAGACGAGAACCATTAATTTCAATTGATGCCAGACAAGAATAAAAGCGTTTATGATGGAAAAATACAAGTTTTGTTTTTGATGACTTAAAATTAACCAGCCACCCCTTTTTCCCATCACACATGTAATCAATATTAGAGGAGAGAGAATCGGAGAGAACTTGCTCGTTTACGGCATTCGAAGTGTTACCATAGCATAAATGTCTACAAATGATCTTTAGATCTGAGTTGGGAGATCATTTATGTGGATCAGGAAATGGTGAGGCCAGGATAGACCCTTGAGGGACTCCAGCATTCATACTGTGAGCTTCTGATTTTTACCCATCAACCACTACTCTTATGAACCCATCAGAGAGAAATGATTTAATAAGTGAGAAGACATTTCCACCTAAACCGTAGCTGGAGATTTTGTGGAGTAGACCTTTATACAATTCCTTATAATATATATATATATATATATATATATATATATATATATATATATATATATATATATATATATATGGACCTTAGATATGTCAAGGGCAATTGATTTAGAAAAAACCTCTGTCACAAGATACGGTTATCATATGAGATATAACTGTAAGCGCATTTGCTGTAAATCTAGTAGAACGAACCAATATTGCATGTCACTGAGGAGGTAATTTTTGCTGAAATGTTTGACTACTACTCTATTTAACACAGATTCCAGTAACTTACTCATGACGCACAGGAGACTAATTTGTCTGTCTTGAGAGGGAGATGATCGATCACATGAATTTTTAATGCGTGGTATACTCATGAGGTTTTCTAGAATTTTGTCAAGAATTTTCCTTAAGACAACGCTTAAACTGCCTTGTAAGTCTGGGAGCTAGTTCTAGTTGAAGCTTTTTCAGCACTATATTAGGAATGCTGTAAAGGCCAGTTACTTTACTAGAACCGAGGTTGTTGATTAGCTTGGCAACATTACGTACAAATATTTTTATGTCATATAGCGTATATTCAGACACAGGAGGAAATACTGGAGGTTGGCGGATAAAAATTAGGTAGAATTAGCTGCAAATTTGTCACAAAGAGTTTGTCATTGTAAGATGATGACCAGATTACCTCAGGTCCATTGATGATGGTAGGGATAGAGCAAAACTTCTATCTGGAACCTTGTTTGTAGATCTGATATAAATGTAAGAAAGCTACCCCAGTCAGTCATAGAGTATCAACATACTGCACGATGGAGAAGTAGGTCGGAGGACTTATTCCATTTTGTTTTTTTTGTTTATCTTAAAGGAGACAACTCAGGAGTCGGAAGATCCCAGATGAACATAACTCAGTGCAAGTTGTGAGAAAAAGGTCAGGGAGACTTGCATACTTACTATCAGTTTTGGGCACACGGGTGGGTTTGTGAACAAGCTGAGCAATGGAGAAATCAGGAACATTCCCTTATCATCGTCTTGTTTGAGCGGGCTTAACATTCCATATTGTTAACATTGAAGTCTCCACAGACATGACTGTTATCTGAAGGATTACCTAGACATGATGTGGTCAATTTTATCAGGTATGCTCTCAAAGATAGTAAGTCCGTTGTTATGAGGGGCGATAGAGGGCAAATATAAACGCAGTGGTATGAGCAAGCGCAATCCCAAAGCACATATAGGGCAAGTTAGGGTCTTCTCTGGAGATGTTCCTACCACATGGAAAACCATCTCTAATGTAGGCACATATTCATTTCTCATGGCGATCTTGGAGATAAGATTAAAATGTAAAGTTACAGTATTCTTTAATTACGAACTCATCTAGGGAAATAGTCAGCCCAATGCCAGTTTCGCTTAGGAATAATAGGTCTGGTTTAGATTTCTGTAATTGGATTTACACCTCTGGAAGGATGGAACGTAGATCTCTTATGTTGGAGAATGAGACATAGTAGTGGGAGTCTAGGTTGGAAGTTGGGGGTCTGGGTTTAATCATGTATTCTTCATAGATATTTTTCATGATGGTGTTTAAGGATTTGTGGAATAGGTCTATAGAATTAATTAGAGCATGGCAGAAAGGGAAAGTAAGGGAGAAAAAGAAGTTGATTAATAAACATGGAATCGACTGGGTGATACGCACCATGGAGTTAACTGAATCGAAGAGTTATTTATGCTATTTGTTTTCGCTTTTCGCTGTTTTTTTTTTCTTTTTGTTTTTTCCGTTTTCCCTGATTTATGCTTTTTGTTTTTCCGATTTCTTTTTAAAAGAAGTTTAACATCGTTTTTATTTTTATATGGAAACGGGATTATTACTTCGCTTATTCTTTAATTTACCCCCCTTACACACACACACCTCCAAACAACCGGCCAACACCGGGTACCCCCGCTAGTATATAATACAATAAAATAAAATTAATAATGATAATATTGCAAATAATAATGATAATAATAAAAAAGATAATAATACTAACATAGAACAATACTGATAAAAGACTGATAAACATGAAAATAAAGGAAATTGGGTAAGCAGATACATATACATATATACATATACATATATACATATACATATATACATACACATATATGCATATATACATATATATTTATACATATATGCATATACCTATATAAATATACATATATACATATGCATATATACATATATACATATACATATATACATATATACATGTACATATATAAATGTATACATATACATATATACATATGCATATATACATATATACATATACATATATACATATACATATATACATATATACATAAACATATATACATATATACATATACATATGCATATATACATACCTACACATGCAAATATATGAATATATATATATAAATAATAGAGATGAGATATCTATAAATATAAAAGCGAAACTGTTTGTGTGTGCCTTTTCATGTATGTCCAAGAAAGGTTTTTTTCCGAGAACCGATTGGTCGACTCACAACTTCTTAAAACCTTTTATATCGCGCCTAAATGATAATATCTACGAGTTAACAACCGGGGTCGCCTGTCTATTTAATTTGCCCAACCTTCAAAGATAAATATTCAACAATTTTCGATCGCCGCATGAGTATTAAGCTTTTTCGTATATAAAAAAAAAGAAGCGAACAGACTCACAGTAAATAAAACACTGCCCCTCACTCAAAGTTGACGTCATTAACTCGGCAAAAACGGGCACCTGCGAAATATTTTCACACTTCATTATTTTCCAACTGCGCGTCAAGGCTTCGTTTTTTTTTTTTCAAAACAACCAACGATTTTTGTTTTCATTTACCCAACCAAAAACACACACATACCTAAAAACACCCGGGCAACGCCGGGTACCCCCCACGCTAGTATATGAATATATACCATTATATATATATATATATATATATATATATATATATATATATATATATAAGTAATTAAAATTAACTTGCAACACATATACACATTGTACAGAGAAGCACACGTATATATGCGAATAAACACAGACACACACACATATATACATATACATACAGACAAGCATGTACGAATATATACATAAACGCATACATATACACACATATGCATACATATACAGAAATATAAATGCATATACGCAAATCTAAAAAAATAGGAAGCTAAAATAAAAGTGGGATACATAAGTAAGTATAATATATTAGTGAGTTTAGTGCCAAATATACCACATGTATCCATGCGACACAAGCACATATACGTACGTATGCATAAATATATAGCCGTACAGACATATACGCAAGCATAAACAAATACACGCAGTCACATACACATACATAAGTGCATATACACCTACATAGGCATGCATAAAAAAGTGCATACACACATATACACACCTACACATCGACGCGCATACACATGCATATATGAATATGGTCCATGCATACAATAACCTATACAAATACAAATAAATACATAGGAACACAAACATATGCATAAACATATAC
The DNA here is from genome assembly GCF_053919585.1 of Euprymna scolopes. Taxonomy (NCBI): domain Eukaryota; kingdom Metazoa; phylum Mollusca; class Cephalopoda; order Sepiida; family Sepiolidae; genus Euprymna; species Euprymna scolopes. The sequence goes on from NC_136519.1 coordinate 36,055,641, forward strand.
GCATATATACTAATACCCACATATATACATACACATACAGAACACACAGGAGCATATAGACGCACGAACACACGTATACTCATAGATTTGGGTATCAAGTAAGTAACCTGAAATTAATAAAATAAAACGAGTAAGGTATATTTATAATGATGTTCTGGGTATACTTGTATACATGCATAAATAAGTAGGTGACTTGGTAATATAATTAATTTATGTGTAATTAGGATTATTTTAGGCTATATTCCTAGCAAGTAGGGAGGGGGTGTGGGTTATAGACGCTTATAGGGTTAATAGTTAGGTGGGATGGTGGCCCCGGGAATGGATGATTATAGAGTTTGGGAAGAGGTCAAGGTTTGTTTTATGAAGGTTAAATATTTCACTTATGGCTGTACGTTGATGTATTTGATTTTAACTATATTATAAGATACATTATAAACTATTCCATGCTCGTACTTATATGGGGATATCTATATTAGATATCTACACATGTATATAACTGCAATATTTTCCAACAAACTGGTGAATTGTTTTGTTAATAGGTGTATAAAATTAACTCAAATGTCAATGGACGTAGATTACTAGGTAATTGTATGGTAAAAAGTTAAGTGGGATTCAAATTGATAATATTCGGAGGTATAGGTTATTTTGTTGGATTTAGGGGGAGGTGAAAGTGTAGAGTAGGATTTGTTATAGCGAGAATAAGGTAAGAGAGATTAAGAGTGTAGATGTTACAGTAATTCATTGTATGTGGTAGATGGTTGTACCGGGTATATGGTTTGGCAGATTAAAAAACTTGTCTGGGGGATGTTTCAAAAAGGTGCATAATTGCTCAGAAGTTGGGATTTGTAATGACGACAGTTTATGGTAGTTTCGTGTTTCCTATTAAGTAATTTATCTCTATCTTTAAAATTAGAGATAAAAAGTTTTTCGTTTAGGCAAAGGAGGCATGGAGAATTTAAAGATTTACATATGCTAGATTTTTTGACGGTTTCCCAAGTAATGGTAAGTGTCCGGTTATTTTGGATTAGATGAGATAGTGGGAAGTTAGTGAGGATTAGTAAGGATGGTTGGGGGTTGTAAAGGAGCATTTATGTACTCTAGTATATATATATATATATATATATATCTTTGGGAAATTTTTAAACTCACAATAGCCCTAATTTTTCAGTGATCATCATTTGTTTACGATAAAACACGGTTTTGGATATTTAATATATATATATATATATATATATATATATATATATATATATATATATATATATATATATATATATATATATATATATATATATATGCTTAAACAATAAAATATTTTATGGATATGTTTTAGATCTAAAATTTTAAAGTCTGTCTCGATTCCTCAAAGCTTTTTAAAATATTACATCCGTACATTTTTACAGAATATCATACCCCATTAACTTCTTTATGACTTGACCCTATATAAAACGTATTATATTTAACATTCTTCCAAAGTAAACATTGTGAACATGACTATATATAAATCTTTCCAACCAGTAATATATCTCACTATGGACAATCGCGAATGTATACCGCTAGTAAAATTATCGTATTATCCACGATGAGGACAATAGCCGAGGGTAAGCACGGGAAATAATTCTACCTCATCATCCACAAAATTGAGACGGAAATCAGCAAATGTGTTGCGCAAAATTTATATAATTTGTACAGCTTAATATCATCGTAAATATTTATATATTGCCTGCGCACCTGCGTATTCACAAAGATTGATTCAAGCGTTCATTCATCGTTGCTTCTTTCTATAAGTTGGCAATGGCGATATATTTATCGGTGTGTGACTGCGCGTGAAAAAGCAATTTTATAGTTGATAAAACGCAATCGAATGCACGCACCTGGAGGAAAAGATAAATCTATTTTATCGTAGACGTTATATCATCTTTGTAAAACTCGAATTACGCTTTTTTTTTCCTTTTTGTATAATTCTTTAGGCAAAAGAATAAAGTTTTTATTACTTCGGAGAATTTACCACCTGGGGGCAACGAGCTAAACATAAACGCTTGAAGAGGACCGATTTACTGCAGTTTTTTTTTTACGTGTGAAATGTGGCCGGAATTATCCTATGGGTCGAACAACATTCGAATAGCATTAATATACACTTAAAATCCATTATCTATATATTAATACTATAGCGTGTGTGTTATTTTCTGTGTTACGCTTACATCCGGGTCATTTAATTGTTATGTATTTCCATTTCTTGTAATAAATAATTTTACCAGGAATTCTTCATAAGTTTTGGTTTCGGTTTCGATTATAGCTGATGGAACTCAAGGCATTTCAGTTTTTTAATTATTTTACTAAGAATTCTTTATAATTTTGGTTTCGGTTTCGATTATAGTTGATGGCACTTAAATCATCTATTATTTTTTATAAACAATTTTACCACGATTTCCACATAAGTTTTAGTTTTGGTTTCGATTATAGCTAATAGCACTCCAATAATCCTTTTCTTTAAGATATAATTTTATCAAAAATTCTTTGCAGGTCTTCGGTTTCGATTTTAGCTGACGGCACCTTAGTAATCTATTTGTTTATAAATAATTTTATCGCGAAGTATTTATAAGTTTTAGTTTCGGTTTCGATTATAGCTGAAAGAAACTAAAGATTTATATATATATGTATGTATATATATATATATATATATATATATATATATATATATATATATATATATATATATATATATATATAAACTAGCAGTTCAGCCCGGCTTTGCTCGGGCCCTCTATACTATTCATAACTTGCCCTACGTGTGAATATACTTTATGTAAGATTTCAAATGTTTAGACCAAAAATTGTCTGAGTAATTTCGCAAAGATAATGTTTTTTTAAAAATATGTAAAGTTATATCAATGTCCCTGTTTCCGACATCTAAAATTTCAAGTGTTTAGACCCAAAATTGAGGAAGAAATTTGCTAGAAACTGCAAAAGATCAACTCTTTCAACTTTGACCTTTTGGCAGCAAAGTTTTCGCCCCCAAACTGATTTAAATCCTTGCCGCACGTTTCAATACAACTTATGTATAAATTTCAAATATTAAGACCCAAAATTGGCTGAGTAGTTTGCTAGAGACTGTAAAGGTAAACTCTTTTAAAGTTTGACATCTTGGCAATTCGAATTTTCAACCCTAACCGATTAAAACGTTCTGATTAGCCTTTATGTAAAATGTGAAGGATTAAGACCAGAAATTGGTTGACTAATTTGATAGAGATTGAAGAGGTCAATGTTTTTGAAACTTTGCCCCCCAATTTTGCCCCCTTAATATTTATATTTTGGGGCTCAAAAAAAAATAAAAAGTTGGATCCATGTCCAATTAACCTCGATTTAAAATTTAAAGTGTTTAGACTCCAAATGAGCGGAGAAGTTTGGTCGAGTTTTCCAAAGTAAAATCGTTAAACTATGACTCCTTGACAGCGTTATTTCTAGCCGAAACCCAATTTCAAAGATTTTCCCAAATCTCAATATCCTGTATGTCAAATCTCGAGTCTCTAGACTGAACATTGACAGAGTTATTTGGTAGGGAAATGTACACACAGACACGAAGACATTTTCATATATATATATATATATATATATATATATATATATATATATATATATATATATATATGATTGATATGTAGCTTGTTTGAAACATTGTGCGGGATAGGTATGTAGTAGAGATTTAGAAGGCTATCACAATGCGAGGAATGAAATATAGTCGTTGTTGGTAAAAGAAGACGAGAACAAGTGGCGATTTACAATTCAACAAGTACATACATCTATGTTCCTCTCTCTCTCTCTCTCTCTCTATATATATATATATATATATATATATATATATTTATTCAGTTGTATTAGGTAAAAATGTCTTACTGGTTATGTCTGCGACAATATGCATTATTAATTTCGGTTAAAAATATTATTTTTGTCAAATGTTGATGCCAACATCAATATATTACAAAAGCATCAAGTGTTTAGCTACCGACAAATTATGAATTACACTACAAACTCGTGAAGTGAGTTCAATCTCGGCTGCGGCCCCGCTGGATGGATGGATGGTTATTTAACCATGTCTTTAGCAAACATTTTATTGGTAAGATAACATCTCGAATCAATCAACAATTATTTTATTAGAAACAATCAATTACAGTGTGTGTCTTCTGTGTATTTCTTTGCCTCCCCACTGAGAAAATTAGGCACAGTGCCGTTTTTATGTGGACAGATTGGGGAAATGTAGACCACTTCCCTGGGGAATAGGGGAGCTGGATAGTGACAATTGGTAAGAAATGTTTCCTCTACATTGACCAATAACTGATTGCCACAAAGACAATGGTTTTATATGTGGGGTTATCCCCATATATGGGCTTTGTTTGAACTTTGTTGCTCAGGCCCCGTAGGGCTCAGGCGGGCGAGTTGAAGTTTGTTTCTTCGGGACATCAATTCTGAATTGTTTCCGTCTAAAACCATTGTTTGTGTCAACAACGCTTAATTATTATCATAGTGACATATAGGATACACACGTACAGGATATATAAGAGATGGGATATTTCGATTTTTGTTAAGGTTATATGAGATTTTCAAAACTTATCCTTATTTCTACCTGAACATTAACTGTTCTTACAAAAACTAGAAGATTTTTCTTCTATTAACTTTCTTTCTACTGTAAATAATAAACTACTTTCTATGTAATAGTTAAATATATCATCTTAGCAGGAAGGTGGAAATTCCATCGAATGAAAAAATATTTTGAATAAACAACTATGTTTTGGTAAAACTGATATTATTTTAGCCAACAAAAATATCAATAACACGCAGCAAATACAAGTAGATTAGCATTTCTTTGAAAATAGTGCTCAATAGAATTTAAATATAGAACTGGTCAAAGTGAGATATAAATTAATAAGTGCTAATCAATACTCAGAATGTAATATTGTGCTACATAGTTCAATATAGCGAAGTTAATTACACTGTAAGAGACAATCATTTTTCAACACTTTAAGTCCAGAAACACTTGGAAGACAATTTTATGCTATGCCCTGTTTCTTTCGAATGTTCTCTTTTTACGCAACGTTTCAGTGACTTGAATTAGAAGTAAAGAAGCACTTCATGTAGAAATTAATACGAGTTGTTTCTCACAGAATTACAACTGCTGTCATGCACTATCATATGACATTTGAAAACGAGCGTACATCACAAATAGGCCCCTCTCATATTCTTTATTATGTTTGTCAGAATAGCCTAACTCACGACAATTTGCGTTAACCTGGCTTTCTTTGAAGCAATTTGGCTTTGGGAGTTGTATTTAGTCTTTTTCAAAACGTAATGTATGGACTAAATATCGTAGGAACCAGCAGAATATTATATAGATATAGAAACGATGTTTATTGATTGAGTTGTGGAAGACCACTATAGGTTATTGTTTTTGTTCATAACATTTTTGGATTAGTGTCAGAGATAAGGACAAAAATTACCGACATTTTTTTCTACCCTATACATTGGCGCTGCGCCAAATTTTGTATATAACAAATATTTTTTGTCCGGCTTTATATGTAAGATGTTATATATATTTAAGTTTTGTACATTTCGCTTTTTATTATTTGTTTTGTCAATTTTTCTTTTCTCGACTTTTATCGATCTTTTGAAAAAAATATCAAGGATTCAAAATGTCACAAAATGAAAATAGTTACGTTCGTTGATAAACATTATTTTATTACATCTTCATTAAATGATATTAAGTAAATCGTGTTGTTAACCATAAAATATAAATTAATTCACATTTTGTAGTTAGCAAAAGTGACGCAGGAATAGCGTGAACGTTTAATTAGTTACGGTGTCTTGTTTGGTTCATTGTACATAAATTGAAGATGTCAGAACTGAAAGCGACAATTCATGAACCTAATACTTGATCTCTCTATGAGATACATAGGTGTTTTCGTGTTCTATTAAATTCGCCTATATCTTTTCAAAAAACGAATAACATACATACAGGGCGCAACGATAAAATTGTCGCCCTAAAAATATTACATCATTATTCTAAAATTTTGGCACTTTTTACGAGAGGGCCCACGTAGTATATACCTTCCCTCCAACCTCACCATGTTAAGAACGGCTTTGGGAAATAAACACCCCCAACCTCCCCATGTTAAGAACGGATTTCGAGGTTGGGGGTTTTATTCCGAAAGCTGTTCTTAACATGAGTAGGTTGAGGATGTTTATACTACGTTTGATACTCTCGTAAAAAAATACCAAACTTTTATCGAAAAAAACAATTCAGATAACTTGATTATCAAGTAGAGCTGACAACTATACAATGTAGCCGTCTTCAGCCTTCATTGCCATATCGATACAAGCCCGGAACTGGGAGCATGCAATTTTTAAAAGCTTTAATAGGAGCTCGGCGAATACTCTGCTGCAATAAGGCTGGCTTTGGTATTTTGGGAGGCCATGTTGGTGATGTTCTCGACGTATGACCAAACGAAATAGTCCAACGGGTTCATGTCGGAGGAGAAGGAGGGGTAAAGTGATAGAAGGGTACAAAGTTGTAGCACTCCTTCTGAAGCCAAGCTTGGGTCCTTTTGGACTTCTGACACGGCGTGGAGTCCTGCTGCTACCTAGTGTCTGCTAGCGGCTAGCTGATTACACCAGGGGATCGCTAAATTCTTCAGCACATCCAGGTAAAATTTGGTATTGACTTTCAAGTAGACTTCAAATATGTGAGGTGGCTATCCACACTAAAGGTCGTCATATGCGTTGACCAGTGCCCCCAAGCGTTGAACCGTCCGGATTTTCATTTTGAGGATGCTAGCAACGGTCTGGATCGGTAGGGAGCATGAATCGTACAGAGGCACATGTCCGATTCTGGCTCGTAGAATATTTTGTCATTTTCAGACATAATGAAGGCTCCCATCGCTCTTTGGATTTGTACACAACTGACCAACTAATAGAGTGTCAACTACAAAAAAAAAAAAAAAAAAAAAAATGATTTTCATCATTCTTTTAGATTCCAGGGCAAGAATTCATCTTGTCTGACGAGGTATCCCGCTCAATGCTGTTACTATAGGCACCACCATTTGCAGAAGGTGATCCGTCTTTCGTACACGCCGATTAGGTTTGCATGTACAAAGGGGTTCGTATTGAAGATTCAGCTATTATTATATGTTTAATATTTAGTCAGGTTTACTTGTAGTAAGAACTATAATCATACGAAATTATCCTGGCAATCAACTGTACAAAGATATCTAAGACACTTTAGAAATTTGCATTGTAGGTATTAAGGCGTCCTCTCTTTGGTTAACAGAGTTAACACATTTGACACCAGAACAGGGGTAGAGAACAAAAAAGAATGGTATATATATATATATATATATATATATATATATACTAGCAAAAGTACCCGTTGTTGACTGGGTTCAAAAACAGCCAACAGAAAATGGACTCTGATTTATGAAAGTATGATAGGTTATGAACAGGAAGGGTTGAAAAGAGATAGCTTCGAATTTGGGGGTATCAAAACCAAAGCAAAATATGATGAAAGTAAAAATAAAATAGATAAACCCCATAATTTATTATACTATACCTGTTCACACTGACACACTTATCACAATATTCGGTGGATCTATATTAAAAAAAAACCCTTGTTAAACTTTATAACATATGTCCATTCTATGGAGGTCAGGTGCGAATGAACACGCCATAATATTATTATGCCATATTTCTTCAAACTGAAACATAATTATCGAAGTATACTTACGCAGATAGATATGAAAAGTCTTTATTAAATTTTGTGCCTATTTCCATTCTATGAAAGCCAGGCGCGAACACAGACCCCCTCACTTTATTATACCGCCCCTATTTAAGTTAACACATACTTATCAAAGTATTCTTATGTACATCTATATCAAAAACACTTGTAAACGTTTTATTTTTTATTTTTACATTTTTTATTTCCATACTTTGTGGACCAGGCGCGAAAGCAGACGCCACAATTTTAATGAACCACCGTTCTGTCAGATCAAACTGACCCATTCCTGTGTCTCGATACATCTATCATTATATGTAATTAGTTTTTTTTAAATAGTCAACCATATAGGAGCATATTCGTGACCAGACACACACACATACACACACAAACACACACACACACACACAGACATTCAGCTTTATGTTATATATATATATATATATATATATATATATATATATATATATATATACACATGTTTTATTCTTCAAATTTCACTCAGCGCTTCTAACGGATATAAACAAACAAAAAAACTACCCATATATATATATATATATATATATATATATATATATATATATATATATATATATATATATATATATATATATATACTAGCAGGTCGCCCGGGTTGTAAAATCCGCTTAAATGTATTTTTACTGATGCAGGTTTTGTAATTATTATTATCTTATATTATACCCAATGTCATTCAAACATGGCTTAAGTGTTAGATTTACTCATTTAGAGCTGCTTTAAAGCTTCACCTCTCAGTCATATTGCGACCAAATTTCAAGCAACTTTTACAGGTTGTCGGTTTCCTCAGCTACATTTTAAAATAAAACTTTAAATTTAAAATTTGCGTTCATTAAAAAAGAGTTATAATAAATTTGCTGGTGCTCAAAATTTCTCAAAATATGTAAAGCATGTGAGACACAGTTTCTTCTCATTAGCTGTTGATTACATAACAGCTTTTTCCACATTGACATATTGTCTACAGTTTTTAATGATTGTTCGTAAAAAGAAGGTGCTTTAAGATATACATATAAATAAGTTACAATTTCTATAATATACGTTGTATCGTATTCTTTTATTGTAATAAATATTATTTCTGTATATACAAATAATCCCTATATATATAATAAAACAGGCGCATTTTTTCCAATCCGAGCCAAAAGACCAAAAAAGTTCCCCCTCTGAGCCAAAAGACCAAAAATGTTCCCCTCTGAACCAAAAGACCAAACAGAGGGCACATACAAATTTAGTATTATAAACCATTACCTAATTTAACTATAGAACGACATCTTAGCCACATTAATTCGTAATATACAAACATTAGGTTTAATCGTAGGAGTGTCATCATCATCATCACCATAACCTACAAAGGAAGTAGTTTCCATTTTACCCCCTGATAGCCAAGTAATAACACCGTCACGCACTAACACCGCGTATTTATACTCACAGGGGGCTTACATTTAGAACCCTTCCTACTAAATTTATCTATTCACTATTACACGTGGCATTTAACTTCCCTTCTTCTACACTAAAAATAGTTACTGGATCGTTGATATGATTCGGTAACCGAAACATGTGTAACTAAACAGATAATACGGTAATATATATATATATATATGTGTGTGTGTGTGTGTGTGTGCGCGCGTGATTTTATTTAATTATATATACTTATATATTTATATAATAATTATTCATTTAGCAATACATACCTTGGCGCTTCATACTTACGCAAACATCAGAGAAGGGTAATAAATTTCTGACGGTAATATATATATATATATATATATATATATTATAATACTTTATTTAGCCATAATACACTAGTGTTTCATGCGTACGCAATTATCAGCGTCGTGTAAAAATTCCTGCCAATAATAAATATATGTATACATGTTTTACTGAATTATACATTTTTATATAGATTTATATAATAATTATAAATTTAAACTTACAGACCCTAGTGTTTCATGCTTATGCAATCATCAGTGTAGGTAACAATTCATGCCGATAACATATATATGTATATATAAATTTATACGTTTATTCATTTAATTTCATGTACATATACATCTGTATAATAATTATTAATTTATAAATACATAGCTTAGCGTTTCATGCTTCAGCAATCATCAGTGTAGTTAACAATTCCTGCTGGTTAGTGTTTTTCCAAATTTTTCAGAATATGTAAAGGACGAGAGATGCAATTTCTTTTGATTGGCTATGTGATTCCATAGAAAGTTTTCGCCAGCGACTTTTTATGGAGACGTTGTCTTCTGATTGGCTGTTGGTTACCATAGAAACTTTTACAACATCGACGTTTTATACCCAGTTTCCAAAGTTTTTTCCTCGTAAAAACACGGTATTTTATTATATTAATATAAATGAGTTAAAACTTCTAGATTGTATGCATTATTGTATTCTTTTATAGTAATAAATATAATTTTCTTATATACAAATAATTTATACATAAATATTAAGAAAGCCAATGCTTAAGGATTTTATTGTGTTAATTAACAACTATAATATAAACATAGATAGATATGTCTGTTTTCTTTATTTTCTTTTCTGATTATAGCGCTAAGGACTGAGAGGGATTTTGAGTGTCCTTTATGTTGGTGTGTGTACCTAGCAGGAGAAGAGGGAAGGCTACTTTTTATTAAAGTTTTACCACGTCGTTGACATCTTCATAAATCATAACGAGAATGTCGCTTTCATGCCATCTTTAGCTTACAAAGTCACCCGTTAATTCTGCTTCTCTCTTCTTTTCTCCCTTTTTTCTGTTTATTTATTTAATTACGTCTTTTATTTTACTATTTCGCCACAAGTGGAAATTGTTAGTAATAATGTACAATTTTGGTGGAAAAGATTAAATGAAAGAAAGAGGAAGTAAAAGGGAAGGGGGTGGAACTCAGGGAGATAATAAGAGAAATCAAAGAGAGATTGAGAGAGAAAGAGAGACAGAGAAGTAAAAGGTGAGACGGAGAAAATAAAACAAGTGAATTGAGATAATATTGGAAGATAATTTTAGGCGACTGCACAAATAATTTTTTAACCTTATTTTCATTAAATTATTAAGAATCTGGAAGTAATGGATTTTTCTTAATCAAAATCGACAAGTTATATATATATATATATATATATATATATATATATATATATATATATATATATATGTACGAGCAAACAGTTAATAAAACATATTAAAAACACTTTGAAATGAGTAAAAAACATATTTAATCTGAAAAGGAAACACTAGATAAGTGGATAGTCCTTAATCCGCGGAGTTTCGAAGAAATACTTTCCTTCTCATCAGAGGGTAGGAATTAGCAAAATGCTCGATCGGATTTTGCATGCAAAAGTATTTGAAGAGACAACAAGTAAGTCAAAGATCTTACTTGATAACAAAAAAAGTGAAGCAGAGGGAATATGTTTTATTTTATATATATATATATATATATATATATATATATATATATATATATATATATATACTTAACCACAATATAGGCATTCATTACTTTTGTGTCTTTTTATGAGGGCAAAAATTAAACTGAAATTGAATTCTTCATTAAAAAAAACAATTAAAGAAATGAGTATCTTGAGCGTTTTTATTTCTATCCATACCAACTTCATAATCCCATACTTAAAGAAATCCCAAGAAATGTATTAATAATTTTAAGATTTGTTCAAATATAATTTACTTTCTGCTATTAATTTTTTTTTCTCAATTGCTGTTTTTAAAATTAAAACTTATAAAGAGTATTTTAATAATTATTCAAATAAAAAACTCCTGGACTTAAATTTTTATATTTCACTGGTTTAATTAAGAAAATGGATTTGTCAATACTAGTTTTTTTTTGTTGGTTTCAAATATTTGTTTTAAAATTCCACTTTTTTAATTTACGATTTTTGCAGATTTCTTTATATCTTGGAATGACATTTGATGATTTTACTGCTTATTTTACCTTAAAAATACGTATTTATTGAAATTTCTAGGATTATTGATTGAAATTCATAGAAAAAAATACAATTTATTGCTTTGAAAAATATTTAACAATAAATATTGGAAAAAAATCATACTCTCGTATTTAAAAAATCATTCTTTCATAAAAAAAAAAATCAATATCTAATATGCCAACTAAGCAAATCAATAAAAAAGATAGTTTCAAACATAAAAAAGAAAATATCATTGCACTGGAAAAATCATGGATCACTAAGAAAATGCGACCATGAAAGTAATATGGTTAAAATTAATGTAGAAAAGTAAAGGACTAGTTGTTAAAACTGGAAAAGAAAAAGACAAGATATTCTAGTAAAAATATAATAAATTCATAACTTAAAATATTGCATCATTAAGAATTTTTTAAAAATTCAATTTATAAGATTATATAATCAATTCCTACTGCTGCAATATTTTTAGCAATTAATATATTATATTTTTACTAGCATATACTGTCTGTTTTCTTTTCCAGTTTTAATAACTAGTTCGTTTCCATTTCTAAGTTAAATCTTAGACATATAATTTTTCATGCTCACATTTTTCTATGTAATATATTGATGAAAAAGTTAAAAAATGACTCTTGCGCCACTATTTGGGCTATTACAACAGCATATTCTTTTCAGTGTTTTTACTCTCAAGTATTAATCCGACACAGAAACAATTAATCAACCGAGAATCACATCGCTCTACATTAAAACATATAATATATCAATGGATATATACCTGAAAATCAAAACAAGGAAAAAATATGCTGTCCTAGCCATCACTGAGAATCGAAACCAAAACGCTAATGCCTGAGGTATGACGACATGCCTGAGGTATGAAGTCTAAAATTAACACTGGGACCAATAGCTATTAGGTTACGCATGCATATTCGTAATACCGCCGTTCGAACTTTACCTAGCGAATTCCATTTTTTTATTTTCACACTTTTGCGCCGATTTTTGCGGCGAATACCGAAATATAAAGTTTCGCATGGGTTCGAATATCCTATATATCAAGTTTCATGACTGTAGTCCAAAAGCTGACAGAGAACTTTGAGGGGCACATTTTTACCACAAATATATAGACGCATACATAAATATATATAGAAAAAGTTTTGTGCTTACAATAATTTTATTACGCAAATATTACGCAAGTATAAAATATGTAGAATATCTGAGTGGACATAATTACACGTAATAGTAAACTAAAGATGATCATCCCATGAGTAAACTGAAAAAGTAATAGGGAATTAATTAAAATGATAGTTTAAAAGAATATGCAAATTAGCTAGATTTTTTGCAGATCTAGATCTGGAATTGCAGATCCAGATCTTTTTTTTTCAGTTCAATGCCACATATATAAGTAAAAAATGAATAAATAGAGAAAGTAGAACTAAAAAACTGTTATGGCCATTGCATTTTACATGTAGATAAATCTTCCTAATCAGGAAGAAAAGGTGCAGAATTATCATTCAATCACGGCAGCGTTTTACTATATGGTTAAGTAGCAGTTTTAGTAATTTAAAACTGCTTTAAAACTTCACCGCTCACTCATTTTTCGACAACATTTCAAACAATTATTGCAGTTTGTAGATCAGTTTCTCAGCGATACTGTGAAAAAATTGTCGATTTTCGTTCAGTAAAACAAAAGTTATGATGAATTTCTTGGTGTTCAAAATCATAAAAATTCGTAATGGATGAGCGAAGCTTTTTATGACTGCTTTCCATAGCAACCATGTCGCATCACCGACTAGTGTTGCTGCTAATTCACTGATGTATCGAAAAGAGAAGTAAAAAGTCAAACAGAGAGAATGAAAGAATGAAAGGGAGATAATTAGGGGAATTTTATTGAAAGCAGATGTGTGCCGTACATTGTCTTACATATGTGTTTAAGGGGTCGAAAAAATATGACTTCAATTAAAAAAAGAACAAGTAAATTTATTGGAAGCCCGGAAAATCATTGATTGCAATAGAAAAAAATCGAGCATGAAAAGGAATATGGTTAAGCTTAAACATGGAAAAGTAAAGGACTAGTTGTGAAAACTGGAAAAGAACAGGACAAGATATTCTAATAAAAAATATAATAGATTAATAACTTAAAATAGTTCAGCATTAAGAATGTTTTAATTTCAATTTATAACATTATATAATCAGTTCTTAATGCTGCAATATTTTAAGCTATAAATTATTATATTTTTTACTAGTATATCTTGTCCTTTTTCAAGTTTTAACAACTAGTCCTTTATTTTTCCATGTTAAATCTTAACCATATTACTTTTCATGCTTGCATTTCTATTGTAAAACAAAATATATGTAGATAGAACCTGGCATAATGAGATTTCGATTGGAAATAAGAATTGATGAATAAGATATATGAAAAGTAGCAAAAATCTTAAGTACAATGTAATGACCTTTGATAAATGAAAATAAGAAGAAATATATAAAAATACAGAAATAATACAACTTTCCATCCTCCCAGTCATATCATTTATAATTTTGATATTTTTCAGCATTTTTTTACGTTTTATCTATGTATCGGTCTATTTATCTATCTAGATATTCATTTAATTATCCCTTTCAATATATATATATATATATATATATATATATATATATATATATATATGTGTGTGTGTGTGTGTGTGTGTGTGTGTGCGTGTCCTGAATATGATATCCTATGGTGAGGCCCCAGCTTTCGGGCTTTGTGGAACCACCCTTATATTGCCATTGCTCACAGGTCCGCTCTGACCCGGAGTGGTAGTACCTGTTAGAGTGACAACTAGTGGTTAAATAGAAACGGATTTAAAAAAAAACACACTCTATTAAAACACTTTTCTTCAAAATAACTGGGTTTTACATTAAATAACCTGAAAAGGGTTTATATGCCGTTAAACAAAAACAACCAACAACCAATCCATATATATATATATATATATATATATATATTTTTATATATATATATATATATATATATATATACACGTTTTATGTTCAAGCAAACATCATCAGTTCTGACTAAGAAAATGTGCAGTCGATCAAACAATTCCATTATTTGGTGCAAGTTATCTGAATTCAAACTGAGTACAGATAGCCTGTTAAGACATGTGCATATTAAAGACGTGAAAAACAATCTTTAGTCTATTTGGAAACACATTAAAAACACATCATTCTTTCTACAAGCACACACCCACACACGCACACGGACACTAACACACACGCACACACACATACACACACACACATATATATATACAGCCGTTTATGTACATGTGCCTTCGTATAATTGGAGATTAAATAACAGGGGATATGACAGACGCCTACTGCATAGCTTATTTATTAATCATATAGTAGGATCGATATGTCAATACAATCAATCAATATAGTAATGCGTCATCACAAACAAGAAAACCTTCGTATGCAATGAACACACAAAACACTTAATGCAGTATTTACGACAGGATATATATATATATATATATATATATATATATTAGTGATGGGACGATTCTAATATTTTTACCGATTCCGATACAATTACCGATTCCGATTCCGATCTTTTAAAAATCTCTAATTATTTAACTATAAGATTGTTATTTTATCCGATGTTGGTCAAAACACATGTTTAATATGCAGATATTTTCCTAAACGTCAAAATACACTTGTGGAGAGTGATCTATCGATTTTGGCTTCTGGTGATTTAAAATCAATAAATACTTATTATTTCACCATCATTACCAGCAATGGAAAAATTTGTTTTATACAAGATCAATTAAAAAAAAAGACAATTAAAAGAATCGCTTTGGCATCGGAAAAGGAGCATCAACTTTTCCGATTCAGATACCGATTCCGATATCCCCAAATCTTTCCGATTTTTTCCGATTTTCGATTCCGATTAATTGTCCCAATACTAATTTAACCTTCACGACTTTCGCTCTTTTTAACACTCTGAATTGTCTAATGTCTCTGTCCGATTTTTAAAATTTCTTAATTCCCTTCATTCTCTTGACAGTTGAATCGTGGCTCGGAGGCAAAGGCTTACTCAATGGAGTAAAAAGATGGCTTCATGGCCGTGTCCGAATCTACACACAGGCAGGAATTGCCATCTTCTACGCTGATGATTGCATAAGCAGAAAACACTAATGTCTCTATGTATGAATAATAATTATTACATAATTATGAATATATATATATATATATATTCTTAATTAAGTAATATATATATATATATATATATATATATATATATATATATATATATATATATATATACAAGTTTTATTTTTTATTACCGTATCTTTCTGTTAAGTTACATTATTGTTTCAGCTACCCGGCCGTTTTTTTTAGCCGTTCGTAGCTTCCTCAGACTTTTACAGAAACCTTTCTGTAAAAGTCTATAGTGTAACTTAACGGAAAGATACGGTAATAAACAATAAAACGCATATTTTCTCTACAACAGTATTGAGCACTTTCAGTTCTTATTAATTACCATTTCTACTATATATATATGTATATGTATATGTATATATATATTTGAATATATATATTTGAATATATATATATATATATATATTTACGAGCAAAAAAAATCATAATCGCAACTATCTTAAGAAGATGTATTTCCTATTTTTCCCTATAAATATCAAATCCTCTTACCGCCTCAGTAAATACATATATCATTCATATATTATGCTTGCACCCTTCTTAACTGGATTATGATCTCATAGACATAATATTTCCTTTTTCAGAATTAAAAATAACTAATTTCGCTCATTCTGATTGTGTTAGCTCTGACTATTCCTATATTCCTAATTTAAGGTATTTGCATGCTAAACGAACGTTAATGGACCATTCAAATATAGCATCGCAATGAGATCTACTTTTGCCCCTTGAGTAAATTGCTGTGTTCATTTTCTTACATTTTTCGGCGTCACCGATATCTACACTAGTTTGTATTTCCTGTCTCTCTGTCTCTCCCTACCTCTTTCTTTATATATTCTTGCCAACGTTCTCTCTCTCTCGCTCTCTCGCTCTCTCACTCGCTCGCGTTGTACATTTCGTTTTATGCCGAAAACAAAACATACATTATACGGCGTCACACTACCTACATCAATTTTATCACCGCTCTCTCTCTCTCTCTCTAGCTTTCTTTTTACATTTCTTTTCCTGCCGAAAAATGCCCAAATATTCCATGTCGTCAACACTAACAACAACAGTTTTTTCTCTATCACTCTCCTTCTCTGTATATATTCTTCTCACTCCTCGTTCTCTCTCTCATCTCTCTCTCTCTCACTCGCTCTTTTGCTCGCTCATCTCTTATTTCGACGAGGATAACAAATAAATGAATACATATATTAAATATTTTTTTTATTTATTAACTTACGGATATTTTCTATAATGAAATAAAAAAAAACTTTGCCACACTAATGCCTTCTTAATAAAAAAATCAATTTTTTAAGTGGTGGGGAGAAACCATTTAAACAAACTGAACCACAGCATCACGTTGTCGGGTACGGCTAATATGTATATATATATATATATATATATATATATATATATATATATATATATCGAACGAAAGTATTGCGCCTATGTACCCACAAATGAACTTAGATTTAAATCTATCCAGACGAATATGTCTACACCAATAACTGTCTGTATAATTGGGTGTGAATGTGTGTGTATGCACGCACGTGTACATCCACGTGGGCGTCCGTGTTTGTGTGCACGTGCCTGTGTATGCGTGTGTGGATGTGAGAGTTTAGATGCCCGCTGTCTGCTGCCCACATAGTGTGTGAGAGCGTGCAGCTGCGTATATATGTCGATGTATGTGCTCACGAGTATTGGTATCTACATGCGCGCACGCTTGAACGTATGCGTGGGGTGCAAGTATATCTGAATCAATATACGCATATGAGTCCGTATAATCGCCTCCTTGGGGGCGGGAGCGTCGATGTATGTATCTGTGTATGTGCGCATCCATGCCTACGCACGCGCACCCAATCTTAGCACCTTAAAGAAAATTTGACGCAAGCGAGAACAACGCGGGTGCCTATGCATGCAGGCGCACATATGTCCATATATTTGCACGCCAGGGCGGGCATGTATGTGTACCTGTGACCGTTTCTTTTAAGTATATATGTGTCTACGTGCGGATGTGTGTACCCGTGGCCGCGACCGCTAGCTGACTCTCTCCAAACAATTGACAACAAAATAAAAACTAAAAATAAATAAATCGAATCATAGCCCCCGCCTCCGAACATAAGCGAACACCCAACAGCTCAAGACATACATACCAAGAAATAACCTCACCAACGAGACGCTAAAAACTTTAACACTAAGACTCGAATTTTAAATTACCCCCCTCCTCCCACCCCCATATATCCCCCTCATGTATCCCTATGCCCTCAGCCACACGAGAAATGAACCTCCCAGACCCTCCCCCACAAGTTCCTTAAACCTCAAAACTAAAACATTATCGACATACCAAACGCCCCCACCTTCCGTCCTTGTTCCCTTCCTCTCTTTCTCTTCCGCTCTCCTCGCAAACCCCCCTGACCTCATCCACTCTTTGATCCCAAAATAGCAAATATTTCTGTAAACGTCTGAGGACGCTACAGACGGCAAAAAAAAAACGGCCGTGTAGCCGACACAATAATGTAACTAAACAGAAAGATACGGTAATAAAAAATGAAACGCATATTTGCTCTACAACAGTATTGAGCCCTTTCTTCAGTTTTTATTAATTACCATATCCACTATATATATATATATATATATATATATATATATATATATATATATATACAGACACAACAAAAAAAATAGGCACAAAGATAAACATTTTCCTACGATTAATATGTCCTCATGTTTACAGAATAATGCTAAAAACTTAAGAGTATCTCATTAAAATGTCATCTAGAAACAGCATGCCCGAACTAAAGGAGCATAAGACCTATCAGAATTTCTCCGAAGACGCATTATTGGTCAACACAAAACAGGAAATCTTTCAATACTCCTTGCTGTTGTTAATAGAATGATCGTGCAATTTACAAGAGAGGTCAAACAGTGCACAAAACGTCATGGAGGTTGCCCTGGACCCGCTAAAATAAACTTACCTTTTGTGAAAAGAAATATTGAAGAGGATCCGTGTGTCAAAGCTTCTGACATTGTAACACAAGCTGGTTTCAATACCAGAAAAGCTGTCAGTTATATTCACAAGCTGAGCTCCTCTAGCAAAGCTGGGAGAAGAAAACCTCTTTTTCATTCTGTCAATATCAGGCGAAGAAAAGGTTGGGCTTGTAGGATGGTGGGGAAACTTTTCGACCAATGTCATTTTCTGTGATGAGTCAGGATTTGCATTATTTCCCGACTGTGGACGTTTATGGATATAAAGGCATCCTCGGCGAGAGTTTGCCTTAAAAAGACTGCAGCCAACGCTGAAACATGGGCGTTTCTCGGTTATAATATGGGGTGCAATTTGGAGTGATAGTCGCTCAAACCTTGTGGAGTGCGAAGGAAACATCACATCTGCTAAATATGTTTCAATAGTACATGAAAGACTCCTACTAATGTTCTCAAGTGATAAAATGAACCAAGTAAACTCCCTATTTATAGAGAACTGGAGATCTTTTTTCACTCTGCAAGGGCGACACAAGATTGGTGGAGTCAAAAGAGGATTGATAAACTTACATGGCCAAGTCAGTTCCCAGATATGCACCCAATTGAAAAACTTTGGGACATATCAGACCGGTAAAAGAGGCAATTATCTAAGCCTGAACTTTAAGGATAGTTGTGTGAGATATGGCGAGACATTCCTCAGAGAGATATTCGTCAATTCAATTTGTGGAAGGGCCCTAGCATTAAAATGAGAAAAGGCAATGCAAACCAAGTATTAGTTATTTAAATTGTGACCATCTATTTTTGATTTTGTTCTATACATTATATGTGTATTAGAATAAACTGTAGCTGTGGGCTTTTATTATTTTCTGTCAGGTATGTGTATATATACACACATTTACACACACATATGTATGTATATATATATATATATATATATATATATATATATATATATATATATATATATATATATAAGAATATTTTATATCTTCTTCCTAAAGCTAGGGTACTGGATATGACTTTAAATTATATCCAATGATGAGGCCCCAGCTTGTGGGGTTTGGGGAGTGTGGAGCCACCCTTTAATTGTCATTGCTCCAAGGCCCACTGTGACCCGGAGTGGTAGTACCTGTTAGGGTTCCAACTATGGGTTAAATAGAAACTGACCTGAAAAAAACCCACAAATATATAAGTTTTATTCAAAACCATTGGATTCGGCATTAAATAACCGGAAAGGGTTGATATGCTCTGAAACAACCAACCAACCCTAAAGATAGATATTAACTATGTTTTCGGCGTTGTTGGAACATGTAATTCTGTTTAAAAAAGCTACAAAAATATTCTTTAGGAATTGTAGCGTTAAGTACCAATTTGCATGAGTCAAAATAATTTATAGACCAAAATATCTATAAGAACGTTTTATAATAATTACAAAAAAGTTTATATAAACATGACATATATTTGAGACGATTCGCTGAGAAAACCAATCAGAAAAATAAGCAGCCGCAGTGCTGGGCGCATACAAATATAAAAATACATATCGCACAATTAACCTGACTTGAAATAAATTTGTGGAAGTATACTACCCCGCTATTGTTTGTTCAAAACTTCTCGTCGTTATTTTCTTGAATTATATATATATATATATATATATATATATATATATATATATATATATATATATATATATATATATATATACTATTGCATGTTTCATAAAACACCACACGAATGGTTCCTGCTTGTTCTTTTTTCTTTGGCGGCCCAACATCGGAACGTTCCATTCGAGTGTAAAAAATTGCAATAGTCGCGAACATTTTCGACTTCCATGATTCCTGTTTAGGCGACTGATGATTATATAGTCAGTAAACAAATTAAACACATTTTAGCCGCTATTATAAAAAAAAAAACTAATAATAATTATAATGATAATAATAGT
The DNA here is from genome assembly GCF_053919585.1 of Euprymna scolopes. Classification (NCBI taxonomy): domain Eukaryota; kingdom Metazoa; phylum Mollusca; class Cephalopoda; order Sepiida; family Sepiolidae; genus Euprymna; species Euprymna scolopes. The sequence goes on from NC_136519.1 coordinate 36,076,457, forward strand.
AATAATAATGATAATGATAATAATAATACTGATAATGATAATAATAATAATAATTATAATAATAATAATGATAATGATAATAATAATGATAATAATATTGATAATAATGATAATAATAATAATGATAATATTAATGGTAATGATAATGATAATGATAATAATGATAATAATAATAAGAATATTGATAATAATAATAATAATAATAATGATAATGATAACAATAATAATGATAATAATAATATTGATAATAATAATAATGATATTGATAATAATAATAATGATATTGATAATAATAATAATGATATTGATAATAATAATAATAATAATAATAATAATAATAATAATAATAATAATAATAATAATACAATTAAAATTACATTTCTATACTATAAGTGATGACGGAATAAGAAGAACTTACCCGTCCAGATTAAATAAAAGCTTTATTTCACAATTCGATATGGGATTTCTAGTTCAAAATAGAAATCCTTATATCTGAAAAGATATTCCTGGAGCAGGTGCGAGGCTAAATCGAGTGAAACATTGTTCAATTGACAACCTCAATCAAAGTATTTGTTCACAATGAATACAAACTATTTTTCCTTGTCCCAGAAATAAGGAAACTTATACTTAATGTTCATGAAAGAATCTACTGGAATAAGCAGCTCTTGAATTAAACCTCATGTTTCATTTCAGAAGAGTTTCAGATGATTACCTGTTTTGTACACGTTCTGGAAATTAAGAATTATCATTGGGTAGCTGTCGTGTACTGGTCCTGGATTTATCATTTGGCAGTCAAAGAGCAGAAGATCTTAATCGTTTTTTTACACAAAATACTTATGTGGTGGAAGAAGGTACTGTCGTCAGTATAAATGTCTATAATTGATTTTGGGATGTGATTTGGGAGATTATTAATATAGATCAGGAAAAAAGTTGGACCCACGACATATTTCTGAGGGACTCCCGCATTAATACAGTGATGTACTAATCGTTGCCCATCACCACTACTCCTATGAACCTATTAGAGAGAAATGATTGAATGATTGAGAATACATTTCCAGCTATACCGTAGCTGGAGATCTTGTGAAGTAGACTTTTATGCACAGCCCTATCAAAGGGCTTTGATATGTCAAAAGCAATTGTTCTAGAAAGGAAGCCTCCGTCGAGAGATTCGGTAATCCTATGAGATATAACCGTTAGCACATCTGGCGTAGATCTAGCAGAACGGAAAACATATTGCATGCCAAGCTACCCTTTGTTGTCATAACTTCTTGTGGAATTTTCAAATACATTTTCGTTATAATACATTTGCTTTATGTAACATTTTAAAGGGTGTTTTCACTTCATCTAATTGTATGAATGACAATCATTTTAAAACAAGTATGTCTTCTTGTTGTTGTGTCTGTATCAATAACAACACGAACGCAGAAAGTAAAGGTAAAACAAATATATTCAGACGAAAAGATAATACATATTTACAAAGGTGCAGTTATACTGCAGTTGGAAGATTGTCCGGCACGGGCGTGTTAAAATCTTTTATGGAGCAACCGGCACATGCGTCTTCCCTATCCGGCTTTCGAAAACAGCTCTCCGGTCTTGCTGACTTGATACCTTTATCTATATCTTTTCAACCCACGTATGCTAATTACTGGGCGTCTCCACAACACTTTTCGCGATAAAAAAGCAAATCGTACAATTTTCTTATTTCAATTTAAGCTAAACAATATAAAAAGAAAAGCACTTGACACAGAAACTACTTATGAACGCACAGCACAATGGTGGTTTTAGAAAATTCATGGTGGTCGGCTATCGGATGTTAGCAACAATGAATTAAGAGCCTTAGTCAAAGCGAACGCAATCACAACTGTTTGATAACTTGTTTCTGAATTAAACGCAACATACACGATGATTTCCAACAACATGGGGCAATTCAAAAAACAAAAACATCATGAGTAATGGGTGCCTCACGAAAACGAAGCTCCACAACACTTTCTGAAGCTAGAATTGCACAAAAAAGGTCACTCTGACTGTTTGGTTGTCTGTGACCGGTCTTATTTATTACAAGTTTTTGAATGCAGCCGAAATATTTACGGGGAAGAAGTACTGTCAACAAATGAATGAAATGCATAAGAAACGTTGACAGCAATACCTCGCATTAGTAAACAGAAAAAAGACCCAATTCTCCTCCACGACAATGTCGAACCGGGCGTTGCTAAACCAACCGTACAGAGGTTAAATGAATTAGGCTACATAACTCTGCCTCATTCGTTATAGCTTCCAAGCCTCCTGCATACCGACTACCACTTTTCAAGTATCTCAACAACGTTCTGTGTGAGAAATTCTTCAACAACGTAAGCAGTATCAAAAACGCATTCAGCGTCTTCATCGCGATTAGAACGCAAGATTTTTACACTATAAAGAGTATGTTAATTCCGATGGTGCTCATTTTGATCAATATTTTCTGTTTCTTTCAGCAGAGATATGTTCATTTAAATTTGAAAGTTAAGAACCGCATTAGCTTTTTTTTTTTTTTTACACAGAGATCACCACTTATCAAGGCCCGGAAGCCACTCAGGGATAAGGGTTATTGCAAGTACATTACGTTAGTGAGGAGATTTGAGGAAGTGTTTACTTAAGGGGACGGTTCATTAGGAATTTGTTAACATTAGACTTGAAGACATCCAAGTTGTAGTCCGGAGGGAAGCAGGCAGACGGAACAGAGTTCCACAGGCGTGCAGTTCTAAGAAAGAAGCTTTGTTCATGAAATCCGCGTTTTGATTTAGGCACATATATAGAGTGGGGGAAATTTTTCACAGTGGATTCAGCTAGACGGGTGTTTTTCGTGAAAGATTGGCGAGGGGGGATCAGGGATTGGAGTTCAGATGAGCACCTGCCATGAAAATAACGATAAAACAAGGATAGGCTTGCAACGTCTCTTCTGTGGGAGAGGGGTTGCAGGGTAGAGAAAAGGGCATCCCCCACTAAACCACGAAGTCTATTTTGTACTCTGTCAAGGCATGATAGGCTATTTTTGGCAGCTCCTGCCCAGATATGCCAACAGTATTCCATCCTTGGCCGTACTTGGCTTTTATATAGATAGAGAATTGCATCAGTAGTGAGATATCTTCTGGAGCGGTAGAAGGATCCCACCATCTTTCCAGCGACGGGTGGGTTCGCGAACAATCTGAGTGTTGTCACTCTGAAACTACGGTAATTTTTGTACGGATGTTGTAAACGAAGCACCATGAGAAATAATGTTGATAATGATTATTGATCCTGGTTAACCATCTCGATAATTTCTTAAATCCTTAGCTTCAATATATACGAATTCTATACTATAACACCGAAAATAAATTTGAAATAATATAATTATTCTCCTCAGCCGAAGTTGAGTAGAAAGAATCTTACCGACTTTTTTTTTAAATTTTAACTTCTGTCATATTCTACAATTTAAAAAAAAATTTAACTTCTGTCATATTCTACAATAATATAAATATTACTAATGTTGGTAAAAGTGATAGTGCGACCAATGTTTATGCATAACTTTTAAAGTAACACTGTAATCTTACAATTATTTACCTCGGACAAAGATGCTGAGAAGAAATGATTCTGTCAATATATAAATAGGTACGGAATTATAATTCTATAATTATTATTTCATACCGACAGAAACTCATGTTACATACTTACGCAATCATCAGTGTAAGAGATGGCGATTTCTGCCTGTCGGGATATTCAAAACCAACCACAAAGCCACATTGAACTTCATTTTTCAAGCCTTTACATTGCAACAGGAATGAAGAGGATTAAGAACTAATAAACGCCAAATTCGAGGTTAAACATTAAACAATCCAGAATGATTGAACAAACGGAAGTCGTAATTGATGCATAAAAGCTAGTTGGTTGCATCTTAGTTTATATGTCCCAAACAGTCTCCATTTTTAAATATTACAAAAGGAGCTTGATATTTATAATTAAATAATAATTTTTATGCCCAGGTACACCAGTGTTTCATGCTTTCGCAATTATCAGTGTAAGCGTTGACAATTTCTGCCGGTCGGTAGATAATATCTTAATCGCATGCATTAATTAACATCTGAATCTGCTCATATATTCAACTATCATATTTCCTCACTCATAACAGTTTTTGATTACCCGTTACACCTCTGCACCACTTACCTTCTATAAATCATATTTATAAACGGCTTCGTTCGATTTTGTCAGAATAGGCATACAAATTGTAATGTGCCTGCGTGTAGACTTATTGTGGCAAAAATAGCACAATCCCCAAACACATATTTTCTGGGCCGACAATGTTTTAATTCCAGTTGCAAGTACCAATAAGTTCAGCATAACTGGAAACAATGCTGAGATAAGCGATGAGCGCATACAGCGCCTAGCGTTAACAAATGGTTAGCCATCTGGTACTAGCCATGCGTATCGTTGCTTAACTCTAGTGATCTTATGAGAACAGTCGTCAACGTGATTGTGTCGTATACATTTATAAGTTTATATATACGAAGTGTTATACTTAAGTTTCCACATATTTTTCGTATAGGTACTTTTAATGACAGTACACACATGGAACACTAGTCCCCTGTGAAGTAATCTCCCCCGGCTGCAATGCACTTGCTGTACCGTTCTAATAACTTCTGGAAGGTCCCATGGAAATCCTCCTGTGTGAGCGTGTCAATGACCTGGTCACGCTGTCTTTCATCTCCTCAATTGTCTCATAGAGACAGCGTTTAAAATTTTCCGTGAGCGTAAGAAAAATTTGAAAAAAGTCTTATGTTTGGACAATAGGAAGGGTGACACATTGTCTTTATACGCATTTTCCTCAAATAGTCTGCCACAGGGATAGAGTTGTTGGCTGGTGCATTGTCTTAGTGAAATGCCACTGACCCGATTGAAGATGCTGATCCTTCCTCACGGAATCTCTTCCTGAACTCCCATAAAACCCCAGCATAGTATTCCTTGTGGTCCAGTGGGAACGCAGTGCATGTAGATCATTTCCGTGCTGTAAAAAATGAGGGATCATTATACATTTCTGGGTGGATTTTCTCTGTCTTAGGTCTGGGAGATCCAGCATTCTTTAACTAGGAACTCAACCTCTTTGTCTCTCGGTCACGGCAGTAGATCTAGCTTTCATCACAGATTACCAGAGGATCAAGAACTGCTGAATCTGAATTGATCAGCTCAACAATCTCACTGCTCTCATGACAACGTCCTTTCTTCTGATCTTCTCTGAGTAGCCGTAGAAATAAACTTCATGCAAATCTTCCAAATCTTCAGTTCCTAGCGAATAATTGTATGTACAGCCCCCCCACTCATATCAAACTATGCATTTACTATCTCTATAGATAAAAAACGGTCCACGAAATTATATTTGACTAATCCTTTCTAGTGTTAAGACTTCGTTACTCCTCTCACACCTCTAATCATCATTCACAGACTCCCTGCGTTCCTTGAATTGCTTATGTCACACAAAAAAACTTATGCTCGATTCATGCAAGATAGTTCAAAAGCAGTTTAAATAATTCCATATATTTCTGTGGCTTTTTTAAAACAGATTTTTATTGCATATTGTTCTTCTGAAGTGTCCTCACGTCCAGATTGCATATTCACTAGCTGTAAGAATCGAGCTTTAGTAGGGTGTATTCCATCTCATGCTGTAGATTTTTATTTGAACCTGAAATCATAAAAAATAGTCAGTCATCCCAAACGATGTATAGTAAAAACATACTGAATTTTCAAGGGCCTACGACAATTTATATTGCATGTACAAAATAGTCTAGCAATCTTATTGTAGGCATCCTGTACATGCATATATTACAGCTGTGGGAGACCAGATCAGCTTTAGTATCTGGACCTCAGACATTTAAACAGTTGTTACATTAATGTTTGCTCTTTTTCTGTCTTTTCATTTCTATCAAGTTAGAAAACCAAAATATTTTACAATATGTCGTCCTCTTCGATCTATCATACTGCTCTTATGTTAGTATTGATTGCACATACGCTGTTCGCAGTACATCATATATCTATGTCGCAGTACAATTAATATTCTACTTTTTGTTCCGTAGCAAAACATATTTTTCTCGCGTTTGTATCGCCAATCGCCTGTTTCCATAATCAACACACGTTGTTTGTTTTTTTTTTCTGTTCGTATTCATTTTCTGTTCTCGTATTTGTTCGGTTCATTCATTACTCTCGCTCTCGATCGACTGGCTTGGTATGATAGCGGACCCTTAGGGACCGGAGTAAAAATAAAAGAAAGAAATAGAAGGAAACAGTAAACGCTGTTTTTTCAAACAAAGATGACAAACTCCTCGGTTCCGAGAGTGATGCCATTGTTTAGCTAGAACAATGTTGAACAATGTTTATTGAAATCTCTCTTAAGAAACCGAAAACGAACGCAAAGATGTTGAAGAAAATAAACAAACAAAAAGTTTAGCTTAAAGAGAACACAGAAAAGACTTGTTAAATGAAAGCTGAAAGAATTCATCTGGGTATTGATGCAATTTCTAAAACTAAATGAATCTTTGATTATGATTTTATACGCGTCCAACATTGCGGAGACGCGGCGTAAAAATCGAGACAAGCCCACTTGAACATTCAATATGTGGTTCATAGAAAACATAAATTGATTCTGCCAAATACTTTTTCTGACCATTATTTATACTTCCTTCCTCGCTTTAAATATAGTTATTTGTTTTTAGAGCTTTTTTTGTAACCCTGTTTATATGAAGTTAAGTATACGCATATATATATATATATATATATATATATATATATATATATATATATAACTACTTAATTTACTAATTTACTCACATAAAATTAATATACGAAAGTATAGATTTATGCGTAAACTTTAAGCATTTACTTCAAAAGTGCTCAATACGTAGGTAAAGCTAGTTAGTAAGTTATAAAATATATATTGCGATTAAGCTACACTTAATATTCCGCGTTTCATCCACTCTATGACTCTTCAGGCTTATGCGCATGCGCCTGAAGAGTCCTAGAGTGGATGAAACGCGGAATATTCAGTGTAGCTTAATCGCCATATATATTTTATAACTTACTATATATATATATATATATATATATATATATATAAATAAGAGGGTAGTCACCAACAATGTGTACTTTTTAACATTATTTTATTATTCTGTTTCTTGGTTTTTCATTGAGAATTCTGTTTGGATCATTGTAATAATGTTTTTAAATCATTGAAATCGTTTTTACGCGTTTCAGATGTTCTGTGAAGCGTCCTCGTCAGAAATTATTTTCAAATTTCTTAACCCATTTTATATATATATATATATATATATATATATATATATATATATATATATATATATATATATATATATACAATTGTCAGCATTGTAGGAGGATGGATTCGTCGATTTTATAGTGACGAAGGAGATGTGAGTGACGAACGTCACGTCTTTCGGCCAGCAGGAACAGCCGCCACTCAATTCGCTGTCCAAGTGCATTGGAAATTGTGATGACTATATAATAAAATAAATTCTGGGGCATAAACGTTTGCTCGTTTTAATGGTACCACTCTCGTCTTCGCTGCTTTTCAACGTTTTTAGTTAAAATACGATGCATTTGGAACGACCAACGTATATATATATATATATATATATATATATATATATATATATATATATATATATATATAAAGGGAGAGTGAGAGTATCAATAAAATAAGGAAATGACAATGCAAAAATATATAATAATATATATATAGATTTATTCGTTTATTCAATAAGGATGATACATTAATTAGGGGTGCAAGAAAAGTAAAACTCTTTATACCATGGTATTTCGAAGCCTAATTCCTCTCATCAGTAGAGGAGAGAAATTGCTAGGTAACATAATAAAGATGCAACGTTTAGCGATACCTACATCAGGAGCGAAATAATTGTGCAGTATATCTCTCACTGGACAATTATTTCGCTCCTAATGTAGATATTGCTAGACGTCGCATTCCTATTATGTTACTAGTAAATATACAATTTATCGAAATATTTCGGCATTCCTGGACCTTAAAAACAAACAAATCGTTGAACAAAAACTAAACCGACTTTCTCCGCCTAAAGCACCATCATCAGGCTTAAGAAGAACAGATTTTGACAACGGCAAGTTTCTTCGCCGAAATATATCCGATGGTTAAAAGTCCTCAATAAATAAATAAATAAATAAATATTGTTTCATCATCTACAGCATAATTCAGGTCATAAAATATTAAAAACCATAATAATTTTTAAATGCATGTGTGTTATAGTTGAAAACGAAAGTAATATTTTGCAACTAAACATAAAACGTCCAATATTTAAAACTTAACTAAATTATTTAAAAACTAAATTAAATATTAAAAAAAACCCTGAGCTAAACAGGATAGTGAACAAAAACTGGTCAACATTCCATAGACACAGCATCATCGCTCTTGATATATATATATATATATATATATATATATATATATATATATATATATATATATAGCTATTCCATTTCAATTTCAATATACATATTGAAATCAATCGCGTCTCATTTTTTCCGTTTCAATTAAACGCTCTTACGTTGCAACATTTAAAAAAATTTGAAAATAAAAAAATAAATAAAAAATACAATCTTCTTCCACAAACAGCTAAAATAATCCACCTGAACTTTTTCGAACACTATTGCTAGGAATGAACGCTGTCCATACTACAATTTTCCAGTTTTTTCAACGGCTTTCTTTTTCTTTTTCATTTCGATATTTGTGTGACGAAGAGCGAAGGTCCGCTTGAAATATAAAAAAATAACAATAAAAATATTAAATACAAAAAGTAAGATCGTTTTTCATGCTTCAAAAAACCTTCATAATTTTTAAATCACTATATATAATATATATATATATATATTCATGTCGAATTTGTCTGTGTGTCTTTGTGTCTGTGTGTCTGTGTCTGGTAATATCTCTATTAAACTACTCTGTCAACTTTTAGTTTATAGATTTTTAACTGTTATATAGGAAATTTAGACAAGTGCAACAATTTCGATTCGGTTTATCTGGTAAATTTGTTCATAAACGGGTCAATCTCGAAAATTGGAACTTGACTAGCGTGAGTCGACTTGAAGTGCTATTCTACGCATGCGCAAGTATACACTTATACGTTAAACTGCGTTAATTTATTTTAAGTTATCCTAGCAATTTATCTTTAGTACATATATAGCGAATAACTCAGGAGAGTTAAATGCTTTGGTTTCTATTCTAGTTGATGGCACCCAAATAATATACACTTTTTCAACTTGTGAAAGCACCAGTAGGTAGTGTTTAAAATATAATAATCGATAGAGAAAAGGCTTTATAATAATAAATATTAATTAAAATATCATGTTTAAGTGTGTTTTACGACCGGTCACTACCGGGAATATTAACATCTACTTGTTACGAATTTCTTTATTTCAATTTTATCTTGTTTATGTATAAACGTTTCTTAATTTTAAAAAAATATTTTTAAAACTTAGACCTATACGTCAGCATAAAGCAATGATCTGCAGCTTTTTTAAAAATAAATTCTATAGTCACGATCTCCATCGATCTGTATGCGCCACCTAGTGGCAAATTGAGGACAATGATGCATTAGAGAGCAGACAATTAAATGAACTTAATACGAAGGTTTGACCTCAGACGCTACAAAGCGTAAGTTTGATATATGTATTAATTTTACACAATGAAGCCAGCGAACGGAGCCAAAAAAATATCTTAAACATCTTTAGTACTGCAGTAGGCACACTGTGAAAATATTCCTTGTAGTTTTGAAATATTAAATATGTAAATTACTCATTTTCGATGTTTATTACAAAAGCAATTATTGACTTTATATTTTAAAATGTTAATTCTTTTAAATTCAAAACCATTGAAATGTACAATTCCGCCGTTTCATTGTGAATTGTTGGAATTGAAATTTCCAGGATAACTCGATTGTCGCCCTTTAACTCTGGTAACCGGGGAGCGACACAGCCAAGTCACTTCCTGTTTTTTATATTTCTCTTTTTTTTTCCGCCGAGCTCTCGACCAGTCAGCATGTTACGAAGATTCCACTCCTGGATGGCATGGCCACGAAACCAACTCTCCTGACTAACCGCAAGTAACGTTACTCATTTCTCAACGAACTCTTAATATCAACAAACTCTTACTCTTTCCTCACATGTATATTTATGTAAATAAATCTACATTCTTTCACTAATGTTTTCGTCATCATTATGTGCCCTTTTGCTTTTCAGTCACTCTACCATTCAATTAATTAAACGAGATGGATGATAGGGATCTCAGTTACATAAACAGCCCATCCTCTCTCCAAACAGAATTATTATGTGTTTTGTATGTGTATTGATAAGTGTTTGTTTGTGAAATGGTTTTGTGTAGTCATTATTAGGGTATCGGTTGTTAATACTGCCTGTGCTAATGCAGTATTTCACGGATATCTTTGTAAAATGTATACATGGAGATATCGTCTTTGTGAAGCGTGTATGTACAACTGGATATTAGAATGAAAACTCCACAAAAGCCAAGTACGTCCAAGGATGGAGTGCTGCTGCCATATCTGGGCAGGAGCTGCTAAAAACAGCCTATCCTGCCTTGACAGAGTACAAAATAGACTTCGTGGTTTGGTGGGGGGTGCACTTTCTTCTTCCCTGTAGCCTCTCTTGCCACAGAAGAGACGTTGCGAGCCTGTCTTTGTTTTATCATTATTTCCATGGCAAGTGCTCGTTTGAACTCTAATCTCTCGTCCCCCCCTCGCCAATCTTTCACGAGAAACACCCGTATGGCTCAAACTACTGTTAATAATTTTCCCCACTCTTTATCTGTGCCTAAATCCAAACCTAGATTCCATGAGCAGAGCTTCTTTCTCAGAAGTTCACGATTGTGGAACTCTCTTCCGTACGCCTGTTTCCCAAATCTAACATAAAAAAATTCCTGACAAATCTCTAATACTAATGATTACTACAATACTATCTCATTGATTACTGTACACGCAATAACCCTTATCCTGGAGTGGCCTTCGGGCCTTTATAAGTGGTGACCCCCATGTAAAAAATAAATAAGAGCAGTTGTTCTTTTTGTTCACTCCAGATTTTATTTGCTACTTGATAAAAGCGACACAGTTGGGAATTGCGCAATCTTAGCTTAATTGTAAACTTTCTGTTAAAGCAGCTATAGTGTTTTTTACTCCTATTCATACAGAGCAAGGAATATTACTACTTGCACGTAAGCGGTTACTATTTAGGACTGCCTCAACAGGGACTACAGGTTAAAACAATAAAAGTCCCACCCTAAAGACTCCAACACTACAGACTTATTTTAAAACTTTTATTGAAAATATCAAATCAAGTAACTTGATTATATAATAGAGCTGTCATCTATTCATTGTAGCCTTCATCATCCTCAATGACCGTCTCGATACGGGTCCGGAACTGGGGGCATGAAATTTCCAAAAGCGCCGGTGGAAGCTCGGCTAATACTCGGCGATCAGGCTGGCTTTGGTGTTGTAGGAGATCCTGTTGGAGATGTTCTCTACGTATGAGCAAACGAAATAGCCCAGCGGGTTCAGCTCTGAGCAAGAGAGGGGGCCAGTGAGAGAAGGTTAGAAAAACATAATTCGTAATTTTGAAAATGTGGAAGGTAACAACTCTTTGTAAATATAGAACTATTTTAACGCGTATATTCGACCATAG
>NC_136519.1:36090689-36110689 GCF_053919585.1 Euprymna scolopes
TATATGTGTAAAATACATAGGTTAAGCTAAATAAAAAAAATAATAACAATAACAATAATAATAATAATAATAATAATAACAATAATAATAATAATAATAATATTAATAATAGCACAGCATGATCCGTTTTCCTTGATTATATTCTTTAAAAAATGGCGTCGGATTTCTTCAGCTACATTTGATTTGAACTCATATATTGCTGAAGATACACACCAATTTTTTAATGCACACACCAAACGCAACATTAATTTTCAGGTTACAAACCATGTTTGTCTGACATGATCTTAACTTATCAATTAAAGGAGCATTTGTAAGCTTTATTTCTAAAAATCAACCTGGCACAAAAGAAAATCAAATACGCCCAAGAAAAACAGAATGAAAAACATGAACAAATGGCTTCAGAAGAGTCTAGATTTAAAGTATATTATGAAATCGGCAAGGGGTCTGATCTTGAGCGCATGACACAGTGATGGAAAAGGTGGCTGGTTACTTTCAATGCACCCAAAACCAAGCTTCTATCTTGACATCATCAACGCTCTGATCCAAATCTGGCAACAATTGAAATGGATGGCTCTCGTCTTTGGGAGGCTTTTGACAAGCTTTCGGGTTTGACCTATACTCCTGATCTGAAATGAAACACGTACACCAGGTCTGTTGCCAAAGACACCGGGAAAATGGTGGGATCCTTCTACCGCTCCAGAAGATATCTCACTACTGATGCAATTCTCTATCTGTATAAAAACTAAGTAGTCCAAGGATGGAGTAATGCTTTATACAGAAAGAAACCCAACTATTCAACGTGTACGTCGTTATATTCATACACATTAAACAACAAATCCCCATAATATAACAGTATAATAGTAAATCATATACGTCCTATTCGTGTACAGACAGACAAGCAGACGTTGAGCTTTATAGTTATCTCTCTCACTCTTTTTCTCTTTCTCTTTCTCTCTCTCTCTCTCTCTCTCTATATATATATATATATATATATATATATATATATATATATATATAATTAGAAATATATATAATAATTAGAAAATAAACAGTTACGTTTGGTCGCTACAAAGGGCCATTTTATTCAGTCAGGAGACTTCGCTAGGCGACCCCAAACCATTCGTTGAGTTTATTAGTTCATACTTTTGCATATAAACAACCTGGATTTATATCTCTCTCTCTTTCCCTTTCTCTTTCCCTCTACCTCTCTCTCTCTCTCTCTCTCTCTCTCTCTCTCTCTCTCTCTCTCTATATATATATATATATATATATATATATATAAGTCAAATTGTCTTGGTGTGTGTACATTTCCCTACCAGATTCTCTGTCAATATTCAGTCTACTGACTCGGGATTTGACAGAAAGGATAAGTGGCATTAAGATTTGGGAAAATATGTTTAACCGGTTTCCGGCCAGAATTTTGGCTGTCAACGTTTAACGATTTTTCTGTTGAAAACTCTACCAAACATCTTCGACAAGTTTGGGTCTAAACACATTCAATTATAGATTTAGGTAACTTGGACATTAGTCAAACACACACACACACACATACACACACACACATATATATATATATATATATATTTGTTTCCAGTCGTTCTGTACACACTTCACTGACCACTTGTATGAAGCAATGTCGACTCAGGAGAGGTATGGTTAGAGATTGCGCACCTCCTGTCACAAAACTTTTACGCGCAGGCACCCCTTCGTGGGTATCCATAGTCTTTCAAAGACTGAAGGAACCCCTTTCTTTATACAGGTACGTATTTTATATATATATATATATATATATATATATATATATATATATATATATATATATATATATATGCGAACGCATACGATATAATATGTGTGCGGGTTTATGTTTGTATATGTTTGTAAATAAGTATGTAATATATATATCTGTGTGTGCCTGTTTAGGGTATGTTAATTTTTCTATCCAAATAGGATAGGTGAATAATTTCTGAATTGTCATTCAAATCGAGAACGCGAAATCAATAAGCTAACGCACCAATTTTAAATTTTGTAAAAAATGTCGCAGTAAGTAAACCAGTCGTAACTAATTAAGTTCATTTTGTTATTGACGACATTTTATTAAATAGGAAAGCAAATAACAAGTATTTACCGCCATATATTTGAATCCACGGAAGTTGTAGGTGAATGCATTATTACATTCGTCTTAAATACTTCAATATAATAATTTGGTTCTTGAATACTATATATATATATATATATATATATGCATATATATGTGTATACACACATATATATATGCATATATATATGTGTATATATATACATATAAATGCATATATATATATGTATATATATGCATTTATATATGTATACATATGCACATAAATGCATATATATATATATGTATATATATATATATATATATATATATATATATATATATATATATATATATGCAAGCAAACAGTTAATAAAACATGTTAAAAAACACTTTGAAATGAGTTAAAAACATATTTAATTTGAAAAGGAAACACTAGATAAGTGGATAGTCCTTAATCCGCGGAGTTTCGAAGAAATACTTTCCTTCTCATCAGAGGGTAGGAATTAGCAAAATACGGGATCGGATTTTGCTTGCAAAAGTATTTGATGAAAAAACAAGTAAGTCAAAGATCTTACTTGAAAACAAAAAAAAAAGCAGCAGAGGGAATATGGTGAAGAAAAAGGTGATTACACATGAATGGATAGTCTGTCGGAAGATAAATAATCCAGTGACGATAAAATCCAAATATATAATTTGGTAAATTTAATTGTAATATTTATTTTATTATATATATATATATATATATATATATATATATATATATATATATATATGTATATATATATAACCGGCATTGCCTGGCGTTGCCATATCGTAAAATATGCTTAAATATATTTTGATTAATTCAGATTCCTTATTTCTTGTTATATTAGATTGGATTCAATATAAAGTTCTGATTTAAAAAGTTAAAAAAAAAACTCTTGCGCCACCACCGAGAATCAAAACCAAAATATTTTGCTTACAGTTTACCTTTCTTTTGACGTTAATTCCTGATCTATAAAGACATGTTTGTGGCAGGTAAAAAAATTAAAACCTGAACAAATTGCTATTACGTTATGCATAAATATTCGTAATGCTGTCGTTCAACATGCACCTGGCAAGGTCCATTTTAAAATTTTAACACTTTTGCACAGATTGTCCCGCCTAAAACCCAAATATTCATTTTCGCATATGGTTTGAAGACCCTATATAATAAGTTTAATGTCTGTAGAACAAAAAAACTGACAGAGGAGTATGGTAGGCAATTTGAAGAAAACAACTAATATATATATATATATATATATATATATATATATATGTATATACGCATGACTATATACACACATATATATGTATATATATATATATATATAAAGAGATTTATAGAAGCTTTTCACGCAAATCATGTAAAATATCTGAATGAAAATCATTACACTTAATAGTTAACTAAAGAAAACCTAACTATTTTCTGAGGAATTAATTAAATTGAATGTTTACAATCATGTGCAAATTAGCTAGATCTTTTGCAGTTAGATGCAATTCCACAACCCATAAATAACAAAGCTGTTTTTTAGTAAATAGAAAAAAGGGTTTTCCTTATGACTCTTATTACAAAAATATCCAAATCCATAGGATTATATATATATATATATATATATATATATATATATATATATATATATATATATATATATATATATATATATATCGCAAGTTGTCCAGCATTGCCCGGCATTACCCGGTCGTAAAGTACGCTTTAATATGAAATTTTGATTAATGAAGGTTTCTTATTTTTTTTATTATATTACATTAGACTCGATATAAAGTTAATTTAAAAGTATAAAAATAAAAAAAAATGACTCGTGTTCCACCATCCAGAATCAAAACTAAAATGTTTTTCTTATGATTTACTTTTTCCTTTGACGTTAATTCCTGATCTATGAAAACACACACACACATACACACACACACACATATATATATATATACATATATATATATATATATATATATATATATATATATATATATATATATACCAGCAGAGAAAGAAGACGTTAACCGTGATGTTATAATGATCAATGATGCTTATTTGTTTTTGTTTCGCAATACTTTTGGAATGAATTCAATTATATATACGAAAGTGCAGTTCTACCTAAATGCGAGATAGGAATAATTTTCCCTTTAACAAAGTCGGGTACCCTCACATGGGGAGCGGCATATGTATTATTTTTAAAATATAATTGTCCACTGACAGGTGTTTCGTGTCAGCCATTCTGATGAGTCGTAGTCGACGAAACACGTTTCAGTGGATAATTATATTTTTAAAAATTGTATACACTCTCTGATGTGCCTAAATGTAACCGCACGTTCTATGGACAAAGCTTCTTGCCCAGATCGTTCCGCCGTTGAAAATGTTCCGCTGGACTGCTTCCTGGTTTAATACAGATTATTAGCATTCAAATCCAATGTGAACAAGGACTTGTTGCCCCGCCTCAATAAATCATCAAATTCTATCCAATTTACGCCATTAATGATTGCTATGGTATCAAGCTACTTTCATTAACCGTTATACGGGCCTGGATATGTGCTGACTTCCAGGTAAGAAAAAACAAGGATATATATATATATATATATATATATATATATATATATATATATATATATATATATATATATATATACTTTTTTAAAAAATAATAAAAAATAATAAAATAATAAAATAATAAATAAATAAAAATGTTATATACGTCCAAATTAAAAAGGGCGACTTTCTAAATGTAAATAAAAAAATGAGCTCCGAGGCGGAGCCAATACTAACCATATGTATCTCTCTCTCTCTCTCTCTCTCTCTCTCTCTCTCTCTCTATATATATATATATATATATATATATATATATATATATGTGTATTCATTTTATTTGATCCTTCCCCCTTCATCTTTCTTGTACATCTATTTTATTATAATTGTAAATTAATCCTTCCCATTTTCATTATTAATTTTAATTTCTCCCCCATGTTTTCTTTTTAAAAAAAAGTTAAAAAATGCCATCGTTTGCCCCTGATGAGGATGGCGAAAGACGTCTAGGGTCTAAAAGAATTCTTTTTTCATGTTATATCTATATAAGTGCTAGCTTTCTGTTTGTATGTGTAAATCTCCTACAGCTCACACTGCTGGAGCGATCATGATCAAGCCTGGCAGTAGGATTACCCCTCCACACACCTAGGGATGATGCACACCATTTTACAAGGTTATAGACTATGTATATATACACTGCTATAACTCACACAACTGGACCGATCATGCCTAAATCTGACATGTTGAACGTCTCCTACCTAGAAATATAACACACCATTTTCTAGGTCAAGATCAAGGTCAAAGTTTTCTGGTTATACTTGGTGCGGCTCTTCATAAACTCCTCCACCTTTGAATCATGAGGTTCGACACGTGCCATCATAAAGTAACCTTATCTTTAATAAAGTGTATTTGTGATACTAAGCAAATGCTAATCATTGTAATTCTTTCAATTGTTTCATATTTTTATTTTCTTTATAAGTGTCAAAAATATGCTTTATATTCATACTGAATTTAATCATATCAGGGGGTAATTAAAACTGTTAAACTCAGTAAGCAATAGTTGCTCCTACAGCATCCGCTTACTGCAATGTTGCCCGCGAAGTGAACAACAATATACATGTGTGTGTATATATACATATTTTTTGTTTTTATAAAGGAGACACAACTTATCAAGGACCCGAAGGCCATTTGATGATAAGAGCTATTGAGCGTACAGTTATCAACGAGATTATATCGTAGTAGTCGTTATTAATGGAATTTTGGTAGATTGGATTTCTTAAGGGGACGGTTCATAAAGAATTTGTTTACGTTGGACTTGAAGACAATCAAGTTGTAGTCAGATGGGAAACTGACAAACGGAAGAGAGTCTCACAGGCATGCAATTCTAAGAAAAAAGCATTGTTCATGGAATCTACGTTTTGATTTAGGCACTGTTAAAGAGTAAGGTTGTATATATTTTTCTATTATCAATATAGTTTGCCCTTGCAGTAAAGTCCTCGCCGACAACATAAAAATTATACAGCGTGAAAATAACGTTAAAAATTAAACATTCTTCAAGAATCTTACATTCATACTTATCACCCTACTATAAATATCATTGCACGGAACATGTGCATTGCAGCCGGAGGATATTACATCGCGGGCTTTAGAGTTTCCTGTGTGTACTATGAATAAAAGTGCCAATACGAAAAACGTCCGTAAACTCATTGAATGCAGCTCATATCATAGATTTATAGAGATTATTCCGATGGATTATATGTGTGAACACATTTCAAAATTCACATAATACATTAATGGCATAATTAAAAATTGTCAGCGAGTTGACATTTTGGTGAACTTTTCACACGGATGAGAACTTCCGGAGTTTAGAACAGAATATACTTGTGAATGTTTTGTATTCAGTGAAAATAAAATGTCAAAGATTTGGTATTCAGATTAAAAAAAAAAGAATAAATAAATTCCGGCTACATCTAATCTCAACCCTCATCAATCAATCTTCTGATCTCTTAAACAACAATCACTGATTCTATATCTAAGCAATATTCATCGATCAAGCTTTAATCTTTTTTCGTGCTCAAAGACGGACGTCCTACGTGATTTGCTTTCTAGTCTCTAAGTAAATTTGTTCGTAAAATATTCCCATATATAGTCACTAACGTGTGAATAAAAAATAGTAGTTAGTGAAGGCTAACACATTGTTTAATCTTTCCTCGTCCTAAATCTCAGTCCTAACTAATAAAACAACTTTTATACAAAATTCACTTTTATTCATTAATTTATTCCAATTCATTTACACAATTTCAACACTCCTCTAACGATTTGATGACTTTTTATTTACATAGAACTATTTTCCCTTGGACTAAAACATAATGCTTTAATAATATTAGTTAATTTGAATTCATTATTGAGATGAGTATTATTTATTAATTTTATTTATTGCGGATTATTATCCTCATTTTAACTTAGTTGTTTCACGACGTTTCGGCAAATTATTCCTCTGCCCTTCTTCAGAATCTCCTGATTGCATCCACGGCAATTGCTGCCTTTCGTAGTTGCTGTCGTTTCATCACGTATTTCCTCTTCGGGACCCGAGGCGTAGTTGATAGAGGCGTTGAATCTCTACGATTCCAGGCGAGAATTGTCTGAAGATAGCGGGTTCAATTTTACCGAAAGCCGGCCAGAGTCTTACTTGGCCAAAAACAGTCGTGAGACAACAACTACGAAAGGCAGTAATTGCAATGGATGCAGCCGGGAGATTCGGAGTTCCTATCCCACCGCAGTTACCACCTGACGAAGGAAAGAAGAGTAGTTGGCCGAAACGTCGTGAAACAACAAAGAAACGACGGGGATAATGATCCGCAATAAATAAAATTAATAAAACTTTCTCCCTCGTTGTTTCAAAATTAGTTTCTTTTGAACGAGACCAATATTAATTGGGGCTGTTGACCAGAGAAGAAGTCAATTCATGTACATTTGCCATTTTATGATTAGTACGCAGCATTTTAATAGCACTTTTTTCTTTTTCATTTGTAAACAATTTTTGGCAATTTTTTGTTTGAAGCACACAATTCCATCCATCTATGCATCCATCCAGCGCGGTCACAGCCGAGATTGAACTCACTACACGAGTTTGTAGTATAATTTAAATCTTGTCGGTAGCTGAATACTTGACGCTTCGCCAGGGCTATCAAAAGTACTTTTTATCGTAATAGTATCACTAGATGCAGTGCCTACAACGGCTTAAGAGAGTCTCAGCCACCCTTGAGAGAAGGACAGACCGTGCCACTTACTCAATCTGGTATTTTACCTCGCAGTACATACGGCGACTTGCCTTCCCGAAATGGTCATCCATCTGGTACTGCCCAGGCTACACAGTGCTTAACTTCGGTGATCTAGCGAGAACCTGTGTCAACGTGATTGAGCCGTATTGCGCCAATAATAATCCTAAATAGTATTTTGTGATCGTGTTTTTTTGTATCAACTTAATCCATAAATAATACTCGATTTAAAAAAAATACAGAAACCAAAGCCTTGGCTGCTGATGCTTTCAGCTTTGGTCATTTTCATCGGCTTTCACCTGCTGGTGTCTGTAGCATCGCAGAATACCCATCGATCTTAAATAAGCATGTTTACACTCTTTTCAGCGCACATTGTCGGCGCCTGCATCAGCTGGACTTGATAAATACAAGGCAAAGAATCTTGCTGAATTTATTCGAAATGTACTGTCTGAAAGCACTCTCGACCCATTAAAAAGCAATAATTATATCGATAAACTAATTGAACCGAAATCCCCAAACTGGCATTGCTCGGTTCGCCTCTATTGTGCTTTGAACCTGTTGCAATCCCTCAACTGAAACCCAGAAAGCGGGACACACACACACTCTACTGCTTTAAGTGTAATCTAAACTTAAACGTAATACAGTAATAAACGATGCAAAAAAAGCAGATATATTAAAATTTGAATTTAACTATAATAAGTATTATAGTATCTATTCAGTGTACATTGACCTATAAATATGGCCAACTAATTATAATTCAGTAACTGTAACTTTTTTTTTTAAATAATCAATTATAATAAACAAAACGACTCATAGAAATCTATCTATATTCTTTTTCATTTTAATATACTTTCATAGAAATTTTTCTGTTATGTCAAAAAAACTATTTTCTTTACGTCACAAGTGTCACGCTCATACATGAATTCCATAGCTAATATAACATAGTGACCCAACGGGTCACGGGAAGTCTAGTATATATATGTATATATATATATATATATATATATATATATATATATATATAAGCACACACACACACACACGCATATGCGTTCAACCACACACGCATAACAGGCTAGATACTAAGACAAGAATCATACGAACATTCAACAGAATAATGTACATTTTCTGAATATTAGGAGGTATATTTCTCTCTGAAATATTTATCAATATTAACATACACCTCACACAAATCTTATAATGCTAAATCATCAAGAAAAAAAGAGCCAACGGAACGACCATCATTTGAATACTAGACAAATATTATGGACACAACTTGCAATGAAAAAGACACCCATGACAAGCCTGCCCCGGCGATCAGCCAATACATTCTTCTAGAAACACACCACAATTTTTCATTGAAAAAAAAACAAACTTGAAGAATCGATCAAAAATAACTGTGCTAAATATTTTCTGTAAAACGTAATATATAGAAAATTGACGCTATGTAAACTGGGTCAAGGAGGATCGATTCGGTATGCTCAGGTGATAATAAAAATGTCTGCTCAAGACAAAGGGTCTCAGAAATATTATGTTCTAGAAGTAGTTTACTAACGAAAGTTTCGCATTTATCTATTCAAGAATTTCTAGCAGATTCTAGAAGAGTTGTTTTAGTGAATTTGGGTGACCGGCGTTGCCCAGGTGTTTGGAGGTTTGTGTTGAGCCAAAAAAAAAAGTGATAGTAGGCAAGCAGGCTCGAACCTGTACCGCGCAAGAGAGAAACAACGTGTAAAAAGCGTGGCGTCTTTGCCGTTGCACCCAATGCCAAACCGGAAGTGGCGAAGGTTTAAATTAAGGCTATTCAGTCGAAAAGAAGAGACCAAATTCAAAGATATCGTTGAAAAAAGCGCCCCCCTTCTCGTAGAAACGTGCCAAGTTGAGGGTGAAGAAATTAATGTTTTAAGCCAATTTCATTTATATTTGTCGTTCGAATGGATCGAGCTGTAAAACAATACCGATCCTATGAAAATCCCTCGCCTCTGTCCATAGTTTTAGGCAGATACATGCATACATACGTTTAAACCGACAGGTGAGATTTATATTATATATAATTTATCACTAATCTCCGGTTGAATTTAAGTTCTTAAGTTAGATCCATGTCCAAGGAACCTATATCTTAAATTTCAAGTGTTTAGACCCAAAATTGTCGGAGGAGTTTAGTAGAGTTCTCAAAGTTCAAATTGTTGAACATTGACCCCTGAATTTCCAAATTTCTGGCCGAAAACCGATCACATAGATTTTCCCAAATCTCAGTACCCTGTATATCAAATTTCGAGTCTGTAGACTTAAAATTGACCGAGTTATTGCGTAGGGAAATATACACACAAACAGACAGACAGATACACAGACAGACAGATACACAGACACGTTCACTTTTATAGATATATAGATAGATATACGAAATCTGGACAAAGCAAAATATCATATTTAAGCATATATAACGCACAGGCAAAGCCACCCTCTATCCGCTAATTAATTTATAAGAATATATAGATATTGAGTAAAACTCCGATAAATAAATTCCGACTTATATTCCGACAGCTAAAAACTTAAACCCATATATTTTCTTATTCAATAAATTTTCCTAATTTCTCACAGAACCCCATTAAGTTTATTCAACTTAATCACGTTAACATACCGGTTGCCATCAGATAACCGAACTACATCAACGTTTAGCCTGGCTAGTACCAGATAGGTGACCATTTGGGAATTCTAGGCGCTGCATATGCTCTCCACTTATCTCGGTATAGCTTTTCAGTCGTCCACAGCTTCTACTTCCCCTGGTATTTAACAACGCCGACTCAGGAGGGATGTAGTTGGCGATAGAGCAACTCTTGCTACAAGAATTCCACGTGCAGGCACCCTTACAGTGGGTATCTATAGTCTGTCAAGACTGTAAGAAACTACAATCCCATAAAATTAGATTCGTTAAATGATTAACGGAAGCTCCGATGTTTAAATAAAATTCTAGGAGCCTGTCTCCAGTGGGTATATCAGCTAGTGTTGCATGTCTATAATCGCTGACCTAAATATTCCCGGCATTTGGCTGCGAATTAAACTTTTGCCAATGGTTCGCCGACTGGCCTCCTCAAACATGTCTGTTGGAAGTGGATAGACAGCATAGGTTATAGAAGACGTACATCAAAATTCACTTGACCCTTTGCTGAAGCGGAAGCGATTTGGTTTAGCCGGATTTAATGTCCAAACTTCTTTACAAGTATTAAGACAGACATATTCTGATTGAATGAAGCCAGTTCAACGGTAGATTAGAATAAACGAAATGCATGTCTGAAATAGTAGCTTTAGAGACATGTCGGCGAAAAACAAGAGAAAAGATGACGTTTTCGAATGACAATTCAGGAAATTGTTTTTACATGTTACGCTGGTTACGCTAATCGATAATAAAATTAGGCGCTTCCGTAGAATCATGTCAGCATAAAACAATCGAATTTTTACAACGTGTTTTAGTTAATAGTCTAATGATCATCTTTGAATTATGTTTAAAATAAAATAAAAAAATAAACACGTTGCCAATGTCGTTGGAAAAATCGTTGGATATTTCTACCGCTCCGGTAGATATCTCACTAGCAAATTGCATCCATTAACTCTTGCATCCAGACCTTGAAAAGTGGAAACTATTTTGTAAAAATAGCACATAGTTTTGTAATAATAGGTTTGATGGTTTGAAAGCCATGGCAAGGCAATGCAACTTCACAGGAATCGGACGAATCGACGAACGTTTGCGTTAGAAAAAAAAAGCAAGTCATGAAATCACTTGATGAAATATGGTAAAAAATAATTATGCCTATGATACGTTTTAACTACTAAGCATTTTTTCCGTGAGAATAACCACTTATCAAGGCCCGAAGACCACTCGGGGATATGAATGTAAGATAGTAGTGTAGTGATCGTTAATAGTGTAAATTGGATAGAATTTATTATTTAAGGAGACGGTTGAGTAAGAACTTGTTTACATAAAATTTGAAGACGACTTTTACAACAGGGAAGCAGACCAGCGAAACAATGTTCCACAGGCGGACACTCCTTGGAAAAAACTTTGTTCATGGAATCTGCGTTCAGATTTAGGCACAGATAAAAAGTGGGGGAAAGCTCATATAGTGATTGTAGTTAGGCGAGTGTTTTTTTTAAGTTTGGAAAGAGGGACTATAGATTCGAGTTCAGTCGAGTACTTACCATAAAAGCCGATAAAGCAGAGATATGTTCGCAATATCGCTTTTTAGTGATAAAGAAGTTTACAGGGAAGAGAAAAAGACATCACCTTCTGGGTTTAAAACTGTTTTTGAACTATATCAAGGCTGGATAGAGCGCGTCCAGCAGCTGCTGTCCAAATGTGGCAGCAATACTCCATTTAAGGGCGTACCTGACTATCTTCCAGATATGAAATATCTACTCGAGCGGGAGAGTGATCAAACCATTTTTCAGCTATCTCGGCAACAAATTTGGTGTATGTGTTTCATTGCAGACCAGGAGTGATGGTCAGACCTAGAATCTACTCTAAATGACGTTATACCTACTAATCATTGTCGTGAGCGTTCTAAATTAATGCCGCCCATTTTCATTCCGTCTGAATAGCTCAAAGTGGATTGCATTTTAATGCTAATTACTGGACGTATGCATTCATGAGCTGAAGTTTCCTATCTCTGTTGCAAATATTGACGATATGAGACTCTAAAAATATGCAACCCACTCATGGACGTGGGTCAGAAGCAGATATAGCTTATTGAATTCTGGTAAGAGTGCATAAGGGATCCTGTTGATTATCAGGAAAACTAAATTCTTAAACACTAATCGTCGCCTGTTTCAATGGTACCATTCCAGTTTTCGTATCTCTTCAACTTCTTGAGTTTAAAATAATATGCTTTACTTTTGGGACGACACTTGCATGGCAAAGCTTGTTCCGGGCACCCTTGCACAGCCAGGGTTAATCGCTGTCCAATGTGTGTTAACAGGAATAGTGACTATGTAGGGAAATAAATTCTGGAGTGCAAAAGATCTCTCGTTTTAAAAGTACAGCTCCCATCATCGTAGCTTTTCAACATTTTGAATTATAAAAATATACGTTTTATATATTTGGAACGAGCCCCGTATATGGGACCTTTATGAGGTACATTTGAGGGCACCAATTCTTAGCCATGTGGGTAAAGCTGCCGACTGTGAACTAGATGGTTTTAGGTTCGATCCTCCGCTGGGGAAAGGTACTTGTCTTGCAAAAATGATTAGTTGTAATACAACGAAACAGTACTGACTACATATATAATTTTTTTTTTATCATACAACATATAAAAGCATGTGCGATACCCTGCCACCATCAGCCGCCAACACAGTTTCGGTAGGCAAAGGCAGAACTGCTACCCATGCTATCAAGCAGCTTTTGCCACTGGGCAGAGTATTAAAAACAGATCAACAATAAGAATTTATAACGTCTGTTTATGCTAAAGTCTTTTAGCTTCTTGAGCAAATCCAGTCCGACGCATATTGGACGGTGTTCTTAAGACGACCAGAAACAACTTTCAGACTGCGGCCCATGATTCCTATTTGTATAAGAAACGAAATGACTGTCTTAGAAATCCACGCCAACCAACCCTAATAGGAATTACATGGTATCTTTAACTTTTTTCAACGCAGTCGGCACGTAGCGTCTCTTATCGGTTTGTCTTCTGTTCATGTGCCTCCTCCTGGTTTTCTTTCCAGAGGATTGTTAATTCTACGGGGAAGACACCTTTTTTTTTTTGAATCGGACCATACTACAATGTCAGGCCACAATTTTTGTTTGCATTATGTGGACTGAGATTCACTGAAAAATTCCAGCGACTTGCTCCACTTAGCAGGTTTACATTAGAAGTTTTCTCCTTCATCACAGTACATTAATCCTATTTTTGACCTTGAATTATCGGTTCCTTGACTCTAACAAATTGCTGGTTTGCTGTCTCACATTATATTTTAAACAATTTCATAATTATTTTCAACACCTTGTTATATGGCTATGTGTACCTTTGAAGTGATTGTAGGCATGTAGATAGTGGATGACGCAAGGTACTTCGATCATTTTTACGCAAAGGACACAGGTCTGAATCAGTATAACCTTACAATTTTAGGCTAGTCGTTTTGGTAGAAGATAATATGTAGAATTAAGAAGAAATGATATTGTCAGTGGTCGCATTGCAATTAGGGATTTTCCCGATATCTAATTGGTTCGATGCACATTATTTGGCCTGAATAATAGCAATGGCATTTTTTGTCTCTTTCTTAAACATCCCAGCCTCTTCGATCACGACGTCTCTTTTCATTTTTGAATCCTCTTTCGAGAATACCTTGGTACTTTTGTGGTCGAGTCCAGCTTTATTGGTTTGAGTGATGTCTATTATGTCCTTTATTCGTTGGTTAAATTTCGCCTTCTGTGCCGTTTTAACAGGCGACAATTTTGTCCCTGATTTTATTTTGAATATGACTTTTAAATGATATCATCGGCTGAGTCCCTCATCGTTATATTGGGCTCTAACTTTCCCACTTTTAAATTCTTCAACCAGTTAAAATATTGGAAGCGCTAGAGTTGCAGAATAGGTATATAAACCTATTCTTGAAAAACGAGAAGGAACCTAATCCAGATACACAGGTATGTATTACAAAATTGTTGAATTCGTTCAAAACGAAATAAAATAATCTAGTACATCTGTAAGCACCACAAAAGTCGAGATAGCAAACCATGTTTGTGATATCATACCTTCATCCTTCTGGGCACGTAAATTTCGTCAATGAATTTAAGACGCTTCAATGTTATTTTCTGGATCTCTGTACCTCGATGTCGATCAGTCAATGGGATGGAGTAATTACGTTCAAAGATTTTAACTGGAATCTCCCTAACTGTTGGGATCGTATTTCCCCCAATATTGAAATGGATATTCCTGACAGATTCTCTTATTAACGAAAGGTTTCGATTTTTCTTTGGCTTAACCTTCATTTTTGCCTATGTGAAGTCGTCATGGTATATTTGCAGCAGTGCATCGACATCACTTTTGGATCGGACAATTACGATGATGCCATGCATAAAAGCTATAGATGGAAACAGAATCAACTACTCAGTAGTCGTTACTCTTCTTGGCGTGTTCGCTGTACCATGCAATATGATTTCCATGGTTAGAACCAATAGAAGTTGAGGAAATCACACTACTCATCATAATGCCGATCCCAGTAAACTTCATCATGATTTCACCAACCTTACTAGGGAAGTTAAAAGCGTCAAGGCTATTCAGACAGTGGTGCGGAACTGAACCAAATTTATTTGCAAGATCCAGCCATATAACGTGTAATTCCGTTTTATCGTTTTTGGTCGATAGTATCGGGTTCCATATCATCTGTGAATGCGCCAGATATCCCGGGAAGCATATATTCCTAGCTCTCTGAACAGACGTATTGATATATTGATTGTTATCAGGAAGGTTGTCATACGACGAGCAAGAATTCCAAAAAATATTTTCCCTCTACATTTAGGAGAGATCTAGGGCGAAAATTTGTGATATTCTTCGATGGCATTTCCCTTTTTTCCAATTTTTTAAAAATTTTTTACATGGAGTTCACCACTAATCAAGGCCCAATGGCCACTCAGGGATAAGGGTTATTGTGTGTACAGTAATCAAAGGGATAGTGTAGCAATAGTATTGGAGAATTTGTAAGGTGTCATTACGTAGGAAGGCGGTTCATCAGGAATTTGTTTGTATTGGACTTGAAGACATCCAGGTTGAAGTCGGGAGGGAAACAGGCAAGCGGAACAGAGTTCCACAGGCGTGCAGTTCTAAGAAAGAAGCTTTGTTCATGGTATCTACGTTTTGATTTAGGCACAGATAGGGAGTGGGGAAAATTATTGACGGTGGTTTCACCTCGTCGGGTGTTTTTTGAAAGAGATTGGCGAGGGGGGGACCAGAGAATGGAGCTCAGAAGAGCACCTGCCATGGAAATAACGATAGGACAACGACAGGCTCGCTATGTCTCTTCTATGGGAAATAGGTTGCAGGGTAGAGAAAAGGGCATTCCCCCCCCAAGCCACGGAGTCTATTTGTCAAGGCAGGATATGCTGTTTTTAGCAGCCCCCGCTCAGATGTGGTAGCAGTACTCCATCTTTGGACGTACTTGGCTCTTATATAGATAGAGAATTGCATCATTAGTGATATATCTTCTGGAGCGGTAGAAGTGTCCCACCATTTTCCCAGCAACCTTGGCCACAGACTTGATGTATGTGTTCCATTTAAGATCAGATGTAAAGGTCAAACTCAGGAGCTTATCGAAGCCTGGGGCCTCCCTTAGACGAGAGCCATCCATTTCAATTGGCATCAACTACACACCATTCATGTGGTATAATACTCTGCCCCCAAACATGCTGGAAGTTGACACAGCGGAAGTTATATGACATATGATTTCACATTCATGCCTGGGAGGCTACCAGCGCTGGCTTTATTCACAAAATCTCGGACTTCGCTCAGTTCTATTCTGCTATAATTTAACATTGCCATCGGATATGTCGGTTTTAGTAAATCCTTTAAACGAGGTATTAGGATACGGCTCAATTCATCCGAATATGTCATTTTCAAGAGACACTTGAGTTCCTCCCTCGTACATCAAGCTTAGCCAGATTTTTATCCTACGAAAAGTTTCGTATTCACACAAGGATTTGTGTGGAAGGATTTACATATCAGATCTTCAATATTTTCTCTGGGTTTTCAGCTCTGGAGATAAACAGAATTTTTTTTTGTTTTTAAGATAATCTATGATATTTTGAATTTCCAACTTTTCATGATCTGGCGCATCTTTAATCGACACCTCATCATTTTTTGTTCCGATCTTAACATTTATTTCTACAGCTGTCGTTCATTAAGCCATGTTGTTCATTTTTATCTTTATGTGCTACTGTACCAAACCATACAAACCACATATATAATTTGTACCATACAAAAGTCATATAAAATTCTAGTGCAACATGCCATTTGTTTATCAATGGAACTCGTAAGGTGGGTGGGGAACAAAAAAGAGAGCTCCTGGTCTAAGCTAGTCCATGTAGCTGTCTGATTATCATTGTGCCACTGAATTCTTGGCTTAGTAGGAATGTTTCCAGGTTGTTGTCGCGCAGCAATATATATATATATATATATATATATATATATATATATATATATATATATATATATATATATTAGCTGTACCCTGCCACGCGTTGCTGTTGCTCAATTTGGTGTAATGGAAAATTCTGATAAAAAGAGAAAATGCATGTTTCTTATATTCTTAGTACAGCAATCTACTCCAAACAATAAAAAAAGGCGAAAATTAAAAAAAAAGGTACTCTTGTAGAATTGGATCTGGATCCTTGGGATTACCGTCAATCATGGCTTGGGCTCAACCAATAATCAGTGAATGAAGCCGAACGTAGCAAAAATGTTAAAAAGCTAAATGTTATTTTTTTTAAAAAGTTTTTTCGTATACAAAAATGTGAGTTAGTAATTAATATTTGAGTGATGGGGGGGTTACTATACACAGATTCGAAAAAGTTGTCCAAAATCAAATAAATGAAAGCAAAGGTAAGGTAAATCACGTTTCTACCTAAATGGATAATTGTTTAGCGTTTTTATTTAATATAAAATGTTTAATCGGCTCGAAAAACAGAAATGGTTGCAGACTCTGTTGAATACGTTTAGTTTGGGAAAGTAAGTTGAAAATTAAAACTATACAATACAGTTTCAAAAACACACCGAATATATGTTACCATGACATAGGCTGACATAATCGGTGAGTTTGTGACAGTATTTTGTATAGTTTTTTTTAGTTTTAACTCACTTTCTCAAACTTAACGTAATCAACTGTGTCCGCTACCATTTCAAATACACTGATAAACACTGTTTTGCGAGCCGACTAAACGTTACATTAAATGAAAAGGGTTGTATTACTAAACACAGATACAAAGAAGTTGTCAAAAATTAAATATATAACAAATAAATGTTATCAAAGGCAAGAAAAGTAAATGTTCTACCTAACTGGATAAGATTTTAGTGTTTTTATGTAATGTATAATGTTTAATCGGTTCAAAAACATGCAGTGTTTATCGGTATATTTGAAACATACAAATGGCGGCAGACTGTATCAAACACGTTAAGTTAGGGGAAATTTTCGGAAAATGAGTTTAAACTAAAAAACTATACAACATACTGTAAGGAACTCACTGAATATAGGTTACTGTGACGTAGGCTGACATATAATCAGTGGTTTTAAACTTTTGCTCGATGCAGGTAGCGATTTTTAAGAGTCCCTTTTAGTGATTACCTGGTTTGAGGATATTTGTACAACTAAACAGCAAATCTGCCCCCAAAATACGGTATTATTTTACTTTAAGGCCCGTTTCATAGTCGTATATAACGAAATATTTTATTGTAGATTTCGGGGTACTAAAAACGAATCTGCAAACCGTTTCCGTCGCAAAAAGAATGTTTTCATGATATGAAGAAATCACTTTTTCGAAAAGTGAGTGATCACTTTTCAATGTAAATTTAACTTAGAATGAGCACCCACTTTCTGGCCACCTGAGAGAGGGGCATTTTTCTATATGTTTCTTGGCTAAAAAGTTTTTTGTTTGATTTCTTTTGCATGGTAATAACCCCTGAACTCTGGGACTATTTTTCGATTTCTCAGCCGTAGCCTTCATTTACGCTACGCGCGAGCATAAAATAAACTGTTTAGCCAATAAACATGGGGGACCCCCCCTCTCAGGTGGCTAGAAAGTGGATGCTTATTATAAGTTAAATTAACATGGAAAAGTGATCGCCTACTTTTCGAAAAAGTAATTTCTTCATATCATAAAAACTATTTTTTTGCAACGGAAACGGTTTGCAGATTCGTTTTTAGCACACCGAAATCTACAGAAAAATTTTCTGTTATATACGACTTAATGGAAAAATTTTATCAAAAATCCGAGAGAAAATATTGTTCAATAAAAACAGCAAATGAATTCGATATAAAAGAAATGGAGGCTATTTAAAAAAAAAAAAAATTCTCTGTGTTTCTTGGCTAAAAAGTTTTTTGTTTGATTTCTCAAACCACTGAACTCTGGGACTATTTTCCATTTCACAGACGTAACCTTTGTTTACGCTACACGCGAGCACAAAAGGCTGTTAAATATGCACTCGCGTACCAAACTGCTTTGTCAAAAATCTTTAAGCCAATAAACACGAAAATAAATGCCCCCCCTTCCTCAGGTGGCCAGAAAGTGGGTGCTCATTTTAAGCTCAATTTACATGGAAAAGTGATCACCCACTTTCCGGAAAATACCTTTCTTCATATCATAAAAACTAATGTTGGTACTTCTTGGGCGTTGAGTTCCATGGTGACTTATTTAATGGTCGTTTTCTTAGTCCCCCTTCAGTCAAAGCTAACGCATGCGCACGTAACATTTTCGTTATTTATTTACTTACGTTGCCTTTCGCATTTTTACAAACATTATTTACGTTGGCTTAACTCTTTTCATAAATAATATAAAAAAGTAACTAAACCGTTTATTGATAATTTGTCACACGTACAAACATTTATGTATTTATTTACGTTGGCTTAACTCTTTGCATGAATAAAGATTTTTACTTCTTAAAAATAATAAAAGGAAAAAAGTTACTAAACATTTATTACGTTAGCTTAACTCTTTTCATGAATTATAAAAAAAAGTAACTAAACCATTTATTGATAATTTCTCACTTACAAATAGTTTTAGTTTACATGAGCGGATCGGTCTGCTGGTCGCCATAGAACTCAACGGCCACCCAAAAAAGTATTTTGTTATATACGACCGTGAGACGGGCCTTAATGGAAAATTTTATCAAAATTCCGGGATGCTATTTTTTTTATTCAATAACATAAGAAATAAGGAATTAGACAAATTTATTTTAGGTAGGCTTCGCCAGGAAAGCTTTTAAAAATAAGAAATAAACAAGATAAACAAATGGTGCTAGTGCACTTACCGATCCGCGTTATTTTTTAAATAGTATTTTAAAATGTAATTAAAGTTTTATATGTTCTTTTATTCAATTGCAAAGTTAAA
>NC_136519.1:36113189-36130689 GCF_053919585.1 Euprymna scolopes
GTGCATGTGGGATAGTAGGGACCGTGATCAGCATTACGCGCGGGAAGAACTGGTGCCTTTCAAAAAAAAGAACGTCATCAATGTCATTCTGGTGGAGAGAGATAGAATACTCTTCACACCGTTGCACATTAAGATTGGCTTGATCAACCAGTTTGCCAAGGCTCTCGACACGTATGTTGACGGCTTCACTTACTTGTGCCACGCTTTTACAGGATGAACCATGGAGACGTTTAAAGCAGCTCTCAGATTCGTCTGCTCATTCGAGATCCAGAATTCAAAAAACTCAATTAACGACGTGGAACTGGAGGCGTGGAAGGCAAATGTTCTGGTAGTGAACTTCCTTGATAAAAATAAGGTCAGAAATTACGGAGAACTTGTCAATCATATGCTGATTGCTTTCAGAAAACTGGGCTGCAACATAAGCATCAAGATGCACTACGTATTTTTTACATATGGACCGGTTTTCCCGAAAACCTGGGTTCAATGAGCGACGAGCAGAGGGAGAGACTCCATAACGACAGGACAAAAATTGAGACTAGGTATCAGGGGCGTTGGAACGCAGTCATTATGGCTAACTACTGTTAGAATCTAAAAAGAGACCTCCCTGTCGCTAAGCATTCCAAGAGTTCGAAAAAATTGAAGTTCAAATCCTGAATTTTGAACAATAATGACGCAAAATGGAATTTACGTTTACTTACCTTTATAAATGGCCACCATTCGGTTTACAGTAATCGATGTTTCTATCAGGTAATCAATATATATTGTTGGATAAACATTTTTGTCCTAACAAACCCTACTTAGGATGATGTAGCATGATGTGTATTTACAAAAATGAGCTGATAACACCATAAAAATGTAATCAATTTTGTCACACACTCTTGTGTTTCTCAAATCAACTTAACACACAAACCTGGCATATTGGAGAACAACGGATCTATTTCTTGATTCAGCAGCGCAAAAATAACCTAAATCACTTGTTGAAATCTTGACAATATTCACAAAGTAAAGAATTGTTGTCTTTTGTAATAATAATAATAATAATAATAATAATAATAATAATAATAATCATAATAATAATAATAATAATAATA
Organism: Euprymna scolopes; assembly: GCF_053919585.1. Classification (NCBI taxonomy): domain Eukaryota; kingdom Metazoa; phylum Mollusca; class Cephalopoda; order Sepiida; family Sepiolidae; genus Euprymna; species Euprymna scolopes. Next base: position 36,114,281 of record NC_136519.1, read on the forward strand.
ATAATAATAATAACTAGCTGGCGTTAACTAACTTATTAGTATTGTGGTCTGTACCCTCAAAAACATGATTGGCGATGAATAACTTATATGTATTGTTATCTGTACCTACTATAAAATGGCTGGTGATAAATAATTTATTAGTATTGTGATAGTACCCCTCCTCCGGACACTGGCTGCCGATAAATTACTTATGAGTATTGTGATCTGTACGCAAATTAGTAACTTTGTATTGTTATTTGCACTCATCAGACACTGGCTGGCGATAAATAACGTATATTGTGATGTGAGCCGACCATATACTGGCTGCCGATAAATAACTCATTAGTATTGTGATCTGTACCCACCAGACACTGGCTGGCAATATTCTATTTTCACAAGAGAATTCAGAATAATAACGGTTGGTGCGATTTGGAATATTCCATTTTAATTTTAAAGTATGTTTATGAATACGTTTTTAAAGCTCGAAGCGATAGGCAACAACAACAACAACAACAACAACACCAATAATAATAATAATAATAATAATAATAATAATAATAATAATAATACGGAGGAAGACCACCAATCTATAATGGAACGAGGGCAAAAATGGATGGTCACACTCAATGCTGCCAGGCATAAGCATGTTTCCTTCAATAATTACACGAAACCTTCTTTACCACCAATAGCAATGCCCAAGAACACATTACCTGAAAGTACTTCGTTTAAACTCCTCGGTCTAACATTTACAGGGAACATGAACTGGAACAGATACATTGAAGGCATTGCCAAAGCTGCTGCACAGAAGGTGTGCTCTCTTTACAGTGCAAGAAAACAACTTACGCCTGAAAGTATCCTGTACCTCTATAAGGCCACTATTCGCCCATGTATGGAGTACTGTTGTCACATTTGGGCTGTTGCATCTGCTACCTGTCTCTAACACCTGGACATGGTTCATAAGAGAGTCGCCAACCTGATAGGTTCTGAACTGTCATATAGGCTTCTGCCTCTGTCCCACCAACAAATTTTGCATCCATCTGCCTGTTCTACAAGTAGTTTAATGGCGAATGCGCTAACGAACTACAAGCACTTGTATCCCTCGACGTAAATACCCTCGACAAACCAGACAAGCAGGTAAATCCCGCCCCTTCACAGTAGAGGTCCCTAGGTGTTGGAAAGCGTTATGCTCCAATAGTTTCTTCCCCAGAACCTGCTAGACTTTGGAACTCTATTCCGGGGTTCTGCTTTCCTAACTGTACTGACATGCAGAAGTGCAAGTGTTACGTTAACAGACATCTTGCTACTCATCTTCCTGCATAATATTCTTCTAACTTATGTCCGAATAGTAGCCTCCCTACTTCAAAATGGCACTGTGACTTGTTTGGGGTGAGAATTGGATAATAATAATAATAATAATAATAATAATAATAATAATAATAATAAATAAATAAATAAATATAATAATGCATTTTATATCAAGATTAATATGCGTAGTCGGTGGAAAATCGCTCAGTGATGTGAAAATGTTTTGCTAAGGAGACCGAACTTCCAGCTTTAGTTTCATTTCGCGAGCAACTATGAATAAAAGTTATTTGTTTACTTATACCAAAAGTATACCCCCCCCCAAAGCAACAATAATCAAAATGACCCAACCCATTGAAAACCATTGTATTTTAATTTTCATGAAAAACAAAACAAAAAAAACCGTAAGACAAAAAGATGCTACGGAAGAAGTGGCGACTCTACATTCGGCTGTACCGGTGTCAGGTGAAAACTCGACTAGAATCAATTATAAGTCGGTTATCGAAGCGAACTTCCATTTTTATTCTAAAAAATAAATTGAAACAAAAGTAACATGAACAAAAACGTGAACATTTTTGCAGACTATTTTAATTTTGACGTGTACTTTTTATAAAAAACTATAGATAAAGTTTGCATTATAAAAATATATTACTTTATCAAATATTATTGATTTTTAAAATATTTATTAGAAAAATAGACTACAATGTTATTAATTGTTTTTAATGGGAGACAATGTGTTTTTCATTTGTTGGGACCTGTATTAGTATTATGAAAGTATTGCTTAACATATAATACAATTATTCATTTTTGTTTTGTTGTGTGTTTTACAAATAATAGGATACAATGTTTTTCAATAGTCTTAATCCAGTATGTATATTTTCAATTGCTTAAATATGTAATGCATTTTTATATCGTGTTTTAGACGAATAGAATACAATATTCTACATTCGTGGGTTCATATTTATTGACAACCTACTTTCGAATTCCAGTGCTTGGGTATACGATGGACGTACAATAAGTAATGCCCCTGACCCACTTTCCATAGTAGTAGAGCAACGAAACTTGGCACAGTTATTAGTCTTTCTCTACATAGGAACCACCCAGAGTTATGCATTTCTTCCATCTTTTGATGCAGCTGTGGAGACCGGTTTTGTAGAACACCCCAGGTTGGTTCTCCAACCACGACAGTACTTCAGCAATCAAAACTGCATATTCTGGGAAAGGCTTTCCTTTCAAAACTTCATGGCTGGAAAGAGGTGAAAGTCAGAGGGCACAAGCTAAGGAGAGTAGGGAGGATGGGGAAGGATTTCATAACACTACGCCCGTGCTTCTGATCCGGCGACATGCGAGTTGTGGACCGGAGCGTTATCCTGCAGGAGGAGGGTACCTTTGCTGATCTGGCTCCGCCTCTTGATTTTGATAGGTTCCCTTAATTTCCTCAAAACTGAAGCATAATAGGCTCTGTAATTGTGATACCCTTTGCCAAGAAATCTGTCATCACTACTCCGTCCTGGTCCCAAAGGACGGTAAGCATGACCTTGCCAGCGGAGGCCGTCCCCCTTGCCTTCTTTGGAGGTGGTGAGTCCAAGTGTTTCCACTGCATTTATTGGGCGTTGGTCTCTGGATCATAATGATGGACCCAGGTTTCATCCTGTGTAATCAGTCTTTTGAAAAACTTTGACTCATCTTCTTGGCACATCTCCAAATTCAGCCTTGAGCACTCGACGCGTTCTCGCTTCTGGATTGATGTGAGCAACCTGGGAATCCATCTTGCAAACACCTTATACATATGCAAATGGTTATGGATGATAGTTTCCACAGACCGTGTACTAATCTTGACATCTTGGCCTATTTGGTGATTAGTAATGCGCCGATCTTCCAAAATGACAGGCTCAACTTGACGGACAGATGCCTCATCAATGGCAGAATGGCGACCCGGTCTTGGAGCTGTTTTCCAGACTTCCGGTCATGTTTGAATTCACGATGCCAGCGTTTTACAAGGTCATATGATGGGGCACTATCATCATAAGTTTCTTTCATTTCATCAAAAGTCTCCTATGGTGTGAGTCCTTTCAAATACAAAAACCGGATCACTGCTCGACATTCAACAGGCTCCATTTCACATCTGACTCAGTTCAAATACCTGTAAAACAGAAAGCACAATTAATTAAGAGCTGTAATCTGCCAAATGAACCGTAGAGATATAAATCATTGCACGTGCTAAATTTCAGCTAGATCAGACAACTGGAAGTAGTTCAGGAGCATTACTTACTGCACGCCCCTCGTATTAGTGTATTAGTCACACTGCATGTTCATACTGTTATCCATCGTTGTATAATGTGTCTAATAAATTATACACGACCATGATCGTTTCTTGGAATCATCGTTTTATCAGTGCATATAAGTACATGATGATTTTTCTAACGGACATTTATAAGTTTCATAATACATGATATATATATATATATATATATATATATATATATATATATATATATATATATATATATATACTTCAGAATAAAATTATCTAACAATCAACTACTATGGAAACTTATAATTATAAGTCTTACAAGATATTACTGGCAGTAATATACTATAAGTACTATTCCACCTAAATAAGAATTGCTCGATATACAAGATAGAGCAAATACATCAAATGTTAGTCATTCAATGAATTAAAAAAAAGTATATGACGTGAAAGGTTTGAATTTGAAATCAAAAGATTTTTTTTATTAATCTATGTAAGGCAAAGAATACATTTGAAATATTATAACCCTTATCCTATAGAATTTCTATGTCTCCCATATTTTCAGAGGAGCAAATAGTTGTAATGGTTTACACCTTATTTTCTAAAGCCAGTAATACCTGGAAAATCACAATTAAAAGTTGTTTAAGTAGTTAAATGCCATACAGTAAGGAGAGTTAATGAAACAGCTATAAAAATTCATATCCACATTCCATGGTAAAATCCGAAATGAATGTCTTTGATAGCAGTGTTGTAAAAATATCCAGGCAGTATTTTAAGTAATCCACATCACAAGGAAATGGTCCGATGTAGGCATTTCGTTGGAGCAATTCCCTTTGTTTATATAATGGATCCGGTAATGTTTTTTATATATGTACTAGCAGAAGTACCCGTCGTTGACTGGGTTCAGAAACAGCCTACAGAAAATGGACTGTGATTGATGAAAGTATAATAGGTTATGAAAAGGAGGGGGTTGTTTTGATACTCAAAAATTTTACCCTAAGCAAATAATGAGCAGATACTTTTCGCGAAAATATATTTTTTATAGCAGTATTGTTTCCATTCGTAGCTAAGAGTGACCAAATAAATGATGTTTCCTTACAAAGAGAAAATTTTATATATATAATAATATAAATATACAAGAAATTAATGTTACCATAGTCAATAAAAGTAATTTTTATGGTAGAAAAGTTCATTGGTTTTTATTTTTAAGTAGTTTGTAAAAAGAAAAAAAATAATTCACGAAACGGTTTAAAAAATCAAAATGGCAGCGACTTTGAAATAGAGAATCCCGGTTTCAGTTTGAAGGATGGGAACCTGAGCATTTAGTGTAAACAATTTAAGAGAGTTCCGTCAACATAAGGAATATTTATAAACATTTTTTTATGTTTTCCATTATTTTGTGCTTGAGGAATATTGATTATGACATATGTAGTTTATATAAAAAATTCATTTAAGTAGTTATCGCCTCAAATTTCGTTTTAATTTCAGTTCGCTGAAATTATTTCAAGTAAGGAGCATGAAAAATTATTTCAAAACAAAAAAAAACATGAACTAAACTTTTATTGACTATGGTAACATTTATTTCTCGTATATTCATTTTTTCGAGTAGACGTTTGTTGGCTTTTCTGCTAAACACTTTTACTAAATAATATCGATAAAATATCGAAAAACAAAGAAACAGGAACAGTTTTGAAAAATAATGAAGCTTTACTTACGTAAAATAATTCGAAACAGCTAAACGGGATATTAAAAAAGTAAACACGTAATTACTTTAGTTATTCAAAGCAAAGAATCGATAAAAATATGAATAAGAAGAAAATGGCGCCCTTTTCAAGCAGACCAGCTTCTTTTCAGTTTTACAGTATTGAACGGTGTAGTATTACGCCGTCGGATTCAGGGTTGTACTATTGTAATGTAAAGAACACGCAGAAAGGGTTGTAATCAACTGAACTCCTTGTAGTACACTGATAAAAAAGCTTAAACAGCTATATAAATTAAAATAAAAAAGGATATGTAAATGTTTTAAAAGACACGTAATCACGTGAGCAGGATTTTTTCCTTCTTTTGACACGATAACAAGTAACGTTCTTATTTTTTATTATTCATCTATTTATCTATTTTCGAAAGAGTGCCACGTACAAGTGGAGAAGAAAAAAACAGAGTTATGCAAATTTTTTGTCGAGAATTGTCCGAAGTTCCGACTTATTTTGGCTTTCACTTTAATAAGAACGTGAATTTATTAGGTGAATTTATTCGACACCACATGATTCAACTCAAAAAATAAAAAAAGCTAACCTGAATTAAGATTAAAGTTAAGGTGTTATTGTGGACCTATACCCCTTTTAAAAGAACTTGTTAAACTTTGTGACATATTTACATTCTATGGAGTTCAGGCGCGAACGAATACCCAATAATTTTATTATATCATATTTTTTCAAACTGAAACATAATTATCAATGTATACTTCCGCAAATAGATATGAAAAGTCTTTGTTAAAGTTTGTGCCATATTTCTATGGAGTACAGGCGCGAACGCAGACTCCACAATTTTATTATACCATCCCTATTTAAGTTTAAACATACTTATCAAATTATTCTTATGTAAACGTTTTTTTTTTTCATTTTAAATTTCCATACTTTGGGGGCAAACGCAGACCCTACTATTTTTATGAACCACCGTGCTGCCAGATCAAACCTACCCATTCCTGATCCTCGATACATCTTCTATCTATATATGTAATCGTTTTTTTTTTAAATAGTCAACCATATAGAAGCCTATTCGTGACCAGACACACACACACAGACGTTCCGCTTTATATTATAAGATTTATACACAAATCCGGTGGATCTGTTTATTAATAAGCATATAAGTTGATATATTTAATATTTTATATATATATATATATATATATATATATATATATATATATATATATATATATATATATAAAATTGACAACATCCTGTCTGCTCATCCTTCGGCTAACATCCACATTTGTGGTGACTTCAATGTCCACAATGAGGAATGGCTGACCCACGCAAACAAGACAGATGATGAGGGGAGGTTCTGTCATGATTTCGCCATTGCCTATGACCTCACCCAGATTGTTCACGAACCCACCCGTGTGCCCGATACCAGTATCGGGCACACGGGTGGGTTCGTGAACAATCTGGGTGAGGTCATAGGCAATGGCGAAATCATGACAGAACCTCCCCTCATCATCTGTCTTGTTTCCGGTCAGTACGCAAGCCTTCTAGACCTTTTTCTCACAACTTCCCCTGAGCTATGTTCATGTTTCGTTCTGTCCCCTCTGGGCTCTTCCGACCACTCGGTTGTATCAGTTAAGATAAAAACGAAATGCAATAGGTCTTCATACGTACCTCTCCACTGTACGGTATATCGATACTCTACGGCTGACTGGGATATCTTCTGTACATTTATATCTGATCTACCCCTACATTCCATGTTTAAAAAGTATGTGTCCTCCATAGTATCAGACCTGGCCGAATGATAAATTGTAGGCATAGACCGATTCATAACATCCAAAAAATTCCAACAGAAACCTAAGAGCCAGCCATGGTTCTCCCCAGAATGTGCTGCTGCCATCGCGCACAGAAATCACTTTTTCCATAGCTACCAACGTAATAGATGCACTGTGACTAGATCTGCTTTTAGGACTGCCAACAACCACTGTTAAAGCGTAAGAAAAATGCTAGAGAGCTATATGCTCAGTCTGTTAAATCCAAAGTTGCTGAGCAGTGGCTTGGTTCCCACCAGTTTTGGCAAATAGCGAACAGGATCCTAAACAGAAGCGTGCGTTCTATCCTAACCATTATCAAGTGACCTGAGGTCATCTCGTTAGCATCAGACAAGGCCAAACTATTTTCCAAGAACTTTGCAGCTAATTCTACCCTACACGACGAAGGCCATCAACTCTCCATATTTCCTCCTATAACAGACAACACGCTATACAACATACAAATATCTGTGCGTGAGGTCGCTAAGCTAATCAAGAAGCTTGATTCCAGTAAAGCAACTGGCCCTGACGGCATTCCAATTATAGTGCTGGAAAAGCTTCAACCAGAACTTGCCCCATACTTACAAAATTGTTTAAGCATTGCCTTAAAGAGAAGTGCTTCCCAACATCCTGGAAAACCTTATCAGTATGCCCTGTATTTAAGAATTCTGTTGATAAGTCGTCGCCCTCTCAGGACAGACCAATAAGTCTCGTTTGTGTCATGAGTATGTTGCTGGAACCCATATTGAATTGAGAAGTAGTCAAGCACCTCAGCAGAAATAACCTTCTTAGTGACATACAATATGGTTTCTGTTCTGCTAGATCTACAGCAGATGTGCTAACGGTTATATCTCATACGATTAGGGAATCTCTTGACAAAGGCTTCCTCTCTAGGGCAATCACTCTTGGCATATCAAAAGCCTTCGATAAAGTATGGCATTAGGGCCTACTTCACAAGATTTCCAGCTACGGTATAATTGGAAATGTTTTCTCGATCATTAAATAATTTCTCTCTGATAGGCTCATAAGAATAGTGGTTGATGGGCAGAAGTAAGAGGCCCTCAGTATTAATGCTGGAGTCCCTCAGGGGTCCATCATGGGCCCAACTCTCTTTCTGATCTACATCAATGATCTCCCAAAACACAACCGCAACACATCAAAGGCTGTAAATGACAATTTTTTCTCTGATTCTCTCTCTCTTGAGCGCGTTGTACAGTGGGGGAAGAATTGGCTGATTACTTTTAATGCATGTAAAATCAACGCCCCGATCCCCATCTGGCAGCACTTGAAATGGATGTCTCTCGACTAGAGGAAGCTTTTACTCCTGCCCTGAAATGGAACACGTACATCAAGTCTATTACCAAGGTCGCTGGAAAAATGGTAGGATCCTTCTACCGCTCCAGAAGATATTTCACTGCTGATGCAATTCTCTACTTATCTAAGCCAAGTACGTTCAGGGATGGAGTAATGTTACCATATCTGAGCAGGAACTGCTAAAAACACTCTATCCTGCCTTGACAGAATACAAAATAGGCTTCGTGGCTTAGTGGGGTATGTCCTTTTCTTTTCCCTGCAACCTTTCTCCCACAGGAGAGACGTTGCGAGCCTATGGTAGGTGCTCGTCTGAACTCCAATTCCTGGTCCCCCCTCTCGCCGATCTTTCACGAAAAAAAAACTTCTAGCTGAAACCACTATCAAAAGTTTCCCCAACTCTTTATCTGTGCACAAAACCAATACGTAGATTCCATGAACAAAACTTTTTATCTCAGAAGTGCACGCCTGCGGAACTCTGTTCCGTCTGCCTGTTTCCCAGCTGACTACAACTTGGATGTGTTCAAGTCTGACATAAACAAATTCCTGATAAACCGCCCCCTAAAGCAGACACTTTATCCAATCTCAACATTAACGTTCTGTACACGCAATAACCCTTATCCCGGAGTGGCCTCCGGTCCTTGCTAAGTACTGACCACCTTGTAAAAAAAACAAACCCTGTAATTTCATCATTGTTTCAATATTTTTGCATATGTTTCTAAGTTCGACAACAATTTTCCATAATCTCAATCTACATTATCGCACCCCATTACGAAAATAATTACTTTAATATATACTCTGAGCCGATTAATTCATTACAAACGCACCAATCAATCAACTTACATTTCATCATGTTTCATAATTCTTAGATATTTTACTACTTTCGACAATCATTTTTATAATTTTAACCCATATTATGATCCCCCCTTACGAAAATAATAACTGATATATTGTCTTGGTTGTTTATTTCATTACAAACACACCAATAGATTTATTCTTCAAAATTCTTGGATATGTTACTAATTTCGACAATCATTATTGATATTTGTAATCTACATTATCGCCTACCCCTTACTAAAATAATAACTTCGATATATTGTCTGGGCCGATTATTTCATTACAAACAGTCCAATCAATTAACTCACATTTCATCATTTTTCATAATTCTTGGACATGTTACTAATTTCGACAACCATTTTTCGTAATTTTAACCCACATTCTAGCCATCCCTTATGAAAATCACAACTTTGATATATTGTCTAGGCCGATTATTTGATTACAAACCCACTAATCAATTAACTAATTTTCACCATCTTTATAATTCTTGGATGTGTTACTAATTTCTGTAAATATTTTTTATAATTATAACATACATCATCGCTTTTGCCTTTACGAAAAAATAACTTTGATGTATTGTCTGGGCCGATTAGCTTATTCCAAACGCACCAATCAATAAATTAACATTTTATGATTTTTCATAATTCTTGGATATGTTACTAATTTCGTCAATCATTTTGGAGAAATTTAACCTACATTTTCACCCGCCTTTCAAAAATAATAACTTTGATATATTGTCTGGGTCGATAATTTCATTAAAAAATACCAATCAATTAACTCACATTTCATCATATTTCATAATTCTTAGATATGTTACTAATTTCGACAATCATTTTTTATAATTGTAAGCAACATAATGCACCCATCCTTGCGAAAAGAATAACTCTGATATTTTGTCTGGGTATATTATTTCATTACAAACACAACAATCGATGAAATCATATTTCATCATTTTTCATAATTTTTGGATATGTTACTAATTTCGACAATCGTTTTTTTTAATAATTTTATCCCGCATATAGTGCCTCCCCCCTACGAAAATATTAACTTACATATATTGTCTGGGCCGATTATTTAATTTAAAAAAAAACACGAATCAATTAACTTACATTTCATAATTTTTCATAATTCTTGGATATGTTACTAATTTAGACAATAATTTTTCATAATTTTAACCCACATTGTCGCCCCCCCCCCTTACAAAAATAATAACTATGTAATAATCCCTGTTGAAATATACATGAAATAAAGTCATGTTTAAATCGTAAACTCTTTCAACCATTTCCGGCGCTGGTTTCTGACCCCCATCACACTGTTATCAATATACATTAAATAAATACCCCCCCTTACGAAAATAATAACTTTGATATATTGTCTGGGTCGATTATTTAATTACAAACAGACCAATCAATTAACTCTCATTTCTCATTTTTCATAATTCTTGGATATGTTACTAATTCGACAATCATTTTTTATAATTGTTACCAACATAATGCCCCATCCTTGCGAAAATATTAACTGATATTTTGTCTGGGTTTATCATTTCATTACAAACACACCACTGGATTAATTCACATTGCATCATTTTTCATAATTCCTGGGTATGTTACTAATTTCGACAATCGTTTTTTTTTAAATAATTTTAACCCACATTTAAACCCCTTACGAAAATAATAACTTTGCCTGGGTCGATTATTTCGTTAGAAAAATACCAATCAGTTAACTCACATTTCATCATTTTTCATAATTCTTGGATATGTTACTAATTTCAACAATCATTTTTTTTATAATTGTAACCAACATAATGCACTCATCCTTCCGAAAATAATAGTCTGATATTTTGTCTGGGTATATTATTTAATTACAAACACACCAATCGATTAAATCACATTTCATCACTTTTCATAATGTTTGGATATGTTACTAATTTCGACAATCGTTTTTTTATAATTTTAATCCACATTTAGCGCCCCCCCCTTTACGAAAATATTAACTTTGATATATTGTCTGGGCCGATTATTTCATTAAAAAAAAACACCAATCAATTAACCCACATTATCACCTCCCCCTTATGAGAATAATAACTGTAATAATGTAATAATCTCTGTTAAAAATATACATGAAATAAAGTAATGTTTAAATCGTAAACTGTTTCAACAATTTCCGTTACTGACTTCTTATCCTTCACCACACTGTTATAAATATACATTAAAGACATTAATGTCTAAAACGTAATATGTTGCAGCCATTTACCCGATTGACTTTGTAAGCCCCACGCTCTTTTAAAAATATGAATGAAATATAATATTGTTTAACTTATAAACGGTTTCGGCCATTTCCTGGACTGATTTTATACCCCCCACCTCACTGTTTTAAAAAATACAGGAAATAATGTAATGTCTAAATCGTAGACTGTTTCAGCTTTTAATACTAGATAAATTAATTTTGAGATCGTAAACTGCTTCAACCGTTTACGGGCATGACTCCGTATTCCTACACCTTTTAAAAATATATATGACATAAAGTATTTTGAGATCATAAACTGCTGCTTTAGCCATTACCGGGGCTTACTATACCCTTCACCACCTCTTAAAATATATGCTGTGTCGTTTATTTTTATTTATTTTTATTTTTTGGAGGGGGAAATGCCTGGTATAAAACTATATTACGCTTACTTGGCCTTTTGGCTAAGATCAAAGTGTAGTATCTGTTCTGACACAGCATTTCAGCGAAATCATCTACTGGCCCCATCTCGATAAACCAAAAATAGGTGGTGGTAATGCTTGGGAGATTGAACAGGCACTAATACACTACACCCCAATCTCACCTAAAAAAAGATTTTGTAATTCCTGGCAGCCGCCAGAGTACTTTTTAAAGCAACATAATCGTGCTTGTCTCCCCTCCCCCATCATCAATACGTAAGGTCACTTCCGCAAAATGTATTTTTAAAATATGCCTACTACACTGTAGAAGCACCTTATTTAAAATTCATGATAAGCACCTCATTTAAAATTCATGCTACTCAAAGAATAAATATTTCAAAGTGCAGTTAGTGATTAGGCAACACTTGCTTTACAATAAACTAATCAAGAAATTGGATTGAGAAACAGATCCTAATGTTAACTAATACTAAACAAAAATAGAGATAATACATGTCAGTTTCTTATTTAATAAATTGTTAGGTGAAAGTACAGAATAGTTTAAATAATACCTTCCCCTCCCGATATTAAGAATGGCTTTCTAAATAATAACGTTATTATTTTATCACTGTCCGTATTCCGTGCGTCATCCCTCCTCCTCTGTCTTAAAATAATGTATGGAATTAAGTAAATATGAGATCGTAAAAAAGCTTTATATTTTTTAGGTTCATATTTACAAATTTCAAACCGCGAGTAAAATGTCCTCATGATTTCGTTTTTTTTTTTAATACAAAACATAAAAAAATGAGTTAGTGTCATTAGTTAGAATTGAAATTAAAAAGAACCAAGCGTTCCAGCCTGAGGGGGGGACGAAAGAACGCGCATGCGCGCAAGAACAAAATGTCAGCTAATGCTTAATGAACATTTTACATGTTAATTTGCCAATGTGTGTATGCGATATACATTCATGTAAGCAAATATATTATTTGCTATAAACCACCCGTTGTGCATGACTATTGTTTTCTGATAATTCAAGTACTATGTGACCAGTACTTTCAGAGATTACCTGTTACATAGTTACACACACATACGTATACTGTTGTATATATATATATATATATATATATATATATATATATATATATATATATATATATATGTATACTAGCAAAAGTACCCGTCGTTCACTGTGTTCAAAAACAACCTACACAAAATGGACTCTGATTTATGAAAGTATGAAAGGTTATGAAAATGAAGGGTTGTAATGAGATAGCTTCGAATTTGGGGGTTTCAAAACCAAAGCAAAATATGATGAAAGTAAAAATAAAATAGATAACCCGCATAATTTATTATACCATACCTGTTCACACTGAAACACTTATCACAATATTCTGTGGATCTATATTAAAAATCCTTGTTACACTTTGCGACATATTTTCATTCTATGGAGGTCAGGCGCGAACGAACACCCCATAATTTTATTATACCTATTTCTTCAAACTGAAACATAATTATCAAATTATACTTACGCAGATAGATATGAAAAGTCTTTATTAAAGTCTGTGCCTATTTCTATGCTATTGAGACCAGGCCAGAACGCACACCCCACAATTTTATTATACCATCCCTATTTAAGTTAAAACATACTTATCAAAGTATTCTTATGTACATCTATACCAAAAACACTTATAAAGGTTTTTTTTTTATTTTAAAATTTTTTTATTTCCATACTTTGCGGACCAGGCGCGAACGCAGACCCCACAATTTTAATGAACCACTGTTCTGCTAGATCAAACATAACCATTCCTGTGTCTCGACATATCTATGTATATATATATTATATTATATTATATTTGCCATTATCACAAACCAAAGCTATATATAACAGCTCCTCAAATAAATACAACTAACTGAAATTTCTGCTATATCGACGTTTCCCCACCCAACATCCACCCACCATAGAGCGTCTCTATGGACTGCATAGGGCGTATGTTAAAATTAGATAAGTCAGACATATATCAAAATTGCCGCCAACATGGTTGTTCCTGACGACCTCCTACACTGACCGGCATGTGCTCTGATGAAGCACCTGGCTCACCCCAATTACATAGCTCCCCCCTCCAATCCAGCCTATAACCTATTCCGTCCAAGCCGCAAGTATGTATTTCTTCCTTACCTACTTTTACTTTCTTTCCATCTCTCCTTTCTCACATTTTTATCCTTTTTTATTTATATAATTGCCTTTTCATATCTTTCTTTCTTTCTTTCTCTCTCTCTCTCCCTCTTTCCTTTTTTTAATGGCCGCACATTGACCTCAAGAGGTCGTATCCCATTCTCTTCTGATTTGACTTTCACCATCTGAAAACACAAACAAGATTGTTTGCCGAAAAAATTGTAATGAACAAAAGTTAATACATAAGGTATTGAAAAATGAAAGAAAACATATGCAGCTCTGTCAACGTATTGAGAACTTTTTATTCGGTTATACCACTTCTACTTTTGGGTATATATATATATATATATATATATATATATACATATATATATAGAGAGAGAGAGAGAGAGGTAGGTAGGTAAGTATTTAATTAAATAATTATGTCAGCCCCCTTAAGAAACCCGTTTCTTATCATTGAGCACATTCAGTTGAAGTAAGTCGGTCAATTTTGCTCTTATGCAAAGATAATGATTAGATCACTGTGACTGACGTGAAAAAATATTTAAAAATAAGATGTTTAACTTCAACGTTATTTCACGCGGTTAATGGAAGCAGATTGGATACGGTCTTTTCTAATCAAGCCAGAAATTAATTATATATATATATATATATATATATATATATATATATATATATATATATATATATATATATATATATATATATATATATACTCGGGTTTTTTTATATTCAAAAGTAATGGACTAATGAATTCAACGAGGTTGTTAGATAGTGCTCAATAAAAAGAGCTGATAATACTTGTTTATTGTTATATAAACATGCTCACATATCTGTTATTCATTAAACTTTTGAATAGTCAAGTCGCTGCCTGATGATATATGTTGTTTGATTGAAACAAGTGGCTATTTGTAGCAGCGGGATGTGAGCATGTTTATATAACAATAAACAAGTAATATATATATATATATATATATATATATATATATATATATATAGAGAGAGAGAGAGAGAGAGAGAGAGAGAGAGGGGAGGGGAGAGATGAACAATGCTGTAAGAAAGAAAAGCTAAAAGATAGAGAAAGGTCGATTGAGTCATCAACGTACGCTAGCTCATATTGCCTTTCCGCTCAAAACCAAAATGTGTTTTTTTAGGATGAGCATGCTTATATTGATATCGAGCATCGTCAAAGTGTGTGTAATAAATTATACATGACAAGCATTGTTTCTTTTAATCCTCGTTTTATCAATTCATATGCACACATAGGAATTGATTCTAAGGGATGACTTATAAGTTTTATAACATAGTAACACATGTCAATCAAAGGGGAGACCTTCAATGAATAGGTACTACCTGTGATGATCTACGCTAGTGAAATATGAACCCTGACAACTAGCCAAAGTGAAATCTTGGCAATAGAACAAAGGAAGATGGAAAGTATTATGTCATGATTTATTCTACAAGACAGTGAGAAAGCCATGTTGATCCGCCAACATGCAAGATTTATTGACATAAATACTACCATCCCAACATCCAAACACAGATGGGCAGGGCACGTTACCAGACAACATGACAAAAGATGGTCAATCAGGGCAACGGAATGGAAACATCGTGAACTTAAGAGGCCAAGAGGAAGACCAAGAACGATACGGAAAGACGACCTGATACAGCATATGACATGCGTCCCACGTGGCAGTGAATATCTCAGGACAGAGTTAGATGACTAAAGTCCAATCTAGGGAGGGGTTTATCATTGAGTGATAAAACCCTTGTTGATGTTGATTATGTTTATATATATATATATATATATATATATATATATATATATATATATATATACTCTTGAGCAAAAAAAAGGGGTGGGTCAAGAGCAAAAGAAGGAAGACATCGATTTTTCAATGTTTTTCCGTAGCATTTTCTTAATTTAAACTGAAAATTTCTATTTTGCAGATCCTTATTATTATAGCATATAATCATAAGTGGAAAATTAATCCTTAATATAATAGGACCGCGTCTTGGCGAGGGTATAAAAACTCGAATTGCAGGTTTAAGGCATTCCAAAATGACTTACAAGCAGATTTTTTATATTTAAGAAAAGAAAAAGTGAAAACATCTCCTTCTGCAGTGAAGCGAATTGATCAAAGGTTCGAAGTCAAATGCTTAGTAAAAGGGAAATCTGGATTTAGTCCCTCTAAACCATCCACGTTAAAGGACGACCACAGGCTTAAATTAACTGTTTTGAAGGACTGAAAGAAAACGTATGTTGACCATAGCAAAGAATTCAAAAAAGCGGCTGGAAATTCTCTTACTTGGAAAATCACCCATATTTTATTGTGACGTATATAATACTTTTAATTATTACTTTGTAATTATTTTAAAAAAGTAAATTACGTATATGCA
>NC_136519.1:36135689-36215689 GCF_053919585.1 Euprymna scolopes
TCTGTTAACAAGAACTGTTGCATAAATATCTAGTTCTGTATTAATAATATGAAGTCCCAAAGAATCGTCACAGTCGTTGTCGTCATGACGTAAACAATATATAAATAGTATTATCATCCTCTGTTCTGAGTCCCAGTTATATGTTGTCTCAATATGCACCCCTTTACAGAACAGTATTATATTTTTAAAGTAATATTATTGTGGTATTTATGCGGACTTATTATAAAGTTTGCATAACAAATGAAGCAAATAAAAAGAGATACACTACAGTTTAACGTAAATGTGGGTATGTAAATATTATCGATATCTGATCCCCTCCTCTATATTGTATAGTTTCTGGTCATTCTTAATACAGAAGTTCTTAATATCTTTGGCTGTTTTTCCTTTAACTTTGTATCGGAGAAGGATATTGTTGCTTTTGTTGAAGAGGTTTCGTGTCACTATGAAACACAGATTTCTGGCCAATCGCAGTTTAGGAAAATACATTTTTCCGCAAGCCTAGTAACTCATCCCACCCTATTGGGCTACTGAATGGCTTTTTCATCAGCTTGTTAGAGGTCCAGGATATGTTAAGCTCCTAGTGAGATCTCTTTCAAACTTGTTTCTTTTTTAATTGACTCTACCTTTCTCTTCAATTTTAATAGCATGCCTTCTAATAATCCTAACGGAAATCACTTTACTATTTCCTATATTAACATCAGACTTTTAAGGATGAACTTACCGATGTCCAATCTTTTATCTTTTGCAAATCGCTTTATACCGTTGCTTATTGTGAGATTAATCTAGAACTAGTGGGACCTGTGGAAATTCCACAGAGGACTCAATTCATATGTAATATATTGATGTTGGCATTCTATAGATGTTCAGTGTAAATGGAGACGCTCTGATATTTTTGTAGCTTTTTTGTTAAAAATGCAAAAGTATTTATCTAAGCTAGCGCGAACGCCCGACAAATCCTTGTCGTTATGTACTCTTAAATATGGTATTTTAATCCTCGCAGATTTCGTATATATTATTATAGAGTTAATATTCTATCGATTTTTATATATTATAAGTTGAGATTACTAAATAAATTTCTTTTCCATATGACTTGGGTACATTAACTTGACTCGAAACCGAAATAGAACTTATGAATATATATATATATATATATATATATATATATATATATATAACTCGAGTTTCTTGAGCCATAATCGAAACTGAAACCAAAACTTATGAGGACTTTTTGACAAAATTATTTATAAAAAAAATAGATGATTTAAGTGCCATGAGCTATAGTCGAAACCAAAACCAACACCAAAACGTTTGAAAAATTCTTGGTAAAATTATTTATGACAAGAAATAGAAGAACATAGCAATTAAACAACCCGAGTGTACGCGTGACACACAAACGTACACACACACGCTATCTTATTAATATATAGATAATCTATTGCTAGCAACCGTTTATATGGTTATTTCCTTTTTGTATCCACTAAGTCTTTACTTACGCTTTTACGAAGGTTTGCTCTTCATCATCATCAGAATATCCCAATATCGCGTGTCTACAAACATTACTCTGAATGATGTCTTTTTAATTTTTTTTCTATATCCTTCTTCCTATTTTTCCCTTTTATGTCGTATACCTTCTGACAATGAATGTTCAGTTGGTCATTATTTATACTTCATCCACCATACTATTTTTTATTTGACGACTTTAATGCGCATCATTCTTTCTGGCTAGCCTACTCTAATCATAGCTGGTAAAGCCTGATTTAATTTTTCAATCCAATAGCATGGCTTAAATTATCTCCTTCCCAACATGCATTACTCATGATGAACGCCATCAACCATCCTTGCCTGTTATTTTTCTGACTTCTGTTTATGAATTTCGTTGTTCCCGCTTCTCCTTCATTGGATTCTCCTGTTCATGTTGTTATTGATGTTGATACGGTTTTCTTCTATTAATTATTTAATTGCTCTTTACATAGATAGATAGATGTAAAACTATGGATTGTGACGGGCTTAGCAGCTTTCTGTGTGACCTATTATATTAGTCTTCAAATAATGATGCAAAAGGAATTTACCGGTCGACTTCTTCTTGTTATTGACACTTTCATTCCACATGGCCAGTCTCAATGGAAAAACCATCCTAATTAAATATTTTTGTTTCTGTTGTTCATCGCCAATCTTACAACGGAGCTTAGAATGCTTACAATATATCAATTCATGAGGCTAAGTATAGCTATCCCTAAAAGTTTTGTGACTGTATATCATTCTAAAAGCTTGGATTTCGGAATTTTAGGAGAATCTATCATATTGTGCTTAATAGTGGAAAGTCTGCTATTTCATCTCAATTTAATGGTCTTTAGTTTATTTAATTTCCTAAGGACACGCTTAATCTCTTTACTCGTCTTTTTGCTGACAATACTTTCATTGATTGTTCTTTTACTGTTCTTCCTGTTTTTCTTTTGGAAACTGAAACATTTCTTCATTCTATAATAATTACTCCAAATACAGTTTCTAGGGTTCTTTCAGGTTGACAACTTTAATGCGTTCTGCTGTTATATAATTCCTATTATTCTCAAACATTTTTTCTTTTAAATTTTCTTCTATTTCCTTAAACGTATTTAATCCCTGTTTATCAAAATAATGTTTCCCATCTGATTGGAAAAGATTCTCTGTTACCCCTGATTTAAAAAAAAATCTGGTGATTAGTATTAACTAATTATCATCCTGCTCTTTTCTGTTATTAGAAAAGCGTTTGAACGGTTGGCCAACTGCAATCTTGTTAATTTTCTGGAAAATCTAGCCCGCTTTAATGATGTTCAGGTTTTCGTTCAACTGATGATCTTTTAATTGTTGTAACTGTTGGTTTATGAATAATCATTATATGTAACGTGATACCCTGCCGGGGCCACACACATTTTAAGTGCTAGGAAAAGAGGAAGGATCTCTTTCAATGTGGAAGGAGAATTCTCTATCAAAACTGTCTCCTTTAGAAAAGATTGCCTGGAGTACATTACATTTAATTTATAGTGCGTTTCATACTAGGCGATCTTGATGCTTGATGGTCATACATGACGTTTGGTTCTTATTGGTTGATCTTCGAAATGAACGAGTCACATGGGAATACAAACTGGCTCATAAAGTATTGCAACTCATCTTCCAAATGTGCAATGATATCACAGTCATCCGCGTAAAGCAAATCCCCTTCCAATGAGGAACGTACATTTGTGAAAGAAAGTAGTCTACGGGCATTATAGACACTGGCACACGTTCGATATCTAATGTAAATACCGTCTGAGTTTTTATAAAAGCCACGAATTAGACTATGACAAACCAGTTATTGAATGACATGAGTGCAAAAATATCCCTCTTTGTGGCCCCATTGTGGATAGGTATCCTTTCAGATAGATTGACGATAAAAGTAACTGTAGCCTAAATTCAGTCGTAAAAGGAATGGATCAGATCCGCAGATTCTTAAGGGCAGCCCAATGTTACTAATATCTTCAAAAGTTTTGTATGACTTATCAAAACCTTTTAAGTTAATAAAAGATATGTAAAACGGACGTTTTGGTTTTTGCACTTATCTAGTCTTTGCTGAACACCGAAAATCATTTACACAGTGCCACGGCTTGCACGGATAAACACTACTATTCTGGTAGTATTCCATTGACAATTGTGTCTATTAAAGATAATCTTTGAAAACACCTTTTCGCAACACACAGCAAATATATTCTCTTAAAAATGCCGCAGTCCGACTTCGAACCGTTCTTATACAACGACTCCTGTATCACCTTTTTTTTTAGTCTTGAGCTACTTCATTTCTCCATACACTTTGTAGTACTTGCTCCAGGGGGATTGCTCATTTTCGCACTGCCATTTCTGTAGAATCTCTGCTGTAAGACAATACATTATTCACGCTTTGTTGTTGTTCATTTGACTTACACAGCTATTATCTCACAAGACGCGCCATCAAGAGACATGATTGGTTCGTGTTGCTTAATGAGATCCAATACAGACTCATCAATGGCCTGATGTTGATAAAGGCGTTCGCTATAATGTTGACACCATCGCCTCATATTAGATTCTAGTTGTTTCAACGTGGTAACTTTCTTTTGATTTGAGAGGGGTAAAAAGTTGATTGCTGCGATCCATAGAATATGCGATTATATAATAAAACGCATTCGAGTTTTTGATGTTTGCTGCAATTTGTGCTTAATTTGCGTTCTTTAGCCACAACTCAATTTAGAATACTGCGCACACGCATCTGTGGCACTTTTTAGAAATTCTTGTATGCTTTTACCTTCTCTTCAAGCTATCTGGAATAGATTTGATGGCAAGGATCTTCGGAAAAAATATAGGGTTTTGTTTCAAGGAGGGAATCAATTTTCTCTTAAATCTCAACAAACCATTGTTGGTACTTTTGTTTGCGAAATCCTTAAATGTCTTAGGCAGAAGAAAGTGGCTTAATTTTTAAATCCTCTCATGAATTTGTCATCCCTTTTTTTATAGAGGTAAGTGCATTCTGAAAAATGTTCTTTGCTGAAAAATTATAAATTACGTTGAGATTTTAAAACGTTTTGTTACATTTTGTGCTGGTATTTCGGACGCATTTTAGCTCTATTTTGACTCTTACCAGACGATGACCCGTCCAACATTCAGCACCTCTTACAGTTCAAAGAGAGTGCACATCTTATCGATAACGCCGGCGTACAATAATATAATCTATCATATGCAACTGTCTAAAGTGTCGATGTAGCAATGTACCTTTGCACTTGTTTTTCTTGCGAAACAGCGAGTTTCCAATCACGAGATCGTGTTCATGTCAAAAATGCAAATGCTGAAGGCTATTGCTGCTTGCATTCTTCAATCCACGTGAACCTAAATAATTTCAAGTTTAAGAATTCCCTCTGACTCTCGCATAGAAATTGTCAAGAGTAATGATATTACCATCATCAGAGATATTAAGAATTAGTGGCCTTAGCTCATTAAAAATACAGAGGATGTTTGTTTCAAGAGACAGACTCCATGATTAATGCATAAACCAACACAATTGTGAAAAAATGGGTTCGTCGCAGAATAATGGAATAATATTTATATTTACAAAAAAAGTAGAATTTCCTAAGCTTTTTTTTAAGAGAAAAAGAATTCAGGGGCAAAATCTACAGGTTTCATTAGCAGGTTTCCCTTTCAAAAAAAAAAAGAAAGTATAACCGGAGCTTATTTCTGCGAACTGGCTATAATCAGCACGTAGTGTCTGGGTCATACAGAGACATCTCCATGGTTACCAATGCAGTTCTGTGATGTTGCTTTTATAAATACTCATTGGAATCTAATGTGTGTACATTCCAGTATGTACCTGTTATGTCGACCGAGGTGGAAAGCGATGTGTATGATTTTTTTCTTGATAATGTCGATTAATTGTCTTTAATCTTATTATCATTAAATGAAATATCCGCCAGCCCCGACCAATGACCAAGTTTCGAGGCAAAAAGTTTGTGTGGCATACTTGTGATCCTCGAACGAAAAAAGCATTGCTCCTAGAAAAGCGGATTTAATTCCACTGAATCATGCCTTTCGCTTCGATTAGACAATTGAAGCGATGTTAAGATCTGTCGAGTCGCCACTGTGCACAGTTGTAACTAAATACTCCCAGTTTGTATGCGTCGTCAAACGTATATCACCAGTGAACTTGCTGAAGCAAAGCAGAAACGAAAAAAGGGGTTAACACGACGCAAAGCACTGTTCACGGTACGCAAGTCTTGACCCTCCCGCCAGAAAAAAAAAACCGTCCTGATATGCAGACCACCAACCACGACAGCATCACAATCTGCATATCTCTACTTTGTACTGGACAGATTCCGGGTTTAAATGACAACAATTCTTGTGCACATCCCATTAGAACCAACGGAGTGTTGTTCAACCAATTATCGCTCGCACAAAACACAAACGCGTGGCAGCTTGCTTCGTTGATGATCATCACACTTGCGACTTTAAAACATCACACGACATCACGAGAAGATAAAATAAATGTTAAACTGCCTGTGTGTTAGTTATTCTATAATACGGCAAGACTACTCCTTACTGACTGGAGTTTAAAACAAGTCATTATTAATAATAGTTGACTAAAAATAATCAGTTTTGTTCTTTCAAGGCAGGGTAAAAGTGTGGCATTTCTAGCACAATCTATTTCCTTTGATAATAGTCGGCCACCATATTGTATAATCATAAGAGTACATCATTGATTCAACGTCGATTTTCCCCGGTGTTTGAGTAGAATTTATCACTTATTTAGTAGTAAAAAGATGTAGTAGTCCGAGTAGCTTTAATAGTAATAATATTAGTAGTTGATTGGCAGATTTTGAGGGAAAGTATTTATTCCAATACCTTTTGTAATCCCTGAATGAAGCAAGCAGATCCCACGCATTACGCCTGCTTTAACGACCTTAATTCCGCGGAATTATTCATTTCGCCTCGATTAGACGATTGTAGCGATGTTAAGATTAGTTTAGAATCGCTACTGTAGCCAGTTAAAACTATGTACCCACAATTTACATATTATAGTTCCAGTTTTCTTGCTTCCATTCATTTGTCGTTGGCACTTAACGCTGTTTTTTTTTTGTAGTTTGAGTAAGTGCTATTACTTATTTAATAGCAAGAGATATAGTCGTCATAAGAGCTTAAATAACAATAATATTAGCATTCATATAGGAAAACATTCAAATCAGAGTAATGGTTGAGAAGATACAAGTAATAACAATAATGTAAACGACTGAAATATTAAAAAAAAAACACTTTGAATGCGGAGATTAAAACACGTGAGCTACAGGTACAAGCCGGCCATATTCAAACTGCTCCATATGTAAAACACAAAGGGACATCACATGGACCAGGAAAACAGAAACTTTGTACTGTTAACAAAACTAACCTGAACTCCTGACTTATGCCTCTCTCCTATTTTTCTGGGGGTGCGTTGCCATAAACTGCGGCCAAACCAAATAAGTAAGGAGAGTAAAGAAAGATTGAAAGACCGAGGATAGAAAGCACTCGGAAGACCTTCGTTGGATGAGTGCAAAGATGACTGAGCCTTGAGGAGGCTTATTCCCATACAAATTCCAACGAAGACGAATGGTTGCTCATAACTAGAATTCAGTGGTAAGCGGTTGTACAAAAAGTTCTAGTAGTTTTAGTAATAATAATATTCGAAGTAGTTTCATTATTATTATCCATACTTCTAGTCATTTATATGTATTTAAACATTTTATGTTAAAAAGTAATAATAATTAGATATGCCCCATGGAGAAATATTTTTTTCTCTCCCTGCTGAACAATGTGCAAACGAGACAACTGACTGGTTCAAAACTGCAATCGAAGCGCATGTTCCCATGCGGAAATTTTATAGTAAGCCCCACTCTCCCCAATGGTTTACGTCAACTTGTGCATCTGCCATTGCTCAAAAGCAGCATGCATACCGTAGGTTTAACCGACATAAATCCAGTTCAAACAGACTGAAGTATATACAAGCTAGAAATAATATTAAGAAAGAAATAGCGACAGCTAAGAGAGAATTTACGGAAACCACTAAAAAGCGCATCGAAGCACAAAAACTAGGAACTCGAGACTTCTGGAAAATCTACAACAGTGTAGTAAATAATGGGCAATCAACAATTCCCCCACTAACCAACAATCACGAGGTTGTCTCCTCAGCAACCGACAAGGCTAAAATGCTTGCCAGCCGGTTTGCCTCAAACTCCACACTGGACCCTTTCAACCACCTCCTACCTGACTTTTCTATGCGGACAGACGCCACGCTAGACGATATGAAAACCACCCTTCTCAGTTGCATGCGATCATAAAAAACCTTGACACTTCAAAAGCATGTGGACCCGATCTTATCCCAGCTGTGCTATTAAAAAAGTGCTCAGTCGAAGTAGCTCCAGTTCTCTCCAAACTCTACAACAAATGCCTTAATGAAGCTTGCTTTCTGGGCTGTTGGAAAACTGCTTCTGTTGTACCAGTATTCAAGAATTCTGGCGAAAGGACTGGCCCATCAAATTATCGCCCTATTAGCCTCCTCCCACTTTTTGCCGAAATATTTGAGACCTTAATTAACCAAACTCTAGTCCATCATCTTACAGATGCTAAACTTCTGACTGACAAACAATATGGATTTAGACAAGCCCGTTCCACAGCAGACATCCTAACTGTGATCTCTGAACGTATATACCATTCACTGGACAAAGCGGGGGAGGGCAGAGCGGTAGCTCTAGATATATCTTAGGCTTTTGACAGGGTATGACATGAGGGTCTCCTCAGGCAAATTAGATCATACGATATACCTGGTATAATACTTAACATAATTAAATCCTTCTTAGATAAGAGAAAAATCCAGGTTGTCCTCGACGGTCGTACATCTAAACAATATGATATAAATGCGGGGGTCCCCCAGTGTTCTATCCTTGGACCTCTATTGTTCCTGATATTCATAAATGACCTCCCCGACAAAATTGCCTCTGCGATGGGCATATATGCTGATGACACTACAGTCTATGGCAGCCACGACAGGAAGACGAATGAACACATTTCTAAAGAAATGGTAGAAACACTAGAGGAAGACCTCCAATCTGTGGTGGAATGGGGACAAAAGTGGTTGGTCGCGTTCAATGCTGCCAAGACTAAACTAGTTTCATTCAATAATTACAAGAAACCCTCTCTACCAGCTATAGCAATGGCCAACGACTCTTTATCTGAGAGTACATCTTTCAAACTCCTTGGCCTAACGTTCACAGGAAACATGAGTTGGAACAATTACATTGAAGGCATTGCCAGGGCTGCTGCAAGAAAAGTGGGCTTTCTCTACCGTGCTAGAAAACTACTAACACCCGAAAGTATCCTGTACCTCTATAAGGCCACCATTCGCCCATGTATGGAGTATTGCTGTCACATCTGGGCTGGTGCATCTGCTACTAGTCTCTCGCTCCTTGACAATGTTCAAAGAGAGTCGCAAACCTGATAGGCCCTGAACTGGCATCTAAGCTTCAGCCTCTGTCCCATCGACGAAATGTTGCATCGCTCTGTCTTTTCTACAAGTATTTTAGTGGTGAATGCTCTGACGAACTGCAATCACTTGTGCCCCCACGACGTGAGCACCTTCGACAAACCCGACAGGCTGCTAAATCCCACCCCTACACTGTAGAGATCCCTAGATGTAAAATATCTTTTTACTCTAATAGTTTCTTCCCCAGAACCGCTAGACTCTGGAATTCCATTCCAGGTCCCTGCTTCCCCAACAGTACTGACGTGCAGAAGTTCAAGTGTAACGTGAACCGACATCTTGCTGCCCAAATTCCTACATAGTACCCCAGTAGTTGTTGCCCCTGATAGTAGCTCCCTACACCAAAGTGGCAATGTGCCTTGTTTGGGGTGAAAATGTAATTAAAAAAAAATTACTTTTTTTCTCTCTGGAAAAATACCAAGTAGGCTGGTCTGTTTTATCGTACTCAAGGAATATACCTCGACCAGTTTGGATATTTAATTTGCTTTTCTTACATATAAGTGTACAGCAAGTTACTTGCAGTGTCCAAGAATTTTATGCCGTGTTTGTAGATCATGAGAGGCGGCTCTTGATGGGATTACACTATTTAAATAATATAGTCTTCCATTTTCTTTAATATCGAATACACTTACATCCGGGTACGTCAGTTTTGATTTATTGGGGTCAAAGTTTATATTCGCAACTTGTTTCGTGGTGGCTTGTACACAAATTATATCTTATTAAAATTTCGGGATTAGAAGAGATTTTTTCAGAATGGAGTCTCCTTTTCAAATTTTGTATCTACATTGAAAACTCTTGTGATTGGATCGCCACAATTGTAACAAATAATGTTCACCCTTTTCCAGGGTAATGGTATAACTTAATTTTGATATTTTAAAGTGGACATTTATAAAACTCATGATATTAGTTGATTCGTTTTAATTCTGGGCACATAAGCTCTTTGACTTGGAAACCATGGTTAATTTCAGAAGAGCCTCAGATTGGTAGTTATTCCACACTAGTCATGAAGATGACACATTCTCAGTAGGCAGCTGTTCTGTACAGGTTCTGGACTTATACACACACAGAGAAAGATTACTACATATATATATATATATATATATATATATATATATATATATATATATATATTCACCACAATATGGCCTTTATTTAAAGTTCTTACGCCTAGCAAAAATATTCCGAATTTGATAACTATCGGTATATGATCGTTAATGAATATAGACTGTGCAGAAAAATATATACACACATAATCATTCCCCAATATATATATATATATATATATATATATATATATATATATATATATATATATATATATATTATATATATATATATATATATATATATATATATATATATATATATATATATATATATATATATATATATATATATATATACGTCCGGCATATGTGTCCGGCGTTGCCCGGGTGTTTGGAGGTGTATGTTGAGCAAAAAAAAAAAAACGTGGTAGTAGGAAGGCAGGCTCGAAACCGTAAGGCTTGCAAACCGAGGAAGAGAATAACTTTCGAAAATATCGGCGACAAAAGCGACCCCATCCTGTAGGAAAATGCCCAGTTTAAGGTGAAGATATTAACTTTCGTGTGTATCTACTGTACGATGCGGATTAAATTTTATATGGGTATTTGTTATGATAACCCATACGAAACGGTATTATATTATTTATCGATGCACGGTTACGCATTAATAAAAGTTAATAATTTAAAAAAAGTTTCACGATTTCTCCAAAACTATACGGTCTATCTGGCTAGAAATTTTTTGTGGCTGATTGTTATAATAAGGTGCAGTAAGCCAAATATAATGATATAGGCTCGCCAGAAATGGTGATGATTATTTTTAATCATAATAACACTAGATGTACTTCAATTCTCTCAGAAACAATGCGGTCGACCTGGCTGTATTTTGTACTGACCTTTGCTATGATTACATACAGAGAGTTAAATATTATGGTCAGATTAAATATTATGTTATAATTTATACACACAGTTCTAAAACGCTGGGGATTAATAGAAAGGAGTCACCACTATATCACATATACTCTAGAAATTATCTTTAAATCTTCTGCGCGAATTTTGCTAGAATTTGGTATAAACTTTTATTATGATAGGGTGCGGCGAACTATATATTATAGCATTTGTTCGATCCATAATAAAGGAATAATATGAATTAGCAGGAATTGTCACAACAATACCACACACACACATACACACACATACGCACACCCACACACAGCTTACAAAGCATATCACAACTTGGACATAAGGGGCTACTATTTGAGGCCATGTCTACGAAAGATTGACAAGATATTTGTTCATGTTACATTTATACTACTGCATAACAGTACATCCAGGGAAGCAGGCAGGAGGAAGGGAATTCCAATGTATAGCTGTTCGAGGGAGGAAACTCTTTCCGGCATTTAGGGACAACAACAGTAAAGGGGGTGATATCTTATTGCTAAGCGGGTTTGTCGGGGATATGTACGTTGAGGAGGTACAATCGAAACAAGTTCACCAAAACACATTCCATTAAAATATTTCTAAAACAGATTCCATTAAAATATTTGTAATATATATATATATATATATATATATATATATATATATATATATATATATATATATATATATATAGCGGCACTGGTGAGTTGTGATACAACGAAACAGGATTGTATGTAGATGACTACAAATATACATATATATATATATATATATATATATATATAATAGGACAACAAGAGATTGAAATGAAGACAAAAACTATATATAGGTAGATATAGCATGGATCATTTATCGAATAATGGAATACAGACAAAATTTTGGGGGTAGAAGGGGCTCTTTATGCCAGGGCATTTCTAAGCCTAACGCTTCTCATCAGAAGAGTAGAGAAGATGCTAGGTAAGAAAATTAAAAATTACATATTAATAAGGCTTAATATGTATTAGTATTTACGTTTAACTTTTTCTCGCTTATAACTTCACGTGTATAAACTCTTACGCAAGACCTGATACTCAAAGACCGAATAAAAAAAAATCCACCCTGTAATTAAAGCTTTTTATTCATCTCTTCTAAAAGACTAACTAGCCACAAAACTTATAAAAGTGATGAGCCATTTATTTATTCAACACGTTTCTTTCCAAATAACTTACTAGTAAACGAGGACGGATACATATTGTAGTTTGTTTACATTGCGCCATTTTGAATCAAGTTATTTACAACTTCTTTTCCAATTTTCGGATTTTTAAGCATATCAAAACATACTTTATTTTCTTTTGATGAATAGATTGCTGATGAGTTAAGGGCAAAATAGATTCACTGATTGATGCAATAATTAAGTTATTGATTTTATGCTACGAAACAGCCACTGTCAAGAATTGTAAATATTAACTAAATTAAAGGAATCAAATTGTAAGGTGATCGACACCATGAACATTTGTATAAAGATTTTTGCTGTTCAGTCATTGTGTATATATATATATATATATATATATATATATATATATATATATATGTATATATATACACACACGCACACACACACATATATATATATATATATATATATATATATATATATATATATATATATAGGTATCCACATACAGTACTGTTACGCTGTTTCACAGCTCATCAATTCGGCTAGACAAGCCAGGATCGAGGGCCGATCGCCCAAACGACAGTCGGAGCTTCTAACCGTGGCGCTATAGGGCTTCTGCTATGCGAGCAGTGAATTAATAATGTTTTGCCATTGTCCAAATACCTAAGCTCAATCTGTTTACACAAAGAGCATTTTTTAAAGAGAAAGAAAAAAGGGGGGAATCCCAAACGGGAAATCAGGCGAGAATCATTTACTTTTGCTGTGGTTACGGAAAGGCCTATTTTCTCTTCAAAAAATGCTCCATTGCCAAAAGTGTGTTTATTCATAAAATCTGAAGAAATGCTCGCTTTTGAAAATTTTCAAACGATATAATGCTTCAAATTGTCGAACTGGACATGGAAACAATTGTAACGTAAAATGAAATACACTTTTTGTTGCCATCAACACCTTGTTTTGAACTCTTGATTTTGCCAACACAGTATATTAATGCTCAATTATGAAATGTGATAATTTTGTAGCTTACTCCTTAAGTCAACCATTTTTAGTTTAAACACCATTGGTATATGAAAATTTACTGAATTTCACGAACTCAGTATATTACATACAAGTACACACACACAAACACACACATACACACACACACGTACACACACACACACATATATATATATAACGGCCATTATATGATCGATTGACAGAAAGAAATTTGATTCATCAATACATGGTGCCTATAATCTTTAACTAATAGTTCGAATTAAAACAAAACCTTTCTTTTGGAGGACAAAGTGAAATGTACAAACATCGAATACAAATGGTTAACTTGTACTTGTTTGTATGAAGAGTTGTGCTCGTTTTTTGAAGTGATGTTACATCGTGTGCAGCACGAATCTGGATAACTTATAATACTTGGTAAACTCTTGTCCTGGAATTCAGAAAGGCAAACACACTACAAGAAAGATATATTTGTATTATATCTAGGGCTAGGACAACAGAATATACTATTCATTATTTTTACTCTCGAGTGTGTATCCGTTGATATCGTATATGCTTTTATACGGAGTAGTGTGGTTCTCGATTGATTAACTGTGTCTGTGTCGGATATATATTCAAAAATCCAAACAATGATAAGAATATGCTGTCGTCATTGCCATAATTATAATATATATAAATGGTAAATTTCGTAGATGAAAACGTGGTGAGACGATAGCAACTACGGACGGCAAGAATTGCAGTGGGTGCAGTGAAGGTGATTCAGAGTTTCTATCCCGTCACGATTACCACCTGACGAAGGTTGTGAAACAACTAAGAAAATATGAGGATAATATTCAGCGATAAAATAAAAATTAATTAATAATACTCATCTCAATAATGAATTCCAATTAAATAATATATAGCATTCGGCACAGACCCGACCATGGAAGATCAGATAATAAATGAACATAAATTTATAAGACCAAAAAATTCAACCTTGATCACCCTTCGTGGCACAGTTGATAGAGACATTGAATTTCTACGGTCCCAGGTGAGAATTGTCTGAATATAGCGGTTTCAATCCTACCCAAAGCCGGCCAGAGGCTTACTTGGCCAAAACGTGGTGAGACGACAACAACTACGGAAGGCAGTAATTGAAGTGGATGCAGTCAAGGAGATTCCTATCGCGTCGTGGTCACCACCTGAGGAAGGCCAGACGAATATTTGGCCGAAAGTCGTGAAACAACTAAGAAAAGATGAGGATAATAATAAAATAAAAATTAAATTAAAAAATATGCAAAAATAACGTTATTAAATTTGTTAATAACTCAGTGTCAGAGATGTAAAATACAATTTAAATGGAATATTCGAATAAATATAGATCTAATATGAAAATCAAGTGCTCCGGTAAAGGTGCCCCGTGATTTCTAAGAAATTTGACTGAAGTATAATAAAACGAAATAGAAATGATGGTTATACCAATGCGAATTAACATGTAACTCACGAACAAATACGTTGGCAATAGAAATCAACAAAGGGAAGGGGGTGTATTATGTTATTTAAATAGAATTCGGCTTTTATTTTGTTTTTTTTTAGCTGTAAAACCAAGCAGTTTCCGTTTCGACTCATTACTGAAAACGATGGGTGAACAATTTTAAAGATGCTAGTGATAACGTTGAAAACAAAACAAAAATATGCTAATTTCTATCGACCTTTTGCAACTATATTTTCGCGCCATAAATTGGAGAATACTGTTTTGCGCGGGAAACGCCATTTTAGATCCTTAACTGATATCGGCTTATTTAGTTGCACTTCTTGTGGAAAATAATTAACTTCTCGGATGGAAACAAAAAAAATCGCTGAACTGCGAAATTATCTCTTTTGCAAAATAAGACCCGAATTCTTATCGCTTTGAAATTTTTTCTCTTTTTTTCTCTAATTTTCCTAGAAATGTTCTTTTTTTCTAAATCTTCTTGCACTTTTTTCCGCACTGAATGCAGATATTCAAAGGACGCATCTAATATAAGATGCTACTAACATCTTTTAAATAGACTCCGTTCGTCAGATTATGTAAAGTTGCTTCTACCTTGGCAGAACCTGAAATTAAAAATTAAGTGTTCAGTTGCAAATGAAAAAAATAGAAAATATGTGATTTTTCATATATCAGGTCGATGCAAAAATAAAAAGTCGTTTTAAATAATTTTTACTTATTTTATGCCGATTGTTAATGGTCACTTTATAACTTTTTCTTTCAGATTATTGAAGCATCATTCATATTTGCCTGCAATATTCACACTCATGTTTACACCGAAACATTTAATCAACAGAAAGGGAGTTTTATCCTGTTTCATTTTAATTCAGCCGTAGTTCTCAGAAACCCAATCCTAGGGGTTAACATTTATTTTTTATATGAGATATATAGATAGTACATTGTTTCCTTAAAGTTCTCCTTTACATTTCAAACGCTGGGTTAATAAAGAACTTAAGAACAATTGTCCATTTCAATACGTTATATTATATCGTTCTTGTTGCCTCTTTATCTTATTTGGTTCGAAGACAAGGATTTATCAAGTCTTGTAGGGTACACAGTTTAGTGCCCTTGCTATAGGCAACATAAATCGAGTGAAAGACACGATTCCCTGTAAAAGCGATTATGAGTTAACTTAATCGAAGAAACCTTATTGGAGCCATGCATAATATGTTGGGTAAATAATGAAAAATATTTTTAAAAAGATAAACGTCATTCTTGTTTCTTATTTTTATTTATTTATTTTTTTAATCACAAAATATTTATTCTGATTTTATAAATTAATCATAATTCGGAAAATTTACAAATCAACGAAATTTTCAGTGTTTATTAAGTAATAAAAAAATTCTCAGTGTGTATTAAGTAATAAATAATTTTTTCAGTGTTTATTAAGGAATAAATTAATGTCTGAAATCAAGCACATAGTTTCTCTTTTGCCAAAGTTCACAAAAGACATTCGACTAACTACAATCACTATCACAATTTCTACCACTCTCTATCACTGCCAAAATCTAAGCGCAGATTCCATTAACAAACCTCTTCCCTAGAACTGCCCGTCTGGGAGACAATGTTTTACTGGCCTGCTTCCTGGCAGAATTTAACATGGTAGACTTCAAGTCCAATATAAACTAGTTCTTGTTAAGCCGTCCCTTTAAATATTCTAATTTCTACCCAATCTACATCATAACAAATACTAAACTAACACATTACATTCATTAACTCTTATCTTCGAGTGGCCTTCGATCGATCGATTTTATTTACAAGTGAGTCATAATTTATAAAATTATGACTCACTTGTAAATAAAACAATATATTTCTGATGTATGTATGAACTTGTTGAGAGATGCAATGAAATTATAGGGAACAAAGTCGTTATTCCTAAGAATAAAAGTTTACAAAAACACCTCATTATTAAATTAAAATTTAAAACTAGCACCTAATTTTTAAATTAAAATTTAAAATCAGCACCTCATTTTTAAATTAAAAATTAAAATCCACACCCTATTTTTAAATTTAAATTTAAAATTCACAACTCATTTTTGAATTAAAATTTAATATCCACACTTCATTTTTAAATTAGAATTTAAAATTCACACCTCATTTTTAAATTAAAATTTAAAACTAGCACCTCATTTTTAAATTAAAATTTAAAATCCAGAAAAATTTTTTAATTAAAATTTAAAACCAGCACCTCATTTTTTAATTAAAATTTAAAACCGGCAAACTTTTGGAATTGAACTAATAAAGTGGAAATTAGACCAGTTCCCGTATTCTCGTTTCCAGTTCGTTTCATACAAATCTCAGTTTTTATTTCTCTTTGATCTTTTTGTTTTTCAAATTTCAATGATCTCAGCATATGTGAGACAATTTGCAAGACCAAAGCTGCACACCCCACACCACAAAGCTGCACACCCCACACCGACAAGCATTATTACAGGAACTAATAACACTCGGCCTTCGGGACAAGATCACAGTGTAGTATCTGTTCTTCAGATGCTGCACTTCAATTTCTTGTTCTCTGTCAGTGGAGGAGAAATCCTTCACGACTGAGACAATTTTTATTTTTGTTCCTTTTCTCCACGTTAAAAAACGACCCTGGTGTCTAACTCTGTCCCGTGGGGAGGCATTGTAAATAGGAACAATAAAATATGAACACTTACTCATACTTGACAATCGGACCATAAATTCAGGCCGAACATGCGACATCGATTCTAACTGCGAGGAATCTCTCTATCTGTTTATTAATTTATATGTTTGTAATGCTTATGTTTAAACCACAAATTAATTTTTAATGTGTAATTTGTCATAATTATCGACATAAATAATTAAATAATTGATATTTTATTTCTACGTTGTTAAAATGATTATGCATTTGTATTTTTAGTTTTATTTTCCGTCGAGCTTGTCGGTATGTTGTATGCTGGTTTATTGTCGATTTACCAGTAACACTTTCAGCAACAATAAAACCAAATACACGCATTTATACATAAGTACACCTGTTTGTACGTGCTGATCATTTCATTCTCTTAATCGACGGCGTTTCCCTTAATCGCGGTTCATGAGTTGGCGCTTCGTCTATTCGTTTTCAAGCGTGTCGTCTGTTGAACTAAGACGTATAAATCTCTTCATGCAGACTATACACAAGGAAAGGTTCGCTGAGTTAAAAAAAAGTTTTATTCGAGAGAATGGACTTAAAAGGGAAAGTTTAAATAAATACATAATTATTTTGATTAACTTAACAGCCTACTATAGGAAAACGTGCGACTTAACGGACCTCTCTGAGGACATCAGTTCTCTACATCATTGAGCCGTGTTTTGTTCGGATGCTTCCACGGAGAGAAGATTTTATTTTTCTCTCGCTCGAAAACATCACTCATTCTTTATATCCTCATATCCTTCAACTATTTTACTACGGTTTTTATCTTAGGCCCCTTCGCGAATTTTACGTCTTACGTCTCTGAGTACTATTATGTTTGCAAATCAAGAATATCCTCGAATACATTAAGAATTACCATTGTAAAAATTCGCACAAGATAATTTAATCACCACCGACGTAAGGTCCCTGTTATGTAACAAAACGTAGTAAATTTTTCATGCACATTTTGGACAATAATCCTGGCTATAATACGGTATCGTGTAAGGATACTTTTGAATAATATAGAACGTAAACATTCTTTAACATTGCTTTATAAGTACAGCCTACGCATTAAATCCCAGTTGGGTAAGACCAAAAATCGGAAACCTTTGATCCCTAAAGTTTTTATTGATACCCTCTTCATTGGGAACATGCATCTGCAA
Organism: Euprymna scolopes; assembly: GCF_053919585.1. Classification (NCBI taxonomy): domain Eukaryota; kingdom Metazoa; phylum Mollusca; class Cephalopoda; order Sepiida; family Sepiolidae; genus Euprymna; species Euprymna scolopes. Next base: position 36,154,148 of record NC_136519.1, read on the forward strand.
TTTCTTTCCATTGATGACATGATTCTGCAATTGTTTTTAATATATTTCCCAAATCGACTAACGTCGAGATGAATGCTACGTTAAAAGTGTGAATTTTTTGTATGACCACATGCTTTAAATACATGTTAGAATATTAGAAGAGGCCATGACACATGCGGTGCGGGGTTGGCGGAGGTTAATACATTTATAACCATATAAAGGATTAAAGAACAAAACTTTTTTTAAAATCCTAAATGTATTTTATTAAAACTCCTAAATGCTGTTAATGAGAAGAAGAAGAAGAAGAAGAAGAAAAAGAAGAAAGAGAGGAAGAGGAAGAAGAAGAAGAAGAAGAAGAAGAAGAATTAATTGAGAAAGGCGAATGAAGAAGAAGAAGAAGAAAAAGAAGAAAGAGAGGAAGAGGAAGAAGAAGAAGAAGAAGAAGAAGAAGAAGAAGAAGAATTAATTGAGAAAGGCGAATGAAGAAGAAGAAGAAGAAGGAAGGGAAGAAGAAATGACAGAAGAACAGGAAGAAGAAAAAAAAAAGCAGAAAGAGAAGGAGAAAGAAGTAGAAGAAGAAGAAGAAGAAAGATGTGATGATGATGATGATGATGTTGCTGTTGTTGTTGATGATGATGATGATTATGATGATAGTGATGAAAAAGAAAGCCAAGGAGATAAGACTTGATTGTCATTTGAACCCAGAAAATGAATCCCCTCCGCGTTCAGATCGAAGAAAACACCGAGAAGAGTACATAAGTCTTGTCGTATTAAAACACCACACATTCTGTACTTCCTTCTTCGATCCCCCATAAGCCATATCGTTACAGTTCTATAACACATTTAAGTTAAAATTAATATCTCCATAACCAAACGTGCAAGCTTAAAAAGATACAGCACTAGAAAATAAACAGCAAATACTTTACAACAGGAGAGAGTGTTCTCTACGTGCAAAGAATACTCGTCTTTGTTTTTAGTTATTCTTTTTTTTTCTTCCCAAAATTTATGAATTATACACGTAAAGATCAAGTGTTCTTTTTATATTAATTTTATTTCTGATTTTATTTTCATTCTAAATTATTTGTATATTGCTTTTAATTAATTTTTTGTCCTATTTGTTTTGCATTTTAAAATTTATAATCATTGATCGGTAACTGCCATGGTTGAAATTTAATTATTACAAGATAACATATTTGAATAATGCATGTTTTTTGAAAGAAGCTGACTGAAGCATTTCTTTGATGTTCAGTGAAATTGAAAACGCCACAAGAAAAACGGTTACCTCCCTTGTCAATAATAATATAAACTTCATATTTTTACATTATTTTTTGTCTCCAATGTTATCCGTTTTAATACCCATTTCATTCTGCTTCATTTATTACTTTTGTATATTTACACACTTTATTTATTTTCCCGTATTCTTTCCAGTTTTTCTGCCCTACTTTCTTCATATTTACTTTTCATTTTGTGTATTACTTTCTTCATAGTTCTATTTGAGTTTACAATCTCATACTAATTTTTTCTTTCTCCTTTCTCTCGTTTATTTGCCGTTCTTATACATTATCAGCCAAACACTACCGTGTTTGAATATATGGTTAAGTGGCAGTTTTAGTCATTTAGAACTGCTTTAAGGCTTCACCGTTCACTCATTTTTAGAATAAATTTCAAACAATTATTACAGTATATCGATCACTTTTTCAGTTATATTGTGAAAATCAATTTCCGTTCCGTAAAACAAAAATTATGATGAATTTACTGGTGTTCAAAATCCTAAAAAAAAATGTAAGGAGGTGAGCAACGTGTTTTATGACTGGTTTCCATAGAAATCACGTCGCTTCAGCGACTACTGTTGCTACCAATTAAGCGCTCTCGTGAGAAGACAAGTAACAAGTGAAACAGAGAGAATCAAAGAATTAAAGGGAGATAATTTGGAGGGTCATTAAAGCAGACGATATGTGTATGTTATGTTTTTGGGAAAAAATATAAAACTGAAATTAAACAAAGAACAAGTGAATTTACTGGAAGCCTAGAAAAAATCATGGATTAAAATAGAAAAACGCGAGCATGAAAAATAATATGGTTAAGCTTAAACATTGAAAACTAAAGGACTAGTTAGGACAAGATATTCTAGTAAAAATATAATAAACTTTAAATATTGCAGCATTAAAAATTTTTTAAAATTAAATTTATGGCATTATATAATCAATTCTTAATGCAGCAATATTTAAAGTTATAAATTTATAATATTATTTACTAAATTATCTTGTCGTTTTCTTTTCCAGTTTTAACAACTAGTCCTTTACTTTTCCATGTTTAAGCTTAACCATATTACTTTCCATGCTCGCATTTTTCTATTGTAATATATTTTTATATTCAAATTTGTTTTATTATTTTATCTACATTTTCTTGTTTTGAATCCAATTCTTTTCCATTCTCACAAACGCTCACACGAGTGCTCCTAATGATCAACATCTGAAAAGAACTGAAAGAGAGAAACAGATACGATACATGTGGTACAATGGGTAAAGAAGTTGCTGGTTACTTTTAATCCATCTAAAACCTAACCTATGTCTTTACATCATCAAACTTTCTGATCCCCATCTGGAATCAATTAAAATGAATGGCTCTCGTCTTCAGGAGGCTCCATGTGTTAACAAGCTCCTGGGCTTGACCGTTACTCCTGATCTGAAATGCAACACGTGCATCAAATCTGTTGCCAATGTCGCTGGGAAAATAGTGGGATCCTTCTATCGATCCAGTAGATATCTCACTGATGGTGTAATTCTCTATCTATATAAGAGCCAGGTACGTTCAAGGATAGAGTTCTGTTGCCACATCTGGGCAGGAGCTGCTAGAAAGATCTTATACTACCTTGATAGAGTTCAAAACAGATTTCGTAGCCTAGTGGGGAATCCCTTTTCTCTTCCCTGCAACCTCTTTCTACCAAAAGAGACGTTGCGAGTCTGTCCCTGCTTTATCGCTATTTTCATGGCAAGGGCTTGTCTGAGCGTTAATCTATGGTCCCCACCCCTCGCCAAACGTTCACGAGAAACACTCGTCTTGCTGAAAACATTATCACCAATTTCCCCCACCCTTTATCTGTGTCTAAACCTAATCGTAGATTCCATGAATAAAGTTTCTTTCTTAGAACTGCACACCTATGGAACTCTCTTCCTTTTGCCTGCTTTCAAGTCCAACGTAAACAAATTCTTGATGAGCCGTCCTCCTTAAATAATCCAATTTACCAAATTTCCACTACTAACAATTATTACGACATTGTCCAATTGACCACTGTACGCTTATTAACCCTTATCCTCGAGTGGTCTCCCGGCCTTTACAATGATGACTCCTTTGTATAACAAATATCAAGGTCTCATGTATGATATGAAAAGAAACTGTAATCTTAGAGAGATATCTATCACACCGGTAATTATAGGTGCTACAGGACTTATGAAGTAAAACATGAAATCCTGCCTAACTAATATTCCTGGTGAACCAAGTGCAAACGAGATACAGACAACTGCACTTAAGGGAACATCAAGGATACTAAAAGAGCTCTCGGTTGGTTTCAATAAAAAGCAGGGCAATGTTGGCAGCTGGTTTGGAATAACAATTTACAAAGAAAGAACATGAAAAAAGACTCTCCCTCACTCTCTCTGTCTCTCTCTGTCTCTCACTCTCTCTCTCTCACTGTGTGGTTTTATATTTCCATTTTTTTCGTGCCATATTTTCTTTATTTTATTTTCATATACTCTCTCTTAAAAAAATATGCTCCTTTTTTTTTATTTACTTATTAAGTTTGGACTATCTCGCAACTTATCTTTCCATTGTCTTTTTTTTCTTCAGTTTTATTTTAGGTTTTTAGTCTCTTATTCTTATACTGCCATCCTTCAATAAACATATTTGTTCTATTTATATACTACTAGCAGGGGTGCCCGGCGTTGCTCGGGTGTTTGGAGGTGTATGCTGTGCAAAAAAAGCAAAAAAAACAAAAAAATGGTTAATTTTTTAAAACTTTGACCCCTATTATGACCCCTTAAATTTGTTGTTTCGGGCTCAAATCAATTTATTAAGTTAGATCTACGTTCAAGGAACCTATATCTAAAATTTTAAGTGTCTAGACCCAAAATTGTCGGAGGAGTTTGGTAGAGTTCTTAAAGGTCAAATCGTTGAAATTTGACCCCTTAACAGCCAAATTTCTGGCTGACACCCGTCACATCGATTTTCCCAAATCTCAGTACCCGGTATTTCAAATTTCGAGGCTATAGACTAAAAATTGACAGAGTTATTGCGTAGGGAAATGTACACAGACAGACAGACACACAGACAGACAGACAGACAGACACGTTCACTTTTATAGATATATAGATTTTCATTCATTTATTTGTTTTTTTTTCTTTTCACACCAATTCGTTTTTATTTCCATTATACTAACGTTCATTGTATTTTCTCGCTTATTTTCTCATGAAAATGTCGTTTTCTTTGATTCATTCTATCATTTCCTTTTACCTTTTATTAATTCATACTCAACCTTTCTATATTCTCATCATTGTATTTTTTTTACCTTCGTTCTCACGCCCGCACACTATTTTCTTTATACTTTGTTTTCTTCTATTTTTACCTCTATTGATTTTTTCTTTCTAATTTTATACTATGCGATTAAATCATTAGGACTATCCAAACTAATGTTAAAACATTGCCTGTTATTGTCACAATGCTTTGGTCAGTGAACCATAGATGAATGCACCTTCATCGGGTGTATCATATTAAAATCGAGAATCCTTCTCTCAACCTTAGGAATCGTCCTGGTAATCTTTCTGACAAACTCAGTAATCCACTCGAAATTTCGAACGGAACTCGCCATTTAATGTACAATAGTATCATTCTATCGTTCCACAAACCAAGACCGATCTTATGCCTTAAGTGATTGTCAATTGTATTCTACACCTCGCCAGGACTGAAAAGTGACATTTCCATCTCCAGAAGAATGTCAGTTAGAAATGAATTCACCTTATACTTTATCGATTATGGTTTTTCTTTTCTCACAGCTGGTGCACCATTTACTATGTTTAAAACAAAATATGATTAAACTAGCAAGGTTAGCCGGCGTTGCTCGGGACCGTATAAGTCAATGCGAACAATTTTAAACATACCTGTTATTCTTAGGATAGAGGATTTTTTGATGACTATGTATCATTTCCCATCCTGAGCAAGATAATATTTTACATATCCTAGGAGGGGTAATATGTGTATGGAATAATTGTGCCTTTCCTAGCACAGGAAATTTACAGGACGTATATGGAAAAAAATTCCTTGCCTAGGGCGGGTAATGTACAACACATATTTGAAATAATTTACATAATTTCTGTTTTGCTAACTTTTCTGTATGTTACAGGTAAGAGTTCGTTTGTTTTTACATCAGAGTGCTATAGTGAAGAAGCACCTTATTTCTTATTTAGAAGTCATACTACCCGAATATATTAAATGATTTTCGGTTTTAATAACTTTTATGCACGTGACAGGTAGAACTTCCTTTGTTTTTTCATATCAGTACTATACTGCACAAGTACCTTATTTCTTGTGGAGGATAATGTGCAACTACGTCGTTTCTAGGATAAAGATGAAACTACTCGATAATTTTTACATAATTTTCTGTTGTGCTAACTTTTCCGTGTGTCACAGGTGAGAGTTTGTTTTTACATCAGAGTGCTATAGTAAAGAAGCACTTTGTTTGTTAAATGTCATACAACTCGAATATATTAAATGATTTTCGGTTTTAATTACTTTTATGTACGTCGCAAGCAAGATTCCTTTGTTTTTTCATAAAGTACCTTATTTCTTGGGTAGGATATTCACAAGTACCTTATTTTTTGCGTAAGATACTGCATAAGTACCTTTTTTTCTAATGTAAAAATCAAAGAACTCAATACATTCATGAAATTTTCTCTTGTGCTAAATTTTCTGTACGTCAGGGATAAGAATTTTTTTAATCTGGGTGCGATAGTGAAGAAACACATCATTTTTATATGCAAGTCAAACTACTCGAATATTTAACGAGATTTACGGTTTTAATAACTTATGTACTTTAGAAGGTAAAATATTTTTGTTTTTCATGTGAGTACTATACTGCACAAGTACCTTATTTATTGGTTAAGATACTCTACAAGTACCTTATTACTTGGATAGTATTTCTTGTGCATATAAATACATACACAAAGTAAGTGACCATTCTATGTAATTTTTGGAATATGATCTATAGACATATACAAACATATACATTACATATAATTCATAATGATCACTTTATTAGTTTTAAAGTGGATCAAAGACACAAAGATATATAATCATATACACATAAATAAAATTTATAATGATCGGTTAATTAGTTTCGGAGTTAATCCAATACATACAAATATATAAACATATACTCAACATTCATAATGGTGGGCACATTAGTTAATGAGTGAATCCAATAATAGAAATATATAATCATATACACATAATTAAAATCTATAATGATCGGTTAATTAACGTAGGAGTGAATCCAATATATATATATATATATATATATATATATATATATATATATATATATATATATATATATATATATATATATATATATACATAATTAAAATTCATAATGATTGGTCAATAAGTTTAGGAGTGAAGCGAATGCATAGAAATATATAATCATATACACATAATTGAAATTCATAATAATCGGCTAATTAGTTTAGGAATGCATCCAATAATAGAAGTATATAAACATATACATACTTATAATTAATAATAATCAGTTATTTAGTTTATGAGTGAATCCAATACATAGGAATTTATAAACATATACGCATAAATAAAATTCATAATGATCGGCTAATTAGCTTAGGAGTGAATGCAATACACCATTCCATTACTTGATCTATTTACGTGATTATTGGAATGTAACAAATAAGTCGATATATAATATATGATATATATTTGGAATATGACATTTTCATCATGTACAAACAATTTTCTGTATTTTTTTATAAAACTGTTCTTGTATTATTACGTAACATTTAACAGTTAAGAATATCGGGTAATCTCCAAAAATACCGTTAGGGCTTACAACATGGCCGCCAGAAGAGTCAACAAAAAACTGCGAATAAAATATATAAAACTCGTAATTTCTGTTTTTAAAGTGGGTTGTCAATTTTCTTTATGAAATATACTTCCAAAATAAACTATTACAGTCGTTTAAAACATAATAGAAGTATTATTTTTTATTTTTTAAAAACAATGTTTACAAAATGTCTACGCACGTTCGTAGACATTTTGTAAACACTGTTTTTAAAAAATAAAAAAAAATAATACTTCTATTATGTTTTAAACGACTGTAATAGTTTATTTTGGAAGTATATTTCATAAAGAAAATTGACAACCCACTTTAAAAACAGAAATTACGAGTTTTATATATTTTATTCGCAGTTTTTTGTTGACTCTTATGGCGGCCATGTTGTAAGCCCTAACGGTATTTTTGGAGATTACCGAATATCGGAATGTAAAAAAAAAGAAATAGTGGAGCTCGAAAGCGCAACCCTGGCGTTAGTAATTGCTGCACCAAAGAGACAACTGCTCCCATACACTTGTAAATTCACTAAATAAATAAATGTCAGTTACAGATCGTGCTCATGCGCAGAATGACGCCATAGCGCTATGTTCGACAAGTTGTCATTTCTTTCATAGTCATTTCTCTTTTTATAATCTCTTAGCAATTTTTGTTAACCGATTAAATACCTTTAATAAAATTCTGCACCCTTTATGCAATCTTTTGAGCTACTGCACGCAGTCAAGCGACCATCCGTCTAAAAGGAGATACGATTTGAAAACAGACACACACACAGACATAGTGAGATTCATATATTAGATTAAGTGGAAAAAAAATTCTATTGGTTAATACAAATTGAGTTATTAAGTTCTGGATTTTTAAAATGAACCTTGACTATTATTTGGATATTTCGGAATACTGTTCCCATCTTGAATGTTATTTTCACGTATCGGTCTTTGAAAAGTTCGACTTTCATGAATTGTATGCATTTGTAATGACTCATGGCTTAGTTATTATACAACTTGGTAAAATTCATTTTTTAAATACTTCGGACTACTGTTCTCATCTTGAGTGTGGTTTTCACAACGTTTCGGTCGATGTAACCTCCAACCTTCTTCAGGTGTATCTTAAGAACTCAGGAATGTTTCCGAATTCCCGAGTTCAACAGAAACCTTTCCGTGTTCGACAACCACTGAAGAAGGTCGGTGGTTACATCGACTGAAACGTTGTAAAAATCACACTCAAGATGAGAACAGTAGTCCGATGAATCCAAATAATACAAATAACCCATCGTCATCTCAAAAATTCAGAAACGTCCATTTTTAAAGTTACATCTTCCGGAGGTTGAAAGTTCGATCCTCGGTGCAGACTACACACCCAAAATACAATTGCAAATTACTAATCAGTCATAGTTGACGGAACGAGAGCATCATAAACCCGTGGATTGTGGACGGTTCCGTTCGAAATTCTGTGCAGATTTGGTAGTTTAGCATGGATGATGAATGAATTCGACAAGATACACATGAGGAAGATCGGAAGGTACATCGACCGGAGCGATAAGAACCATAGTCAGAACAATCAAAATAATACAAACTAGCGGGGCTTGTGAAAATTCAACAGCGGACTCTTTCATATTTAATATATTGATGTTGGATTTCAGTGGATGTTCAACATAAATAGAGACGACCTGATATTATTGTAGCTCTTTTGTTTAAACTGAAAAAAGTATTTCTCTAAGCTAGCAGGGACACCCACGTTAGCCCGGTCGTAAAAGACTGTTAAATATGAGATTTTATTATATGCAGATTTCGTGTATAAAATAATAGAGTTTATTTGCCGTTGATTCTTATATATTATAAAGTTGTGATTTCAAAAATAATATATATATATATATATATATATATATATATATATATATATATATATATATATCCACGTTACTTGGGTGCATCAGTTGAATCGAAACTGACACTGAAACTTATGAAGAAATATATATATATATATATATATATATATATATATATATATATAACACTTGAGTTCCTTCAGCTATAATCGAAACCGAAAAAAAAAACTAATGTAGAATCCTTGATAAAAGTATTTATAAAACATAGATGACTTGAGTGCCATCAACTACAATCGAAACTGAAACCAATTACCAGTTGTATTACGTATGAAGAATTCTTGGTAAAATTATTTCTTGCAAGAAATGAAAGGTCATATCAATTAAATCACTCAGAAGAAAAAAGATGTAAGCGTGACAAAAAAAAACAAAAAAACATTCAGTCCATCGTATAAATTACCAACCTTTATCCCAAAGTTCAGAACCATAATATTTCTTCACCCCTTGTGCACTACTACTAGTTTTTTTTTAACTTTCGGTTATTGTAACCTTTTTTCTTCCATCCTCTCCCACATTCTTACTCTTTATATATATATATATATATATATATATATATATATATATATATATATATATATATATATATATATATACGTTTTATTTATTATTACTGTATTTTTCTGTTTAGTTACATTATTGTTTCAGCTATGCGACCGTTTTTTGGCCGTCGTGTAGCCTCCTCAGACTTTTACAGAAATGTTCGTTTATGGCGGAATGAAAGAGTGAATGATGTCAGGAGAGGGGTGCGAGAAAAGCGGAAACAGAAAAAGGGAAAGGGGGAATTGGGAGGGGGTGCTTGGTGGGTCGGTAGTGTTGGAGGCGGGTAAACAACGGCCAAAAAACGGTCGTGTAACTGAAACAATAATGTAACGAAACAGAAAAATGCGTTAATAAAAAATAAAACGCATATTTGCTCTACAACAGTATTGAGCACTTTCTTCAGGTTTTTATTAATTACCATTTCTACTACACTTATACTACTTTCTGCATTAAAAAAGCTTGGAGCATGAAACCTTTCTTTCCAAAGTCATAGATTCAGCATCAAATATAACAACGAGAGTCGGTATGCCGTAAAACAGAACTAAAAAACAAATAAAATATCATGACTGTATATTGAAGGTGTTGACATTCGTCCATCGCTTGCGAAGCTGACCGTAATCATGCAATTGTTCTATGGGTTCGAAGATGACATTTTAAACCTATTCAATCTCTTAAGAATTTGTACCGTATTTTGAACACCTGTGGGAGAATTCTGTGTCAGAGGTGTTAGCTGCTCTGTCTTTTCTAATGTCAAGTTCTCGTTTGCGTTCTTCATTGCATGCAGATTCGGCGATTGTAGTCCTTTTTTGAGTCGCGGCACACCAGAAACATGTGTCTTGGTTCAGATTTTTTCCCATGAGTTAGAATCCACTGTCCTTCTGTAGGTCTTTTTTATTTGAAAGTTCACGGTAAAGGAACTGTTTTGGGAGCCTTGACTCAGGCATGCGGCACATATAAACTGCCCAACGAATCTGTGACATGGTGTGTACTGACGAAAGGTTTGACCTCTGTGTCTGGTATATTGTCTTGCACTTAATATTTAACAACCTGCAGAAGCAGGTTTTATGGAAATGGTTCAGTGTCTATGCATGTCTGGAATATACAGTTTTAGAGAATGGTAAGAATCACAGCTCGGTATACTGGAAGTTTGGTCTGCAACCGAATCCCCTTACGCTCACACCACGTGATTCTTAGTCGTCCAAAGGTAGCACTAGCATTGGCTATTTTACCAAGATTTGAAGATATAAAAGAACTGAGAAAAGAAAATTTCTACAAAATTTGATATTTAATAACCCCGAAAGGGTTGATATACAGTGAAACCAAACAACCATCATAGTTTCGTGTCTCTTTCTTTGTTCTCTTTTTAATTCACTATTCTCCATATGTTTCTCTTCATTTCCTTTTCTTATTCAAAGTCATACATTTCGTTCCTTTTTAGTTTCCTTTGTTCTTTTTTCAGTCAGTACAACACGTGACGTGGTAACATGATATTGAAACATAAAACTGAAGCCAAGACAAAACAGGCTTATCTCTATTCTCGTCGCCATTTGCAATTTTCTCTTTAAATTCGTCTCCGTTATCAAACAATTAATCATTTTTCATCCTTCTTTGCATACTAATTTTTCTCTCCTTTTCTTCAAGCATTGCTTGACACGTCCTCGCATTTCCAGCAACGATACTGTCCGCCGTTCCATACAGTTTCATATAGAATTTCTATCGCTACCAGCGCAAACAGAATGTTAGAACTTGTAACCCTCCATATGTTTATAATGTATTAAAACATTTGTTTTTTTTTAGTTTAATTTTTCAAACACGCAAAAAAATAGTCAGTAAATATGGTGATTAATCCTATATTCATACATTACCAATTTTAATACGCATTCTTCATTAATCAAATTTCCTTGTTCCACTAATTAAATCGGTGTATATTATTTACCTATGAGGTTACTAGTATCAAGGCTAAATACCCACTCGAGGATACGAGTAAATAAATGTCAAAAATGATCGGCAAACAGCATAATGATTCGTAATGGCGGAATTTGGGTAAGTCTTGATTATTTAAGAGAACGTCTTAAACAACACTTATTTATATTATTATTCATCGAACTACTGTTCTCATCTTGATTGTGATTTTCACAATGTTTCAGTCGATGTAACCTCCGATCTTTTTTTGGTGTACCTTGTCGATTCAGGAATGTTTCTGTCGAACTCGGGAATTTGGATGGAATTTCAAGCGGAACCTTTTATTTACTTCACGGGGGTAGAGTGCTCTTGTGCCGTTAGCCATGATTGGATAGAGGTCCTAAGAAATTCTCTAATGTATTTTTTCGGTCCATCCTCGGTGTGGGCGATATCTTTTTTATCGGAATGTCTTTGATAAATCGAACTAATCTGAGGAAAGAATCAACAGGTGGTTTGGAATAAATTTAACACCTTACACATCCTAACATCACAAGTACATTTTAGAAGTTTTATCACCACACAAGCCAAAAAACTTGACATATATAATCAAAAGTGTATTCTTTTATATGTCAAGGGTGCGTTCGAAATGATTTTTTTAAAATCACAATTGCATCGTGATACTTGACCTTTTCATTTTTTAGTTAAATTTAAATCCTTATCACCGCCTTAGCACGAAGGCTAAGCATGTAAAAACGACAGTAGGTTCTTTAATATAGCAGGAGTGCATTCGAAATGAATGTTTGTTTTTCGAGCACAATTGACGCATGATGTTTGAGTTTTGAATTTTAACTTTGATTAAAGCCATTATATATCAAATATAATTTTATAAAATGAAACGGTAGATTCTCTACAGTGCAAACTAAAAGGATAACATTCTAAACGATAATTGCCTGTGAGCTGAAACATTGGTGATGGCGAATGTGTTTTTTTTTTAATGTCAATGCGGTTACCAGAAACGTATAAATATCTAACAGACAGAACGACAGAAAAGAAATCTCTTTATCGTAGAATGTATCAGTGTAGTAACAGTCTATTACATGTGTAAACGAATAAACCGGTGTTATGCGTGATATGTAAGTAGATATTTTATAGGGAGGGTATATGATCACTACCATCTATTTGGAAAAGATTTTTGGGGAGAGGCTGAAATCTCGGAATAAATGTTTGTAGCATTATTGTAATAAGTAAATATACAGAATATTTTAGTGAACACAGTATAGGAAGTGACGTTGGTGCTTAGTGTAAAATGTGTACATGGGAAGTGTTCAATTATTTTGTTATAATTGCTGAATTAAGAGAGGAAAGTCGATAATAGCTGTAACGTAGAGGACAAATGTCTGTGTTTATGTTTGTATGTCTCGATAAAAATTCCAAACTATCATCGAACTATTATAAATTCGAATTGTTTTAATTATTGTAAATCTAGGAACAGAATATCTCGAACTTTCACAATAGAATACTTTCTTTGCTTGTCAAATTATATTAATATCATTTAATGCTACTGTTTTCATGTGACGTGATGTAGCTCTGATTTTAACACGGACTTATATTTGTTTGTGTTCAGAGAGACGACTGGGTTGGCCAAAGAAGAAAGGAGGACGAGAATAGGTTAAATTTGTGAGTAGAGGAAGTGTCGAGGCTGTAAGTGATGTTATACATTTGCACAGGGCAATGCCGGGTAGCCTGATAAATTTTATAACAGAGGGGAAATATTTATGAAAAAAATATCAGTGTAAACTATCCCACAATAATACAGAAAAATAAGTTAATCCAAATTTTTTTTCAGTTAAATCCAAAATGATACCTTAGTGAATTCAATGTTGTATATAAAATCACATGGCGTATGTTATATCCTACATATTTTCCTTTTGTTTTAAGTATTCATATTCGTTTGATAAAAGCCATATGTCAAAGTAAAAATATAAAGAATTATTTATTAGCAACCGCAGTTATATTGACTATTTTTAATATTTATTTTTGAGGTCTTTCTTCTTATTTTATATTTTTTAACCTTTAATAATGCGTAAATCAAGAAGAAACTTAATGAATATAAAATACATGATATCATATACATTAGACTAAGTCAGGAAAGAAGAGACAAAAGAACCGTATATATATATATATATATATATATATGTGTGTGTGTGTGTGTGTCTGTCTGTCTGTCTGTCTGTGTAAGTGAATTCATTTATCTATATATTTATTACTAGCAGTTCCGGCCGGTTTTGCCCGGGCCCTATGCTCTGTTCATAACTTGCCCTACGTGTGAATACACTTTCTGTAATATTTCAAATGTTTAAACTAAAATTTATCTGAGTAATTTCGTAGGGTCAGCGAAGGTCAATTCCTTTTAACTTTGACTCCAATTTTGACCCCTTACGTTTAAATATTTTGGTCTTATATCAAAATACAGTTTTAACCATGTCCAAGTGACCTACATTTAAGATCTCAAGTCTTTAGACCCATAATTGGCGGACGAATTTGGTAAAATCGACAAAGACCAACTTTTTCAACTTTGACCTTTTGGCAGACAAATCTTCGCCCCCAACCTGATTAAAATGTTGCAGCATGTGTGAGTACCCCTTATGTAAATATTTCGAATGTTTAGACGCAAATTTGGATGAGAATTTTGCTAGACACCGCAATTGTCAAATGTTGTGAAATTTGACCCTTTCGTAACTCAAATTTTCGACCCAAACTGATTAAAAATCTTGCCCTATCTCTGAATAGCTTTTATGTAAAATTTTAAATGTTTAGACCTAAAATTGGCTGAGTAATTTGGTAGAGACCGCAGAGGCCAAATTGTCTTAAACTTTGACCCCAATTTTGACTCCTTAACACTTAGTTTTTGGGCTCAAATCAAATTAAATAGTAAGATCCATATCTAAGTAACCTACATTTAAAATTTCAAGTGTTTGGACACAAACATGGCGGAGGAGTTCTAAAAGAACAAATCGTTAAACTTTGACCACTTGGCAGCCAAATTTCTTGCTGAAAACCGATTAAAAAGATTTTCCTAAATCTCAATACTCTTTATGTCAAATCTCCAGTCTCTAGACCAAAAATGGTCAGAGTTATTTGGTAGGAAAATGTTCACAGACACACACATAGACAGGCATTGCCACTTTTATAGATTATTACTAGCGGGGAAGGGGAATTCAGCATTGTCCAGGTCACGTCGGAAAATACGCTTAAATATATTTTAATTCATTCAGATTCCGTATTTTTTTACTACAGAACCAATGCTCTATTCAATTTTATTTATATTTCATAATGATTTCAAAAATTAAGAAAAATGACTTGGGTGCCCTCAAATAGAACTGAAACAAACAAAAAAAAACATAGCCGCCTTCCCTATTGTTTAGGATATCGATAAATATTAAAAAGATCTACAATTAACTCACTTAAAGGTATGAATATATTTGCGCATGTGCAAAAGTAATAGAACTATATCGGCAAATTGAAATGAGTATTTCGCATTTCAACTAGTCAACACATTTACGTACGGGTTATCCATTGATCCAAACAAAGTTTTTACTCGTTTTAAAAATATTGTTGTATGATTACTAGGGCTATGACAACAGCATATTCTTTTCATTGTTTTGACTCTCGAGTGTGTATACGTTCATATTTTATATGCTTTTATATAGAGTTATGTGGTTCTCGGTTGATTAACTGTATCTAACAGTGTCGGATATATGCTTGAGAGTTTAAGCAATGATACAATTCTCTTGTCATAACCATAATGATTACTATTTCCTGTTAATTTAAGATATACATCTACTATTTCATTTATCTAGATTATTGATTTCGTTTTTTTACATAGGATCACCAAGATGCCACTCGAGGATAAGGGTTAAAGAGTATACAGTAGTTAATTGGACAATATAGTTATTGTTAGTAATGGAAATTCGGTAAATTTGTTAACTTAAGTGGAACGGCTCATCAAGAATTTGATTATGTTGGAACTTTTTATACACAGAAATCACCACTTATCAAGGCCCGGAGGCCACTCAGGGATAAGACAGCCAACAAACCGGAAGATCAAGACTCGAGTTTCGTCATTATTTGGGCTCATGTTAGAACTCGGGATTCGAAATCAGAACCTCTTGCATGCAAGGCAAACACTCTCCCAACTGAGAAAACGCGCCAAACAGGAATGTATTGACTGCAATGGCTCTTGTGAGCTGCGACGTTGTCTGGTTGTGGAAATAATATATATATACATATATATATATATATATATATATATATATATATATATATATATATATAATCGTTTTAGTGTGCAAAAAAAAATGTTCAGCAGGTGCCAGAAACGTTTTTGTTTCCGCATTGAATCCTAAGTTAAAGGCAAATGACAGTTGATTGATGAAACTGAAGAAAAAAAAACAATCAGTTCTCGCACGTGGTCAGAATTGGGGGAGGTGGCGCAACACATAGAATACGCTGGCGCTTCGCGGTATACAAATACTGACAATGTGCGGACTCGCTATCACTTTTGAATTTAACATAGAAATGCTAATAAGAAAAACTGAAATAATAAGAATGGTGTAATTAAACAGGAGCTATATGCTATTTATCCGATGCGTTTTTCAATGACTGCAAGGTTTATGGTCACACTTTCTAATGACTGCTTTTCCTTCGACTACAGCCTTAGGTTGTTAATGACTGTTTTTGCGATAATCGTCGTCCATTCGTGTTAGCTGATATACAAAGTGCTCTCTGAATTGTCTCGATCGATTTCTAATGAAAATGTATAGTCCCCCGTGAGTGCAGAGTACACGAGGCATAAAAAAGTTCAGCATTGCCCCCTCCCCGTCATTTAGCCTCCAAATGTCCCCAGGGGACTTCAAATCTGGGTGGAAATGAACAAACGGTGCAGTTTCATGCCTTAACATATGGTAATTTGAGTTTTGCACTATGCACAAAAAGAATGCCCAAGTCCATCATCTGCTCCCCTCATTTAGCTCAAAAGTCCCCAAGGCCTTAACATGTTTAAATTTCAGTTCAGCATCATAGAAAACTGCTAAATATTCATACACAGAAAATTTTTGACAAATATAGTAAAATGGCCCCAAAAATAGAGTATTTTTACTAGAGCTAAAGGAGCCTCTGGGGCACAATCAAGAGATATCGCGAAGTATAGACAAACAAAATTATATAGAAATCAGTTTGTTACGACTTTGCAGGCAGTTTTATAAAAATCCAAGGCATCAATTTTTTTTAATAAGCATAAAAGTGTCGATTTGGGGAGCAACCAGAGTTTTCCCAAAAACATCCGTTCTGTTACATTTTACTCATGTCATGTTTAATGTTTGTGCAAAATTTCAAAAACTTTCCAAGGTGAAGTTATTGAGAAAAGTGCAGACAGACGAACAGACAGACAGACAAGTGTGAATTTCAGGTCCACTCTTCTTTTGTTGGGGGTGGACCAAAAATTCTACCTAAATACACGCACATTCCTTCAAATTTTATACAAAAGTTAATTTGTATGCGTGGCAGTGTTCTTAGATATGTTTTTTACAGAAATGAATTTGATAAGAATCGATAATCGAAACAATCTGATCTCATAAAAAGTATTTTTTTCTTATAGATGAAAAAAAGAGCAAATTTGCAGTGGACTATTTTACATTACACCGGCCAAGAAAAATACTAAAATATGAGCAAATCATTTTCGAAATAGAAAAAAAATCCGATCTTAAAAATAGTCTTTCTTTCTTATGGATAAGAAACATTTAAGGGGAACATTTTACGTTACACCGCTCAAGAAAGAATAATTAAATAGTAGCAGATAATTTCTTCTTAAAAATCAGATTTATTTCCATTTGTTCAAGCCCGTGGGTACTTCATCGTTTTATTTTATTGTTTTTGTTACGAAGTTCAATTTACGATTAAAAAAATAGGTACCATTTAAAATCGATAATAATAATTTCATCGTTTGCATACATTAAAACGAAAATTAAACAGAAGTAACTTTTCCAGGGCATTCATTGACAAGCCCAAACATTGGCTGTCGTAATATTGTAATAAAACACACGACGAAAGTTGATGAACGATATTATCATTATTATTTCTTTTCTGAATCAGTTCACTGGGTAAATCATTCCTCGTAATATATCATAGTCAATAGAAAGTTGATTCTCTAATAATACATACGCAATCTGCAGAAATTAAAATATCATGTTTAAGCTTATTGCAGGCCCAGGCAACGCCTGGCGTCCAGCTAGTATATATATATATATATATATATATATATATATGTGTGTGTGTGTGTGTGTGTGTGTGTTTGTGTGGTTTGTGTGTGTGTGTGTGTGTGTGTGTGTGTGTGTGTGGAGAGAGAAAGATAGAGAGATAATTGAAAGAAATTGTCGGTGAATTTGAAAAAAAAATAACTGACAATTAAGATTCGCCATCAATTTCTTACAAGATAGAAAAGCAAACTAGGGACACTTATTTTGGCCATTTTGCAGGTAGTAAAAGATTCGATTGTACTTTTTTTTTTAAAGATGTCGCAGAATAAAACACATTGAATGTGGCGGGTGATTCGTGACGCCTTTGAAAAGAGTTCAATTTTGATAAAATGAGAAGAGGAAGTCCGCGTCACGAAGACATTTTTATTCAAATAGCTTACACAAAAGCAAAATACGTAGAGAGCTAAACACTCTTACATAAAGCCACACACACATGCACACATACACACACACACATATATATATATTTATATATATATATATATATATATATATATATATATATATATATATATATGTGTGTGTGGGGGGCGCAATAAACAATATAAAATATATAAAACATTAATGGTGAGATATAGTTTGCTTGAAGCATAATATATGATATGTATTTAAGGAAATTGTATACGAAGGCTATCACAAAGCAAAGATTGAAAGTTCTCAGTGCTGGAAATAGAAAATAAAACACACACGCACGCGCGTACACATACAGACACACTGATATATATGCATATATATATATTACCTTTGTAGCACAATTTTCTATTCCACACGATTTTCAAAAGCTTTAACACATCTACAATTCTACAATAAGATGTTCCTCGAAATATATTATCGAACACGTCTACACAAAAAATCGCGTAGGAGTTTTACATTTTCAAGTAATATTTACTATTGATTAAAATATAGTATACATGTGTATGTGTGTGTGTGTCCGTGAATTTATAGATAATCAATTGTTTTTGTGTTCTTTTCTCAATGGCGATAACTTTTAATTTCTTGCATTGTAGTAGCATTATGTTACTATATAAATGTTTTTATCTTTTCTGTATGTGTCCTTTGATTTTTTGACATGTAAGAATACAAAAAGTCTTTTTGAAAAACAAAAACAAAATAAAAGATATTCTAAAATTACAAAAGTTTTCACCAATATTTCTGTCTGCAGTGTAATTACGGATGTGTGAGTGTATTGTGGATTGTGTATAGTGTATATATATATATATATATATATATATATATATATATAGAGAGAGAGAGAGAGAGAGAGAGAGAGAGGAAGAAAGATGCAGAGAAGGAGCGATGATAGCGATGTAAAAATAAGTTAAATAGCAAGTTCTCGGTTTCGCATCTCGCTCGGTCTAACCATGCAAAACCATGTGTTTTGGATACCTTCGTACATTTCAATACATGCTTATATATATATATATATATATATATATATATATATATATATATATATATACTTATACGTATATGTATATATATATATATATATCGATTTGTAACAACGTGGGGATGTAATTTCTTTTCCCTAAACACAAGGTATATCATGTACAAAATCGACCGTTTGTTGGAAACATCAGATGGAAACAGCATCTGTTTAGTTAGTGGAAATCAGGAAATTTTTATTAACACATAAAATCATAAAATTGCCATCCCATTAACGAAACGGCTGTAATGAAAAAATCAAAGATGAAATACACAAAAGTTACAAAAAAGAAAACAATGTAAGTCTTTGAATTTCAACAACATTTGCTATATATATATATATATATATATATATATATATATATATATATATATATACGTGTAACTTTTTGATGTGAAGGACATTGATGTCTACTTTATATTGTGGTAATTCACTTCTTTAATCATAATCGTATACTTCTAATAATCATAAATAACGAATATCCATATATATACATGAATTTATTAATCCTTTTATCTGTCTCTCTATATTTCTCTGTCTCTTACTGTCTCTCTCTCTCTCTATCTATCTATCCATATATATACACACATATATATATACATATGTATATATATATATATTTCGTTATATATGTGAATATATTATCCGATCTATCTAGCTTAATATATTTTTCTGTCTATTCCTTATTGTATGCTATGAATGCGATATTCTTAAACACAGTTTGACTATTCATAGTCGGCCACGAACGCAATCAAAATCGTTTCAAACAAGACGTCTCTTACTGCTCGGTGTCACCCTCGAATGACCGGAGGGGTTAATAAACTCAACTCCCTGGGCAGAATCATTGTATGAATCCTATTATAAGACCCCGTCGCTTTTATCGTTTCTATTTTCTGATCACGAGAAATCTTACATTACAGCTACATAATACAATCGACCATTAGTCGTTAACGAATCTTTGTCGGTGAGCAAATTCTTTGCTTCCTATATTGTTATATGAAATAAGTTTTTAAAATTATATGATGACGATTGATCATCTGTATTATTTGAATTATTCGGATAACTGTTCTAATCTTGGATATCATTCACTCGTTTTGGTTAATGGAATCTCCGACGGTAGTATGGAGTATACTAATATTAAAATGACCCCTGCGCACCTGTAGTGCAGCGAACAGAAAGTGCTAAGCAGTAATTTTGTTCGATGAGACAGTCTTTGGTTGATTGCTTGGAATAATAATTAGTCATTAACTGCTTCTTCTATCCCATATTGTACTTACAGGAGAAAAATCTAGTCGGGTAGATTAAATAAGATATTAGGTTCACCATTTTGTACACACACATACACCCCCCCACACACATACACACACAGATATATATATATATATATTTATCTAGTTATTATTTTTAAAACAGTAATCTACGTACACGCGTGTTTCGAGGTAACTAGGTCTCATCAGCGTAGCTCGACTGTTTCTAGGGATCGAACTTCAGACCATGTTTACCACTGTCCGGCGCCTTAACCGTTAGGCCGGACTGTGGTAAACATGGTCTGAAGTTCGATCTCAAGTAACAGTCGAGCATCGCTGATGAGAGGTAGTAACCTCGAAACACATGTGTACGTAGATTACTGTTTTAAAAATGAATAAATAAAATGTTATATCCGTTCAAATAAATTATGGGTGACTTTCTAAGTAAATAAAAAAAATAAGCTTCGAGGCGAAGCAACCATTAACCGTATTTATCGTTTGAAAAAAAAAAACAACAACAAATATATATATATATATATATATATGTGTGTGTGTGTGTGTGTGTGTGTGTGTGTTCTTTGCTTTGTTTTTGCGATACGTTTTGAATTAATTCAATTATTTTCCTAAATGCGAGTTTGGAATACTTTTTCCTTTAACCAATTTGGTACCCCCACATGGGGAGCGGCATATATATTATTTTTAAAATATAATCATCGACTGACACGTGTGTCGTTCTCTACGATTCAGCCACTCTGATGAGTCGTAGACGAGAGAACACGTGTCAGTAGATAATTATATTTTAAAACTACTATATATATTTATTATTTTATTTTTATGTATACAGACAAGTATTACATACTCGCTACACTAAACATGCTAATGTTTAGTGTAGCAAATTAAATTATTAAAAAAACACACACAATCGTTCCTCATCAGGCGAGAGAAATAAAACTTATGTTTGTTATTCAAAGCATCTTGTCCTAAAATGAGACAGCGAAATATATATTTTTTATTTATCTAGTGACATTTAAGACGTTAAAGTAAATGGCGGTGTGGAGAAAGGGGATACCATAAAATAATAATAATGAAAAAAGAAGAAGTAGAACGAGATAGAAGAAAGAGAGAGGGGAAAAAAGAAAATGAAAAAGAAGAAAGGGGAAAAGAGAAGAAACTTTATTTTTTTTTACCCACGTTTACTTATTAAAATGGTATACGGCCACTTGGACATAAGGGGCTACTATTTGCAACTATGCGTAGGAAAAATTAACAATATGTTGGCTTAAGTTACATCTAAGGTTCTGCATATCAATACAAACATGGACACAGGTAGCAAAAAAATCTAGCTATTAAACGGAATAAACTTTTAGAGTAGAAATCTTTCTGGCATTTACGGGTCTCAACACTGAAGGGCTGCGATTTCGTTGCTGGACATGTTTTTCAGGGATATGTAAGTCGAGGGGACACAAGTGCAACAGGTTCATAATTAAAATACTTGTAATACAGGCACAGATATGCCAGATTGCGGCAATGGGACAAGAGTTGGAGCTTAGTTGACAAAGTGAGACTTATTAAATTGAAGAGTATTTTCGGCTATTATCATAGAGGGGGAAAGTAGTGGTAGATGCGTACGCCAAGATGTGGCAACAATATTTCATGTATAGGTCAATTGTAGCGTTGTAGATGTACAGCATACTGTCAGGTGTGAGTACCCTTTTAGTATGAGAGAAAATCCACATTTTTTTTTCTGGCAGCTTTCGCAATGTCCTCAATATATTGCCTATGAATGTTAAGACGAGGAGTTTGAAGAAGAATTCTGAAGTAAGTTGTTATTAATCATGGATATCAGTGGTTGGAGAGGTTACTTGTAATTGTTAAATGAAAGAAGCTTATTATTTCCAGCATTAGATGCTACCATCAATTTACGGTCGGTTTCCCTATGATGTGGATGTAATTTTATAAAGATTCTGCCAAGATTGCGTTCTTCCTTTATACATGAAAAAAGAACATTCTACCATCAACAAATATACCTATCTCGGACACAATATTATCTGAGATGTTGTTGATGAATATCAGAAAAAAAAATAGTGGTCCAAGGATCGACCCCAAGACACTCCTGTATTAATGTTATGCCACTTGGATATACGTCTTCAATGACAATCCATATTATCATACGACTGATTTTCTACAGATTTAATTTGATGATGTTCAAAACCAGTGTCAAAAATCATTGTTCTATACGTATTTAACACTATTAATCCATGTTAGTACTCGCGTATTTTCCTTAGTAATCGGTTTATGATCATTCCAACGTATTAGCATTAGACAAGGCACCAGTGTCACATACAAAGCCTATCAGCTAATGCAGATCGCGCGAACCGCGACAAAATCCGATTATGGAATTTACATGCTTCGTCTCAAACCAAGGATATAGTCAACCAATCACAAAAAGGAAACAGAAAAAAAGAAGCTGATGTCTCTTAAGTAAGCATTTCACGCTCACTATGACGACATCAACCAAAAAACATAGAGAAAAAAATAATATACGAATTTTCGCTATGTGTGAGATAGTATAATTATTTCCACAGTCAACAACGTCGCTGCTAACACGTGTGTTAACTGATAGATTTTATTGTGTGTAGCGCGGTAGCTCAGGTGGCAGGGTACTCGGCTCGCATGAAAAAGATTAAGGTTTCGAATCCCGAATTTGGATGTGTTTAACTGATAAGCCCAAATGAGGGCGAAACTCGAGTCTGAGATCTCTGGCCTTTTAACTTTCATGTCTATTTTAAGCTGCGACGAGGTTTCACTGTGGAAATAATTATATTATCACTCAAATTCTCAATATATATATATATATATATATATATATATATATATATATATAGTTACAGTACTGTTGCACTTTAGTTCTCCTGCTGAAATAATAACGTTATTATTTAGAAAACTGTTGTGGAGTACAAATCACCCATATTTGAGTACTAAATGGAAACATTCATACCGTGTTTAAACGCATCCTACGAACACTTTCCTCTCATACCACTTTAGTGGCTCCTGTATTCTTTATGATAAATACATATTATATTTTATACACTTTACACTACTTGCCGTTTCTTTCATTTGTAACCACTAGTAAGGGTCTACAGCAAAAAACATTTTATATATGGGGAGGGTGTTTTGTACCTATTCTCTACTTTCATTTTATAATCTTATCTCTTCTCTTCTTCTATTCTTCTATTCTATTCTATATAAATAAAATGAACTCATTTTTCCGGTTTGATTTTGACATTAATAGGATTAAAAATCAAGATATTTCATGCAAATATAATATGCACAAACGGCAGAACAATATCTGAGGTGTGTTATAGGCTTATTATTTCTCAAGTTCCTCGATAATCTTAGATTTCTATACTTTTCTGCTGAGAAGTCACGGCCAAAATCGGTTAAGATCAATGGAAGTGGTAAAATATTTTCTCTCTAATAAATTCCTCCTCCCCCTGCCACCACTTTACACCGTTTGGGGATCGTTCACAAGGAACAGTTGAGAAGAGAACATGGCGTAGTGGTTAGCGTGTTGGATAATTCACATTATATTTTCACGTTCGCGCCGACCTACCGTAGTCGTTTTTTTTCCCCCCAAACAACTGGAATGGCCTTTTCTTGGTGGCCGAACTGTTAACGTTGCAGATGTTTTTTTTTGTTTTTTGTTTCACACTTTATTTTCCTACTTTTACTCATGACTCCGGGTTTGCTCCTTCTTACTTACCTACCATAACATTTTTAACCCCCCCCCGTCCCGGAAACAAACACTCGGGCAACGCCGGGTACCCCCGCTAGTATAATATAAATCTGACCTACCTGTGTAAATCTATGTATGTATGTATGTATGTATGTTGTTATGTCTGCCTCAAACTTTCGACAGAAGTGACGAATTTTCACGAGATTGGTATCTTATTGAAGCTCGACTCTTCGGACGATACATATCGAAAAATTGGCTGAAAAAATTAATTCCTTCACCCTCAACTGAGCACATTTCTACACGAGGGGTGGCTTTCATCGCCGGTATTTTCAAAATCCATCTCCTCTTTTCGATTTACCAGTCTTAAGTTATACCTTCGAAACTTCTGGTTTGGCAATAGACGCAACAGCAAAGGCGTCACGTTTTCTTTTACGTTCATTTCCTCCTTCGCGGTACGGGGTCGAGCCTACCTGCCTACTACCAATTATTTTTATTGCTCAATACCCCCCCCAACACCCAGGCAACACCCGGCACTTTGACTAGTTTGATATAAAAGCTATCTTAAAACTTAAATTTGACTTGAAAATACTATTTAAAAACAGGGCGGTTACGAAAGTGTGTGTATATATATATATATATATATATATATATATATATATAAATAAAGCTGCACCTGTGTGTGTGTGTATATATACACATATATATATATATAATATAAAGCTGAACGTCTGTGTGTGTGTGTGCGTGTGTGTGCGTGTGTGTGTGTGTGTGTGGTCACGAATAGGCTCCTATATGGTTGACTATTTAAAAAAAACTGATTACATATAATGATAGAAGGTGTATCGAGTATCAGTTATGGATATGTTTGATCTGGTAGAATGGTGGTTCATAAAAATTGTGGGATATGCGTTTTCGCCTGGCCCCCAAAGTATAGAAATAAACAATGAAAAAAATAAAAAAAAAACGTTTACAAAGGTTTTTGATATAGATGTACATAAGAATACTTTGATAAGTATATTTCAACTTAAATCGGGATGGTATAATAAAAGTGTGGGGCCTGCGTTCGCGCCTATATTCCATGGAAATATGGCACACACTTTAATAAAGACTTTTCATATCTATTTGCGCAAGTATACTTTGATAATTATGTTTCAGTTTGAAAAAAATATGGTATAATAAAATTATGGGGTGTTCGTTCGCGCCTGGCCTCCATAGAATGTAAATATGTCACAAAGTTTAACAAGGTTTTTTAAAAGGGGTGAGGGTCCTCAATAA
Source organism: Euprymna scolopes (assembly GCF_053919585.1). NCBI lineage: Eukaryota > Metazoa > Mollusca > Cephalopoda > Sepiida > Sepiolidae > Euprymna > Euprymna scolopes. The sequence goes on from NC_136519.1 coordinate 36,179,560, forward strand.
CACCTTAACTTTAAGCTTAATTCACTTTAGCTTTTATTTATTTTTTTGAGTTGAATTATATTGTGTCGAATAAATTCACCTCATAAATTCACGTTCTTACTAAAGTGAAAGCCCCCCCCCAAAAAAAATAAGTCCGAACTTTAGAAAATTCTCGACATTTGCTGTGGTATAATTATTATAATAAATCTTAGGCAACACCGATTATATTTTATAAAATAAAAACAAAAAGAGCAGGGGATGATGGATTTTGTTCATATGTGTCTCTGTGACTAACTCTGCCCTCGTGAGGATGCAAGTAAATGAGGACATTAGTTTTCATTATTTTTCTCAAATAAATGAAAAAGGTTACTTAAAAAATAAGAATATGTGAAAAAAATTTCCTCCGAATTAAAGTAAAAAACATAATTCAGCTTAGAATAATATTTCAAAATGAAAACAAAAAGAGGAGATATTTAATAATGTGCTCCGTTTAAAACAATTTTTCAATTAAACTATCACAGTTATTTCCCCTTTTGGTTTTCTGGGTTTTGCTTTGAAAATAAAACGGTATTTGATATCAGATAAAATAACTTAAATCAAACATAACTTGAAATTTAAATAAACTAAATAATTAATTTTTTTTAATTAGTACAGTTGAAACAAAGCTATTATGTCGAATAAGTAATGTCGGTGAGGTAATTATTTAAATAGATTGAATTTAATGTGATATGTTAATGACCGTAACTCAGTAATGAAAAAGTGGTTTAAAGAAAGCTATATATTGAAAGTCCGTCTACAATATTATGTCTCCTTTGACAGAAGTATCCTAATATGGGCATTAAAATTCTTGACCAGGAGAGGTGTACACATATATGAACTTTTTATTTCTTTGGTGATTGGTAGTTGTACACACAGACACACACGCGAACGTTACTACTTTATATATATATATATATATATATATATATATATATATATATATATATATATATATATATATATATAGCGAAAAAAACTGGGACTTCATTCCGTTCCGTTTATTTTTGATTTTCAGCATTTTGTAAATACTTTGTTTTTCATTTTCTTCAGTACAATTTCTACCTCCGGGCGAAGATATTAAGAAGATCATAAATACGCAGCAACCTTTGTTTTATCGAGGTTCAATCATTAATTCTGTCAAATGTTCGTTTGAGACACATTAGTCTTAACTTCACTTACTATATGCCGTTAGATGACTGCCCGGTATGTTTTTATAGATAATATATTACAGAGTAGCGCGCTGCCCGGCATAAAATACGTATATCATGTATAAATTCATGCAGGTGTCTTTTTTTATCATAGTATCAATTCTCTATTGATTAATAGTCGATGTATAGTAATGCCTTCCATATTTATAATAAAATATGGCTTGGCTATCATTCGCTAGAATCGAAAACAGAACGGTTAGCGCCCCAGCCTTTGTCGTCATGTATTTTTACAGTGTCGTAACATTTGAGCTACCGATAGATAGGGATGAAAACAGCAAAAATAAAGCGACTGATTTATGAATGTTTGATTTTGCGCATGCATAAAGATAACAGTAGAATAATGCTTTATTTGATTTTTCTTCGCGAAGTCAACGCATTCGTTTTCAAATTGGACCAGATAGCAGTATTTTTGCCGGATGAAAACTAAATCAAAAGTGTTCTCCGGGTTAGATTGCATTATATATTAAATATAAACTCTGTAGAAAATATTAGAGTAGTTTGTTAGAGACGTTTCGCACAGGCACTGACTAGGTAACTTATATATATATATATATATCCGTATGCTAGAATGGCCCTGTCGGTGAGGCATTAGAATACGCCGACTGCCCCCCTACAGAGGGTAAAATCCCTCAATGGGTGTCCTGGATATGACCTTAAACTATATCCAGTGGTGAGGCCCCCAGCTTGTGGGCTTTGGGAAGTGTGGAACCACCCTTTAATTACCATTGCTTCCAGGTCCACTCTGACCAGGAATGGTAGTACCTGTTAGGGTCCCAACTATGGGTTAAATAGAAACTGACGTGAAAACAACAAATATATTCTATTAAAAAAAATTTTCTCCAAAATCTTTGGATTCGGCATTAAATAACCCGAAAAGGGTTGATATGCCGTAAAATAAAAACAACCACCCAACCAACCGTGTGCTAGAACGATTGATGTGAAATATTACGCAATTATGCAGAATGTAGGACCTATGCATAAATGTATTAAGTGTAATAGTGAAATGAAACCAATCTTTTACAAAGAAATCATAAAAAATGAATGATTGATTAATTACCGCTAGTTTTTTCACATAAATATGCAAATTAGTTTGCCTTCATGAACTCGCTTACATATTTACAGTTGAGTATATTAAGAAGGTCGTTTTAATAATGCTTATATAGGAAAAGTGTACTTTTAATAGAGAAAATAACTTAATTTTATAAGTATATACATATACATATATAACTCAACAGATAAAAGGTAGTGCCTGACGTTGCTGTTGTTTTACTAATGAGACTATCACCAAATATCCCCTAAATCTATTGAAAGCTAATAAAACAAAGATTGGCCCATATTCATGACAGAGTCAGACATAGGCTGAAATTTAGTTTTACCAAATATGGATGATGGATTTTATTACCGATTATACGGGTCTTATTCTATTTCAATCACTTTAGCTTCTGCATTGCGCATATATCATCAGATCTGATAACGCAAATACTAAATCCTTGCACGGCATCCAGACTAAATTCTCTGGAATCTTGTCCGTTGAACGTTATGACTGTTCTTTAAAAATTCGCTTTTTCTCCTATTAGTATTACTCAGCCATTCTTTAGTAGAGGTGTCCCTTTCGAGAGATATTTTGGATCGCTACGTTGATGTAGTTATTTCAAAAGCTAGCCCGATCGTATAATACGCTTTAATAAGTGTTGGAGACACCCCTCCATGGGATTAATGGACTATCTCATGACGTCACTTCCGTTGTTGGGGTCACTTCCGGTAAAGAGATCGGAGCCCGGCAGTCTGAAATTAGAACGCGACAAAGATGGACGTGTGCAAACGTCCTACCGTTGAAGAATGGATATACTAAACTAACTTTGCATGTAATTTATGTGAATACATGTTTCGTTCGTAAAAATCCTCTGTTCCTTCGTTTATTACCATTTAACCCAATTACAATAATTTAATCCGTCTAAATTATAAATATATTATTATAGGTCGTGATTTCAAAAGTAAAAAAAAGAAACAACGTATTTGGTTACCACCAGCTAGAATCAAAACCGAAAGCAAAATTGTAGCATTCAAAGCTGGTGACGTTACCACTGTTCCAATATGACACAAATATAAACTGATTAAAAATAAACTAAGATGAATATTTAAAATGAACTACGAATTTTTCAATGTGGGCGCCTTTTTGACACCGTAGAAACTGTTTTCACCAGCTAAAGATCCATAAATGAAATGCCCGTAAAAATTCAATCAGTTGAGGCTCCTAGCGCCGCTCTGCGACTTTTAGTTTCTGTAGAAGTACAGTTTAGAAAATATAGAGACAGACAGACAGAAATAGTAAGTTTTATAAATTAGATTAAATGTGTCATTTTATTTGTACCTTTATTGTTTTGATATACATTTTATTGGTACGTTTATAGTGTTGCTATTACTTTTATTTGCACCTTTATTGTGTCGATGTAAATTGTATTTGTATATTTAATGTTTTGATGTTAATTTTATTTGTATTTTATCGTTTTGGTGTTAATTTTATTTGTACCTTTATTGTTTTTATGTTAATTTTATTTGTACCTTTATTGTTTTGATGTTAATTTTATTTGTACCTTTATTGTGCTGATTTTAATATTTTTGTACCGTTATTGTTTTGATGTTAATTTTATTTGTACCTTTATTGTTTTTATGTAAATTTTATTTGTACCGTTATTTTTTATGTTAATCATATTTGTACGTTTATTGTTTAATGTTACTTTTCTTTGTGCCTTTATTGTGTTAATGTATATTTACCTGTACTTTTATTGGGTTGATGTTAATTTTATTTGTACCTTTATTGTTTAGATGTAAATTTTATTTGTACCGTTATAGTGTTGATGTAAATTTTAGTTGTATCTTTATTATGTTGATGTTAATTTTATTTGCAACTTTATTGTTTTGATATGAATTTTAATTGTACTTTGATTGTGTTGGTGTCAATTTTATTTGTACCGTTATTGTGTTGATGTTAATTTTATGTGTACCTTTATAGTGTTGCTGTTAATTTTATTTGTACCTTCATTGCGTTGATGTTAATCTTATCTGTACCTTTATTGTGTTGATGTTAATTTTATTTGTACCTTTATTGTTTTGATGTTAATTTTATCCGTACCTCTATTGTGTTGATGTTAATTTTATTTGCCATTTTATTGTGTTGATGTTAATTTTATGTGTACCTTTATTGTGTTGTGTTAATTTTATTTGTACCTTCATTTCGTTGATATTAATTTTATCTATACCTTTATCATGTTGATGTTAATTTTATTTGTACCTTTATTGTTTTGATGTTAATTTTGTCTGTACCTTTATTGTGTTGATGTTAATTTTATTTGTACCTTTATTGTTTTGATGTTAATTTTGTCTGTACCTTTATTGTGTTGATGTTAATTTTATTTGTAGTTTTATTGTGTTGATGTTAATTTTATTTGTACCTTTATTGTTTTGATGTTAATTTTGTCTGTACCTTTATTGTGTTGATGTTAATTTTATTTGTAGTTTTATTGTGTTGATGTTAATTTTATTTGCACCTTTATTGTGTTGATGTTAATTTTATCTGTACATTTCTAATGTAAAGTAATTTAGTGGATTCGATCTTGGCATATCCAAGTTGTCAGTTCGTATAGTTTACCACTAAGTTACTATCGCTTGCTAGTTGATGCTGTTGATGATTTTTTTTGCATTCGTTACTTGTATATATTTCTACTAGCGGGTTGGGCGTTAAGTACGCTTAGATAATATATTTTAATTTGTTCAGATTTCGTATATATTATAATAGAGGCCTGATTCCAAAAGTAAAAACCAAGTATTTAGATGCCATCAGTTAGATTGAAGCCGAATCTGTTGCATTCAAAGCTGGTTACATTACCACCGTACTAACGTGACACGCATATAAACCGATTAAAAATTAACTAAGATGGATGTCTACGGTTTCCTTTTTAAATTTGACCAATTTTTGCCATTTTTACAACAAATTTAACCGACTAAAGACGCATAAAAGAACACCCCTTAAAAATCTAATAATTTGAGGCACGTAGTGTCGCTGTGCGATTTTTACTTTCGAGGGAAATAGAGTTTGAAAATAAGGAGACGAACAGACAAACATACTGACATATATATAGCAGTTTATATATTAGATTAATAATTCATTGTAGAAGTATATCGCATACTTACGGGAGTGACCACGTAAAGGTTTGCAAGTTTCCTAAGTGAAGGTGTTTCTCAGTAACGAGCTAGGTTCGAACCTGTCACACTTAGTTCGCCCTGTTAACCACTAAGTCACTGCTGCTGCTGTGAACGAGTTATTTAAGGGTATTCATTTGCTCCCCCACCGAGCAAATTAGGCACAAGGCCAATTTTTAATGTGAGGAGTGAAGGGAGGGGGAAGGGAAAAAAAGGACCAGCTCCCGAGAGGTGGGAAATGGGAGCTGGTTAAAGGTCAGGTATGTGGGGTTGCCCCCACATCTGGTCTTTGCTTACAGTATCTGTCGGAACAGATACTACACTTTGATCTTGTCGCCCGTGCCGCACAAGGCGGCGGGGTCGACAAAACCACATAAAGTCAGTTCCTTACTTTTTTCTTTGTGGTTTATCCAGCATTTGTTTGTTTTAATCAACCTTACCGTTTGACTTTGCACATTTAGACGTACAGCATAGATTCATTGTTTATAGAATTATGGGACAGCAAGTGTGCAGCTGTTATTAAATCGTGTGTCATTGAAAAACACTTACTTGACTAAAAACTTAATTTCAGCACTTCTAATCACCCATGCTCACGGAGAAGAATTACTCGTTAAGCCTGCTTGCCCTTGTGTCCAGTAAAGGCTAACTAATTCATTTCATTATTTGTTTCAATGCTCAGTATCCGCCACTGTGTCGTCACAATCAGCCCACCAACCATAAATTCGAAAAGGGGAAGCAATTAGGACGAAATTAATAATATTTACGCAAGAGATACCCTCTCCACACACAAGAGAAATTAAAGCACGCTTCGTCGATGACGATGCCTCTCTTGTAGCGCCAGGGTTATGAGAACAGTTTCATCGTAACAGCAATAAATAAAATGAGAACTAGACAGAACCAGAACAAAGCACGCTTTCCTATTAGATTAACTTTATGTCTACTGGGCATAGATGTTTCGAACCGGCTCAGAACAAAGACGTGAGGTGTGGCTTGTGATGATCTTCTCAAGATAATGTCAGCAAAAGGTTAAAGCGATGTGTCAACAGAGATTTCAACCAATAGCAATAGTTGTAATTCGATAACCGCTACTGGTATACGTACATAACGTAGATAAAGATTCTATACTATACAGGGTAGAACGATAAAATTGTAGCCATAGAAAAGACGGCATGATTCCATCTCCGTTTCATGAAGACCGGTTTTCTGTTTTTGTTGCACGCCATCCACTAATTTGCCAGTTCTGTACAACCCCAAGATCGATAATAGCATTCTATCATGCCTGAATGTGACACAATGTTTAACGAACGAGATCGGAGATGCGTCGCTGTACAACTCATCCCCCTTACTTATTCAAGTTATTAAAAGAGGACCACTGCCAGCATCCTTAAAATGCAAATCTAGACAGTTCAAACGCTTGAGGGCACAGTTCAACGAAGTTTTCGATAACGGTTATGTGGTTTTAGTGTGGTTTCAAGTGAGGGACATATCATGCTACTTTATATCTTTGATCTAAATGTGCTGAAGTCTGTGGTTATCCTTGGAGCAATCAGCTGGCCGATGGCAGATCCTCCATGTGGCAGGAGATCCATAAGTCTAAAGAGACCCACGATTGCCTACAGAAGGAATGCGAAGACTTTGTACCCTTCCATCACTCCCTTCTGTCCCGACTTGAACCCGTTGAACTACTTCGTTTCGTTGTAAATTGTACGTCGAGAAGATAACCAACATGACCTTCCACAATACCGAAACGAATCGGATCGCCGCCATTCGCCGAACTCCAGCTCGCGCTTGTGAAAACCCCATGTTACCAGTTCTGAACCCCTATCGTGATTGAGGCCGAAGGCAGCTACATTGAATAGATGTCAGTTCTACTACATAATCAAGTTACCTGAATTGATTATTTAAATAAAAAATTTAAAATAAACTTGTAGAGCTGTTTTCTTTAGGGCGACAAAGTTATCGTTCCTCTGTGTATATATTCAAGAAGTAATAATCGGTTTTACGCGTGAAGGTTGTTTTATGACTTAGTTATTAGACTATTTTTTTTATTCATATTAGTATTATTTCATATTCAATATACTTTCAACAAAAAATATTACACCATTCCTGATATACATCTTTTACTTGCCAAATATCTACTGTGTTTAATTGATACAACCAACTCGTGTTAAGTCATATATATATATATATATATATATATATATATATATATATATATATATATATATATATATCATGCTTTCCACCGCAGTATGATATACCACAATGTCAAAGAGAGGGATGTTCAAGCCACCGCCCCTAGAGGAGGGACACTCTAGCAGCACAAAATCTGCAATAGACAGTCTCTTCAGTATTCGTCAGTAGGGTCGCCTCAAGGAGCAAGCGATACACTTACTCCAGCCGAAAGCCTGCTGCAAGGTCTCGAAGGGTTAATTTTCTAGGTATTTCCCAGATGGCACAGTTCAGTCTGACAGATACTGGGGCACTGCTAGGGCCCACACATCAGACTGATAAGGAACGGATTTTTGAATGGTACTTGACCCAATCTCCAAGCAACCGAAGCAACAAAGAGGAAAAAGAGGAATACAACCATGTTTTTTTACGTAGCATAATAAACACATATTGCTGTTATTACTGCATTAACAGACGTAAACTATTTCCGCAATATTTAAATTATAGACGTATGAAAAATTTAAAAAGATGAGGAATAAAAGTTACATAGCACTTCATTAATCATTGGATCAATAAGGACGAAAATGGAAAGAAAGTGAAAAATGAACCTCTCTAGGTTATGATATTTCGGAGCGAAATGCTTCCCATCCGAACAGGAGTAAGCTTGGCATTTTACAGGATCGCCCACTTCAAATTAGCCGATCTTTCTAATCTTTAATAATATTTTTTCAGATTAAACTGCCACTTAAAAGTAGCTCGATCTCTCTAATCTTTCTCTTACTGACCAACTGACATCACAAAACAAAATTCAATTCTTTTCCAACAAGATGCCGCTACATACCACAAGCTCATGACGTGTTTACGGAAGAGAAAACAATAACCAATACATTATAGCCACCGCGTTCCCTGGACTTGTCATCATGTGATTTTTATCTTTGGGGGACTTAAAAAAAGTTTATGCAAAAAATCCTCATAATCTGGACCAACTAAAGAAGAACATTACAAACGCTATCAGGAGAATCCCCAGAGACGATCTACAGGCAGTATCTGCAAACGTTGTTAAACACACCCAAAAATGTCTAGGGAGAGCGCTTCTAGCATCTTTTATAACGCTACAGGTAATTTCAATTACACTACAGGTAATTTAAATGACACTACAGGTAATTTAAATAATGCTACAAGTTATTTAAACAATAAAATAATGTTCCTCTCCTCTGATACATTCTTGGGCTAGTTTTAAGTGGGTCACCCTGTACTATGATAAAGATAAACACTTAAATGCGGCTTGATTATTTATAAGCAAATAGATTATATTATTGATTATATTATTTATATTCGAATTGATTATATCATCGATCGAATGCTTTATAATATGATCAATAATATATGTAATAAAAAATGATAATAGTGGTAGTAGGCAGGCAGGCTCGAACTCGTATCGCGAAAGAGGAAAAAGAACGTAAAAAAATCGTTGCGTCTTTGCTGTTGCGTCCATCACCATGCTGGAAGTGACGAAGGTTTAAATTAAGACTAATAAATCGAAAAGAGAGGATGACTTTAAAAATATCGGCGAAAAAACCCACCCCTCCCTGTAGAAAAGTGCCAAGTGGTAAGGGAAAGAAAATAATGTTTTTAGCCAATTGTTCGGTATTTGTCGTCCGAAAGGTTGGGCTTCCAAACGATACCGATCTCGTGAAAATCCGTCGCCTCTGTCGAATTTTTTTATGCATGCATACATACATACATACATACATACATACATTTAAATAGACAGGTGACATTTGCCGCGGCCATAATAAAGACAAAATAAAATATATTTAAAAATGTGCACAATACTTTTAGATTTAAACTATTATCTTTCTATAACCTATCTCAATCTGTCTATCTTTCTGTTTTTCCCCACATCTTTATACATTCTTTCTTCTCCGAATTCCTATTTCACCTCACCTAAATACCCCCTCTCTATTATATAATGTATTTAAAATTATAATAATAAAAGATATATAGCTCTCTTTTGTATATTAGATAACAGTAAAAATTGCCGACTAATTGACCCCATCTTAAAAAAAAAATGGTTCAATATACCTCTAAAAATGAAACAAAAATACTTTATGTAATAGATTACAGTAGAACTCCGGGATATGGTGGCCTTAGGATCACTTTTTTTTCAGGTTACGTTGTGGAATACAATGTTTTTCCTGCTCCCTAATCACGGTATTTTTCCCGCCTTACGGTGTTATTTGTAATATTATATGGTTAATTACATATGTAATGTATACTTTACTGTATTTTGTTATTAATTTTTACTGCCGTATCCCGAGTTTCTACTATATTTTCCACCAAGCTTAAGGTTTAATTTGTATAAGTTCAGATCCACATGTTACATGCAGGTACATTATTTAGTAAATGAATCAGGTTTCAATAAGACCATCAAACACGGTTCAATTAAATGAGACATTTTCAACTTTTATTTCATCATTGAACCTTCGGCTTTATATATTTATCCATTTACATATAAAACATTCGTAACCGCTATGAAGTGACAGGAAAAGAAAAACACAGGTTAAAAATAAACATTTTTATGATTCAGGACATTAGCTGGTGCATGTTAATAATAGCATACATTTGTATCACAAAAAACAAACAATCAAATATTTTTTCTAAATAGAAAATTATGAAGTAAATTTGCATTACTTTTCTTAAACATGACAACGTCTGAATAGAAATGACTATTTTTAAATTATCAGGTACTTCAATTATTTCCCCTCGACTATTTTTTTTTTATCTTCTAGGGATAAATTTACCCCCGGTTGAGAATCACTGAATTAGGCCATCTTACAAGAAAGCACCATGTATCGTTTCTCTGTGGTTGCAATGCATGAGTTATTTTCCACTTGCCTGGTTCTTACAAACCGATACATCTTCACGAGTTTCTCAAATGCATTTTTTTCTTCTTTGTGGTCAAGTTATTTTATAGAAACCAAAGCTTCATCAATCAAATGTAAAGAGAATATTAATCGTTCGAGTAGGTGCATGCATTTGTAATGATAAGTAATCGTCGTCATCTTTCTTCATCGTTTTTTAGCAAATAAGATGGATCGTCTAATAATTATTATTATTTTTTCCTTTTTGACATATTTTCTACTTCAGTTTTAGTTTTTCTTTTGTTAAAATCAAGACCATCAATCAAATTCATGAAATAAAACGTGTTATTTATTACATATTTTATGCGTTTTTTTGTCTGCCACGCTTTCGTATAAAACTGCATTTCTATTTCTAACTGCACATGTTTGATGGGTGCATCCCATTTTTTATTGAAATCGGTTCGGAGAAAGATATTATGGTACTTGATGAATTGTGCTAATTGAAAAAATAAATAAATAAATACCACTGCACTACAAAAAAATAAAACAAGTTTTATTTGAATAGATTTCGACTTATAAAACAGCAGTTTTTCCTTCTTTTACAGAAATAAAGCTTCCCAGTCGACTACAATATTAGAGTCTTCAAGTCCAACGTAAACAAGTTCTTGTCAACTCATCTCTTTAATTAATCAAATTCTCACCGACTTATATCATAATTGCGGTTTCAACTGAAGAAATCTCAAATCCTGATGTTGATCTACAGTTTCGCTACCGGAGCCAAGCCCGGGGATATTAATTAAATTAAAATAAATAGTAAAAAACCAAAATGCTCAGTGGGAACGGCTTTCCATCCGGATCAATAGAAAGAACATTTTTCAACTCGAACTCAAGGTATTGTTTAGCTTAGTTGAGAGCATTTTGTTTACAATTACGTAAAAGAGCATTTTGTTTACAATTACGTAAAATCCTCTAAAAATTAATATAAAAACATTAAAAATATAGACTCTTTGTATTTATTTGTTATTACGATTGGCGACCTGCAATATTTACACGATTATTATAAGCTTTTTCCAGCAAATGAAACGAGTCAGTATTTCTCTGTTTATTCATTGGAGTCACATTTCATCAAAAAATAAAATTTCCATCGTTTTAAACTCCGAAACTCAAGTTGTTGACGTTAAGACTACAATCCTACTTGTTGTTAACGCAGTTGATTGAATCTTCCCTTAACGGTAAACACATTAGTTTAATGCCTTTGTTGTTTATTTTAGTTCTCTACGAACGATAAACTTATTTGTTGAATTAATTACTGTTTATAGTAGTCTCATGATTTATCGTTCGTAGAGAACTAAAAGTGTCTCATACGGGACAATCATATTAACACACCGGTTCTCTTCAGATCACCGAAATTAAGTAACGTTCAGCCTGGACAGTACCAGATGTGTGACCATTGGGGAAGGCGAGCTGCTGTATGTACCGCGAGGTAAAATACCAGGTTGAGAAACTGGCGCGGTCTATCCTTCTCTCGAGGGTAGATGGGACTCTCTTAAGCTATGGTAGGCACCCCATCTAGTGATGGCGTCTCGATAAAAAAGGCCCTTGATAGCCCTGGCGAAGCATCAGGTATTCAGCTACTGACAAGCTTTGAATTTCACCACAAACTCGTGTAGTGAGTTCAATCTAGGCTACGGTCGCGCTGGATAGATCACGGATAGTAGTCTGTTCCGAACGTTAAACATATTTCTCTAATAACTTGCTGGTTATATTTGTCCGCTACAAATTTTAAACTTATTTTTCGAATTATTTACTGTTTATTGTTGTTTGCTAGCAACAATAAATAATTTAACAAATAAGTTTATCTTTCGTAACAGACAACAATAAGAACTAAATATTTAAAAAAAATAAATTTATCGTTCGTAACGGACAACTATAAAAAGCAACCTTTTCAACCTAAGAAGCAAATATATCAACAAACATGTTTACCGTTCGTACTTGGTAGCAATAAGAAGCAAATATTTAAAAAAAAGTTTATCGTTTATAACGGACAATTATAAGAAGCAACTTTTTCAACAAGTAAAGTTATCGTTCGTAACGCGCGACTATAAAAAGCAAATATTTCAACAAATAAGTTTATAGTCTGTAACGAACAACTACAAGAAACACATATTTCAACGAATAAGTTACTCGTTCGTAAAGGAGAGTATTAGAAATAAATATATTAACAAATAAGTTTGTCATTCGTAACGGACAACTATAAAAAGCAAATATTTCAACAAATAAGTTTATCGTTTGTAACGGACAACTATAAAATAAGAAATTTTTATTTATTTTTTTTTTAATTAAAAAAAAAATATTTAATTAAGTGGACTATTATCCTCATCTTCTAGTTGTTGTTCTTTACGATATATACGATAAATATTTCAACAACTAAGTTTATCGTCCGTTACGGACAACTATAAGAATCACACATTTCAACGAATAAGTTTAGCGTTCGTAGCGAACAAATATAAACGTGATTTATTTCTTGCTTACAGTTGTCCGTTACAAACAGTTAACTTATGTGTTGAATTATTTTCTTACTATAGTCTTTTAAAGCATACTCGCAGTGTTTATCGGAAACGTTCATGGAAGCGTTCTCGTTTTTCTAACCTGACTTAAAATTAGTGTTTGGATTAATGAAAGGAATCTTTTTTAGGAATTGAATTTTAGGCGATGAGGATCGAATTCAAATTACAAACATAAATATACTACAGAAGTTATAACGTAAATTCATTTGTATAGACAAGACGATACATGTTCTTTGATAGCAGACTTGGGAGATGACGCTCGTATCGTGGTTAACGGCACGCATTGACGACTTGTATATTTGAACTTCGAATCTAGTTTATCCCACATAAATCACTTTCACTTAGGATGTGTCAACGTGGTTCAATACGTAAAACCTCGATGTCTTTCTAGAAATAATTCTGACTAGAAAATATCGGGAAAACCAATTTCAAGTGTAGCATCTTTGGATTCATATAATATAATGATGAATAATATTGTTCATTGTATGAATAGATAAACACCAATTACTAGATGTGCTTGTTTAACGATGCCGGCTGTCTGACCTAAAATATGTCGGACACTGATCTTCTTCATTTTTATTTTCTTTTTGTACGTTCTGCAAAATCAAAACATAAAACTGCCTTTACAAGGTTACAAAAGAAACTAACCGAACATCAGGAATAAATATATCGGATACATAAAACGGAAAACATGACAACTTTGTTCAAAATTACTAAATTCGGTATTAAATAACGCATGTGCCGTACAGAAACTGACACATGTGCATATGGGTATTATCTATTTTTATTCCAAACTGTTAACTTCTTGAAAGTATATAAAAACAAAAAAAAAAAGTTGAGCTGAGGTCGAAAACAAAACCTAAAGATAGTGAATCAAGTACAATACCTATTAAGTCAGATCTTTATTAAACGTGTTTTTCTAACCTACTTATAATTAACATAATGTGGACGATTCGCGCATGCGCAGTCGTGAAACATTTAATACACAAATAAAAATCCGATTACCTCCTCGTACCATTTTTCCAATTTGGACTACTTAGTCGCCTTTTTTCCAACAGAAAACCAATTAAGAGGTGTCCATCCTGTCTTAATACGCTATATACCAAATTTCAAGTTGGTAAATCAAAAATTCGTACAGTGTATACGTTCAAAATTATCCTCTTGATAGCGATATAGATTAAAGTTTTTGTTAATTAGCTTTGTTGTAATCGTAAATGAATAAAAACGTAAACTCCGAACTCAAATGCTATGTTTATTTGTCGGGTCTCTTTCTACGCAAAGCTATTGTTTTTAATGTACCTGAATGAATCCTGCCCTGCAGTGTATATACTTTTTAAACAATATATGTGTTGATGAAAGTTCTGTACAGAAAGGGGGTAAAAAACAGATTCGAAATGAAATAGAGAATAAACAACAGAACGCGCAAACGAACATTTGAGCGGCCGATAAATATAAATAAATAAAAATGAAAAGAAAGAGCAATTTTGGAGAGTGAGTTAAATGATCATATATAACTAGTGTATGACTGTTCTCGTGCCGCAAGAGACATTTTCTTCTAAATAACGTTGCTACTAGTATGGCGTTGCAGGACGTTCGATGGTCATGAACGAGGATGAATCTCTAACATATCCAAGGTTCTGTCGTATACGAGTTACGTTATTCAACTGCAACTAACCAGACGAATCAGATGCCACTGCGCTGGGAAAGCTAAGGGCAAACCACTCATGCATTCTTCAAAGTTCAACATCAGGTGATGTCTTTAGATGGATTCCGACCAACAATGGACCGAAACCTATGAAGGACACTAACCATGATTTCGTCTACGGTATGAACATGTCACGATACAAGAAAAAGAACACTAGTGTGAACTTAACAGAAGTACTTTGAGAGTCTGTTGAATATTTTGTTTCATGTTTGTTGATGCAAGAGCTTATCCTGCCTAAGAAAGTTTTGGTGATAGAGTATATACTTGATCAAGATGCAGTATCATTTACTATGTTACGGCCACTTGTTATATTTTGTTTCAGTTGAAAACCGTTATATGCATATATTCCAAGTGATGTGATTATCACAATATTTATTTGATAGGGTGTAGAATTAAAGCATATGTTAGTTGCTTACTGTTTGTATATATGAAGAATTGTCTACGTGCAAGAAAGTATTTGGCATGTTTGACCGCATGCTAAAGTTCCATAAAAGATGCGTTACTTAAATTGTGGTTGGCTGAGAGTAGAAATGAAAATGAGATAGGTACCTTAGCCTTATCAATCTCCTTATGTAGTTTCGCACATATAGATTACTTAACGTATTTGGATTAATTTTGCCTGGATGCTGTCAATTAGTTATATGGGTCGTATGGGGTTTGCCAATGAGAATTTGATTTTGTTTAACACGTGTAGTGCTTTCTATTAAGTATAAGTGTTAGTTTTTGTTTGTTCCTTTTGTTGTACCTGATTTCCCCAGAGAAGATAGAATCGCAGTAGTGTCTGGAATAATACTATGATAGTAACTGACGTGTCCTATAATTTGTCGCATAAAATGAGGTTGGTGGTTTATATCATTTCAGGTTATTTTCATCGATATGATCTCCACCTAAATTAAAGTATATACATTTGTCTACATTTATTTTCAGACTATGTTGTGATCGCCTGAAGAGAACTTGGTGTAGATGTAGCTTTTGTGTTGTTTTAACGTTTATTTCCTTCATTGCATGGACCTGATGTTGTGTTTAAAGACTCAGAAAGAAAACTTGGACACAAACTTTATTATGGTTAAAGAAAAAGGGATTTTTTTCGTTCATTAAAAGGACACAACACAGCTGGATGTCAGTACACGGCAACTAACAAATGGTGCTGTTAATCTCTGACGACAATTTTCACAAAGTGCGACTCTCGAAATGGGTAGTAGGAGAGAGAAGAGTCACGCTGCTCGTCGAGCATAACTTGCTACTCCTTACACGTTTTTTTCTTTCTTTCCTTTCTTTTGCTTTTCCTCTTCTTTCCGATTTTAATCTCTCTCTCTCTCTCTCTCTCTATATATATATATATATATATATATATATATATATATACACATAAAAGTGAACGTGTGTGTGTCTGTGTACATTTCCCTACGCAGCAACTCTGTCAATTTTAATCTACAGATTCGAAATTTGATACATACGGTACTGAGATTTGGAAAAGACTTTTTAATCCGTTTTCGGCCAGAAATTTTGCTGTTAAGGGGTCAAAGTTAAACGATTTGACCTTTAAGAACTCTAACAAACTCCCCCGACACTATTGGGTCTAAACACTTGAAATTCTAGATATAGATTTCGTGGACATGGATCTAACTTAATAACTTTATTTGAGTCCCAAACAATAAATGGTAAGGGGTCATAATAGGGTCAAAGTTAAAAAAAAAAATTCACCGCTGTTTTTTGTTTTTTTTGCTCAACATACACCTCCAAACATCCGGGCAAATTCTAGTACATATATATATATATATATATATATATATATATATATATATATATATATATATATGAAGAATAAAACATGTATAAATACATTTGAAGCCAAAATTTCCCGTTGCAGTTTTGGCTTCAAATGTATTTATACATGTTTTATTTTTCTAATTTCACTCAGCGCTTCTAACGGATATGAACAAAAAAAAAAACTACCCAGATTTTCAAAATGCGCGACCACGCGTCACCTATTCGGCTTCATAAAAAAACCCGCAGTTACCAACATCATGTGGACACTTCACCGAAATATCGTCTACTACATTATCTCGAGGAAGAACAGGAACAACGAAAAAAGATTGACAAAGGAGTCTTACTCCGATATATATTTCTTTAAAAATAAACACCCGTTTACTTTATAAAATTTTCGCGTTGCAGATTTGGCTTCAAATGTATTTATACATGTTTTATTCTTCAAATTTCACTCAGCGCTTCCAACGGATATAAACAAACAAAACACTACCCATATATACTTTTAATGCTAGGTTTATTTATGGTGTCTTTTAAATTCAATAAAAATCCTCCTAAATTTGCTGATGAGGAGACCGTGGTTACCAAAAAAAACTATATATAATTGTTCTACATAACTTCATGTATACCACAATAAAAAGCACGGATTTCCGAAACGATCGTACAGATAATTGATTTTGTTGTTGTTCCTTCTTATGAAACTGAATTTTAATTTAATTAAAATTTGATTTTTAAATTTAAATTTTTTTAAAAATTCTTAAATTATAAATCACATTACTTAATATTGAATTAGCTCTAGGACATTTAACTATCGAGCTTATTATATATCTAAATTACAACGAGCACTTTCTATTTCCTGTATTTTAATTACACTAGTAATTTCACTGTTACATTAAAATACACTTAGCACTTTAGACTATTGTTCTAATCTCCTTTAAATTATATATATATATATATATATATATATATATATATATATATATATATATATATATATATATATATATATATGAGTTGTTGACGTCACGAAACCGCTAGTCCCAAAATTCTTACATTCTTTTGAGGTCATTTCTCAAAAATTGAATAATAACTGCAATTGGTTGAGCCGGTAATTAAGATTGAAATGGTTACAAGCAAGCGGATTGTATTTAACTGAGACGTCAGAGACATAATCACTAGATTGCATTGGTAATATTAAAAAATCGAAAGAAAACTCGAGAGAGAAATAAAAAGTGATATTTCTCTTTAGATCATTTTGTGTTTTAATTTCCCGTGCCTATTTGTTTTCGATTATGTTTTTATATTTAATTATTTTCATCAACAGTAAAAAAATAAGGAAGCATTTGAGTTTGTTTTTATTTTGTGTGTGTGTGTGTTTTTTATCAGACTTTTTCTACATGATCATAGAAAGACTATTTTGTCGTGTATGAAACGCCTAAGAAATGTACTTTTTTTAATAATTTTTTTTACGCGCGGTTAAGTAAACCGGACAAAGTTGACAAGATCTTTGATGTTAACGGTTTGTTAATTTTCTTTATTATTCTGTATTATTATTAAGTTTATAATTTTTTTTTTGATTTTCATTCTCAGCCTGTATTTTTTAAATTCTCACCACTGCGAAATGGAAATTTGTGCTAAGAACTTGGATGTAGCGTTAACTGGGCTCGCCGTCATATTTAATTAAAAACAAAGTTAATTCGTTATTTTTGTTGTTTTTTTTTCGTGCATGAGTTTGGAATTGCAAACTTTGTTTCAACCAGAAAAGCTTGTTCACCCGATCCACTTTTTTTGAGGAATAAATTGTTGGATATATTAATTAATCGGAATTCATTATTGAGATGAGTATTATTAATTAATTTATTTATTGCGGACTATTATCCTCATCTTTTTTCATTTTTGTTTCACGACGTTTCGCCCAACTGTTCCTCTGGCCTTCGTCAGGAGGTAACCGCGACAGCATAGGAACTTCGAATCTCCTAACTGCATCCCCAGCAAATAATGCCTTCCATAATTGTTGTCGCTTCATCCCATTTTTGCCAAGTAATCCTCTGGTCGGCTTTGGATATGATTTAAACCGCTATCTTCAGATAATTCTCACCTAGAACCGCAGAGATTCAACGTCTCTATCCACTGCGCTTCAGTGCCGGTGGCGCAGCGGCTAAAGACGTTGAATCTCTACAGTTTCAGATGAGAATTGTCTGAAAAAAGCGGTTTCAATCCTACCCAAAAGCCGACCGGCTTATTTATCCAAAAAGGTAGTGAGATGACAACGACTATAGATGGCAGTAATTGCTGAGAATGATATAAGGAGATTCGGAATTCCTATTCCGTTGCGGTTACCACCTGACGAAGGCCAGAGGAATAGTTAGCCGAAACATCGTGAAACAACAACTAAGAAAGATGAAAATAGTACTTCGCAATAAATAAATTAATTTGTTGAATATTTGAAAGAGTTATTATTATACATGTATTCGCCTTACAAATACAAACATGCAGCATAAAAATACAAAAAATAAATAGAAGTACAGATAAAATTCCACATATTCATACATATATCGTTCTCGAATCCGATTGTCTTCTTAGCGTCACTGTATTTAACAGGTTCTAAGTAGAATGATGCGCTTTAGTCTTTTATCTATTTTCTTACAGTTTTCATATAGCTAGGGATGGCGCATCTTCCTGGATGTCAGACATTCATACGCTAGCTCATAAATTCCCATCGATATATCGTTGTAAGAGTATAACCATCATTTTAAGCCCAATCGTTAATATGTCTCTTGCACTTGGTTTAACGTCTATATTTGTCAGGTATTTTGAAAGTTTTTTCATTAGTCCCGTTGCTCCCATACTTACTGGAATGATGTTATTTTTCACTGCTTTCGTTCAGGATTGAACACAGCGTCTTTTGGGTAAATGTAAACTTTGATACAAAGTCTAGGATGACTCGGCCATATGTCACTAGGACAAGTAACATTCAAAACAGAGAATCAGCAACTATGTCCCAGAGCCTAGCTGGAGTCCGAACACGGTACCCCCGTAATAATAATAAAGGGTTGGGTTCTAACAAACGGTTCCCCAGTTCGATACAAACCACCTGATGAAGGTCGGAAGGCAAAACGGCCGAAACGTTATGACTATAACAACCAAGACAATCGTATTTCTGTTTATTATTAAACAGTTAAGAAAAAATAAGTTAGGATATCACATTCATACATAGGTTAAAAATGGCATTCTAAATGCTTTGTAACTATTGGATTAAATATAATACTTGATAGAGAATTTACTCTATATAATAAATACGAAATCAGCATGCATTAAAATATCTTATTTAAACGTCTTTTATGATCTGGCAACGCTGTATGACCTGCTAATATTAAATATTCAATATTCGGAGGACAATATCAACAAAACTAAAAATAAATTAACAGATAAATTTATGAGATCTAAAGGAAAAAGTTATATATTAATTGATTATACAATATAGTCTTCTCTCGCATTTGAAGGTAATTTTTAGTACATATGTAAAATAGACATATACTACGTCGCAGCCCCAACTGAGAAAGTTATTCTCATATTGATGGTTAAATTACAGCAAAAATAATACTATACAATCACCTAGATGTGGAGGTTATGCCTACAAGAATGTTATGATGGTCACAGAACAGATGTTTCACTATGCAAAAAAGGGGGAAAAAGCAGGGAAAAACTTACAATAAAATGTTCAAAACTATCTTAGAACAGTCACATCTAAAGCATTGCAACAACCGCTGCGAAGAAGGTAGGGTCTCTCTACCGTGCTAGAAAACTACTAACGCCTGAAAGTATCCTGTACCTATAAGGCCACCATTCGCCCACGTATTGTTGTCACATTTCCTCTGGTGCATCTGCTACTAGTCTCTCGCTCCTAGACAGGGTTCAAAAGAGAGTCGCCAATCTGATAGGTCCTGAACTGTCATCTAAGCTTCAGCCTCTGTCCCATCGACGAAATGTTGCATCCTGCTGCCTGTTCTACAAGTATTTTAACGGTGAATGCTCCGACAAACTGTACCCCCGCGACGTAAATACCCCCGACAAACCTAACAAGCAACTAAATCCCACCTCTTCACAGTATAGATCCCTAGATGTTGGAGAGCTTTCTACTCCAGTTGTGTCTTACCAATAACTGCTAAACGTTGGAACTCCCTTTCACGTCCCAGCTTTCCCAACTGTACTGGCATGCAAAAGTCCAAGTGTAATATAAGCAAACCCCTTGATGTCCAAATTCCTACAGAGTACCCCTGTGCTTAGCTCCCTGATAGTAGGCCTCTACATCAAAGTGGTAATGTGCCTTGTTTGGGATGAAAATGTCATTAAAAAATATCATCACAGTATTAATACTGTCTACCACAAAAATGGAGGAAGTAATCCCTAGTTAAATGATATCATCCCAATAAAAGAAATATTTCCCAGGTCTATTCCTATTGAAACATATTACATTGAAGTTGAAATAGCGGAGTAAATTTGACTGATAATAATAAAAAAAAATAAAATAATAATAACAATAAACATACTATTCGTTTCACAAATAGAAATTATTTTATACTGAGTGCTGCAGAAAGATCTCCCACATTTTCAAATTTCAACTATATGTTGCTAATGAACGAATGCAAGTTCCAATAATGTTTCATTTGGTTAATAACTTGACATTTTTCAGGTACCCTACACAAACAACTGGTGCGCAGCGTGCTTTTACTTTAGAAATGTTTTGGAAGAATTGCAAATCTGTATGTGCAACAGAGATTTCCGAGTTCAGTACAAGTCAGGACATCATGATGTGTTTCCTGATATAAAGAAGTAATGCAGTTATGGTTTGCGATTTTTAAAGCTACAACTTCGGCACTTATAAAAAGGCTACCCGAATGAGCTTTAAATGCTCAAACGCCAGGCAGTATTCGAGCTGTGAAACTTTCTGTTGCTCAGCCTCCTACAGGTTCAGATCGCAAACATACGCTGGCTTTGGTTGGTTGGTTGGTTGGTTGGTTGGTTGTTTTACGGCATATCAACCCTTTTCGGGTAATTTAATGCCGAATCCAAAGATTTTGAAGACAAATATTTTAATAGCATATATTTGTTGTTTTCACTTCGGTTTCTATTTAACCCATAGTTGGGACCCTAACAGGTACTACCACTCCGGGCCAGAGTGGACCTGGGAGCAATGGTAATTAAAGGGTGGCTCCACACTCCCCAAAGCCCACAAGCTGGGTCCTCACCACTGGATATAGTTTAAGGTCATATCCAGGACCCCCATTGAAGGACTTTTACCCTCTGCAGGGGGGCAGTCGGGGGGCCGACGGGGCCGCTGGCTTTGGGATTGACTGATCAAAGAGCCAGCATAATTCTACACACTACCATAGAGTTCCACCCATAAATGTTATGATTGCTCATAAACTATAAGAGTACGACTGGGAAGATCGAATGCTAAAATGTGGGAAATATTTAAGCAGTATCTGTAGTACGGTTCAGACTAACAGGCATCAAAATAGCTGAAAATACGAATAATATGTAATAATTTGAAAACATTATAAACTGGAAATTTAAAAACTATCCGGATTTGTACAATTGGACGCACATGCGCGTCTCTGGGCTCTATTTGCTTTACTTTTAACGGATACCAAATTAGAGACGAAATCAGTTTTAAAGGTGTTGAAAATGTAATACTTCATATTCGGGCAAAAATACAAAAAAAGTGCTTTAGCCAATAAGGATGTGTTTTTCGCTGACTAAATACGACAGACATGAAATAGAGAAAGAACTTTATATAAATTTACCTATAGTCTTCAAGTCGATCGATTTGCAGGTAACACGTGCAGTATGCTTTTATCCACCCCCACCTATTCAGCGAGAATATGATCTGCGTGAAACAAAATTAATTAACTGCATGTATCTACAAAAAATAAATCGCGAAGTCAAAAAGATAGTATATAAATTCACAATTCCAGCCTAATCAAAAAAGAATGTAAACCATCCATACTTCCATGGCATAACATAAAGACCGGGAGAAACTTTCACTTATCCTTTCGTTGTCAGCTGGAGATATGTAGACTCACATATGTTTTCCTCCAGACTAAGACATTGAAAGAAGCACTGATGATATATATATATATATATATATATATATATATATATATATATATATATATATATATATATATATATATATATATATTAACACTGAGGAAGATCGAAAGATCGGTCGAAAATTATGTGATTTTGAAGGAAACATTCTTGTTTTTTTTTCAAAAGACTTTTGTATTCCTGCACATCAACACACAGGAAATAAATACAGAAAATATATAAACATTTATATATTTTTCGTATTGATTCTTTATTCATACGTATTTACATATATATATATATATATATATATATATATATATATATATATATAAGTTAGGCCGTTATATATATACATACGTATATAATATATATATATATATATATATGTAACTGCTCTAAGTTAGGCCGTCAGTAAGTTATATATATATATATATATATATATATATGTGTGTGTGTGTGTGTGTGTGTGTGTGTGTGTGTGTGTGTGAAAATTTCAAGGTGGGATAAACTGTTCTCTTGGACATGTTTATTTTGTTATTCAATGTCCAACTACTTTTGTTGACGCATGCACGAAGGTAAAAGTTTTTCAATTGTGTTCACCGACAATAAAAGGCCATAAGAATGTTCCCACCGCCCTAAGTGCTTCTTCTTCGTTTTCAATATTGCTCAGCGATGTTTGCCAATCGTAAGCCGCTCTGCACATAGCAACCAGCAGCGACGTGGATTGTTCGAATAGGTAACAATAGTGTTTTACTAAGAAAGCTGAGAGCCTTTTAGACAAAAGACAAAAGTAGACTCGAAGACTACCCATAAAGAGAACGTGTGCTATGACACATATGTGCATATATATATATATATATATATATATATATATATATATATATAAATATATATAATATAATATAATATAATTTAAAGCTGAATGTGTGTGTGTGTGTCTGGTCACGAATAGGCTCCTATATGGTTGACTATTTTAAAAAAACTGATTACATATAATGATAGAAGATGTATCGAGACACAGAAATGGGTACGTTTGATCTGGCAGAACGGTGGTTCATTAAAATTGTGGAGTCTGCGTTCGCGTTTGGTCCACAAAGTATGGAAATAAAAAAATTTTAAAGTAAAAAAAAAAAAAACATTTACAAGTGATTTTGGTATAGACGTACATAAGAATACTTGGGTAAGTATTTTTTGATTTAAATGGGGATGATATAATAAAATTGTGGGGTCTGCGTTCGCGCCTGGCCTCCATATAATGGAAATAGGCACAAACTTTAATAAAAACTTTTCATATCTATCTGCGTAAGCATACTTTGATAATTATGTTTCAGTTTGAAGAAATATGGTAATTATGGGGTTTTTGTTCGCACCTGACCTCCATAGAATGGAAATATATAACAAAGATTTACAAGATTTATTTAATATAGATCCTCAGAATATTGTGATAAGTGTTTCAGTGTGAACAGGTATGGTATAATAAATTATGGGGTTTATATATTTTATTTTTACTCTCATAATATTTTGCTTTGGTTTTTATACTCCCAAATCCAACCAAAATGTACAACGCTTCCTTTTCATAACCTGTCATACTTTCATAAATCATAGTCCATTTTCTGTAAGCTGTTTTTGAACCCAGTCAACGACGAGTACTTTTGCTAGTATATATATATATATATATATACATATATATTTGTGTGTATATATATACATACATATACATATATATATATACATATATATATTTGTGTGTATATATATACATACATATACATATATATATATATATATATATGCATATATACATGAAGATTGCAACGTGTTGTCAGACGAGTGCCACTACCTCAGACACTGACAGTTCATGAGCCGGAAAATGACATTTAGTCCTGCCGGCGAATTCACATGCTCATGCAGACATAACACTGAAGACGGCCCTTGGTATACATACATATACATACACATACACGCATACATATCACACACATATATACACCCATCCATACATACACACACAATACATTATACGCACACATACATATTCATACATACACCGGTCAAACATACACAAGACGTCCATTGGCATACATACATATAAATATATACACGCATACATACATATATATCTATAAACATACGCTCATATATACCTATATACATACACAATGCATAATGCACATATATACATATACATACCCACATGCATACATACACATATACATACATATACATTTATATATATACACATATACAAATACAGACACACATATACTTACACATACACATACGTATACGTACACATATGCAGATATATATAATACACTTACCTACATATGAATACACATACATATACATGCATTCATACACATACACACATACATGCACTTATACACATGCATATATACATGCACATATACACATACATATACATACATACACATGCACATGCATACGTACACATGCACATATATGTGCATACATACACATAAACACATATATGCATATATACACATATATATATGTACAAATTATTATATATATATATATATATATATATATATATATATATATGTACAAATTATTTAGGTTCTCGGCGTTCACGTGTCGTCTATGTGCCTAGCAATAGCATGCTTTGAAAACTGTACTTATTGGCTGTCGTTTTATGCGCTACTAATGGGATTAATTTTATCGTATTTAATGTGGCCAATCATTTGTTTATATTTTTTTAAGCTTCTAAGCGGAAATAATCAATTCATTTTACAGACTTGAAGTAGTTTAACTCTAAGTGGAAACCACTACGTCCACAACCAGCCAGTCACACACACACACACACATACACACACACGCACACACACATACACACACACACACACACACACACATATATATGTAATAAACTAGAACAGATTTTTTTCAAAAGGGCTCAAAAAGTACATGACAATTTTATAAATAAGTGTAGATGACCATTATGAGGAAACTACATCATGGTCGACATTTGTTTAGTAGTTTGAAAACAGGCTATAAGACAAACAAATATATGTGTGTCACGTTGCCAAACTTATCAAATACCTTGATTCCAGTAATACATCTGACTCTGATGCTACTAAAATCATACTGCTTCAAAATCCCGCATACTTACAAAGCTGTTAATGTTCCATTAAGGAGAAAAGCTTCCCAACACCCCGAAGAATTCTAACACTCTGCTACATATTTAGAAGACTTGGAGATCGATCGTCTGCATCTCAATATTGATCAACCAGTTTCCTGTGCGCCATGACTAAATTGTTGGAATCTTCAATAAAGAGAAGAACCTACTCAGTGATATGTAATATGATTGGGTTCTTCTAGATCTATAACTGGTGTGTTAACTATAATATCAAATAGGATATCGAATCTTTCGCCCGAGTGCTTAGCTTTTGGAGCAATTGCTCTTGATACATGAAAGGTTTTTGATAGGGTATGGAATAAATGGCTACTTCACAAGATTTCCAACTACGGAATAGCTGGAAATATCATTTCAATTATCAAATCTTTTCTCTCTGATAGGGTTACAAGAGCAGTCGTAGATAGAAGAAATCAGAAGCTCACAGTATTAACGCTGTCGTCCTTCCGGTACCAGTCTGAGCGAAACTCTCTTCCTGATCTTCAATTATCTCCAAAGAGCCCATACTTACATCATTCGTAGACATTTATGCTTACGACATTACCATCCATGGCAAAACTTCAAAGACTAGTAATGATCAAGGTCTTCTGATTTGGAGCACTTGTTGAAATGAGGAAAAAGTGGCTAGTTTATTTCTCTTTCAAGTTTCGCTAGTTCTGTCAACCCTCTGGCCATATAAAGTCGCACTTGAAATGCATGACTCTCTTCTTGGGTAAGCACCTTGTTTAGATAAGCTTCCATGGCGAACCTCCACTTCTGATCTAAAATAGAACACATCCATTATATTCTTTATCCAAAGTCGCCACAGAAATTGTTGTAGCGTTCTATCACTTCAGTAGATATTCAACTGATGATGCAAGTCACGAATACGAAAACGAACCCATGGAGGTTTGTCACATTAGACGGCGTATTACAATCGAAGCCGTTGGTCCAGTTAGTCCCCTCAAAACGAGAATAGACGAAAAAGAGGAAACCAAATAGAAAGTAGAGAGCCAATAGATAAAAATAAGAAAATTAAGGAGAAGGTAAGGAGTAGGAAGTTCATTAGATGTTACTAGTCTAGCGAAGAATGCTACATACAGAATCACTATCAACAAGATATCCAGGAAAACGAAAACGTTCGTATACCGGCTACAGAACGGAACGGGAGGTTCCCAACACATATAATTGGTTACATGATCGCACCAACTTCCATTTCAATTAAGATAAAAGGAAAATCCATACTGCTCTAATGGATACGGAAGCAGAAGTATCTGCAATAAGTAGCAATGTTATACAGGAATCTAAACTGTGAGAGAAAGTAGTAAATTTAAGGAGTGATAATAAGTCCTCATTCATTGAGGAAGGCCACGCTCTATTAAGGGCAAAAATAGGAAGTCAGTTCAGCGATCATGATTTCTTTGTGATGAAGAATCTCATCAAACGGATAATACAAGAACGTGATAGGCTTCGGTACAATGAGTGAAATTGTACTTCGATTTAGGAGCAATAAAGATTGGAAACAAGTACATAGCCCTTTAGGAATGTACTCATATTTCAGCAATAGTTAGACTATGAAAAATAACATTAAAATCCGAACACCTGCATGCATGCATCATTCGTGCTGGTTTGAGTAATATGAGATAGAGCAACTAAGCAGCGGATTATTTAGCAATCTAAAGTGAATATTATGCACCTCTTTCTATCCTCTGGAAGAAAATAGAAAAAAGACAGACTTTTGTCTATAAATGTCTTATTAATATACATGATATTAATTTACATATGAGTATTGTAGCGGAATTGAAAAAGACGAATGGGAAAGTATGGGGGAGTCTTTTTTAACAGCTGAGAAAAAGTGATCGACTGAGAACGGATGGTGAAAATTACAATTAAAGTCAGGGCTTCGCAATAAGTAATTCGGACAAATATTTATTATTATGTTAAATATTAGTTTCAGTCATACGAAATGTCCCTGTCAGACACCGATAAAACAAAAAAAATAAATAAATGAATAAATAAAAATAAACAAACAAAAAAACATGGCAGATAAAGCCGTAGACGAAATTATTCGAGCAGGAATAATAGAAAGATCAAACAGTCAGTGGAGTTTTTTTAAAAGTATTATTGGAAACGAAAAACGGTAGCAAATGATTTTTCGTACACTTTAGAGTATGAAATTATGTTACGAAATATAAACGCTATATTGACTTCGCTTGGATCAGCAAAAATACTTCTTGAAATTAAATTTAAACTCAGGTTACTGGTAGGTTAAGTGAATATGAACGACATAAAGCACACCAAGTTAACTTGCCACCGGGGTTTATTTCATTTTAATGTGATGCCTTCTATTCTCAGGCACGCCCCCGGGGTCTTCCAGGAATCTATGCCATAGTTTTACAGAGACACGAATGATCCGCGTTACCGCATTTGGATGATATGCTAATATGTTTTAATGCAAAGGAAGAGAATTTAAAACACATAGATAAACTATTAGGTAACCTATACAAATATAATGTCAGGACAAAGCCATTAAGTATAAGTCTTTAGAAGGGAAATACAGTATATGCGGTTCAAAGTTAGTGAACAGGATTTACAGCTAGACCCGGACAAAGTCAAGTCTATGACATAGAGTGCAACTCCAACCACTTTCAGACCAGTGAAGTCTTTCATCGGTATGGCTTAATACTATGAGTAGTTTATAAAAAAAAATCCGATATCGCCGAGCCATTAGTCCGTCTGACGAGGAAGCATACACATTTTTCAATGGGACGACGCATGTCAGTCGACCTTTGATAGCCTAAAAACGAATCTCCCAGACATAGTAATACTGGACTATCCCAATCAAGATAAGAACAATAGAGTGCATACCGATGCCTCTGATAATTCGATTGAGACATGTTTGTTACAAAGGCTTTATGACTAGGGCTCTGATAACAGCATATTCTTTTCATCCTTTTGATTCTTGAATATATATATATATATATATATATATATATATATATATATATATATATATACATATACACGTTAATATCTTATATGTTTTTATATAGACTGATGCGGTTCTTGGTTAGTTGACTGTGTCTTACTTTGTAGGATATATACTAGAGAGCCAAAATAATAGAAAGAATATTTTGTTGTCACAGCCCTATTTATGACCAGAAGGATGGGAAAAGAGGTAGAAAAAACATATATATTTTTTATCCCATAAGCTGAGTAATACCCTAACGCAAAGGTCAACTATCGAACAAGAAAGTATATGCAGTTCATTATGCCTTTTATAAATTAAATCACGACTTGCATTATACACCGTTGACATAATTATAGATCATAAACCACTAGAATACCTTTTGGGGTCACCAATAGATAATAGGAATATATAAACATGGCTTTAGAGTATAGCTGTCTATAATTCCACTAGACAGTGCCTGTTTTTTGCGGATCTTTTGTCATGCTCTGTTGATTTGATTATAAACAATGGTGATTCTCTGTTTGTTTTATCGTTATTTCCGTGGCAAGTGCTCGTCTGAGCACCAATCTCTGGTCCCGCCTCGCAAATCTTTCACGAAAAACCCGTCTATCTGAAACCAATGTCAGTAATTTTCCCCACTCTTTATCTGTGCCTAAATCAAAACGTAGATTCCATGAACAAAGCTTCTTTCTTAGAGATGCACGCCTGTAGAACTCTCATCCGTTTGCCTGTTTCCCACCTGACTACAACTTGGATGTCTTCAAGTCCAACATAAACAATTTTCTGATGAATCGCCCCCTTAAGTAAGACACTTTATCAAATCTCCAATACAAACGATTCTTACTACGATACTATCCCATTGATTATTGTACTCGCAATAATCCTTATCCCCGAGTGACTTCCGGGCCTTGATAAGTGGTCATCTCCATGTAAAAAAAAGAGTTAGGCAGTAGGAATTACATAATAAGTGCAATAAACTTGCATCTTTTTCGGCAGAAACAGTTCACATAGTATAATAATGCGAAAGACGCATCGGTAACGCATGAACGGCCTACGTTATCGGGGATATGTTTTATTAGAGGACAAGAAGATGTTAAGGAGATTAAAAAATGTAGAGATGAGTATGGAAAAAAGTAATGCGTCCAAAATGGAACAAAAGAAGTTTATAGTAATGGAGAAAATAATGTATTACTTGTCGCAAACTGACCACGATCCATTGATTAGATTGTATAGATATATTAGAAAAAGGACATAAGTACAATACCATGACAAGTGTCATATAAGCGTAGAAAAGATGTGTCACACGATTTAGCAGACAAAACAAAAACATTGCGTCCGAGGAAATAAACACAAGTAAATCTATTCCACGACAAGTTAAGAACAATATTAGAAAGACCCATGAAAAAAAAAATTAGATGATTTAATGCGTAAAAGAAAGATCTTAGAGTTTAAGTTGGTGATCTATTTTACTGTAAAAAACACCGAAAACGAGGTAAATCAGATGTACGGTGGAAGTCCTAATATGTAACAAAGGCGCATGCTGACATCTCGGGGCAGCGTCTATCGAGGAGTGAACATTCTCACTACAGAAAAAGGCGTTAAGTTTCAGCCAACGCACACATTTACCAGCCTTGGTATTTTTTAGTATACATATTGCTAATTTAATAAGGACTCGTAGGTATTATGGGAATTAGCTCAGCCTCGACGATGAATATCCCGAGACTAGCTAGACTGTTGAGACATGGGCTCTTCGCTCAAGTGAACGTATTATACGTGCAACGAAAAAATTAAAAAACATTACGAACTGTGGAAATGCATTCAATTTTTTTTTTAATTTAGTTATTGGGACGATGTTTGTTGTACTATCGGGCTCTGTAATTATAGGAGCGGGGAAACGAGGGTCGATATATATATATATATATATATATATATATATATATATATATATATATATATATATATTTCTACAGACAGACAACGTCGCAGCTCATGAAAGCCATGAAGCCAACAAAACGGAAGTCCAAGACTCGGGTTTTGCCCTCACTTGGGCTCTTCAGTTAGACATATCCGAACTCAGGACTCGAAACCCGTGACCCCTGCATGCAAAGCAATCACTCTACCATATATATATATATATATATATATATATATATATATATATATATATGTTATGTAACATAAATGGAAATCCTATTTTTAGAAACGGAGAATATGAAATTCAAAACGTGACGGTTAGAAGATGAAACACGTGCAATTTTTTTATTTTTGAAATAAACGTTCATTTATTTTAAGTTTCTCATTTTCGGATTATAACAAAGCTCGCAATCTGTAGAGTCAGATACTATAAAAGGCCCGTTCTTTTTTATTTAGATCATATGATTATTTCATATATGACTGGACGGGAAAATATCTAAGTCAGTCATCGAGTAGCCATAATCAGTGTGATAGATAGGAATATCTGAGACCTTATTATACTTCGGCAGAGAAAGAAGGACGAATAAGCACAGTTTAGGGCAAGTTGTCAGAAAAAAATATCTATATGGTTACAAATTGATGATTATCATTGGGAATGCGATTGGGTTTGTCAATATTCTGGGCCATATCATAGAAAAAGGAAGAAAACATGAAAGAATCTCTGTTCATCATCTGTTTTGCGCGAGTGAATCAGCCATTCAACGTTGTTGACGTTGAAATTTCCACAGGCATCAATGTAGGCAGTGTAATGGACAGACAGGATATGTTCACTTTCTTCGCGATTCTCTCAAAGATAATTACTCTGTCGTTATGAGAACGATATGGGGTAAATATGAAAGCGCTGCTGAAATTGCTATTTGGAATTACATGTAGAATAGTTTATAATTTTCTTTAGAGATGTTACTGCCTCGGGGGAAACCATCATAATGGTGATTTGGGGGGGTAGGCTTGGAGGCTAAATTAAAATAGCCTTCAATGGAGAAATCGACTAAAGAAGCAGGTAAGTAACCGCCAACTTCACACATGAATAACACGTCTGATTTGGTCTCTCGCAATTGGATTTCAGCCTCTGTGAGGTTGGAATGTAGACCCCCTGATATTGGAGAAGAAAACTTGGTAGTGTGACTCACCCCTATGGGGGAGAGGGCGAAAATGTCGTAATTACTGTGAAATCAGAACCGAATTGAAGATTTTGTTATGTAAGCTGTCCCGGGCGCCCTCGGATGCCATGACGGGTTTTAACATATCGAATACAAAAAAGTTAAAATTAAATGGTGACGCATAAAAATGGCTTATCGCGGATTTAGGAAATTGCGAAGACACAACATGATATGTTTTGTTCTCACTTAAGGCTGGATATGGCCTGGAGGTTCAAGGTATTGACCTCCAAATTCGTGGGAAGAAATATATGAATTACGCAATACCTAATTACTATACACGGATGTTTTGGCTAACTCATTGTGTTGTGGAGTAAGATGATTGACTGAATGAGGACCCAGTGTCCCTCAGCCACACGCCATGTAAATAAAAATCGTTGTGCCAATAAATTTGACCAGTTGTTGAGTAGTTTAGAGAGTTGAGTTGAGAAGACGAACCTAGAATCGCCAGAGAACGATGAAGCAAAGTTCGTCATTCTTCTCCAAAAGCTACTCGGTGCCAACCGCGAATTGAAGGAAACACAGAGATATCGTGTGATTTGCTGCTGAAAGGAAATCTTGAAAATATTGGAAAAAGAACTTGTAAATATTAGTTTGCTATGTAACACAACTTTTTTTTCTGGATTTTAATAATTAGTGTAGAAAATAATTAAAAAAAAAAGCATCGAAATTTGTTTTGGTGAAGTTAATGTTTTGTTTTCTCCTCGCTTGCCGACGTCTTTAGCTTAATGAGCTGTTAATTTTCAGCGAGCGACCGGCGGGACAGAACGGGTAGCACATCGACCCTTGCTTTGAGGACTGAACGAGAAGATACCCGGTCTCTACTGATGGTTGAATCAGTTCGGCTTCTCTTCATCCCGTTACACTGTAATCTGAAGAACCTTGTAGCTCCTCGGATCTGAGGAGATCCGGTATGGTATTACAGAATTGTCCAAGAGTGCCAGGAAGGATAAGACGAACGTCTTGCTACCTTGAGGTAACAGGAGTAGTGGGTCTCTGTTAGAAATTGGAGTACTGGGGTTATCTATTTAAATTTGTTTATTCGATTTATGGTTAGATTCAGAAGTTCTTAGGAAAAGGCCAGCATTAACAAGGTTTGGAGTTTTTAATGTGCGGGTATTTTATTATTTTAACGCTAGTTGCGGAATATCAGTTATTTCTAATTTTTCATGGTAAACAACACTGAATTTTTTTTATAGGGATTTACTTAAACAATTTTCAATTTAGTGGCTCCTTTTTGCATACAATTTCTCATCAAATACCTATTCAATAAACAAATTAAGGATATAATAATATCACATTGTTGAAATATATATATATATTATATATATGCAATGAATGTTTTTATTATTGCCTATACAAACACAGACACAACGCACATATACACACACACATATATATATATAATATATATATAATATATATATACATATATATATTTATTATTTGGGGGTAAACAGTTACATATGGTCGCTACAAATAGCCATCTGTATCAGCAAAAGAAACTTCTGAATGTGATATGGAACCTCTCGACGCAAAAAAGAAAAAATGGGAGTAATTAGAGAGAAATTGAAAAGGAAAAAAGGAGCTCTTCAAAAAAAGGTACAAAAAATTCATAAAGAGTTTATAAAAAAATTCGAGCTCTCGTAAAGAAGGGGATAGAAAGAGGATAAAAAAAAACGGATAAAAAAAGGGAAAGAACGCATTAGGGCCTATTGGGAGATTATTCAAAACTTTTAACAACAGAATGGTAATTTGAAATTAAAGTGGGTCATAATTATACTGGGACTGGGGGTTGTATAGGGGAGTGAATGTGGAGAGGGGGTCATTTATATTGAACGTGTCAGTGAAAAAAAGGGCCTTGCACGTATATGATTTAACTGCAAGAGTTACGTGCCGTTATACGTTAAATTAGGGGGTGGGAGATTGACTAAGGCAGACATATGCATACTGAGACATATATCTGTATATATACATATATACCAACTATACAAATACATACATACATGTGCAAAAGCAACACACAATTACACACGTAAATATATACATATGAGAAAATACACACACACAAGAATACGCTACTATATGTGTAGATACACAAATAATAACAGGTATGCATATATACAAATAAGTACACATATACAGACATACACACATGTATATACATATATTTTTATATATACACATACGCATACATAAACATATACAAATACAGATATAGAAACACAAGCACACACATACACACATATATATATATATACATATATATATGCATAAGCACACGCATATATATATACACTTGTGCCCGATATTATTCATACCCCTCGGATCTTTGAGATTTCTATAAGAATATTGCTCAAACCAGAAGGTAGACAATATTAAAGGGATTTCAAACAATAAATCAAGCATAAGCATTTAATTTAAACTCAACAAATAAATAAATTATGCAAGTTTGAAACATTATACAAAGAAAAACAATAATGGCACTAGTTCAAAATTATTCATACCTCTCTTACTAATAGTCAATAGCATGCCCTTTATTCTTAATAACTGCCTGTAACCGTTTTGGATATTTATCAACAAGGTTTTTACAAGCATCAACACTGATTTTTGACCATTCTTCAATGCAGTAGTTCTCTTAATCCCTCAAATTTCTAGGTTTCCGCTTTTTAACCTCAGTTTTCAATATGTGCCAGAGGTTTTCGATAGGGTTCAGGTCGGGACTCTGGCTAGGCCATTCCAAAACATTAATTTGATTATCCTCAAACCATTTCTTACTATTTTGGCAGTATGTTTTGGATTATTATCCTGTTGAAGGACCCAGTTTGGTCCTAAATGGAGCTTCTCCGCATCCTGTCTAATGTTTTTCTGGAGTATCTCCAAATATTGCTCCTTCTTCATGGTTCCATCTATCTTGACCAAACTACCTGGACCACTAGCCGAAAAGGAGCCCCAAAACATTAGGCTACCACCACCATGTTTCACCGTGCGTATGGTGTTCTTTGGGTTGTAAGCTTCTCCTTTCTTCCTCCAAACGTAAGAAGCATCCATATGGCCAAACAATTCAATTTTTGTTTCGTCAGTCCACAAAATACTTGAGAAAACGGACTCTGGAGAATTCACATGGGTCCTAGCAAACTTTAGACGTGCTGCAAGGTGTTTTCCGGTGTGCAATGGAGTCCTTCTTGGTCTTCTTCCTTTCAGACCATTTTCATGCAGAGTCCTTTGCAATGTTTGCCTTGATATTTTTATGCCAGAAGACTCCAGATTTTCTAAAATGTCCTTAGTAGTGGTGGTTGGATTTGCATTAACACTTCTTACAATATTCCTGGTGGCTCTAGCAGACAGTTTCCTTTTCCTTCCTCTACCAATCAAGTTGTTTGTTGTGTGGTGGCTCTGGAATTTTTTGATGATGCTCTGTACTGTTGCTGTAGGGACCTCAAATTTCTTGGAAATTGACTTGTAACCTAAACCATCCTTATGTGAATTCACAATTTTAGTCCTAAGATCATTACTAAGCTCTTTTTTCTTCCCCATTCTAATAATTTGTATTCTTTTATTGGTTTTCAGTTGATATCATTTTAATTTCTGAAAAAATGCAAAAAACGCAATGAAATTAATCAAAGGTTGTATAAAAGCATTCAAAATAAGAATCAAACAGGAAACAAACAGTCAGAAACTCGATTAATACTGAAAAAATAAGGGGGTATGATTATTTTTGAACATTGCAGATTTTATAAATAGCTGTATATTTCTTTTATTACAAGTATCCCGAGATTTTAAAATGACGAAAATGATCAGAAGAGGTTTATTAAGAATATGTATCAATATGGACGTAAACAATAAATTCTTACAAAGTTACACCTAATAAACTCAATTTTCAAGGGGGGGTATGAATAATATCGGGCACAAGTGTATATATATATATATATAAGCAAATACATCTATATGTACACCTTCATATATACGTATGAATACAATAAATATACACAGACCGTCTAGCGAAATAAAACTACGCACAGAGATACTGTTATACAAACATAAATATATATTTAATTAAATAGTACCAGGATATTAAAAATTAAAATGAATTCAATTTAAGATAAAATTATCGATTAAAGACTGTTATGGAATTATTAAGAAATTATTGAGAAAATTGAATGTTAATATGAAAAGATATACATATCATTAATATCAAGCAGTTATTAGTATTATCATTATAATGAGTTATAAAAGGTGTTAAATTCCACCATAAAGTATTCATTTTGCTAGTTTACTATTTAAAGTAATAATAT
>NC_136519.1:36220689-36310689 GCF_053919585.1 Euprymna scolopes
TATTTAATAGAAAGTAATAAAGAATTAATTCTAAACGGAATGTTTTTTGCCTCGTTAAAATAAATAAACAGTTCGTTGTTTCATAGATTTTAAAATTTCTGAATTTTTTAGATGGCGTGTGAACTTTAATATTGTTTGGATTATGAGGATAAGTTTTCTAATATTAAGTGTTTTCATATGGAGTGTTTTTTATTTTGAGTGTTTTCATATTGAATGTTTTTATATTGAGTGTTTAGTGTTATAGTCCTCCTTCTATATATGAGTACCACGGTTAAATGAACCACTTGTAATCATACGATGTGCCACTGTTAGCAAATGTGCTATAGGTTGACCATCCTTATTTAAGAATGACAAGCATAATTTGGATTCGGTTAGATATTATTGATTAAGAAATATTAAACTTTTATTATCCCCATCATGTTTATATTGTTTGGATTATACGGACAAGCTTTCTCATATTGAGTTTTTTTCATACTATCATATTATATGCGCAACATTTCGCTCTAGGTAACATCCGAACATCATCAAGCGTAAAAGTTGTCATATTTTGGCCCTAAAAAAGGTACATACAATTAATTTAATTTGCACTTATAAACTGCATTAAAAATGTAAAACTCAAACTGAATTTTATTAAATACTAGCAAGACCCGCTGAAAGTGTGCCACCCTCGTAAAAAAATTAAAATACCGTTGTTGTTGTTGTTGTTGTTGTTGTCCGACCACCCAACATCCTCACGTTAAGAACGGCTTACATAATAGACACCCCCCAACCTCCTCATGTTAAGAAAGAGCTTTATGAATGGAAACCTCCAACCTACCCATTTCACAATAGGTACCACAAACATCCCCATGTTAAGAACGGCTATCGGAATAGACCCCCATTTTGTGAGGGGAGTTGTCAAAATATTTGCCTCAAATTTAATATTGATAATCGTTGTCAAGGTACCTACCAGCAAATACTATACACCACCGAAACAATTGAGGGGGTGGCAGTGTCTGTCGATAAAGTTAGATTTGTTTCTCGCGCGTGCAAATAAATCTGGCGGCCACTCAAAACTACATGCATTTGCCAAATATAAAGGATATTTTCTTAATCAGTCGAAAATATTTGCGTGGAGGTAAGGCAAAAATTTTCCTATAAAAAAAGTAAGCAAAGGTTATGTATGTGCAGTGCCGATAAAGGTAAATAGTCCGGTCAAGAAAAGTTAACAAAGTACTCGACAGAAAGTATAATTTGTCTAAAAAAAAAAAATAATATCTATCGAAATAGATAGCCCATTTTGTGAGGGGAAGCTATCAAAATATTCGCCTCAAATTTAACGTTGATAATCGTTGTCGGGATACCCACCCGAAAATAATATAAACGTACAAAAAATTGTGAGATGGCAATATAAAATATAGGTTCATTAAGTTGCTCCGACATAAACAAAATAAACAATAGTACCCTTACATATTTTATTTTTCAGGGTTTGCTATGTTTGGGGGTGAGTGGATAGTGGCGTATGGTAAATATGTGCAATGGTTAGTGTAAGGTTAGCACTATTTAATTTTCTGTTTCTGAGCGGTTATTTTGTTTGTATTTGGTTGATTTTTTTAAATTACTGGCTCTTGTAGAGTGTGCTATTATCTTTGAACAGTTCTGGAGGTTTTTGTATCTATTAAGAGCTTTGAATAGTTCTGGAGCGTTTTTGTATCTATTAAGAGCTAGATTCCGGAATAATCAAATTTTCAGCTCTCAGCCAATGAGAATAGGTGGAATTTGAAGAAGGGAGAATGTATTATTTTTGAATCGCCACATGGAAATATTATGTCATATCTGTGAACTTATGATCTAGTTACGAAGGCCGAAAGCACTATACCTGTAGAATGTCTATTTTTCCTCCCTGTCTCAACTTGGGCCAGTAGAAGGACTTAATATTTAGTTGAAAATAGGACTTACTTCTTCTTAAGAGGCTTCAATTGTAATATTGTTACACACAGAGGATTAAATATAGAATTTTATTATAACAATTTAATTTGTCTTAAATGTCGTTCTAAAGTTACATAAGATAGTGGATTATAGTGTAGACATATAAATTTCCATATGGCATCTGTTGTTGCAAATCTACGGTACTTTGGTTCAGAGAGGAATTTCTGCAATGAAAATGTTATATGTGGATAAATTAAAAGAAAAAAAACAAAAAAAATATCAATATGGAATTACGTGCGGAGAGAATTAAATGCTGCAAAATAAAATTATGAATTAAAAGTATAAAAAAACACAAGTCAAACAATGGATGAGTTTTTTTTTAAATGAAATCAAACTAATTAATTAAAAGAGATGAAATCGAACGATCGATAAATAATGTTTAAAACAATAAATCATTATTATACAAAACTTCCTGAAATAACGTGGATCATTCATTTCATACACGTGCGTACGCGCACACACATAAAGGTTTTGATGGAATTTAATGGATTAAAAGAAATAAAAAGTTTAAACGTTGCTACAGATGAGTTCAGATTCATAGCCGCCACTAAAATATGCAATGTCTCATCAGTATGGAAGCTGCAAGTGCTTGCTTAAAAACACTTTGCTACATAGTTATCGAATTGGTAGTTAAAATAGGTTACCGCCAGCATTTACACACACACACACACACACACACACACACACATATATATATATATATTCAGTTGATTCTGTGACGTCATATATCTATATATCTATATATATATTGCAATTAGGAAGAGAAGACTTTTCTGGTTCATGATTAAAAGTAAATTTGTATATTTTGTATATATATAAATATATATATATATATCTTCTCTCCAAAAAGGTGGGAATGAAGGGGGAACAGGAGAGGAAAGAAAAGGGAATGGGGAGCCAGCTGACCGGTTTCGACACTCGCTTCTTAAAGCTGTACCGAGCGATTTTTTTTTTTTTAAATAAAGAATGAAAGCGATTAAAATAGCGTTTTATTAAATTTACGGGGAGAAAAAAAAAGTGGGAAAACGATTAAAATAAAACGGCGTTATGGACGAATACCCTAGAGATTAATCACGTTCAAACCCAAGAGACATTCCCTTTGCTTGCAAATAGAAGGTTTTCTGAGTCGAACGTGAATGGTCTCCAAGATCTTGAGATGGTATAAAGAATGAGCACGACTAATAATAGTAAACGAGTCCGTGCTAAAGTTTTCTGCACAAGACGGGTTTTTAAGTAAATGATCAGTAATTGAGGACCCGTATGTGTTAGTAACGACATCAGTTGCCCGGTAGGTTCCATTCCTAATTTTACTGGGTACATGTTGTTGGATTCTTCCATCTAACGTTAATGTCGTTCGACCCAAGTAGTTGGCACCGCAACCACATTTAAAATTGTAAATAACATTACTTTTATGGTAGGGGGGTAGAACGTCTTTTCGAGAAGATGGAAATAAGGTTCTCGTAGAGAAAACAACATGCACATTGGCAGCAAAATAACGTCCATGAACTGCTGAACTTATTTGTTTGGCAAATTTCTCACTCTACCTAACCAAGGCAAACGAAGATAAATTGGACATTTGGCTACTATATTCTCTTTCATTCGAGAGAATTCAGTCAATTTCTTTTGAATAGTTGACCTAATCACATCAAGGGGGTACCCATTTTTGGATAAAGTATCCGTAATTGTTTCCAATTCCTCATCTAATTTTAATTTGGAACAAATCATAAGAGCACGATGTGTTAGGGTCCAAATTAGATTTATCTTGCGTTTTCTGGGGCAAAATGAATCCCAACGAGTGTACAAACCTGTAAACGTTGG
Source organism: Euprymna scolopes (assembly GCF_053919585.1). Taxonomy (NCBI): domain Eukaryota; kingdom Metazoa; phylum Mollusca; class Cephalopoda; order Sepiida; family Sepiolidae; genus Euprymna; species Euprymna scolopes. The sequence goes on from NC_136519.1 coordinate 36,224,476, forward strand.
TTTACGGTATATAGATGTATGGTAACTAGATGGCGTTTCATTAGAGGTAGTTTTCGAGTAATTGATGTAGCAAGACTCTGTTAGATATTTATTGAAGAATTTGGAGATGATATGGGCTAGCTCAGTGGAGCGTTTCTTAGATAGTATAGCAGAGCTCAGGCTTGAATTTTGAATGATATCACTCACGTAAGAAAATGTGATTTTCAGATCTACGAGTGTGGCTTTTGTTCGCAAATGGTTGTTTCGTAGGGGGTGGTTTGAGGGATCTTAAATCGAGTTGGAGGCGAACCGTCGGACAAACAGGTCAGTTATCCCGGTGACCATGCAAGCAACCTCATGGTTGTTGGACAGTGAAGGAGTTCTATTATAATTTTTTCAGAAATCATGAGATTCTATTTTCAGCATTTAGACACATTTCCTGATCACTTAGCTATACCTTGTATTTGTGGCGGCTATCGAAGCTTTAGAACTATTTCTAGCTTCTAGAAACTTTGCTCTATTTATAACGAAAGAATCGGCGAGACGCATACTGCTTTTCCTCAATCGCAACTGCACAAGTTGAAGTATTTTTTACTATGATAGGGGCTTACTACAATACTTTATTCGTCTCATTCGAGGAATGGAAAATATATCAATCCATGAAACATCTAAAAGAGCAGCTTTTGACAAAAAAAAAAAAACGGGCATCAGAAACAAGATGTACTATTGAATTCCTGACAAAAGTGCATTTAGAATATCGGTTACTCTTGTGAAAGCAACATGTCTTGACAAGCTTATAGGTCTGACTTACTAGTCTGATCTGAAATTGACCGCACACATCAACTCTGTTGCAAGAATTACTGAAGAAATGATTAGAAGATTCCACGACTCAAGTGAGTATCTCACTGTCGCTGCAGTCCTCTATCTATATAAGATCCAAGTACACACTAAAATGGAGTTCTGTAGCTACAGCTGGCCCAGAGCTGCTTGGCATTCCCATCCTGCTTTGATGGAGTTCAAAACCGGTTTCGAAACTTACTGGGTGATGTTTGTTTCTTACCCCTACACCTTCCTTCCCACAGAAGAGCCGTTGCAAGCCTGCCTTTGCTCTATCGTTATTTTCATGACAAGTGCTCATCTTACGTCCGACCTATGCTCTCCTGGCTAAACCTTCACACACAAAAAAATTCGCCTCACCACAACAACTATCAACAATTTTCTCTCGTTCTCTATACGTGCCCAAATATAAACACAGATTTATTCAATAAAGCTCCTTCCCTAGAACTGCCTGCCTGTGGAACACTCTTTCATTGGCCAACTTTCCCTCTTACAACAGTCTGGTAGCTTTCAGGTGTAATAAAAACAAGTTATTGTTATACCATCCCCTGCAATAATAAAAGTCTACCAAAATTACACCATTAATGATTACCACACTACTCTGTTCTGTCTGCCTGCTTCGCACCGGACTACAACTTGGATGTCTTCAAGTCCAACGTTAACAAATTCCTAATGAACCGCCCCCTTAAGTAAACACTTCATCAAATCTCCACATTAACGAAATGTACTTGCAATAACCCTTATCCCTGAGTGGCTTCCGGGCCTTGATAAGTGGTGATCACTGTGTAAAAAAAAACACACTACCACTTTACATTCATAAACTCTTATCCTCGAGTGGCCTTCAGGCTTTGATAAGCGGCAACTGCCTTGAAAGTAAATGTAAAAAAGATTCTTGAGCCCAAAATTTCGCTCATTTAATAGTACAACTCTCGTCTTCGTAGCTCTTCGTTTTTTAGACTTAAGAAAATATGATGCGTTACATTTCGAGTCAGATCTCTCCATACACTATGGAGATTTTTCTTGCACGTTTCTTATATCTGTCATCATATTCCATAGTTTCCCCCAAAACAATTTGATAACTAGGACTATCACAAGAGAATATTCTTATCATTTTTTGACTCTCGAGTATATATTCAACACACTTAGACACAGTTAATCAATCAAGAACCACATCACTCTATCTAAAAACCATATAAGATATTAACTGATATTTGATGGTAGATAAAAATTTGAAAATATTCACGATTTACTAAATATTTTACAAATAACTGCGAACTTAATGAATTGTTTTGATTAATTGGAAAGTAATATAAACTGCATTAATATTTATTATTTATTTATTCATAAATCATTAATCATAATTACAAAAACATGTGATATAATAACTGAACAGATAAAACTCTCGCCGTTGATTTTTACTTTATTTTGCATTATAGTTAGTACTAGATAGTTGTCTGACGATGCCTGGTCATAAAATACGCTTAAACATTGCATTTTAATTCATGGAAATTGCATATGCATTACTATAGATCAATCCTCGATAGATTGTTACATATTACGAGGAGTAATTTACTAAGTGAACAAAGTTATCAGGTACATTCTGTGTTTGTTTAAAATATCACGTCAGCTCACGTGGGCTTGATGAGGAATGCTCTGAGATATTCTCTTCTGATTAATGTTTAGTTTTAAAATATAAAAACGAAGAAATTATTTGTGATTTTAAACGGTACATCTAAATAGAACTCATTCATCAGAACAAAAAAATAGGATGGTGAGTTACACCCGGTATTAAGTCGGGTATCTTTCAATCTATGATGGAATGTTCTACCACTGAGTTATGTCTCCTGATTGCAATAAAACTGTTTCTTTTGAGAATAATTGGTGTACTGAATTTTCATTATTTCTCTTGGCCGGTGTAAAGTAAAATATTCCCTTGTAAAAAAATATTGTTTTTAATATATAGGAGAGTAAGAATATTTTTAAGATGGATTTTTCGGTTGTTAAAAAATAATTTGCTGCAATTGTATTATTTCCCTTGGCTGTTGTAATGTAAAGCATCCACCAGTATTACTGATCTTTTAATCTATAACAGAGATGGACTATTTTCAAGATCGGATGTTTTCGATTTTCAATAAGTATCGGATGAATTCCTGTACAAAATATCTAGGGACACTACCAGAAGTATAAAGTACCTTTGTGTGAAATTTGCAAAAGATAGACTCAGCTGTTTCGGAACCTATGAGGAAGAAAGTCTCCTACACATACAAATGAACTTTTATATAATACAAGAGATTAATCGCGAAATATGATGGGACGATAGTTTAAGTATAGATTAATACATAAATAAACTAATTTGACGATCATATTATTTTATTTAATCATCGCGTTATTTATGCTTAGACAGGGGACTTGCATATCAGATATAATGTATGAATATTTTCAGACATAATACAAGTCCTAACTGCCACTGTATCGATCGATTTGATTGTTCAAATGTTACCAGACATGCCACGTGACTTTGGTGCCAATTTCTTTTTTAATTACATTTTCACCGCAAACAAAGAAGATGTCCACTTTGATGCAGGGGGCTACTATCAGAGACATAAGCTGCAGGGGTACTATGTGGGGAGTCGGGCAGCAAGATGTCGGTTTACGGTACACTTCAACTTCTGCATGTCAGTACAGTTGGGGAAGCAGGAACCCGGAAGGGAATTCCAAAGTCTAGCAGTTCTGGGGAAGAAACTACTGGAGTAGAAGGCTCTCTTACATCTAGGGATCTCAACTGTGAAGGAGTGGGATTTAACTGCTTGTCTGGTTTGTCGAGTGTATTTACGTCGAGGGGGTACAAGTACTTGCAGTTCTTCAGAGCATTTGCCGTTAAAGTACTTGTAGAACAGGGAGAGGGGTGCTACATTTCGCTGATGGGACAGAGGCTGAAACTTAGATGCCACTTCAGGACGTATTGGGTTGGCAACTCTCTTTTGAACCTTGTCTAGAAGTGAGAGACTAGTAGCAGATGCACTAGCTTAAATATGACAACAATACGCCATACACTTCTATTTCCTTTTCAGATTTTTCAGTTCGTTAATAACCAGCAGAGGAGGAAGGACTCATTTTTATTTTGTTTTCTATGCAGGAGACTTGGGCGCTAACATTAGTACATTCTATGCATCAGATCTCAGCCGTGGATGAAGTATAGAACATATCTGTAAAAGCCTACGAATTAGGCTTACTTCCAAGACAGAATGTCTACAACCGCATTACAAACCTTTCTTATCATTGTAAACTTTCCATTTTCAGTATGCAGCCTGTTTGCGTTGCTACCAATTTTTTTTTTTTTAGGGCTATGAGGTCCAATAGAACACGGCTAAATTCATCCTTGCCTGCAACAGACAACGACAACATGCGGATTGCAAGTGTCGGATTTTAACCGACTGAAGGGGGGGGGAAGGCGTTTCTGCAACTCAACGGCTAAACCTGAACTCGACGTAGAAGGAAAAAACAATGAAACTCTTAACTTGTGTGGAGAATCCTTCTCGGCTTTTCTCGGCTAACTGGAGTTGCAACGTATTGCCTCGTTGCTTACAACGACAAATTGTCTTTGTAATAGTAACTGTGAAACGTGTAACTTGACTAAACAAAAAAGTCCAACTAACACATCAACGATAGGGGTGTTTTATAACCCACAAGTTGATGCTACGCGAAGTTCAGTCCGACACGCGGATTGCAAAAGGACTAAAACTACCGCTCCATTAAAGCAAACTATCAGCTCCAACGTTGTATGCAAGATGGGTGCACTATTTTGCAATAATATCCTGTGTACCAATAAAGTTTGTCTTGAATTTTACAGGTAGGGTTTGTTGTTTGTTGTTAAAATTCTCATCTTGGCATGGAATGATTCCTTCAATGGGTTGCGATACGGCAAATTTTGTTAAGAAAACCAAACAAAATAAAACTTTCTAGAAGAATGGAGAAAACGTAGAAAAGGAATTAAAAACAAAGTTTTATGCAAACAATACGGTTTACTGTGAATGATATATTTATTTTTGCTGCAAGTTTTTGTACATGTGTTTTACTGATTGACTGTGAACATTCATGTGTAAATTCTGTTGTCAAGGCCCAATCCTATCTTTTAGTGGTTCATTAAGAGGAACTTGCAAATTATGCTTGTTTGAAATAAACACACCATTATAAGCTGCTAAACCAAGAAAACGATGCGAGGACGATACAGTCTATTTTGTGTCGCGTTAAATTGCTATGTTTCTGCTATTCTGCCCTTTTTTATCTATAATTTGTCCAAGATTTTTATTTAAAAAAAATAATTTGCTTTTCTCCAATTTAAACTGATAGTTATTGATTCTCGCTCCCTCTCTCTTTCTTTCTCTCTCTCTCTCTTTTTCTATCTATCTCTCTCAAAACTATTTTTTAAAAACTTTGTAATCATGTAATTTTTATTGCTCGGCGTTTCCACTGATTACTGTAATATCGTCTGTGTATATTGGCACAGATTGAAACGTTAATGGAAGAACAATTTACAAGAATGTATTTGAATAGAAAACACATCGTGTTTGTGCGTGTGTGTGTTTTTTTATTAATGTGAATTTCTTCATTATTTCACAATATGTCGCCACGTGACACGCGCCTGCTTCCAAACAGCAAGCTTTGAATCATGAACACGGGCCTCTGTCTTGATAGTTATGACGTGCCTCGAGCAGTGATAGGTTTAAAACAATGGTCGTGATAAAATTCCTATATAGTTTTAGAAAGTCGTTTTCCATATTGTAAGATCTCAAGAGTAATTAAATAATTTATTTAAAAAAAAAAAGCGTTTTTTGGGGTTTCACATATTTTCCTTTGACTTGATATTCCCTCAACGCTACAAGTTTGATTTTCTTCACGACTCTACGGGAATGAATTCCGAATTCAAACATCGTATCGCCAAAGCCAATGCAATGTTGTAGTATTACATTTACTTTATACCGCCACTTTTACTCGGGCCCTGAAGCCAATAGACTATGAACCATTTTTGAAAGGACGTGTTCTCCGTTGGTTGAGGTTAGGGCCGAGTGCTCTATAGTCCTAAGAGGTCAACCCCTCCAGGTCGCTGCCTTTCAGCTGTCGGAGTAAAGCGAGTAAGTTTATTGCTTTCTGTCTGAGTTTCCCCTTACCGAGGAGTGCTGAATGGATTTCTTAGCCAATTTTTCCTGGCCAGAGTGCCCCCCTCTCTTAGGAACGCTGGCTTCACTTACCCCAACTTCATGATTTTGTGTCATATTTTCCTGCAGAGAGAAGGAAGTAAGTACACACATCCGCATCCAAACAACTAATTGTCGATTCATCAAAACAGGACGCACATGAAAGCGACGATCAGCTGCATCGATCAAGACATACCAAGGGGAAATAAAAATAATAACAAAAATGAATTAAATGCCTATATACGTCTTTTAAACACTTTTTTTCACGCCAAAAGATTCCAAGGCTTTGAAATAAATAATTCATTCAAAAAAATACAAACAATCACCTTGTTTGGAAATTCAAATTTGATTCTTAATTTATTTTAGCTTTGTTCCGAAGATGATGAAGAGAGGGTGGGATTCCTTTGTGAAAATTCCGTTTCCTAGGATATTTGTTAAAATTTATACAATTCTGTTACACGGCTGCGAATCGACGATGTGTGTAATGTGTCTATATTTAATTTAATTTGATTTAATTTTATTTTAGTAATAAAATACATCCAATAAAGAAGCGGAATGTCTTAATGAAAATCCATATAATTTCGATTTTTATTAAATTTTAAAAATAGTTATACAACATGAGAGTTCCCCGCCATTTTATCGGCAAACGCCCACTCAGAAAACTCGGTACCTATAACCGCCCTTGCCGTACATGCATAATGACATAATGTTAGTAATAGTTCTAGTTCGTAATATATTCATCACATTTAGTATTGTGTAACACGTATTACCTTATAAGAAATACGAATACAAAGCACATTTAGTATTGTGTAACACGTATTACCTTATAAGAAATACGAATACAAAGCACATTTAGTATTGTGTAACACGTATTACCTTATAAGAAATACGAATACAAAGCACATTTAGTATTGTGTAACACGTATTACCTTATAAGAAATACGAATACAAACATATAAAATAAGAAAAAGATTCTACATCAATGCTGGACATAAATAATTGAAACATGCTTTATCAATATTGGCAGTTTAAAAGCTAAATTTTACTCGTTTGCCTTTATGCATTGCATGCACCAAAAACAAAATTATCAAAAGTTGCATATCAAATTAAAAAATATAAATAACATTTTCAATTGTTTTTTTTTTGCGAAGTAAACAAAAGACAATTTTGCCAACATAAATATATGCTACTGTATTTTAACGTTATTCAAGACGGCCTTAATATTATAAGTCTTTGTACAGAAATCGTTATTACATAATAGATCGTAACCATGGTCTATCGGCTTAGTAATGCTAGCCCGGATGTATGACCCATTTGATAGATGAGGAAGACTTGTTTAACACGTGATTAACAAATCAGTTAGATTTAGGAAGCACTAACCCTAACCCTTGCCTATAAACATTACAGGGTATGATATGTGAATTTTTTATTTATTTATTTTTTTGCAATTAAAAATGACTGTGATGCAATCATTTTCACATGAATTGAGAATCACAAGGAAAATGGGTTGTGAAACACCTAGAAATTTTACTAGAAGCTCTCGGTTTATCAGAGACTCCCTAGAAAATTAATTTGGTCACCACCCACTTGGTGTCTCCTAACACCATCTTGGTGATGGGTATGTGCCTGTTTGGAAACCTTGTTCGACATCAATTATAAAATATTCCCCAAATACAAGTTGTTTTGTAGTAATTTAAAGGGTTTTCACTGATCCTACTATACCTGCCACTTTCTGTTGAAAAATTCAAGCACTTGAAATTTCATAAAGCTCTAATAGTTATTAAAAAGAAAATCATGCCGTGTTTTGTTTTTATTTGAAGTTGGTATCAAGATCTCTTTATCTTTATTTTTGTTATTTTTTAAATTAAAACTAAATTTATCTTGATCAAAATTAGAATATACAATTTGAACATATGTTTTCTGTTAATATTGTGGTTTTAATCGCCTTAGAAAGAGATAAAATGGAGCAAATATCTTAATGGGAATTAAGTTTACTCATCCTGGCTCTTTTGTTTTTTTAATTATCTCTGTCAATATCTATACTGTTACATAAAATGAACCTTGTGTGTGTGTACGTCCATGCCTGTGTGCAGGTGAGTTCGGTCCTATGGATTGCTAAACAACTGAACCAATTCTTTTGATATTTCACACAAATGTACTTTATGGGGCTGACACTGTTTTTATATAAGTTGTGCATAGGAATGCATTCGATAAGTATCGATAATCGATAATCAAAATAATCAGATTAAAGAAAGAACAGGTTATTTAAAACAAAGTAAACGCGCTGTAGAGTCGAACATCACACGTGCATTTCAGAAGCATTATTAATGCACAAGCAGAAAGTCCCGGTATAGAAAAGAATCAATGGGTTCTTTGCTATGGCAGAGGCGCGTTCGAAATGAATGTTTCTTTTAGAGCACAGTTTAGGAATGATCCTTGACTTTAGCATTTTAAACTTTAATTCAAGCAATTATATATAAAAAAATAATTGTATAATATAAACAGTAGGTTATTTACCGTGCAACGTAAACTACAATGTATTGTAGAGTAAGTGACTGCAGAAAGACATTTGATGCTTCGCGGTTGGTCCCTTACTAGAGCAAGGAATTAGTCAGTTTGATTGAAAAATGGGCGATTTAATCGATTTCGATGGCAATAAAATATAAGGTGAAACATTCAATCGCGAGAACGTCGGGTTTTCTTGCTAGTTGGTAACTAATTGTATCTCGCGTTTTTCGTATTTTACATCCATAGTTGTTTTTCCTTTTTGATATAACTTATTTTAGGACATTATTTTTTAAAATAATTAAAAGTTAATTTTTGATTTTGATATTGTTTGACAATTTAATTTATTGACTTAAAGTATGTGTTAAGCTCCTTAAACGAATTGTTTAAATGTAATGGTTTAATCTATATTCATACATTTTTCCGATGTAAGTAACTTCCTATAACTATATATTAATACGATAGTGTATGTGTTAGTTTCTGTGTAACTCAAGTCGTTTAATTTTTATAGACTTACATCTCTTCTGATAAATAATTTTACTACAAATTCTTCCTAAGTTTTCGTTTTGTTTCGATTATATATATATATACATTATATATATATATGTATATATATATATATAAATATATATGTATATATATATATATATATATATATATATATATATATATATATATATATATAAGAAATAAACATTACAATAAGTTTACCAAGGTAATCAAAGTGGTAAACTTATAATATATTATAAATATTAAAGAGTTAATATTTACAAGTAAAGTAATCTCAACCAGATGTAAAAGCTCAATAAAACCGAAAAGGAAATAGAGCTTATAATATGAGCAAATGATTAATAAAACATGCCAAAAAACATCTTGAAAAAGAGTTAAAACATATTTAATTTTAAAAGGAAGTTTTTAATTCGACCGTGTTTGAATTTTACCATTCTTGGATTTTTTACCCTTCACCGGACTATCCATTCATGTGATATCTCTTTATCATTTTGTTTTTACCTCCTATTCCCCTTACCTCACCCTTTTTTTAACCAAGTAAGATCTGTGACTTACTTGTGGTTTCATTAAATACTTTTACATACAAAATCCGATCCCGCATTTTGCTAATTCCTGCCCTCTGCTGAGAAGGAGATTATTTCTTTGAAACTCCGTGGATTAATGACTATCCACTTATCTTGTGCTTCCTTTTTAAAATTAAATATGTATTTAACTCTTTTTCAAGATGTTTTTTAACATGTTTTATTAATCATTTGTTCATATATATATATATATATATATATGATAAATTTTTATAGATTACAAGCCCAACAATAGCATGAAAAAGGCAAGTATTCCTAGCATCTCAAAAAGAATATCTAAAATATAACAAAATGAAACATTATTTAATAAAAATAAATAATATGATAACAAAGCCATGGCTAGATCAAAATATGAACACCAAATCAAATTTGTTAAGGAGTTTCGACATAATAATACAAGTAGAGAAAGAACAACAAACAACGCAAATGAAATATCTTAAAACATGTCTGTGAAGAAATATAAAAGAAAACAAAAAAAGAGCAAAACCCACCGAAAAAATAGAACATACAATAAACACTAAAAAGAAGAATGAAAATCTAAACTATACTTAAACCGAGAGAGATGTAAAAAAGAAAGATAGAAGAGAAGGTTCATACGTGGTTTAATCCACCGTACAGTCACCACATTAAAAATAACACCCCGAGGGAATTTTACCAAGTTATAGATAAAAAATTTTCTTCAAGGTAATAAACCAAGTAAGATAATTTATAAAAACACTGTTAATATATCTTTCTCAACATCTGCTAACTTAACAAATACCAGACTTAGCTCCAAAACAATTTAAAAAAATTTAAAAAGTTTTTGAAAAAATAGACATAAGACAGAACATGAATCCAACAACGCAAAAGAATGTAACTGCTTGAACTCTACTGAATGCCCACTAGGGGGAACTCTTTATCCTCAAACTTCAAACTGTGAAGTTATAACAAGTAACGAAAAAAAAGTATATCTTGGGAGCACCGGAACTTGCTTTAAAGACATATATCATAATCACCCAACATCGTATAAACAGTACACAGAGAAGTAAAATAACTACAAGTAATGAAAATAACAACAATGCATATAAAAATAAAAACAACAGAATAGATGATAACAATAGTAGACAATCACAATAATGAAGATAGCAACAGAACTAAAAGTAAAAACTGAAATAAGCAAAAAACTGAGAAAAACTCAACCACATTAGCAGTATGGACGAAGGAATTAAAGAATAATAAAATTGAATTCAAATTAAGATACACCATAGTAAATACAGCGAAAATATAAACCAAGCAAATAAAAAAATATGCAACACTTACATACGAGAAGCAGAGCATATACTAATATCAGAGGAAAATTATTAAACAGACGACAAGATGTAATTCACGAATGTCTGCACAGAAATCGATACTTAATCTAACACCTTAGACCAGACTAAAAAAACAACACAAACGGAAATGTATAGCGAGTAACATAAAAAACATGCAAAACATAGATTACTCGACCATGTAAGAATAATGTTAACATAAATAGAACAACAAAATGAAACGTAAGAATATAATAAAACAACTGGATAAATATAATTAAAAATAAATAATATGAAAAAGAAAGAAACAATTGGATGAGAAAATGAACAAAAACCAAAACGTATAATATAGGTAACGAAAAAAATGTAAGCAAAGTAATACGAGTAATAATAATATATTGCATAAGAGTAACCTCCCTTTGAAACAAAGGCATTAGCTAATAAATAAGAATTCGAAAGAAAACAAAATGAATATTAGAAAAAACACGCATAAATGTAGAATTAAAAATTATCAAAAAATAGGAAAGAATAAAGATTAGGAAAAAATGGAAATGAAAACTAAATAAAAAAAATACGAAATTAAGGTTTAAAATATAAATTTTGGTTTGCACGGTACCAAGATGGCCGAGTTGTTACAACGCGGGGATGAAATTCCTGGTCTATGTCTATCTTAAACCACTACTAATAATTTTCCACACTCTTTATCCGTGATTAAAGCTAAACGTAGATTCCATTCCTTTTCTTGCTTTCCAACTGACTACAACATGGTTGTCTTCAAGTCCAACGTGAACAAATTCTGTATGAGCCATCTCCTTAAGTAAGGCCAAACGAAAACACCAGGTTTATCATGTACAAAACTAACTTTTTGTTGGTAACATCAAATAGAAATAACACGTAATGAGTTGGTAAGAAAAGAGATTTTATGAACATATAAAATCATAAAACTGCCATTCCATAAACGAAACATATATATGAAAAACTCCAAGATGAAATAAACAAAAATTATAATGTAAGTCTTCGAATTTCAACAAAGATTTGGTCTGTACACACACATACACACAAACACACACGCATATATATATATATATATATATATATATATATATATATATATATATATATATATATATCGATAGAACATTCAATCTATAATAATACATACGAAAACTGCAAGAATTAACATAAAATATTCCAGCGTACTTTAATATTCAGGCGTCCCTGCTAGCTTGGGTAAATACTTTTGCAGTTTTAACAAAATAGCTACAATAAAATCATAACATATCTATTTACGCTAAACCTCTGAGGAATGCCAGCATCAATATATTACATATGAATGAGTTCGCTATGGAATTTCCACAGGGGACACTCATCTTTAATCATTACTATTACTTAGAAAACTAAATTAAATTTTTCCAATTTCTTTTCAAATTCTTAAGAATTAAACAGTAATACACTGCATTTATGATAACTTAACATATACTTTTAGTTATTCAAAGTAATCACCACTTATCAAGAGCCGGAGCCCACGCGAGGATGAGGGTAGTCAATGGAAAAAGATCGTAAAATAGATAGTAGTGGAAATTTGGCAAATATGATTACTTAAGGAGATGGCTCATCAAGAATTTGTTCACGTTGGACTTGAAGACAACCATGTTGTAGTCAGTTGGAAAGCAAGGAAAGGAATGGAATCTACGTTTAGCTTTAATCACGGATAAAGAGTGTGGAAAATTATTACTAGTGGTTTAAGATAGACATAGACCAGAGATTAGAACTCAAAAAATACTTGGAATTACAATAACGACAACGAAAAGATAGGCTCGTATCGGTTATTCTGTGGAAAAAGAGTTGCATCGAATAAAAGAGGCATCTCTACATCTAAATCTTGACCTCTGTCAAGGAAGAATTATTGCTTCAGCTGCTCCTGCCAATATTTGGCAACAGTACTCAATCCTGGGACATATTTGGCTCTTATACAGGTAGAGAATTTGATCAGCAGTGAGATAGCTATTGGAACGGTAGCACGATCTCACCACACTATGATACCATGATAATACTACACTTTATCATCATCAAAGTCGAAATATAGAAAGTAATATATATGTAATGGATATTCGAAAAGTAATTTCCTCATATTTTTATTCCACTCGCGTGGATCAGCGAAGCTTATAAATTGCATTGTTATTATCACTTAACTCATGATCATCTCTCTTTTGAACATATTTACGGTGTGAGTCTGAAAGAAACAACCTGCTATCATTGACATACGTCAAAAACAGATGCTTCATCGAATTCATGGCAAAAGTGATCGGAGAATGCTGGTAACTATGTCGAGATATATATCCTTGAGCACTAACGTTTTCGTATTTCTTCAAGAATCTGAGTTTTAAAAAAAATGAATAGTGTTTTTTGTAATGAGAACGTACGCTCAGGCACAGTCATTGTTCAACGATTCCCAAAAAACTGACTTTAATCCGGACCAATCCCATCATAGTGCTTATTTGATACAAGGATGTACAAAGGTGCGTTCAAAAATTAATACTTCCATTTTTATACTGCCATAATTGACTGGATGAGATTGTAAACTGCATTGTTATCATTACTGAACGTATGCATTTATGACCTGAAAGTTTCACTTCTCTATTGAATATACTGACAGTGTAAGAATCTACGAGAGCAGCCCCTGTCATGGACGCGCTCCAGAAACAAGAATGTGTCATTAAATTAGCCTATGCAAAAAAAAAAAAAAATTGAACCGATCAACATTCACCGACACTTGTTGAACCTTTATGAAATTGATTGAGTTGATGACAGTACAATTAGGGAAGGAGTTCGTGGATTTCAGAATTGTGACAAAAGTTTGATTGACCCCTCCCCCCCGATGCTATATCCACGGTTACTGCCGCATCGCTGGAATAGATGCATTGAGAATATTGGCTACTGTGTAGATTACTTTAATTAATTCGGATGCACAAGCTGTCGTTGGTTTTAATGGCACCACTCCCCATTTGGGTAGCTTTTCAAATCTTTTTAGTAAAAAGAATAGGATGCATTATATTGTAACAACCTTCACATTAATGGAAATACCGCCGCATCTCGGAAAGAACACAAAGGAAAACAAACAGATAATGTATTCCTTCAAAAAGTGTATGTCTATTAGTGGTGGGACGATTCCAATATTTTTGCGATCCCGATACAATTACCGATTCCGTGCTAAATTGTCAATTCCGAAAAATAACCGATTCTGATTCTTAATAACTATCTAATTATTTAACAAAAATAGTGTTTTTTTTCCAATTTTTGTAACAAAAAAACAAAAAAAAAACACATGTTAAATATGCAGATGTTTTCCTAAACATCAAAATACACTTGTGGAGAGTGATTTATCGATTCTAAATTTACTGGTAATTTAAAATCAATAACTGTTTATTATTTTATCATTATAAACAACAGTAGAAGATTTTAATTTTAAACAAAATCAAATAAAAATGGACAGTTGAAAGAACCGTTTTGGCATCGGAAAATAGGCATGAATTTTTCTGATTCCGATACCGATTCCGATACCCTCAAATCTCCCAATTTTTCCAATTCCCGATTCCGATTCCGATTAACCGTCCCAACAGTAATGCCTATAAATCAAGTTCATCAATGAATATTTGAAGACATCAAGAAAACTAAGTATATGTTTTACCAAGATAAATAGAATTCATTATTGAGAGATGAGAGTGTACGAGGGACGTGCAATAAGTAATGCCCCTGGCCCACTTCCAGTTGCCTGATCTAACTGAAAATTTGCATGTCCAATGATCTACAGGTCATGTGGCAAATTACAGCTCTGAACTAATTGTGGTGTGAACTGAGTCAGGTGTGAAATGGAGCCTGTTGAATGTCGAGCAGTGATCCGGTTTTTGTATTTGAAAGGACGCACACCACAGGAGACTTTTGATAAAATGAAAGAAACTTATTGTGATAATGCCCCATCATATAACCTTGTAAAACGCTGACATCGTGAATTCAAACATGGCCGGAAGTCTGTGGAAACAGCTCCCAGACCTGGTCCTCCCCCTTCTATCATTGATAGGGTATCTGTCCATCAAGTTGAGGCTGCCATTTTGGAAGATCGGCGCATTACTATTCGGCAAATAGCCTAAGATGTCAATATTAGTACAGGTCTGTGGAAACTATCATTTATGACCATTTGCATATGCATAAGGTGTCTGCCAGACAGATTCCCAGGTTGCTCACACCATTCCAGAAGCGAGAACGCTTCGAGTGCTTGAAGATGAATTTGGAGATGTGCCAAGAAGATGAGTAAAAATGTTTCAAAAGACTGATTACACAGGATGAAACCTGGGTCCATCACTATGATCTACAGACCAAAGCCCAGTCAATGCAGTGGAAGTACTTTGACTCACCACCTCCAAAGGAGGCAAGGCTCTAGCCCTCCGCTGGCAAGGTCATGCTCACAAACTTCTGGGACCAGGACGGAGTAGTGATGACAGATTTCCTGGCAAAGGGTTACAGGAGCCTATTATGCTTCACTTTTGAGGAAATTGAGGGAAGCTATAAAAATCAAGAGGCGGGGCAACATCAGCAAATGTACCTTCCTCCTGCAGGAAAACGCTCCGGTCCACAACTTTCATATCGCCAGAACAGAAGCACGGAAACCCTCGCCCATCCTTCCTACTCTCATGGCCTTGCGCCCTCTGACTTTCACTTATTCCTAGTCATGAAATTGTTTTAGAAATGAAAGCGTTTCCCAAATGATGCGGCCTTGATTTCTGGAGTTACGTTGTGGTTGGCGGACCAACCTTGAGTGTTCTACAATAACAGTCTTCAGAGCTGCATCAAACGATGGGAGAATAGCATAACTCTGGGTGGTTCCTATTTAGAGAAAGGCTAATAACTGTTCCAGGGTTCGTTGCTCTACTGCTATGGGAAGTGGGATAGGGGCATTACTTATTGCACGCCCATCGTATATGATATAAAAATAAAACAGAAAAAAACGAAGGTAAATTGAACAGTTATCATTAGAATCATTGACAGAACCGTCGTGAAACAACTATTAAGATGAGGATAACAGTCCGCAAAAAAATGTAATAATGAATAAATACACAAATTATGAAGCCTCATCTTTAATGATTCCAAAACAAAAAAAATATACAATTTCCAATTTCGTTTTGCAAAACTGATAAAAAAAATGTATCACCATTTTTTTATCATCCAAACAGAGCAGTGTTGGGATCTATGGTTATGTGACAGTTTTAGTTATTTAGAACCGCTTTAAAGCTTCACAGCTCACTCATTTTTCGATCAAATTTCAAACAACTATTACAGTTTATACTCACCTTGTCAGCAATATTGTGAAAAAAACTTGTCATTTTTCGTTCAGTAAAACAAAAGTTATGATGAATTTACTGGTCTTCAAAATCGTAAAACTATGTAAGGAGGTGAGCGACGCTTTTTATGACTGGTTTCCATTAAAAGCCCGTCCCTTCAACGACTAGTGCTACTAATAGTTCACTGCTGTCGCGAAAAGAGAATAAACAGGTGAAACAGGCAGAATAAAAGAATGGAAGGAAGATAATTGGAGGTTTAATTAAAGCAGACGACTGCCGTACATTGTTATTACATAGGTGTTCATGGGGGGGGGCATAAATATAAGACTACAATTAAACAAAGAACAAGTGAATTTATTCAAAGCCTGGAAAAATCATGGATTACAATAGAAAAATGCGAGCATGAAAAGTAATATGGTTTAGCTTAAACATGGAAAAGTAAAGGACTAGTTGTTAAAACTAAAAATAAAAGAAAAGGACGAGATATTCCAGTAAAAACTATAATTAATTTGTAACTTAACATATTGCAGCATTAATTTTTTTTAAAATTCAGGTTAACATTATGTAATCACTGTTTAATGATGCAATATTTTAAGTTATAAATTTATTATATTTTTTACTAGAATATCTTGTCTTTTTTCATTTCCAGTTTTAACAACTAGCTCTTTACTTTCCCATGTTTACGCTTAACAATATTACATTTCATGCTCGTATTTTCTATTGTAATTAAATAAAAGACACATCAATATGTTAAAGTCTTAGTTAAAATACTATAATGTATGCGCAACGCACATCAAACGATGGTAATATTCAATTTTATTCTAAGAATCGTTCCATTGCTAAAAGTTAAAAAAAAAAACGATGAGAAAAATGTTTCCTTTGTTATTCATCCATGTTTTGTTTAAATGCTAGAATATTTGGTGCTGTTTTCACGCCTTTGTTGATGCGCCTCAAGGTGGTTCTGCCAATTACTGACGAAGTCGATCAGATAAGAACTGTTCACTTGTAATATTCTATACAAATTGTCTTTTCGTTTGCGTAACGTGTTAATAATTGACATATTGTTTTCCTCTAATATTATTTTGCTGATACAAAGAATACCAGAAGAAGTTGCAACGTCTAATGACATTTTACTAATAAAGAGATGGTCGATAATAATTTTTAGCTAAATATTTATTTTATTTTAAATTTTTTTCCCTTATGTTCCTCCTAAATAAGGCATAATGCCAATCGAAAGTATAGTATCAGATCTGACCGAATGGTTAATTGTAGGCATAGACCAATTCATACCATCTAAAAAATTCCAACAAAAATCTAACAGCCAGCCATGGTTCTCCCCAGAATGTGCTGCTGCTATCGCGCACAGAAATCACTTTTTCCATAGCTACCAACGTAATAGATGCACTGAGACTAAAGCTGCTTTCAGGTCTGCCAGCAACCACTGTAAAAGAGAAATAAAAAATGCAAGAGAGCTATATGCCCAGTCTGTTAAATCCAAGGTAGCTGATCAGCGGCTTGGATCCCACCAGTTTTGGCAAATAACAAATAGGATCCTGAACAGAAGTGTGCGTTCTATCCCAACCATTATCAATGGACCAGAGGTCATCTCGTCAGCATCAGACAAGGCCAAACTATTTGCAAAGAACTTTGAAGCTAATTCTACCCTATGCGACGAAGGCCATCGACTCCCCATATTTCCTCCTATAACACAGAACAAGCTAGGTAACATACAAATATCCGTGCATGAGGTCGCCAAGCTAATCAAGAACCTAGAAAAAAAAAAAAAAGCTTCAACCAGAACTTGCTCCCATACTTACGAAACTATTTAAGCGCTGCCTTATGGAGAAGTGCTTTCCGACTCCCTGGAAGACCTCATCAGTTTGCCCTGTATTAAAGAACTCAGGTGATAAGTCATCTCCCTCTCAGTACAGACCAATAAGTCTCCTCTGTGTTATGAGTAAGTTGCTGGAATCCATATTAAATAGAGAAATAGTCAACCACCTCAGCAGGAATAACCTTCTTAGTGACACACAATATGGTTTCCGCTCTGCAAGATCTACCGCGGATGTGCTGACGGTTATATCCCACAGGATTAGTGAATCTCTTGACAAAGGCTTCCTTTCTAGGGCAATTGCTCTTGACATATCAAAGGCCTTCGACAAGGTATGGCATAAGGGTCTACTTCACAAGATTTCCAGCTACGGTATAACTGGAAATGTTTTCTCAATCATTAAATCATTTCTCTCCGATAGGCTCATAAGAGTAGTGGTAGATGGACAAAAATCGGAGGCCTGCAATATAAATGCTGGAGTCCCTCGGGGGTCAGTCCTGGGCCCAACTCTTTCCTGATCTACATCAATGACCTCCCTAAACACATACTTAAATCATTCGTTGACATCTATGCTGATAACACGACCACCTACGGCAACACATCAAAGGCTGTAAATTACAAAGTTCTCTCTGATTCTCTCTCCTCTGATCTCGAGCGCGTGGTTCAGCGGGGGAAGATGTGGCTGGTTACCTTTACCGCATCCAAAACCAAACTCCTATCCTTGCATCATCAGCGCTCTGGTCCCCAGCTGGCGTCAGTTGTGATGGATGGCCCTCGTCTGGGTGATGCCCCGTGTTTTGACAGGCTTCTGGGTTTGACCTTTACTCCTGGTCTGAGGTGGAGCACGTACATCAAGTCTGTTGCCAAGGTTGCTGGAAAGATGGTGGGATCCTTCTACCGCTCCAGAAGATATCTCACTACTGATGCAATTCTCTATCTATATAAAAGCCAAGTACGTCCAAGGATGGAATACTGTTGCCATATCTGGGCAGGAGCGGCCAAAAACAGCCTATCATGCCTTGACAGAGTACAAAATAGACTTCGTGGCTTAGTGGGGGATGCCATTTTCTCTACGCTGCAACCTCTCTCCCACAGAAGAGACGTTGCGAGCCTATCCTTGTTTTATCGTTATTTCCATGGCAGGTGCTCGTCTGAACTCCAATCTCTGGTCCCTCCTCGCCAATCTTTCACGAAAAACGCCCGTCTAGCTGAATCCACTGTGAAACATTTCCCCACTCTATATCTGTGCCTAAATCAAAACGCGGATTCCATGAACAAAGGTTCTTTCTTAGAACTGCACGCCTGTGGAACTCTGTTCCGTCTGCCTGCTTCCCTCCGGAATGCAACTTGGATGTCTTCAAGTCCAATGTTAACAAATTCCTAATGAACCGCCCCCTTAATTAAACACTTCATCAAATCTCCGCACTAACGTAATGTACTTGCAATAACCCTTATCCCTGAGTGGCTTCCGGGCCTTGATAAGAGCTGAACACTGTGTAAAAAAAAAAGAAAAAAAGGCTACTATTTGGGAGCATGGTTACAAAAATTGGGTTAAATATCAGTTTACATTACATTTAAACTACTGCATGCCTGTACAGTCAACGGAGGAGATAAGCGAAAGGAAATTACGACGTCTAGGAGTCCGGGGGAGGGGATAATCTGTTAAAGTAAAACTTTTCCCAGCAACTCGAAATCTCTAGAGTGAAGGGGTGGCAATTTGTTGCTAAACTTGTTTGTCTGAGGTACGTATGTATGTCAACGAGGAAAGAAGGGTGAGGATTTTATCAGAGCATATTCCATTAATATACTTGTAAAACAACGGCATGGAGAAAACAAATATTAAGTACTGTTGCCACATCTGAGCAGGAGCTGCGAGAAGTACTTTATCCTGCCTGGGAAGAGTTCAAAAGAGACTTTTAGCCTAGTGAGGGATGCCGTTTTCTCTTTCCTGCAATCTATTCCCCACAGACGAGATGTTTGTCGTTATTTTCATGCCAAGTGTTTGGTTGAGCTCTAATTTATGGTTGCCCCTGACCTGACTTTGACGTAAAATACTTTTCTTACTGAAATCAATATCAATAATTTCCTCCACACTTTATCTCTGCCTAAGTATAAACGTAGATTCTATGAACAAAGCTTCTTTCTTAAAACTGCATGTCTGTGGAACTCTGTTCCGTTTCCCTGCTTTCAAAATGACTACAATATGGTCGTCTTCAAATCCAACGTGAACAGGTTCTTGATGATCTACCTCTTCAAGTAATCCAATTTACCAAATTTCCGCTACTTACGATTACTACATTTTCTCATGTACTACCGTACGCTCATTAATCCTTATACTCGAGTGGCCTCCTAGCTTTCATAAGTGCTGACTAAAAAAAAAACATTGCGGCGATGAAATGGGACTCGGAGTTTCTTGGCAGTGCAAGGCTTATTAGATTTGTATTAGTTGCTTTATATCATTACATGTGTTCTATTTTTTTATTATTAGATATTAAAGTTGGGTTTAACGTGATTTATTTGGATTTGAGATTAAGTTGATGTTAACCTAAATCATTCGGTTGAGATGCGCCTGATTCCTTAGGATACGATTTTAAAATTTAGTTTATTAGATAAAGCTTGAGGTTTAGTTAATTAGTTTATGTTGATTGAAGTTTAGTTAATTAGCTATATATTATTCATTAAGGATTCAGTAAAAATTAAGTTTAACCGTATTCATGAGGATTTAAGGTAAACCTGGTTAAGGTCTTTGATTAATTCGAAGTTGGCAATAAAGTTAAGCAAAATATGCTTCATTACAATTTGAGATTAAAGTTCGATTTCACATTATTTGTTAGGATTTGAGATTCAATTAGAGATTAAAATTAATTCTTAAGAATTTAAAGACAGAATTTAGTTAAAAATGGTTATCATTTAAAATTATAATTGACAGCACATTGAATCCGTATAACTAGAAACTGAAATGGATTTAAACTTGTTTACTTAACATTTAAGATGAAAATTAAGGGTTAATCTGTTATAGTTGACATTAGAAAAACGTTCAAATTAAAAAAAAAAAGATATTGTATCACTTACACTGGAATATTTCTGTGAACGAGAGAATTGAAAGAGCCATCAAGATATCAGAATCAGATTACTGCTGGAAAACAGATACGGGAAAAGAGTATATTTATTGACTGTGAATAGCCTAATGCGTGTTTCTCAACCGGGGTCCACATGACCCTGGGAGTCCATGGAATATTTCTGGGTGTCCACAAGAAAAACATAACAGAATGGGGGTTCACAACGATATTTTGCTGGTCCATGAAGAAAACCAACTCAGAATAGTTTTTATTATTAAAAACTTAATTTCTACTGTCTGATCTCCATCGGCTTGACCATTGGAAGAAACATTGTAATATTGTAATACAGGATATTGGTAAAGAATTATTATCACTCTAATTTAGATTATTATTATTATTATTATTATTATTATTATTATTATTATTATTATTATTATTATTACTTATTGCCATTATTATCATAATTACTATAGTTGCTGTAGAATACCTTATTTGCATTAAATTAGTTTAAAAAATAAAGCTTAATTTTTTATTATTTCTTTGATTATTAAAATCTCATAATTTATATTAGTGAAAAATAGAAGATTGTGCTATGACCAATAGTTATGAAGGGGTCCACCAAGATAAAAAGAAGTGAAAAGGGGTCCATGAGTAAAAAAAAAAGTTGAGAACCACTGGCCTAATTGGAGAGTTTTCTAGAAGAAAATCCACGCTCAAATAGTTGCCTAATTTACATATTACATTAAAGAAAATATATTTTAATAATTAGCTCGATGTTATTATCGTTTTGTGTAAAAGAGTTGTTGCAATTATTGTGTTTATGTTGTGGAGACGCCCACTAATTAACACAGGTGGGTGAGTGAGATATATAAAGGTATCAATCACCAATACCGGGAGAGTTCTGCAACGACCGCCAAATAGGCAAGACGCCTATGTTGCCTCCAGTAAGACATGATACACGCCACCTGCCGGAATATCTCAAACTGAAGTATATTTAAACACATGTAAATATGTATATAATTTTCTGTCTTATATATTATTGTTATACCTTTACTTTCCGTGTTCTTGTTAATTATTTGTGAAGACACAGCAGTTTAAGAATATAATTTAAAGTTGTTTTATGTAATTTATATTTAATTAATTTATTTTTAATAATTTGCTATATCCGAAATAAACAAACCCTAGATCAGCTTACAAAAGAGACGTGAGCTATATCAATTTAAAAGATAAACAAAAGACTGATGAATGCAGTTCAAACTTAATTCGGCAGAACGTGGCTATCAACTACTCACATCGAGAGACACACACGCCCAACCACACACACACACGCACACACACACCAATATATATATATATATATATATATATATATATATATATATATATATATATATATAAACCACAATCACGTTGGCACACCGGTTCGCGGTAGATCACTGAAATTAAGCAACGTTGAGCCTGACCAGTACTGATGGGTGACCATTTGCTAAGGCAATGCGTTGTATGCACCGGGATGAGTCGTAGAAATTTCCAGACTGGAGACGCATTAATTCACTGGGAGAGATGCATCATGAGTCTTAGATAAGACAGGCATCCAGGAGAAGGTAACTCTGATGTAAAAACCTGCGTTGTACTGGCGCTTTGTCTTGAGACAGTCAAATGAACCGACAATAATAAACAGCAACATAAAAAATGTGGTTGGTTCTACACAAAGTGTTCACCACTATAAACCCAATACGTCGAAATCGACGGGAGACTCCATTATATATATATATATATATATATATATATATATATATATATATATATATATGTGTGTGTGCGTATATATATATGTGTGTGTGTGTGCATGTGTGTGTGTGCGCGCGTGTGTGTGTGGAGGGGGTGATATAATATAATAGACAAATATACGCTGCAGTCTTAATTTAAAAAAAAATGCCGTTAAACATACAAAGGTTAGTCATTACATGTTGTTGAACTGAATTTTGACGGAAGTAACTATCATCGACAATTGGTATTTAGCAGAATAACCGCTTCACCAAAGTGCATTCTGTTATCATTTTCAAATAATTTATTCTTACTTTAAAAAAATAAAAAAAAACAAAATGTATTAACGCACTAAGTTATAGACAGTTTAATCGTAAATATATTATAATTAACGCATTTACTCTCAAAACTTATTTCTGTACATTGCACAAATATCTCCTCAGTATTTGAGTACGTATTCTATTTACTTTTTTCGCTTAAAATGCTATACCGGTAGCAAAATATAAATTTTAATAGATTTCAACTTTGCAAGATAGCATATCCAAATTCAAAATATCAGGTTTACAATTTATATCTGTACGTGTTTTAAATGCCAGCTATTCATTTTGTTGAACACTTAACTCGTTTCATGTTCTTCTAAACCTCAATATAACATTCAGTGGCATGTATTCTTAAATGCAATAAATATTTCAAAATTATATTGTCTTTCTCCCCAAAATAAACAGAAGTTGCATAGTTGAAAAAGTGAGGTAGCAAAAATGAAAATAAACGTCTCCCCGCAACGCCGGGCAAGTCTCCTAATTATACTAGGTGTGTCTACATGAAACCTGTACAAAACTGGGTACCGTCCCTAGTAAAGTAATGATTGCAAATGAAAACAACAATGTATATGAGGTAGGTGTCATCAACGAAAATCAAAACTAAAACATTTATCGCTCAGGCTTATTCCTACCGTTTGAGCTATCAATTGATCCACAGAAGTAACGCATTTTTTTTCGATTTACTCTTGTCGATGTTATGTACAACGCCACTTGAATAAATGTGTGAAGATTAAAAGAATTTCAAATTTATAACTCAGTTTATGCTTTTAGAGATGTATTAAATGATTGTATAACGACACTTTTGATAAAGAAAATAATACTTACTACCGGAACGGTAGCAGAAACTCGCAATGAAGCGAGCGACCAACAAAAGATATATTTTTTTCTTTTTTTTATTGCATTTTCACCCCAAACAAGGGACATTGCCACTTTGTTGTAGGGGGCTACTATCAGGTACATAATCATCAGGGGTACTGTGTAGGGAATTGGGCAGCAACGTGTCGGTTCACGTTACACTTGAACTTCTGCATGCCAGTATAGTTGGGGAAGCAGGGAATTCCAAAGTCTAGCGGTTCTGCGAAAAAGAAAAACTACTGGAGTAAAAGGCTCTCTTACATCTAGGGATCTGTACCTTGAAGGCGTGGGATTTTGTTGCTTGTAGGAAAGACAAAGTTTACCTTGCAGATACGTATATAGTAAAGTTCATCAGATGTTTTAAGATGTAAAACACTTGATTTCGATCTCCAGATAATGTCGGATATTTAGGAGTGAATACACAGCATTTCGGAGCCGACCTCTCCCTGTAGACATGTGCATAATAAAGTTTATAATTTTTTTTTTGTTTTTGTGTTGCAATCCCTTCCGGTATACACATAATTTCTGGGCGTCAGGAGAGAATACACGCCGTTTCGGGGGCTACACCATTTAAACATGTTTTAGCAACACCTACTTAATCCCTGCAGTTCCCCCTCCCCCATCCCAACCCAAAGAAAACTCATTAGTTGCTGAATGTCTTTCGAATTATTACTGTGAACGAAAATCATCTATTTTGAGGTCCTTATTTTTTTCTTCCTGCTATGATTATTCTTCTAGAAAAATTCAGGGCGTTTGCAATATTGAATAAAAAATTTTACTACCTCCGGTCGGAAATAGTTGGTGCAAAAGAATTTTCAGTTTGGTCGGAAATACTTGGTGCATAAAAGTTTCAAATTTTAGAAGACAGTACTTTTGAAAGGGAATACAGGTAACCCAAATAATTATACTTAATTAAATTGACAATTGATTATACGTACATTTTTACAATGTATGATTAAATAAATATACAAAAAAAAATAATGCAAAAACTAAAACAACTAACTCTTTATTCAATTGTGTTAATTTACTTTTAAATTCTTCTGATATAAAAATTGAAGTTGGAAGTTTTCGTTTTCTTTCTAGCTGGGCTTTTGACATATGCTGAAACCTGTAATTGTTTCCACCCTCAGCCAAAATTATTTGTTCCATTATCTCCTGCAATGTCAGGGAAATGTTGTTCAACGTTAATTTATCTAATTCTTGAAAGCTGGTTTCAACTGTATTTCAATATTCTTTGGAGCCTTTTGGTGTTGAATGGATTGGATTGTATTGAAGTAACCTAGGTCAAGCACATTCCGATCCGGACTGTTTGCGGGCTGGTAACTAGTTACAATGTTCAGCCCTAATCTCTCCGATTCCATGTTGAACACGTCGTCTGTTGGATGTACGTGTGACTTAGCATTGTCTTGTTGAATTATGATTCGTTGTGCAATGGATCCACTTGGCCATTTGTTCCATGTGGAAACAAGGACCTTTTTAACAAGGAATTCACGAATCTGAATTTTCGTGATTGTATCCATGACTTTAGTTATCATTGTTCCAGCAGGGCTGTATCTGCTGTTACGTTTAGTCGCCTCTTGTTCGACAAATAGCCAAATTCCAATCTTCTCGTCAAAGTAACATTTGCGATGTGGATCCCAACGGGGTCGAGTCACGGCAGCAAGAAACATTACATTTGTAATGAAACGCTTGCTTTTAGTAGTTCTTAAAGGGTCATGTTCGTTTTTGCCTAAATAACATTTCCTTGCATTTTGCGTCATGTAAAACCATTTCTCATCAATATGTATGACATTAAACATTTCTCTAAAAGTTCCTCGATTTAAATCCAACTGCGAACGGCAAAAATCAACGCGACATTTCATGTTTTCTATCGTGAGAAGCGGTTTTATGGCATTTGAATGTGCCCGAATTTCGCCATATTTCATCTTTGCAATCAACGTTGTCTTAGGTATTCCACATGCTTGAGCAGCAGACCTTAAAGTGGTTCTTTTTCTCAAGGGAATGGTGTTTATTTTTGCCAACTGTGAACTATAGTCCTTCTTTTTTTCGGCCAGAGAGAAACTTACGACTCAAAGAATCCATTGGCGCCGATATATCGGACGAACTGTCTAGTGTTCGTGACCAAATTCTGCCTACATTATTTCTTCCTATACCGAATTTTGTGGCAACATCTTTGATTGAACCTCGTTCTAGGATGCGCCCTTTAGACCTTTGTAGAAACGCTTGCAGAACTGCTGTTCGTCTTGAATTTCTCAATTCTTTCTTATCATTTCTGTTTTTACCTTTCCAATTGGCATCAACTACATTTTCCATATTTATATAGCCACTACGGGTATTTTTTTAAAAATAGATTATATAACAGTCAACAAAGTAATGTGCATAGATTAACCTCTAAATGACTTTTAGAAGTAACACTGTTCTTTTCAAGTAACGACGCTCTAAAGTACTACCAGTTACCCTTCAAACATTGAAATGGTGCGTGACAAAACCTAAAACGCGGACAGTTTTAATTCTGCACCAACTATTTCCGACCAGAGGTAGTATAACACAATATTATTTTATACTTTGATTAAGACAAAATATGCTTATAAACAAATGAAACATACACACACACATATACATACATATATGTATATATACCATTAAGAATTCCGCTTTCGTAAATAAACGTTGTTTCCTGAAGAGGTCTCTAGTTACTAAACACTAGACCGAAACATGCTCATGACTGTTTAAACACTAATTACTGCTTTTGTAAAGACAAATTGAAAATGTAACTTGCTCCACTTTCGTATTGAGCACTCTTGTATAAACCTCGTTATATTTCATTGGTTACCCTACTTTTGAAAAATAGCAACCTCAAATTATGTATATATATATATGTATATATCTTTATGTACGCAACATTACCATGTTAACCGTCAAATATATAAAATCAAGCCCATTATTAATTCCCTGTTGGGACTGAAATAGTAATTCCATCGCAAAATAAACACATACTATGAAGAGGCATATTACGATTAATCTCGGAGTTCACTCCGAAAGTAAAGTTTCCTATTTTAACTAAATCTTGAGCAGATACAAAGACGGAATTAACTAAGAATATGTAAATATTAATATTAATATATTTAATATTAAAACTAGCGACTAGAATTTATTTTTCTACATAGTCTTTCAGCATTCATTAATCGCTTTTATCAGAAAGTCCATGACGCCTCTGTGCTTCCCACGCACGTTAATGACAGGAGCTGCTTCCTTAGAGTCTAGCATCGTTAATAGCTGTAACAAAGCTAATAAATAAAATTTTAGGTGCAGAATATATAAGTTCAGCAATCAGAACAATACAATTGTTGTTTAGCGAGGTTTCATATTAGAGACACATCATACGGAGGATGATAATAATATTTACATTCTGAGAGAGACATTTATGACAGAGCTGAGAGGGATTCGAATTCCTTATTGAGCAGATATGTAATACAGTTCTTTTACATTAGAGGGGAGATCCGTAGGGGGAATATATTACTTGAGGAGGGAATTATACAAAGTTCGTGTACAAGATGATGACAGATAAAACACATTTACCTTTCCGTTGTAATGACGACACGAAGACAAACAGTTACAAAATATTAGATCGTAATTCTTTATTCATTAGTCGACCGACTGATGACTCAGGAATTCAAACTTCCTCCCTTCTTCGCCTCTAAGGGAATCAGCTTCACCAAGTCCCTCTCTGATTCTCGTATGCTAACTGCCTATCATTGTGACTGTGATTGTCTCTATCTTTGAACCCTGTCTCAATATATTGAGAATCTCCTTTCTCACTTCTAAGAAGTGAGGGCAACCAATATGATTTTATCACGTTTCAATTTATCCGTGTAAATGTATATACACACACCTCTCATAAACAAAAGAAATTCGTAAATTAGATTTGATCATTTAACTTGTTTGTTGCATAATATTTTCAACTTTGTTATTGTATATTCTTTTAATTGACATATGTAATATGCAGTTATTTCTAAAAGAATTGCCAATCGTTCTATCTCTGACATAAATAAAATTTAGTTATTTGCGGGAACAATGACAATCGTTCTGCATTCCTAGCATTTCAATCTCTATTATCTTTTAACACTTAACTACTGGGTTTGACTCTAGCGTTTGCCTAGTATCATTTTTAAACTTATCTGGTTTTGCTTTCTTATTTACTGGGATCTGTCCCTTTTCAACGGATTTGATGTGCATGTTCTGGAAAGTTCTTCTGATATTTTCGTTGACTCTTGACGACGGATTTCATCGCAAATTACATCTTTCCAATCTTGATCTTTGTAGTAATGGAAGACAAGAAATTTTATTCTAAGATTTAAAAACGACTTTATTCGATATCTTAGTAAGAATAAAGAAACAGGTTAGCCGTGAAAAGAGGTTCTGGGTAAAGGCGTTAGTGATTATAGAGACTTGTTGAAATAAAGAAGAGTCCATGTCTGTATGCTTAAGGCTGAGCGTTGGCTTGGTGAGTCCCAAGAAAGAAGTAGGGGGCGACAAATCCGTTCTATGGGAAGTAGTTGCTAGTCTAAGACAGAGATAGATAGATAGAGAGATAGAGAGAGAGAGAGAGAGAGAGAGAGAGAGAGAGAGAGAGTTGCAATCCTCCTGCTTCACTCTGACAGACGAAAAACAATTACTATGTGAATGACCCTCGTACATAGGCCACGCTAACATTTTAATAACATTTAAGATGCATTCACACATGTCTATTAGAGAATTGATAAGTCTCTTGATTAATTACCCGTAAATTTTACAACACTCGGAATAATGCAACCATTGATTTTTTTAGGTTGAAGAAATTAGAAATCTTTAAGCAGAACACTGTCAAGACTTTGAACCGGAACATTTAATTTTATCCACAATTGTAGATTGTTGTCGTTTCCCCAGCCATGTCGGATGCTACCAGACTCGACCACATGAAGATAACAGCTTCATTATTTAAATGCACTAAACATTGATGCTATTGATCTGTATAATCTGTTTGCAAAACTCAAAACGACCAAAGTAAATAACATAATATTTGAAGATATATAGTAGTTGAAAAATAAAATCTTTTTATAAAATTATTTTCAAAATTACATGATTCTGCATTAAAGGTTGATATGCCATGAAAAAGAAAAACAAAACAAATTTTACGTATATTTTTTTGAAGATATAAAAAGTTTGAAGCATACTTCCTTTTTTTAACATTACAAAATTCAGCATTAATCACTCAAAACATTAGATATAGTGTATAAAAAAATTACAGCCAAACCACATCGCCGCCATGACAGACTAAAAGGTTTAATTAAGATACTATTCTATTTAAACCGGTCAGTCGCATCTATATTTGAAATAAACGGATGTTGTTCTTTTGAGCTTAACTTTTACATAACAAAGACATCCGACGCTGCCCTGGATTAAATGGGTATCAACAAAAGTTCCACATTTCCGATAATTTTTATTGTCATCGAAAACGGTGAAATCGTCCATTTTCTATCAAATCAATCGATTGTATGCTACAGTTGGGAACCCACCGTACGGCACAGACGAAGTGCTTAGAAGAGATTGTATTCTTCAATAATGTTTGCATTTGAAAAAACATTATTTCAAAATCTGAACGCACAGATTAAATGGATGTATATAAAGAATTGTTATATTTCTTCATTATATTACACCCTGAATAAACTTCGGACCGAAATCACAGTGTATTATCTGTTTTGATGCTACACTTCACATTTTCTGCCCTCGGTCGGTGGATGGGGAAATTATTCATGACTGAGGCAATTTTAATTTTTGTTCCTATCCAGAGTGCCTCTATTTGGTGAGCTGGATTTTTCATACATTAAAAACCCCTCTTGTGTACAACTCTGCCCTCGTGGGCAGGCAAGTAAATATTTTAATTTGGCATTATAACGATCCGTCTTCATTTAACGTTCTGCAAGTTTGTTCAAGCGAACCAAACGAATCGAAATACAGCATATTCTTTCCATTGTTTTGACTCTCGAGTATATATCCAACACAGTTAGACATAGTTAATCAACTGAGAACCACATCACTCTATTTAAAAGCATATAACATATCAACGGATACACACTCGAGAGTCAAAACAATGAAAAGGATATGCTGTTGTCCTAGCCCTAGCCATTACTAAATAACATTCAATCGATCATGCCTAACCTTTGTACATTATGCTATTATATCTAAAACTTACAGAACCGAGGATAACTAAGCAGTGGCATTTTTTTAGTTTTATAAATTATGTAGCATCCATTGGTCTAGAAACTATATTTAAAAGAAGAACGATATACTGCTGCTGATAATGATGAGCGTTGTTGTTATAGAGTATCAGTCATT
The DNA here is from genome assembly GCF_053919585.1 of Euprymna scolopes. Taxonomy (NCBI): domain Eukaryota; kingdom Metazoa; phylum Mollusca; class Cephalopoda; order Sepiida; family Sepiolidae; genus Euprymna; species Euprymna scolopes. The sequence goes on from NC_136519.1 coordinate 36,254,912, forward strand.
CATTTCGTATGAATCAGATTATTATTGTTGGTGTTTGTTCCTTTGAAAACTTTCTAGTTAGAATTTTTTCTTAGACAGATATCGGGTACTTACGGGAGGGAACGCCTGAAGGTTACCAACATCATTGCGTGAAGCTGTTCTTGTCGAACGAACTGGATTCAAACTTGGCACCTCAGGTTGTCAGTTCATGTCGTCAACCACTTAGCTACCGCAGCCTCCCTTATTCTGATGATGATGATGATGATGATGATGATGATGATGATGATGATGCGAGGCCGTAGGTGAAAACACAGAATAAGACTAAGAAACTGGTTAAGAAGACGATTACGAAGATGATGACGAAATTGAGAGATGTGAAGACAAGGAAGATGAATATGAAGAAGACAGAAGGTAAAATAAAAATGTATTCAATTGAAAATTTCTGTCCAAACAAGAGAGGATGTAGGTATAGGTAGATGAGAAGCTAATAGACCAAGACATGTCAGCGTGTATTCAATTGAAAAGTCCAAACAAGAGGGGATGTGGGTATAGGTAGATGAGAAGCTAATAGACCAAGACATGTCAGCGTGTATTCAATTGAAAATTTCTAAGTCCAAACAAGAGGGGGTGTAGGTATAGGTAGATGAGAAGCTACTAGATCAAGACATGTCAACGTGTATTCAAATGAAGACGAAAAAGACAAAGGTAGTTTAGATTAGAATGATGGAAATGCCAAGGTTTATAGCGATATGACGGAGCAAGGCAAGAATTACTATGAAAATCATTAAGATCTTTAATGTGAAGAAGATGAAGATAAAGATGAAAATGAAGATGAAGAGATAGAACAAAGTCATTAATATTGATACGAAAAAAATAATTATAATTAAATAAAAAAATAAAAATGATGATTATGCTGATCATGTAATTAAATGAAATACAAAAAAAAAAAATCAAAGAAACAGAAAGAGAAGATAAACGGTGAAATAGAAAGTTAACACGTCCAATGAAAGGAAGATTAATAATATTTAAAGGATAAGAAAAGTATTAAGAAATATAAAGTATTACATGAAACCGAACTAAGACACAGTTGAAAAGAAATCGAAAGACTGAAAGGGGACTACAATTATTTTATTTAAAACTGTCAACACCCGTGTCCGGGTCTTGTCTAGAAGGAATATGAAAATGATATAACTATGAATAGATTTGTTTGAGAATAAGTATTAATGAATTTGCAGTCCTTTCTGCGAAATCAGAATTAAATAATAATGTTTCTACGAACCAAACTAAATGAACTTTTAAATTTAAACTAAAACGCAGGTTATGATTACGTTATGGTTAATTTCTCGTTTATTTCTGGGGTACATAATAGTTGTGTCAGTTTGTTTATGATTAAATTTTATGGTAGTGTTAATGTAAAAAGTAAAACAATACAGTTTGATGTAGTATTGTGTAGATTTTTCGGTGAAGTTAGTTATGAAACTTATCGTCATTTCATTCGTATGTTTCATCATCACAGTATAAGAATGTAAAACTAAAATCTAAAATTGAAAATATATATTTAAACCATGAAAACTATTATTTGGTAAAAAGCAAAACAGTAAGAAATATATCCTTACTTTAATTGTTGCATCAATACACAATTCTGTTATGTTTCTTAATTTAACATAAGCTGAGGTAGGATTGGCGACATATTTTACACCAAATTTATATGAAATAGGTAGCAAGTACCTTAAAGAATAAATATGTTTAAATAACTTTTAATTCTCCAGATGCATCTATAATTTTCTCTGTTAAATCTCATTGGGTGATTTAAATTAGGGAAGGAGTTTGGCCTAACTTACTTTCAACAATATAGATCCTATTTTATTTATGTAAATTCCTGATTTAGAATTCCATCAGGTATGTCTTCAGAAATGATACCCTAATAATTATTATTTGAAGTTAGAATAATTTCTTTTGGGTTATACCAGTTCCTCAACGGAACAAGGGTTCCGCTTTCGAACACATTAATCAACTGTGATATATCAAACTTTCTTCCCATGCAGTGTTATATACTCAAGAAGAAACTGTTTTACATTGATGGAATAATCACAGAGATATTATCAAAGAGATATTATCCAAAATGTTTTACCAATTAAGTGTTTTTCAACCATCGAGAACTCATTAATCTATGAACACAACAATAAATATCTCAAATAAATCGGGACAATCCTTCAACGTTTATCCGTGTATAGATAATTACGAATAGGCTAAGTAAGATTTAATTAGCAAAGGAGAATATTAAGGAATAAAGTAAACAATGAAAGTCAAGGTTAGATGTTTTTTTATGAAGTAGAATAGCCAATGTATGGTGGTTGTCGTTATAGTAGTAAGTCTTTGCATATGAGTTAAAGTTATTCCGACTTTTTTATGTCTTATCTATTAATAAGGGATACGTATGTCGGGTTTAATATAAGGCCTCATGAAATGAAATAATACTTATTGATAATTTCTTCAAACCTTAATCGAATATTGACATAAAACATGATCGTCAGATATAGTGTTTTAGCTTACTGGCCAATAATGACAACTTGCAACCCAAAATTAGTTTATCTACATAATAAAGTTCCATGCCTGTGCATGTGTCTGTTTGTACACGAATAGGTTCCTATATGGTTAACTATTGCACTAAACGACTACATACCATGCTAGAGGACGTATCCGTGAGCACACTTGGTATGACAGTCATCGTCCCCACACACGGGAGCAGGGGAAACCCTAAGCGCGCTCAATCGTTTAAGATAAAAATACAAAATTTGTCAGGATAACCCATCATGAAGAGGGGAAGGTTTTGATGGGGTACACCGCTCAGCCCATCAACGAAGGGGCACTTATAACTGGAAAAGCTCTGCTCGCTCATGCCGTTTGATTTGCACTCGTAGAGTTACCAAATATGGCAGAATAACTCACTATAGGAAAGATGATGACAGGTAACACGCTTCTCCCCAGCAAGAGAGTGGGGACCCTATGCACGCTCACCAATGCCGTTTGATGTAGAACAGTCTAACTTCAAATCCTAGCCCCACCATAGGAATTCGGATGTTTTTACAGTTTTATCACTCACCCACACCAACGAAGATGGGGCCCCATAGGGATCATTTATAATGGCGAACCTTAATTAGTGTTCATACGTTTGTGTCAATACGAATTCTCAGATAAGCATGAATAAACGAAAATACGTAAGCGTGTGTGCACGTCTGTGATGTATAAATCGCTTTTGTACTAATACGCCGATAGAACTACAACTCAACGTTACACAGTATAACGCGTGCTTATATAAACGAAATATACCTATTATGTCACTGCTGCGTGTTTATCAAGGCGAAAAGCTAATCGGGCATAAGAGTCTTTGAGACTGTCTAAGCGTGGACGAAGAAGATGAACATTTACTGTTATTCAACCTTTTATTTGCACGCTGGATAATGTTTGTTTATTACGACTATGTCTTCATAATCAGTTTTAATGTGTTAACCAGATGAGAATAGCTTATAAAAAATTCTATACAGTAGAAGCCCCCTTGTAGTTAATCACGTTTAAGCAGAAAAACGAGCTATTTTTTTCTTGTGGTCATTAGAGAATTTCTCTGCACTTACTTTCTTGCAAGTTATAATTAGAAGTTATACATCATTTGAGTGGAATTAGCGATAGAGTATAGAAGGATAGAGAAGGCATAGTCTGTTATAAGATGATGTGGTGAGTAGGAAAGTAGATTAGTAAATAGATTTTTTTACTTTATATCAATACATGAAAGAGTATTATGGCCGAGACCCCAAAAGTGTTACAGCAATACTATGTCTGTGGATGGATCTGCTTCTTATATAGGTAGAAGATTGAATCAAAAAGCAGGTCTATGACTAACAAAGTTTTACTTCGTAGTCAATAGGATGATAAAACGTTAGTTACCTGATTGCTTAATCCATGCCTGAAAACTATTGAACGTAGAAATTTTATGTTAGAGACTGACTTTATATAACCTTCGGTTTTTACAAAAGCCAAACAAATCATAATTGAGGATTCATAGTAAATTAATGTAGATCGCAGTATCTATGTCATATTGAGGATTTTTTACTCCTCAAAGTAAACAGTAGCCATACGCATTTTGGAGATATCTAGAACACCTGCGTTCTATTATATAATAAAATAGTTACCCATTATTAAAGCGGTTTGAGTAAACGTTTTTTAACTTATGTGATCCATATAAAACGAACGTTTCAACTTGATTAATTGGTAACTAGTTTGGGAAATAATTACGCTGGGTGTATAAAGTTGATTATATATCGAAGCATCAACTAGAATAATAGTTGCTTAATTTTGATTATCCATGTATAATTGAGGTTTCAGATAGAGAATTCGTAAACCGCGCGATACTAAATGACATCAAAAGAATTAGCAACGGGTTGCTGTACTGGTTATTCACCTTATTACCGACTACAATCAGAGTTTCCTTGCAATATATCCTGTTATTTGTAAAAAACAACCCTGATATTTCAACGTGAGATATTATTATGCATTCGAAGTCTAAATTACTTCCCTGGTGAATTGTAAAAAATGGTTACCTGCCAAAAGACTGTCGGGAATCAAACTTGCTGAACTTCTTTGATGTTTTAACGGGATAATACCATAATCGTATATTTTAATGGTTTTGAAACTGTAAGCAATATGGTCGACTATGAAATAATGACGCATTATTCATTTTAATATGAACTCGAAGGAAAGTTTAGTAACTTTTATAGCACATCAAAAACGGATGTTGCAACGGAATCAAATCGTAATAACCCAGGCCTAGGAATTATTTCTCTGCTGCTGTTAAAATGGTTACCCATAAAAATAACGATTAGGATCCAAGTTTCTTAACTTCCATGATACAACGACAACTGGCCTGTCAACAGGATAACGCCGTAAGCTGTCTGGTGCTAAATGATGTCTAAAAAAGAATTACCGCGCTTGTTTATATGGTTATACTTCTGAATAGCGACAAAGTTTCTATACCCCGGCCGTCCATAGAAAATCGATGCCTAAATGGAGATGCGCCGAATACGACGTGCAGAAAATAAGCACGTCTTGATTGATTGAAAAAAAAAAAGAGGGAAATACAATAAGCAAATAAAGTGAATCAACTTTAAGTGTCCGTTTCCGGGTATGAGTTCGCACTGTTTTATTGTATATTATGTAGCTCGGACAAACAATTCAAGAATTGAGTGATGCTAAAACACAAACACTTCAGCACAGAACTGCGTGTCATTATCTATCCTATGAGTCCACGAATGGATATTTGTGTCGCGTTTTTACTTTTCCTATGTTCCATGATTTGTATGTCATGTCTGTAGATTTAAGTCACGCCAGCTGCCCACTTGTCGAAAAGTACATTCGATCGATTTAGTTGGAAGACGCACGTACACGTAATGAATGTTAACGAACACGTGATGAGTCTACACTAAGGCGTCTCCGACTCAAATAGAGAAAAGCGGCTTACGTGGTTAAGGAGAAATGTGCAAAGTTACTCATGGTGAATTACTATGAATATGACACCCAATCCCGGTGAGGCGAATATATCACATAAAAGGGACGCAATGATAGAAGCTCAACTATTTGCGTGATACTTATATTCCATTGAATTTATACATCGGGATGTTTACGATATATATGCAGTAAAACGCTTTCGGTTTTCTGTCATAATGAAGATCCAGTAATTTCTTGTAAGTAATTGTGAGTATTCCGAATTCAATACTCGCAATAGGAGATTTGTGAGGAACATTTATTAAACATATACAACCATTGCCTACGAAACATGATAAGCATTGGCTGAACAAAGCAGTTGATATCTGGACTCTGTTTAATACACCGGTGTTTAATTTAAATATAGAATGCAGTTATAACCACGATAGGTCTTCCTAGGAGAATAAATTGAATAATCATAGAAGATGAAAATGTAGAAGAAGAAGAAGAAGAGAAAAAGGGAGATAAATACCATATTCAACTACATCCTATATGAGAAGAGAGAGCATGTTTGAAATACGTTCAGTAGGGTGTAACTAGTTGTGGGTGTAACTAGTTGTGGCGTATGAAAACTTATTTATTTTTTAAATAAAAAAGATATATTACATTACTAGCAGGTGTCACCGGTGTTGCTCGGTAATAAACGTAACATTAAATTTCTTTTACACAAATGAAGTAAAAAGATAAATGGAAAGACACCGAGACATGTTCATGGGAGTATTACGTTTTTTTCTAAACATTTAACTCATTGTAGGTAAAAAAATACTCGAGTTGAGATGGAAACAAAAAACTAAAGACAGTGAGTCGAGTATTATAACCATTAGGGCAGTTTGTCACGATTTTTCAACAGTGTTTTAAAACCTACTTATACTCACATAAAGAACCTGTCATGTGAACGATTTGCGCATGCGCAGTCGTGAAACGGTTGACAAACAGATAAACATCCAATGCTCCCCACGTACCAAATTTTCCAATTTGGACTCCCTAGAAACGCTTTTGTTCCTGATAAAAAAATGATTAAAAGTAATTCTAGATAGGTGAACACCTTTTTTACCGAATTGCGAGTCTGTAGATGGAAATCGTCGAGCCCCTCGCCAAACTTTCACAAGAAACACTCGTCTAGCTGTAAACACTATCAATAATTCCCCCCACTCTTTATCTGTGCCTAAACCTAAACGTAGATTCCATGAACAAAGCTTCTTTCTTAGAACTTCACGCCTGTGGAATTGTCTTCCGTTTTCCTGCTTTCCGGCTGACTACAATATGGTTGTCTTCAAGTCTAACGTAAATAAGTTCTTGATGAGCCGTTCCATATAAGTTATCAAATTTACCAAATTTTCATTACTAATGATTTCTATATTGTCCAATTTCTACTGTACACTCTTTAACCCTTATCCTTGAGTGGCCTCTTGGCCTTGATAATGTGGTGATGCCTATGTAAAAAAAATATAAGTTGAGGGTTGTTCTCACACACACATTCTCAATTTTAAAGATACACAGATTTGATTTTCTAAAATGCTTAAAATAATCTTACGAGGGAATGTTCTCAAATATATCATCAAGCTTCTATTCTCAACTAAACTGTTTCGGGCGCTATTCAATATATCAATTTCAGTCGGCACTCTTTGAGAAGGAAAATTCAAAAGGAATATTGAATCATTGAGCAGTTTCTTGTCGATTGTATATAAATCGCAAGGGAAATAACAGTGATAGTTTTTGCTGTGTGTTTTATTCAAAGAAATGCCACCGCCCTCTCCATAACGTGTTTGGTATTCATAAATATTAAAAAAAATGTGGCTTAAATCTGGAGATGAAACGGATAGCAGTCGGCCAAAATTATTATGCTGCTTTACTAAATCTACTCTGATGTTTATTCAAAAAATCGTAGAGTACGAGGTGCCTTCAATATTTCCAGGCTTTTTTCGTATATCTAATTTTATGGGTAGTATTAACACGACACTCTAGTTCTTTTCGAAGTTTTCTCCTCCGGCTGCAATGCACTTATTGTGCCGTTCCAATAACGTCTGGAGATCCCAATGAATCTGAAGCTTTGAGGTAAAGGCAGAAAAGAAAGTCTCACACCTTACCGCGACACTAAGAGGGCAGGGAAGTGAGAATGGTATAAATTAAACGCTTAAAAACGAACATCTGGTTTTTAGGTCAAACATCACGACATAGAGAAATGAAATCACTAAGAACCAGTAGAGATTTACGCTTCCCGCGTACTTGCTTGTTTCCTTTAGATTTTTGGGAAAAACAGCTCCCTATAAAAAGGGGAGTTTCTAAATGAATAGCAATTATCTGATATGAGGGGATTTCCTCGTCCGAGAAGCTCACTTTACTTTCGACTTAGTTTCGCTGTTTAAGGAAAAACACGAACAACCAGAATTTTATAAAATAAAAGTCGCTCAAATGAAAGATAGAGAAGACCTACTTTTGTAAATCGGAGATATTATAATCTAGGGAGTATATAAAAAGTTGTAAGAATTAGTTACACTTTGCCGGACATACAAAGAAAATGAACACAAACACACACACATTTTCGCTTTTTATATGATAGTCTAGCGGGGGTGGGTACCCGGTGTAACCGAGTGTTTGGACGTGTGTGTGTTGGTAGGAAGGGATAAAAACTATGGCCGGATGTTTGGAGGTGCAACAGGAAAAAAGTTTTAGTAGGAGGGTAGGCTTGAACCTCGAAGCCTTGATGGAAAAAAAAAACTGAGACCTAGACATCTCGGCCACGAGGGAAGAGGAATTGAAAGGCCTGTTTAGTCAAGGTTTATAAAGTGAAATATACATGTGCGAGGAAGTTAAGTGGCGTATGTTTGACCTAGTTTTGCGCTGCAAGCCAGTTACTATTTCCCCCGCCCCATCATTCGCCTTTCGAAGACACGGCGATGGAAAAATAGCTAGTAAAATAGTCAGTAAAAGTCGCCCAAATTAAATACACACGCGCACCCGTTCTTAAGTCGTAGATATTACGATTCAGACGTGATATAAAGAGTTTTAAGAAGGAGCGAGCCGACCGAGAAGGCCGATGAAAAAAGCCGTTTGCGAACATACACAAAAATGCACACACACAAACACACGTTTTCGCTTTTATATAATAGATGAGTTTATGGTTTTGATAAGCTCTCATCTCTTAGCAAAAATTTACACTGTTTTATGTCAAACATAAATGCGACATTGTCTTTACACTGTCATACTGAGTTATGATTTTCTTTACTCCCATGAGATTCATACTCATAAGACAAACTTTCACAACGAGAAAGTGTTTGTTTATTATAATAAGCAACTGACAATGGGTCTCACGCGTTTTTGTAAGCTAGTGTGTACTTCACAAAGTGTTCTAGCTTTTCAACCCACCGAATTTAGCATTGTCTCTTTTCTTCTTACAGTACAAATAAACAAACAAACAAACACAAAACAACCGTTTTGTGAAAGTAGTTAGATAAATATTGACGTATAACACACTTTATGGGGGTTAAGCGTGTAACAGAGCGCGGTCGCACGTATGACAATCCATATGAAATGACGCAACCGGTAAAGAAAAAGACTATAAAACGCAGAAAAAACACGCTGGAAAAGAAAAGAATAGACGTGGAGAACGTTCGAGAGCATTTTAGGGATATAGTTGCCGTCACATCCATAACGAGAAGTCAGGCGTGGAGGGAGAATGGGAGATTTAATGTCGTTCTGACAACGAGAAAACGCGAATTATTCTTTTTTTATTCTTTGTCTACTTTGCCACTGAGGCTACAACGTGTTGGGTAACGTTACAAATGTATAACATCATAAATTTATGACGTCATTTATGAAACGAGACACAGAGCAAAAGGTCAACCTCGGTGTTTTATCTATGGCATAAAAAAACACAGTGGACGTTGGTTATCATTATGTACATTGGAAGGTAGAAAACGAGTCGAATGGGGCAAGGAATTAAAAGAGAGAGAGAGAAAAAAAACGAAATATTGGTATGAAGTTACGAGCAGGAAAAGAGAACAAAAAAGAAGAGGAGAGGTACAGTGCGAGACTGAGAATGAAAAGAAAGATAAGCACAGCAAGAACAGGGAGGACGGAAAGGGAATACACTAAATATCATAAATAAAGTTATATAGATACTTACTTTAAATTTAATGACGTCATAATGTGTTTTTGGCAATGCTATAGATCGCTGTGATGATGGCTCACATCTGGTCCAGTAGATATTTAAAACACAATAATTATTATAGCTAACAACTGAGCAATGGAAACCAAAGAAAATGAATAACAAATATATTTTTCCCAAAACAATGCAATGTAATTTTCTACAGACCTGGATAGTTTTCAATGCATAAAACTTTTTCCTATTTCCTAGCAATTTCAATATTAGATTTTGTCAATATTGCAATCTCGGACAAGGTAAGTGTTGTCGGCCTGTCTGTTTTGTTGTTGGCAGTGTTTCATTTCATTATAGATTAAAAGTGGCTTACATTACTATTTGCCCTAGGTTCGAATAGGTTGAACTGGAACCTCTTAGGCATATGTAGTAGATTACGACTTTGTTTAAAGTTTACGGTCTTTTTCAACTAGAAATTCCCGGCCATCTCAACAAAAGGAAAAACACACCCCATCTTTGATTGGTTCCTGTTTCGCTAACTTAAAGTAACGATAACCTATTAAGAGTTAATAGATCTTACTAATTCGCACTTTTTATTTTTAGATTCAAATATTAATAACTACATTTTATTTCAGTATTTAATTTATGTATTTCTGTTGTATTAAATGCGAGCTTTTTTTTCCCCCGTCCATAAATGTTTATCTACCAAGTTGATCTTAAATATTGTATAATCAATCCATTATGTTATCATTTTCAGTCCCCACCCCTAATTTCTGGCCCCTATCTTATCTCGCAATTACTTATAACGTCACCAACTAACTTCGGAAGAACCCTCCCCCCCCATCTGATTTTCTTTTATATCATAAGTTGCTTAAACGTGATTAGTTAAAGTTCAGAATAAAATCACGCTTTCTCTTAACGGTTATTTTTTTTAAAAAAATCTTCTGAACGCTATTAAAAGTTAAATTCTTCACTAGTTTGCAGTTTGGAGACGGAAGCGTTGTTGTGATAAGTGATTTTCTCTACTAATTCGCACTTTTTATTTTTAGATTCAAATATTAATAACTACATTTTATTTCAGTATTTAATTTATGTATTTCTGTTGTATTAAATGCTAGCTTTTTTTTTCTCATCCATAAATGTCTATCTACCAAGTTGATCTTAAATATTGTATAATCAATCCATTATGTTATCATTTTCAGTCCCCCACCCCTAATTTCTGGCCCCTATCTTATCTCGCAATTACTTATAACGTCACCAACTAACTTCGGAAGAACCCTCCCCCCCATCTGATTTTCTTTTATATCATAAGTTGCTTAAAACCTGATTAGTTAAAGTTCAGAATAAAATCACGCTTTCTCTTAACGGTTAATTTAAAAAAAAAATCTTCTGAACGCTATTAAAAGTTAAATTCTTCACTAGTTTGCAGTTTGGAGACGGAAGCGTTGTTGTGATAAGTGATTTTCTCTACTAATTCGCACTTTTTATTTTTAGATTCAAATATTAATAACTACATTTTATTTCAGTATTTAATTTATGTATTTCTGCTAGCTTTTTTTTTTTCGTCCATAAATGTTTATTTATCTACCGAGTTGATTGCAAAAATAGATTACCTAATTGTACTCATTTTTAGTTCGTGAGAGGGGAATCTATCACCATATTTTCCCTTAAACACGTCTGAAGTACAATACTTAATAGTTTTTTTTTTAATGGAGAGTAGAAAACGCATTGTGGATGCGTTATCGGCAGCTCCTGTTACTCTCGCTTCTTCTTATTTGTCCCTCAATCCTAATTTTTTAAATGAGTGATTTTTCTGACAAAGGGAGAAGAAAAAGCTGTTTTCTAGGTTGGCAGTATTTTTGCGTGAACAGTTGGCAGAGTTGGTGGAAATTTTCTGTTTCTATGTCTATCCTTGTAGCCATGTCACTAGTAAGGGTGCTGGAGGTTAGCGTTTTGTCTGGGCTGACGTTATCCGCCTGATAGTCAGGGACCCGAACCTTGGATTAACCACTAAGGAGGCTGTCCTATCAGCAGGTGCAAAGTACTGGGGCTGCTGTATTGCCATTTGGTGAATGGAATCTGGACCATGCAGTAGCTTCTGGTGGGGCCTCTCGATGCCATACTAGTGGGTAATTGTTACGGCTTTACCTTATGTGCTACCAAAAAAAAAAAAAAAGAAAATTCTTCGTTTCTTTTTCTCTCTTAGTTTCCCCTCTCTGTCCTGCTCTAAGTAAATCTGTCGACCTAGTCCACAAATTCCAAAATTTCATCATGACAAGTTTCAAGAAAAATACACGATTAAACCCGGTTCTCCAACTTCCAACGTAGACCCCTACTACCATGTATCCTTCTCCAACATCAGGGGTATTCGTTCTAACCTTCCAGAGGTTGAAACCCAATTACAGGAGACTAAACCAGACATTTTATTTTTAAGTGAAACTGGCATTGGACAAGCTATTTCCCTAGATGAGTTTGCAATTACAGGATACTCTAACTTAACTTCTAAATCTGACCCCCAAGATCGCCATGGGCATGGAATATGTGCCTATATTAAAGATAGCTTTCCATGTGGGAGGGACATCTCCAGGGAAGATCCTAACTTACCCTATATGTGCTTCCGGGTTGCTTTAGCTCACACTACTGCATTTATATTTACTCTCTATCGCCCCCACAACAGCGGAGTTACTATCTTTCAAAGCATATCTGAGAAAATTGACCAAGTCCTTTCTACTTATCCTTCAGCTAACATTCACGTATGTGGAGACTTCAATGTTCACAACGTCGAATGGTTGACCCACTCAAACAAGACCGATGATTAGGGGAGGTTCTGTCATGATTTCTCCATTGCCTATGACCTCACTCAGATTGTTCAGGAACCTACCCGTGTGCCCGATAATGACGGCCAGTATGCGAGCCTACTAGATCTTTTTCTCACAACTTGCCGTGAACTATTTTCAGTTTCTGTTCTGTCGCCTCTTGGATCTTCCGACCACTCTGTTGTATCAATTAAGATAAAACTGAAATGTAATAAGTCCACAGACGTACCTCTTCATCGTTCAGTATATCGATACACTAAGGCTGACTGGAATAGCTTCCGTACATTTATATCTGATCTAACTCTGCATTCCATGTTTAAAAAGGATGTGTCCTCTATAGTATTAGACCTAACTGAATGGTTAATTGTTGGTATTGACCATTTCATACCCTCTAAAAAGTTTCAGCAAAAACCTAACAGCCAGCCATGGTTCTCTCCAGAATGTGCTGCTGCCATTGCGCACAGAAATCACTTTTTCCACTGCTTCAAACGTAATAGATGTATGGAAACTAAAGCCGTTTTCAGGACTGCCAGCAACCATTGTAAGAAAGTAATAAGGAACGCAAGAGAGTTGTATGCTCAATCTGTTAAGTCCAAAGTAGCTGAGCAGCGGATTGGTTCCCACCAGTTTTGGCAAATAGCAAACAGAATCCTGAACAGAAGCGTGTGCTCCATCCCAACTATTATCAATGGACCTGAGGTAATCTCGTCAGCATCAGACAAAGCCAAGCTCTTTGTCAAGAACTTTGCAGCTAATTCTACCCTGTGCGACCAAGACCGCCAACCCCTAATATTTCCTCCTGTATCAGAAAACACGCTATGTAATATACGTATATCTGTACGTGATGTTGCGAAGCTAATCAAAAACCTTGATTCGAGTAAAGCAACTGGCCCTGATGGTATTCCAATTATAGTACTCAAAAAACTTCAATCTGAACTAGCGCCCATACTTACAAAACTGTTTAAACGTTGTCTTAAGGAGAATAGTTTCCCATCTCCCTGGAAAATCTCATCAGTATGCCCTGTATTTTAGAATTCAGGTGATCGCTCATCCCCCTCTCAGTACAGGCCAATAAGTCTCCTGTGCGTCATGAGTAAGTTGCTAGAATCTGTGTTAAATACAGAAGTAATCAAACATCTCAACAAAAATAATCTTCTTAGTGACACTCAATATGGTTTCCGTTCTGCTAGATCTACAGCAGATGTCCTTACAGTTATATCGCATAGGATTAGCAAATCTCTCGACGGTGGCAATCTTTCTAGGGCAATTGCTCTTGACATATCTAAAGCCTTTGATAGGGTATGGCATAATGGTTTACTGCATAAGATCGCTAGCTATGGTATAGCTGGAAAAGTCTTCTCAATTATTAAATCATTTCTTTCTGATAGGTTCATAAGAGTAGTAGTTGAGGGGCAAAAATCAGAAGCCCACAGTATTAATGCCGGTGTCCCTCAGGGATCCATCCTGGGCCCAACTCTTTTCCTGATCTACATTAATTATCTTCCAAATCATATCCTTATATCATTTGTAGACATTTATGCTGACGACACTACCATTTATGGTAGCACATCTAAGACAGTAAACGACCAAGTTCTCTCCAATTCTCTCTCCTCTGATCTTGAGCACGTAGTACAATGGAGAAAGGAGTGGCTGGTTACTTTTAATGCATCTAAAACCAAGCTTCTCTCTTTACATCATCAACATTCTAATCCACATTTGTCATCAATTGAAATGAATGGCTCTCGTCTTCAGGAGACCTCAAGTTTTGACAAGCTTCTGGGCTTGACCATTACTCCTGATCTTAAATGGAACACGTACATCAAATCTGTTGCCAAGGCCGCTGGAAAAATGGTGGGATCTTTCTATCGATCCAGTAGATATCTCACTGCTGATGCTATTCTCTATCTATATAAGAGCCAGGTACGTCCAAGGATGGAATACTGTTGCCACATCTGGGCAGGAGCTGCTAGAAAGGACTTGTCCTGCCTTGATAGAGTTCAAAATAGACTTCGTAGCCTCGTAGGAGATGCCCTTTTCCCCTCTTTGCAACCTCTATTACACAGAAGAGATTTTGCGAGTTTGTCTCTGATGTATCGTTATTTTCATGGAAAGTGTTCGACTGAGCTTCAATCTATGGTCCCCCCTCGCCAAACTTTCACAAGAAACACTCGTCTAGCTGTAAACACTATCAATAATTCCCCCCACTCTTTATCTGTGCCTAAACCTAAACGTAGATTCCATGAGCAAAGCTTCTTTCTTAGAACTACACGCCTGTGGAATTGTCTTCCGTTTTCCTGCTTTCCGGCTGACTACAATATGGCTGTGTTCAAGTCTAAAGTAAATAAGTTCTTGATGAGCCGTTCCATATAAGTTATCAAATTTACCAAATTTTCATTACTAATGATTACTATATTGACTAATTTCTACTGTACACTCTTTAACCCTTATCCTTGAGTGGCCTCTGGGCCTTGATAATGTGGTGATGCCTTTGTAAAAAAAAAAAAAATCCAACACTTTAAAATGTTATAAATTGACAGGAAATTAATTCCTGACGCGTTTGGTAAACGTTTTATGTTTTATATTTAGTTCGTTTTCGATTTCCCGTCTGTAAACTTTGATGCGGGATTGCTTATATTTTTTAAAACTTTAAACTAAATAAAATATCACAGCCGATACTGTTGTTTCAATTACTTCATACGTTTGGTATGGATGATATTTTACACATGGTCGTACATATTGAAATGTATCTGCCATATCTGTACACTTATTAATGAACGCAGTGAAGCTTGAATCAATGATTCTGTTAACCAATCCATCGCTGATTATATCTGCACATTCGTGAAAGCGTACGTGCTGATGTCCGAGATATCGTGATGTGGCAGAGACCGTTAATTGCTAAAACCGCAGCGATTTGCTTCCCACCGCGTCTCACAGCATTCGTTGACACGTGCACAAAACTTCGTCGTCCTACTCGACAAAGTCGCTAGTCTGAAGGAGGAATGTCTATCTTCTTCCTTCTTTTCGTTTATTCCATTCTTTTCTGTTTCTGCCAGTATCTCCTTACTTCTTGTTTTCTATTTTTCTTTTTTGTCTTCTCTTCTTACGTTCTATCTCTTTTTTATGTATTTCTTTTTTTTTCTTTTCTCTTTTGCTTTTATTTCATGTCCTTGCTTCTTTCTTCTTTCCTATCTCTCTATTCACTCTCCTCCTCATTAACTAATTAGGTATCTGTTACATCCGCCCCTGTCTTTCGTTTATTATATTCCTACGAGTGTTATGTCTTTCCTTAATTCTTTCTACCTTTCATTATTTATAACATATGTACAATCGCTTACTATTAAAATGTACAAGCGGTATAAAATACTCCACAGAGTATAGATCTAATTTACATAACCAGCTTGGGCCCGCTTTTTTTTAATGGCCCTGTAAATGGATAGAACTACCTTTACATGCTTCGTGAAGTAGCAGTACTACAACTCAGAACTAAACCTGACTTTGATGAACATTTCTTTCAACAGGATGGAGCACCGCCACATTGTGCATTAATATTAGAGTCGGAGACTACCTTAACCAAGTTTTCCACAACATTGGTTCGGAAGAAGGGGCAGCATCAAATGGCCACCACATTCACCTGACCTAACCCCAATGGATTTCTTTTTTGTGGGTGTTGTTAAGAACAAGTTTATGAGCAGAAAACCAAAGCAAAAAATGATTTAAAAGATTATATTCATATCGTATTCACAGAAATTGATGACAATCATAATTTTTGTCGAACTATTTGTTAGAGTCTCCTGGAGAGATTTAAAGAATGTTGCAATGTTGAAGGGGGGCATATTGATCATCTGAGAGATTAAATTATTTGTGTTTATGTTAACAGGTATAATGAATTTCTCACTGTTCTGGTGTCGAACTTTAAAAAAAATATTTAAAATATTTGAAGTTTTTCAAATAACCTAGTTAAAAAATTTAAAATATTAAATAATTGTAAACCTACTTTTGGGCCATCCTGTATGTAGCATCGCTTATTGAAGCCAACAGTTACTGGAGAATAAGTTTTAATTGAATTCAATAACTGTCAATTTTGTTAGGAAAACAAATATGAGAAGATTAAAATTAATTATCAAGATGAACCAAGGTCAGATAGTGTGAAGACGATACCTATCGAGAATTTTCATAATATTTGGATTTTGCAGACTATTATCTTAATGTTACAAGAAAAGGCTGTCCCATTTTCATGTAAATAAGAAGAACATTAAATAAGTGAAAATGAGATTAGGATAAGCCAAGACTCGAACCTTGTAACCAAGGTTAAGAAATTAGAATGTTAGAAATTAGCTATAGTTGAATTCTATTATAAAATAGTTGATATTGTTTGCATTGTAAGAAGAATTGATTATTAGTTCTATTTGGAAAACTGAATTAAAAATGTCAGCTAAAAAGAATGAACAATACAATTAAAAATACATTGTAACAATAGGTTAGGTTAAAAATAGGCTGGGTAGAATTCTTTGTTTGCAGAAGTCTGTTTCGGACAAACGTATGCTTAGCCACGTGAGTTGGTCACGTTTTGGAACCACACATCTGACGTCATAACAAAAAGGGAATTCTCAATATAGGAGCTAGGATTAGTCAGATTAGAACAGTCGGTCAGTTGAAGCAGAACAGTTGGGTCTGCTTGTCAGAGAGAGAGAGAGAGAGAGAGAGAGAGAGAGAGAGAGAGTTGGAGTCAGAGTCATTTGGAAGCGAACGAAAGAATATTAAACTATGTAGATCCCGAATTTGAATTCCTGACGTCATCATCATTCGACCGGTCCAATGAAATAAAGAATCACCATCGATTTTTGTAACTGTTGTCTTCTTGTCGTCATTCCACAAATTTAAGCTAATGTGTTAATCATCTTTATATGAACTTTATGTAACACTTAACAGAAATGTATCTCTCCTCCTCACTAATATATGTTATAAGAATCCACAGAACTGTATAAATGTATCCCTCCCTCATCATTGTTATATACATGTTCGCCGTCTCTCTTCAATATGAATGTCCCCGTCATCTCTCTTTCAATACGAACTTAGCGTCATAGCTCTTTAAATATGAAACCCCCACCACACAGCATTAATCTTGGTTGTTATTTTCAGAACGTTTCGCCGATTTAACCTACGATATTCTTTAGGTGCAT
Organism: Euprymna scolopes; assembly: GCF_053919585.1. NCBI lineage: Eukaryota > Metazoa > Mollusca > Cephalopoda > Sepiida > Sepiolidae > Euprymna > Euprymna scolopes. The sequence goes on from NC_136519.1 coordinate 36,272,521, forward strand.
CTCGTCCAACTTGGTAATATTCTGTCGAACTCTTGAATTTTCACGAAATTTAATACAAAATCCTATTACTTAATTCACGAGGTTACGTTCTCTTGTTCCCTTAGCGAGAACCCGTTGCTTATCCGATAAAGTGGTTGATAAAATTCAGTTGTAAATTGCACCCTTTTGGAGATTGGAATTTCAATCCTCGTCGTACGCGATCCAACTAATACAATTGGGAATTACTTCAAACTTCTATTAAGCCCAAGCAAGGAGCTCATGCTACTCCCATCTATTTAGTAAATAGTTCGTTTCAAAATTCCTTGTAAATTCCGGGGTTTGACAGAAAGATTCCCGAGAAAATTACACTCGAGATGAAAGCAGTAAAAGTCAAATAATTAGAATTCTCACTTCTCATCTTTATAACACATTCGAAAACATAATGAAGAAGATGAAGGATGAAGGGCAAGTGGAGTAATACTCGGAAAACAAGTGGTTTTGTACATTATGGTTTAGAATTAATTAAATAGGTTTCTGGTCGTCCTCGATTCTGGTTGATCACTTTGCTTTTTTCGATATATTACTATGTATAGCGAAAGAGACACAAAGCTGTCTATAAAATTTTTACGATTTTTATATGACGTCTACAGATAGCGTGATGTACGGCTATGAAACACACGGAAGACAAGATTTTGATTCAGCATATAAAACATGTTCAGGAAATGTAAAAATTAGGCCAAAACCGTTCGAGTTTTAAGGAATTAATGATATTTAAAATGTATGTATCAATTAAGCAAGGGAAATTAGAATATACACCCACCAATATTCAAGAGAAATACGTGCATAATATAATCGATATTACCAGGGAAAGCTTAATCCTTGTAAACAGAAGAAACCTCTATCACACACAAACAATACCCTATCAAAAAGCCTTAGAGATATCTAGAGCTACCGCTCTACCCTCCCCTGCTTTATCCAGTGAATAGTATATACGTTCAGATATTACAGTAAGGATGTCTGCTGTGGAACGGGTCCCTCTAAATCGATATTGGTGGTCGGTCAGAAGTTTAGTATCTGTAAGGTGATGGACCAGAGCCTGGTTAATTATGGACACAAATATTTTGGCAAAGAATTGGAGGAGGCTAATGGGGCGGTAATTTATTGGGTCAGTTCTTTCGCCAGAATTCTTGAAAAATGGTACCGCATAAGCAGTTTTCCAGCAGGCAGGAAAGAAAGATTCATTAAGGCATTTGTTGTAAAGTTTGGGGAGAACGGGAGCTACAAAGGCGGAACAAAATTTAATAGCACGGACGGGATGAGATCAGGTCAACATGCACTATGAAAAATTTCCCCCACTCTATATCTGTGCCTAAATCAAAACGCGGATTCGATGAACAAAGCTTCTTTCTTAGAACTGCACGCATGTGGAACTCTGCTCCGTCTGCCTGCTTCCCACCGGACAACAACTTGGATATCTTCAAGTCCAATGTTAACAAATTCCTAATGAACCACCCCCTTAAGTAAACACTTCATCAAATCTCCATACTAACGTAATGTACTTGCAATAACCCTTATCCCTGAGTGGCTTCCGGGCATTGATAATTGGTGCTCACTGTGTAAAAAAAATGCCTTTGAAGTGTAAGATTTTTTATGATAGCGTGTACCTGAGAAGGGGTGATTACAAATCGTCTAGTGTGGTCTCTGTCCGCAAAGGAAAGTCAGGGAGAGGGTGGTTAGAAGGGTCCCGTGTGAAATTGGAGGCAAACCGACTGGCAAGCATGTTAGCCTTCTCGGTTGTTGAACGAGCAAGCTCATGATTGTTAGATAGTGGGGGAATAGTTGATTGCCCATTATTTACTACACTGTTGTAGATTTTCCAGAAGTCACGGGCTCCTAATTTCTGTGCCTCGATGCGTTTTTTGGTAGTTTCAGTAAATTCTCTCTTAGCTGTCGTTATTTCTTTCTTACAGTTACTTCTGGCTTCTATATACTTCTGACTGTTTGAACTGGATTTATGTCGGTTAAACATGAGGTGTGCATGCTGCCTTTGCGCAATGGCAGCTGCACAAGTAAAAGTAAACCATTGGGTAGAGTGGGGCTTGCTATAAAATTTCCTCGCGGGAACACGTGCTTCAATTGCCGTTTTGAACAATTCAGTGGTCTCCTTAGCGCACTGTTCAGCAGGAAGTGAAAACATATTTCGCCATGGGGCGTCTCTGAGATTCCTGATGGCTTCTCAGTCAGCCTTTTAATAATATCTCGTTGTTTTGAGCAGTGGATCTTCGCTTTTGGCTCTAGAGTCAATGGCGATTTCAACCATTATAACTGCATGGTCGGCGTTCCCGAGTGGGCTGTGGGCATTCGTTACACAATCATCGGGAATTGTGGTCAGAAACAGGTCTAGAAGTGAAGTGTGTTGTTCTTGCTGGTCTGGGAAACTGGTTGTAAATGTAACCGTTTGTGATAGGGAATGAGATATAGAGAAGCTTTGTGTTGTGGTATCAGCAGCGTCTGTGTAAATAGAAAATCAAGCAAGGTTTTTTAGTGGACATTGAAGTCACCTAATAGATGCACTTGTGAGCTAGTGTCGAGGGGAAGTGCTGTATCTATACTGTCAGAGATTTTGTTTATTAGAGTACAGTCCTGGATCGAGCGAGAGCGTTAGAGAAAATAAAAGTAACTAATGTTATGTTGTATGCCAAGTCTAAAACACATAAAGGCTTGATCGTTCGATTCTAGTTTTTCTTCTCTAGTCAAGGGGATGGTGTTACGAATATAGACTCCAAGCCCGTGCATATGTCTGTCAGAGTTTTTACAACAGAATGGGAGATATCCTGGCATGTTAAAGTAGTTAGAGGGGATAGAGGAGTGTAGGTTAGTCTCACTTAGTGCTAAGGTACCCGGGGTGTTTGTTAGGAGAAATGCTTCAACATCATCTAAATTAGTTCTAAGCCCATGGATGTTCGTAAATGCAAGCCTCAAGGGAGGAGGCCAATGTTTTGTTTAAGTTTTGTCCTGGTTTAAGTGTGATTTTTATTGTACTGTGATATTTTTAAAGAGTTCCAGTTTAGGTAAGGGTTGCTGAACAAGTGGTTGTGCAGAATACCAGACATGCAACACAAGTAGACCATCAGTTGACCTTCATCCACTAGGATTATGGCCTCAGTAAAGCCCAACATGGATGAGTGCAGGGCCCCTTTCAATGCGTGACATGGCACTATAAACATCCCAATATTATTCAACTCTTGATGGAACACCGCTATAAGCGCTAATAAAGAGTTAGGGATCCTGTACTACCAGTCGGGAACAGCAGCCAGGAACTGTCAATCCAGTACCCTCAACCCCTCAGACGATGGTCAACCCAATCTAATTGCACTGGCATTAAAACATTCAAGCACTTTCAAGTACCCATTTTAAAGGGATGGGGTGTGTTGGGAGTGGGGAAAACGGCTTTCATTGCCAGTCAGGAAACAAGATAGATCACTGAGAGTTTCTGTCGAAGTCCTGTAATTTGGCTTCTACGCCTGGGAAATAGGCAAAGGAGGAGTATGGAATCCGGGCGATAGACAGTGCCTATCTACTCCTTAAGCAGTTTAGGTTATATATTTATCGATATTTCTTATTTATTATGGATTAAAATACCGTGGCTATTGAACGTAAGATTAAATAACGTTTAGAAATAAATTAAATAAATATATATATATATATATATATATATATATATATATATATATATATATATATATATATATATATATAGAGAGAGAGAGAGAGAGAGAGAGAGAAAGAGACATGTCCATGCGAGCATTCTTTCTAAATAGTTCACTTTTTGTAAAGTATATTCAAGATGAAATCGAAACAAAAAGATCAGTCAGTCAAGTACGAACGCCCTATAAGGCCAGCGTGACACGGTCTTTAACACATTTTTCTAAAACTCTTCAAGATTCTTTCATTTGAACGATTCACGCATGCGTATTCGTGAAACAGTTGACAAACAGATAAAAATCAGACGACACACATGTTCCAGTTCTTCGATTTGCAACTTTTTAGCGGGTCTTTTTCCGGATAAAAACCATGTAAAAAGTTGTCCATATATCTGAATACACTATATACCAAATTACAAGTCAGTCTGTAGAGCAAGAATCCATTGAGTGTATAGGTTTAGAAGTGTTTACACACACATTCTCACTTGTATAGATGAACTATATATATGTATATATATATATATATATATATATATATATATATATATATATATATATATATATAACTATTTCATTTAATCACTTAATTTTTTGTGGATGCATGAAACAGTCTCCCTCTCGCTCTCTCTTTTTATATATATATATATATATAACTGTCATCTAGGCTACAGCCTCTGTCCCGTCGACGAGATGTTGCATCCCTCTGCCTGTTCTACAAATACTTCAATGGTGAATGCTCTGATGAACTGCAAACACTTGTACCTCCCCGACGTAACTACCCCCGACAAACCCGACAAGTTACTAAGTCTCATCCCTTTACACTAGAGATCCCTAGGTGCAAGAAAGCCTTTTACTCCAATAGTTTCTTCCCCAGAACTGCGGGTCTTTGGAACTCCCTTCCTGAATTCTGCTTTCCCAACTGCAATGACATGCAGAAGTTCAAGTGTAATGTTAACAAACATCTTTCTACTGATCTCCCTTCATAATGACCCCGCTAATTAAGTCCCTGATAGTAGCCCCCTGCTTCAAAGTGGCACTGTGCCTTGTTTGGGGTGAAAATTGAATTAATATATATATATATATATATATATATACATATGTATATTACACGCATATATATATATATATATATACACACAGACAGACGCATCCTCCCCCCCATATATATATATATATATATATATATATATATATTTATATTTAAATTTCATTCAGAAAAATATACTATTTAAAAATAAAACATTATTTGAACAGACAATACAATTCAAAATAATTTTCTTAATCCACGAATTTTTGATGTAGGCACATTTTCTCGAAGGAAAGACATAAGCGAAATATTTATTTATGTTGGATAGAATTTTACTATTCAGCGCATACATAGAAATATAGTGACTATTATATCTTTTTAAGGTACACAAAGAAAAAAAAAGTTGAAATCGAATCTTAATAGTAAATAGAGTGGGATGATGTTATTATATTACAAACTTGTTGAAAAATCCAGATGAAGTGGAATTCTAATAATTTTCCCTATTGTATTCAGTTGATTTAATTAAAAAAGTTGTAATGATAATTTGGAAATTGAAAATAATATATTTATTCTTGCCTTTTTGTAGTGCAAGCATCGTAAAAAATATCCTTAGAAAGACATTCTCATATGGAAAATATAATCCAACTGTTTAAAATGAGTATTCCAATTAGCTAAATATTTTGGAGGAAACAATATAGTTAGAATATAAAATAATTTAAATCCGATATTTAATTCTTAAAATCTTACCCACACAAACAAACACACCCATACACGCAGACACACTCAGGAATATTTTTACTTTTTTTGAGTGAAAAGAGGTTCAAGAAAATTCTTAAATATTCTATAAATGCGTAAGGAAGCATATGAAAATATGCAGCAAACAAATCCGGGCGTTTAAGCCTATGCACCTTAGAATAATGACATATAGTACAATCTAAGGAAAATCTTTTAAATAAAAGACAAAAAGTATTACAATATTGTTTGCAAAGAAATAAGTATTTACTCTTCTGCCTAAACTCTGACTAGGTAACTGGAAAACAAAATAACAATATGTATTTGTTAGTTTCATAGGGAAAAGGGGGAGTGGTGAAATGATACGAAGTAACTTAGCATAAAGTCATTCCTCATCTTAAAACACCACAATAGAAATTTATAAGCTATTATTAACCAAGTGTATTATAGACAATTAAATAACGTAACAAATATTGAATCAAAAATAAAGTTTACAATAAATTAGTCCTGAAGAAACACCGATAAAAATATGATATAGATTTAATATATTTGAGTTTATAAATGCAATCTATAATTCCCTATCCACAGTCTAAATGATTCCAATGTTGATATAAAACCATTTAAAATTAAGGAGACTATAAATATTAGTAGACTGAAGTAATAATATCACATATATAATTGTTTTGTAAACTATACCATATTTGGTTCAATTTTAACTCATACCTTAACTAAGACTCGACTAGATTTATCCTTAAAATACAGGTTGCTATCTAAATAAATACGCCATGCTGAATCTTCTACGGCATTAATTTTCCTGACATTTTATTTTCATACATATTTTTTCTAAACAAACAAAAAATTTTTTCTGATGAATATATGGGCGCAAAATTCCATATTTACATAAAAATATATGGTTTATTTTTTCGAAACGAAACAGATATGGAAAATATATTAATTATTTTATAAGCCGAAATAACTGTTTAGTAAGGAACAAATATTCGAAATTTGGAATGTAGCTATGCTGTTATGCTTATACAGGGTGACTCAAAAGAAACAGGCCCCCAACTCTAATTAGGTCCTGTTTCTTAGTGTTTTGTCCGAATGAAATGAAACTTTGGTCATAACTAGTTTATTATATTAAAAACATCACATCAAAAGACTAGGGTATTTAGCCTTTTTTTCTCCGACCCTGTATATATATATATATATATATATATATATATATATATATATATATATATATATATATATATATATATATGTATATATATATATAAAGAAAATAGTTAATAAAACATGTTAAAAACAATTTGAAAAATAGTTAAAAACATATTTAATCTGAAAAAGAAACACTTAATAATTGGATAGTCCTTCACCCGCGGAGTTTCGAAGAAATACCTTCCTTCTCATCAGAGGCTAGGAATTAGGAAAATGCGGGATGGGATTTTGCATACAAAAAGTATTTGATGAAACTGCATGTAAATCAAATAGCTTACTTGATAACAAATAGTGAAGCAGGGGGAATATGGTGAGGAAAAAGGTGATTTCACGTGAATGGATATTATTATTACAAGCTCTATCTCCTATTTGGTTTTATTGAGCTTTTACATCTGGTTGAGATTACTTTATAAATATTAATTCTTTAATATTTGTAATATACTTTTGTTTAACCATCTTGGATCCTTTTGGTAAATTTAATTGTAATTGTTATTTTATTATATATATATATATATATATATATATATATATATATATAAGCAGTATCTGAATATCGTAACGATTAGGAGCGTCGAGTTTAAAACCTAGTTGAGTTTCTACATATTGCCATACTGATGAGTTGTGATACAGCGAATCAGTACCGTATGTGGATGACTATTATGCTCCCTATATTGGATTAAACATATTGCGAAGTGATAAACATACTGCGGCTAGCATAAAAAGTGATGATGTTCGTGTATACGAGTAGAGCATTGGCGTTTGGACAATGCTAAAACATTTTTAATTCACGAACGCATCTTAGCAGAAGCCATATAGCGTAACGGTAAGGAGCGTCGACTGTCGCCTAACCGATCGAGTTTTAAACTTGGCTTTAGGTAGTTGTTTAGTGTAGTAACACAGATGAGCTGTGATACAGCGAAACAGTGATGTATGTGAATTACTATATATACATATATATACATATATATATATATATATATATATATATATATATATATATATATATATATATAAGATTGTTTGAATTTTGATTTATTTTTTATTAGCTATTAATTTCTTTATTTCGCTCCCTGAGCGTTTTCTCTTATTGTAAGAAAGGAGTTATTTGCCCTTGTTTATATTTTTCTACTCCCAAATCTTGGGATGTTTACTTTTTTTTTATTTAAATATAAATCATTAATTATTTAATTAATAATTACTACGTGCATAAAAGTTATCATCTATATACATGCATATTTCAGAGTTTTACTCCTCATCAGTAGAGCTAGACTTTTACTGACAGGGATCGAACCTATAACACACACAGAAATATATATATATATATATATATATATATATATTTATATAGAATGGGTTAAGAAATTCCAACGAAAGAAAGATGTATATTTAAATAAGGGAGTAGTCACCAACAATGTGTATTTTTTAACATTATTTTATTATTCCGTGTCTTGGTTTTTCATTGAGAATTATGTTTGGATCATTATAATAATGTTTTTAAGTCATTGAAATCGTTTTTACGCGCGTTTCAGACGTTCTGTGAAGCGTCCTCGTCAGAAATTATTTTGCAATGTGTTAGAGATGTAAAAATGGCAATTTTCGTAGTTCATTTGAAGTGTTTCCAAGGGGTGGAGGCTTGTAAGTGTTTATTATTCATTGGCATGTTCAATTTTTATTACTCTTTTTTTGGGCTTGTCGAGGCCGCTGACCTGGCTGTAGTCACTCTCTCTTTCTGCCAGTGTTTTTTTTCTTTTCCTTTAGGGTGGGGTAGGGTGTGTGTGTGTGCGTGCGCGCGTGCGTGTGCGTGTGTGTGCGTGTGTGTTTGCTTTTATTGGTTTGAGAATGTGTATACTGTTTTATAGTATTATGAGGTTAATGTCTTCCTTAGGGAGGTGACTGTGATCCGAGGTCGTTACTAATGTGTATGTGTGAGGAGGTGGGACCAGCTCATCTGAAATAAGGGTGGGGGTGCTTTCATTCAATTTTGATATTTATTTTTTGGATTCTTAGATTTTAGTATTGTGATTTTTCGTTGTAGTCTTTTCGGGTATTCCTTATATTATGTTTGTTTAGAAAGAGGGGTGTATTTAAAATATGTATAGGGGATTTTTTAATGTTTCTATTTATTTCTACCCATGGGGGTATGGCAAGATCCAGGATCGGTTCCTTGTGTGGGGAAGATTTGGTTTCCCAGAGGGGGACCAATTGGAGGGGGTATAGGTATGGGAGGGGGATGTAAGAAGGGATGATATTTGTTTCGGTCATGAGGGGGTTCTCCTCCACTGACTGAGGAGTGAGATAGGTGTTGGAACAGATATTATACTATGGTTCTAGGTGTTTCCTAGTGTTGTTGGTTTCGAGGTTAAGTAGGGTTGGTATTGTTCAGTGTGTTGTATTAGAGATAGGGGTGTTATTTCTGTGTGTGCGTGTATGCGCGCACGTGTGTGTGTTTTAATGTGTCGGTTCTGATTTATGTGTGGGTGTGTATATATGTATGTGTATGGATGTGCATGCGAGTGTACCTTGCATTACATATTTTTGTGTGATGATATTAGGCTCTGTTCAGTTCAGGAGTTAATCTGGTGATGAAGGTTTTTTCCTGTGTAAGAAAATAAAAATAATTGTCTGTTTGGAAGATTGCCATTATTTTGAAGCTTTTTCCACTGCATGTGTGTACGTGTTTTGAAACATAGAGGTGTCTGTTATCTGCAATTTTGATGTTGCTCTTATGTAAGGCCACTCTATTGCGTAAATTCTTGGTGGCGCCTATGTAGGATTTGTTGCATGCTTTGAATCTTAGTGCATATACTACATTTCTGGAGGTGCAATTTAGATCCTTTTTTATTTTGAATGTTTGTGCTAGGTTTTTGAATGTGTATGTGTTACCTTCTATTATCATGTCAGATACTCCACATCACGGTTTGTTTCATTTTGTAACCCCTTTTGTAGTATGTGGACGAGTTTTGAGGGAGTTAGGATGTGTTTTAAGTTTTTGGGTTGGCGTTTGCTTTTTATTATTTTTGTTGTTTTAAGTATGTTGTTTAGTTTGTCGTTCTGATGTAGGAAGGTAAGGTTTTTTGTTATCTGTGTGAATAGTTCTCGGTTGTTTGTATTGTGTAGAGACTTATGCTAAAATTTGTTCTTTGTTGTAATCTTTTGGAGTTCTTCGTTGGTGTATTGGAATTTTTACAGCCAGTTCAATACCTTTGTGTATTAGTGGTAGTGGGTATCCTCTTTTCCGCAGTGTTATTTGTAGATCATTCAGTCTAGTTGAATCTTCCCCACACTAGGAACCGATCCTGGTTCTGGCCATACCCACATGGGGAGACAAATAAATAGAAACATTAAAAAATCCCCTATACATATTTTAAATACACCTCTCTTTCTAAACAAATATACTATAAGGAATACCCGAAAAGACTAAAACGAAAAATCACAATACTAACATCCAAGAATCCAAAAAATAAATATCAAAATAGAATGAAAGCACCCCTACCCTTATTTCAGAAGAGCTGGTCCCCCCTCCTCACACATACACATTAGTAACGACCTCGGATCACAGTCACCTTCCTAAGGAAGCAAATTACCTCATAATACTATAAAACATTATACACATTCTCAAACCAATAAAAGCAAACACACACACGCACACACACGCGCACACACACGCACAAACACACACACGCACAACCACACACACACACACACACACACCCTACCCCACCCTAAAGGAAAAGAAAAACCACTAGCAGAAAGAGAGAGTGACTTCAGCCAGGTCAGCGGCCACGACAAGCCCCAAAAAAGAGTAATAAAAATTGAACATGCCAATGAATAATAAACACTTGCAAGCCTCCACCCCTTGGAAACACTTCAAATGAACTACGAAAATTGCCATTTTTACATCTCCAACACATTTGAAAATAATTTCTGACGAGGACGCTTCACAGAACGTCTGAAACGCGCGTAAAAACGATTTCAATGACTTAAAACATTATTACAATGATCCAAACATAATTCTCAATGAAAAACCAAGACGCGGAATAATAAAGTAATGTTAAAAAATACACATTGTTGGTGACTACTCCCTTATTTATATATATATATATATATATATATATATATATATATATATATATATATATATATATACTCAATTCACTCATATCGTTCGTTTTTAACTGAATTACTTTCCATTTTCCTTCTTTGCGCAATTTTTCCTTCTCGTTCGATCGTTTGCAGGAGTTTCTTATTTTTATTTATTTGCTGGTTTTACTATATGATTTTTTTCTGTGTTTCATCCATATTATCTTTACTATCTATTCCTTACTGAAAATCGCCGCAGTCTCTTTTTATATATCTGCCTCCGTGCCGTTGTCCGTTTGACAGCTGCCAGACGGAGTAGTCATATTTTTAGAGCACCACCGCCGACCGTCAACCGAGAGGGCCGACAGCGTCGAGCACTCTTAAGCGTTAGTGGCCGCGCGGCCATCAATGTCACTAGACAAACTGAACAGGTTACGCCGGCTTCTTCAAACCTTCCTTCATAGACTCCACCTTCCCGTCTCGGAACTAAGATTTTTTTTTCTCTTTCTGATTTTCCTCCGCGGACAAAGCATATTATTTATATAGTTGCTGTCATGAGAATCCTTTTTTTTTGTATTGTGTATATTGTCCACATACTACCACTTTTCGCCTCCTCCCACTCTTCCTTCTTCATTTTCTATTACTTTCTTCTATTGTTTTTTTTTTGTTGATTTTTGCTTTTTCTCTTTTATGAAAACATTATATTTCTTTGATTAGAATTTTCTGCTCAGTTTACATCCGAGTCATTTCTGGTCACTGTCGGTCCTGGATATGACCTTAAACTATATGCAGTGGTGAGGCCCCAGCTTGCGGGCTTTGCGGAGTGTGTGGTCACCCTTTGATTGCCATTGCTCCCAGGTCCACTCTGACCCGGAGTGGTAGTACCTGTTAGGGGCCCAACTATGGGTTAAATAGAAACCGACTCGAAAACAACAAATATATTCTATTAAAATTTTGTTCTTCAAAATTTTTGGATTCGGCATTAAATAACCTGAAAAGGGTTGATATGCCATAAAACAAAAACAACCAACCAATCTGGTCACTGTCAACAATAATAGTGTTCCCTTGAGTTCTTTGTAGGAAGCAGTGTTACATATATGTATGGGCTGTGAGCGTCAAGTTCTCTTGATCGTTTAAACGAAAAGTTATTCCGTGTTAAAATGAATACGAGACACTTCAATACATATTTGTTTATTTACACTTTATACTTCCAAATAAATGTGATAACTAATTATCGGAACGCGGTGGAGGTTAGTGGAGAAGATGGATTGGCAGAGCTCTCTTTCTCTCTCTCTCTCTCTCTCTCTCTCTCTCTCTCTCTCTCTCTCTCTCTCTCTCTCTCTCTTGACCTGTATTTCGTTTAGTGTCTCTCGCCTCTCCTTTCTCTCTGCTCTTTTTTTATTTTTGTCACTTTGGCCTGTTGACCTTTTTCTCGCCAGCTTGTTTATTGTTTCGCAACTCTCTGGGTCAAAGTTGCTGTTGATTGACCTGTTTTCCTTTTTTTCGCCAGCTTTTTTTTTTTTTTTGCTAATTTTGGTCTAACCCATTTTAATATCGGTTAGGTTTCCTGGCCGATTGACGTAATATTGACACATTCCCAGACACCATGGATATATGTCGCGCTAAATCCCGGGATTTCTAATTGTTCTTTTGATTGCTCGGACACAACTCTGTAACACTATTACAGGTCACCTTATTCCTGGGATTGACCGGACATTTCTCCATAACTCTATTATAGGTCACCTTATTCCTGAGATTGACTTATTGTGTTCTTTGATTGCCCGGACACCTTTTCATAACAGCAGCCTACCAACTCTTCTAATATACATTTTCTTCTTCGATGATCGTTGCAAGTAAATCTGTTTACCATGCATTTATAACTGAACATACCATCTGGAATTTAAATGGCAATACTATCTGAAGGTTACTTAAAACTCTTCCCCTTTCAGTGGATGTGTTAGTTTTGCGTTACTTTCATTCTTTTATCCTAATTAATCATTTTGTCTGCTACGAGCAAAATATGGAGCAATGATTTGCTTGCGTATATATTTTTGTTGTTCCGCATCAGGCTTACATTGTGCGACTTAAATTAGTTAAAGTTCCCCTAGTGTTTTGTTTTCACTTGAGCTTTCATGCGCACATATTGATGTTATAATCATTAATTAGATCACTATGGACGGATGCTACGATTTTTCAAAATAGATGGTAAAATTTTAACGATATTTTATCGCGGTTAATGTTGGCCGTGCGGTTAGTTCCTTGCTAATTCAGTCAGAGATGGCTTCGAGGCTGGGTTTGAAGCGTGCCACCCTAAACTGATAATTCACGGAAGGATGAAACACTAGCGTCGGTAGGTATTTGAAAAAAAAATATATATATGAGTATTAATGATAGACACTTTTAAGAAATCGGTTTTTATTGTTGAACATTTTATAGTTGAAATGAAAGTCGATCACTTAAGCTCACATGTGCACATCATGACGTCATAATGATTAGATCACTCTGGACAGATGTTACGACATTTGAAATACATATTTAAATTTCAACGATGTTTCTCGCGGTTAAGGTTGACAGTGAGGATAATACCTTGCTAATGAAGTCGCACATGGCTTTCGTGGCCGGGTTCGGATCTACCGTCTGGAACTAATTGTGTCACCCTACACTGATTGTTCCCGTATTTCTTACATTTGGTTTTTATTTTAAAATAGTACTTTCTGACACAATTATTTTAGTCAATGCTTAGTAATTATTCTAATTCTCTGTTCAAGTGTCCCTTTTATAACCAACTCAATGTGGTTTAACTCATCTTTCTTCGATTATTATTACATTGCAGTCATAAAGATAATAAGATTAATAGTAATAATATTAATTATTATCTATATATTAATACGATAGCACGTGTGTTCTTTTGTGCGTCAAGTTACAGTCGTTTAATTAGTATGTTCTATTTCTTGTAATAAATAATTTTGCCACGAATTCTTCATAGGTTTTGGTTTCGGTTTCGACTATAGCTGATGGCACTTAAATCATCTATTTTTTTATAAATGATTTTATCAAGAATTCTTCATATATTTTGGTTTCAGTTTCGATTATGGCTGAAGTAACTCAAGTTATATATATATATATATATATATATATATATATATATATATATATATATATATATATATATATATTCATAAGTTTTTAATTTCGGTTTCGATTTAAGTCACATGGATATATTTTTTTTTCATTTTTGAAATCACAACTTTATAACAGATAAAATCGATAGAACATTAACTTTATAATAATATATACAAAATCTGCAAGCATTAAAACATCATATTAAAGCATACTTTACGACCGGGCTTTACTGGGCGTTTGTTCTAGCTAAGAAAAATTATTTTGTAGTTTTCACAAAAATGCTACAATGATATCAGAGCGTCTTCAACATCTACACAGTGCGAACATCAATATATTACATACTAATGAGTCCCCTGTTTAATTTCCACTGGTCCTGCTAGTTTTTATTATTATTATTATTATTATTATTATTATTATTATTATTATTATTATTATTATTATTATTATTATTATTATTATTATTTATTATTATTATTATTATTATTATTATTATTATTTAGTAATTTATTTATTAATTTATTTATTTTTTTATACTTGGAGAAGTCGCACTAATCATAGTGATTAAAGATTACTGTTATTTTTGAAAACTTACTTATTTGAACGTTTGTGTCTATTATTACTCCCGAGCAAAGTCGGGCGCCCCTCCCCCGGCTAATATATATATATATATATATATATATATATATATATATATATATATATATATATATATGTAAAAATAAAATAAATAAATATAGCCATACCCAAGCAACCCCGTTCTCTGCACTGCTGAACTTAACCTCCTAATTCTTTCTTTTTTGTTTTTTGTTTTTTTTTGTCTAAGAAACCTTCTTTTGATTTTCGTATTTCATTATGAAATCCGCTTTTGAATATAAGCATTGTTGCTTGATGAGGTCTCTTTTTACTAAACACTAGAAGACCGAAACATGCGCATGACTGTGTAGCAAAAAATTACTGTCTATGCAGTATATATATATATATATATATATATATATATATATATATATATATATATATATATATACTGCATAAGCAGTAATGTTTTGCTACACAGTCATACCTACCAATTATTACAGCCCCCTTAAGAAATTCGTTTCTTATCGTTGAGCATTTCAGTTTAATTAAAAGTCGGTCAATTAAGCTCTAATGCATAGATCATCGTATAACGATTAGATCTCTCTCTGACTGACGTAAATGAACATTAAAAAAAATTAAAATGTTTAAAATTCGACGTTATTTCACGCGGTTAATGGTAGCCGAATGGATTAGGTCTTCGCTAATCGAGCCAAAGATGTCTCGTGATGCAGGGTTCGAATCGTTCGACTGGTATTAATTGTGACACCCTGCCCTGAAGATTCCCGAAAGGATGAACCCTAATGTCTGTATATATTTAATTATTATAGTAAAAAAGAATTATGACAGCCCCTTTAAGTAATCCGTTTCTTATCGTTGAGCACTTTCAGTTGAATTACGGTCGGTCAATTTAGCTCTAATGCATAGATCATGGTATAACGATTAGATCACTATCTGACTGACATAAATGAACATTTAAAAAAAATTAAAATGTTTAAAATTCGACGTATGCATATATATATATATATATATATATATATGCATATATATACAGTAAGTTATAAAAATATATATGGCAATAAGGCTACATTGAATATTCCGCGTTCTACTGTGAATTCGTTAGGCTTATGAAACGTGAGATATACTGTGTAGCTTAATTGCCATATATATTTTCAGAACTTACTACCTAGCTCTACCTATGTATTGCGCACTGTTGAAGTAAAACTGAAAATTTACGCATAAAATTATATTTTAGTATATTAATTTCTGTGATTAAATGTATATATATATATATATATATATGTATACATATATATATAAAGCTGAATGACTGTGTGTGTATGTGTGTGTGTGTGCCTGGTCACGAATAGGCTCCTATATGGTTGGCTATTTAAAAAAAAAATGATAACATATAATGATACAAGATGTATCGAGACACAGGAATGGGTATGTTTGATCTGGCAGAACAGTGGTTCATTAAAACTGTGGGTCTGCGTTCCCGTCTGGTCCACGAAGTATGGAAATAAAAAACTAAAAATTAAAAAAAAAAACGTTTACAAGTGTTTTTGATATAGATGTACATAAGAATACTTTAATAAGTATTTTTTAACTTAAAGATGCATGGAATAATAAAATTGTGTGGTCTGCGTTCGCGGCTGGCCTCCATGGAATGGAAACAGGCACAAACTTTAATAAAGACTGTTTATATCTATATGCGTAAATATACTTTGACAATTATGTTTCTGTTTGAATAAATATGGTATAATAAAATTGTGGGGTGTTCGTTCGCACCTGACCTCCATAGAATGGAAATATGTCACAAAGTTTAACAAGGTTTTTTAATATAGATCCACAGAATATTGTGATAAGTGTTTCAGTGTGGACATGTATGGCATAATAAATTATGGGGTTTATCTATTTTATTTTTACTTTCATCATATTTTGATTTGGTTTTGATACCCCCAAATTCAACACAAATGTACAACCCATTCTTTTCATAACCTATCATACTTTCATAAATCAGAGTCCACTTTCTGTAGGCTGTTTTTGAACCCAGTCAACGACGGGTACTTTTGCTAGTATATATGTATAATCAACACTTTGTTGAAATTCAAAGACTTACACATTTTCTTTTTTGTAACTTTTTTTATTTCATTTTTGGATTTCTTCATTAAAACCGTTTCCTTAATGACCGACTTGTAACAACGTTGGGATGGAATTTCTTTTCCTCAAACGTAATCACCAGTTTTATCATGTACAAATTTTTCTTTTTATTGGTAACATCAATTGGAAATAACATCTGACGAATTGATGAGAATTGGTGACATTTATGAAAGCATAAAATCATAAAATTGTCATCCCATTAACGAAATGGCTGTAATGAAGAAATCCAAGATGAAACAAACAAAATTACACAAAAGAAAAAAATGTAAGTCTTTGAATTTTAACAAAGTTTTGGACTACGTCTGCTCTGCACCTATCAAGTAGATACATTGAGCCTTAAACGAAATAACGGTGATTCAGTTTTTATCATAACAGTCTCCACCCGTTATACGAAAACGGAATACAGTAGCATCCAAAACTAAGGAACAAAATTTAAAAACCTACTATTTGTTAGGAATAACAACTGTGAAAAGCTGAAAAATTGACAACCGGTAGTCGTTATCATCCATATTAACATAAAAAAATTGAATCATTTCAGCTTCTCACAATTGTTATTTCTAACTAGTATTAGATTTTAAAATTGTGTGCCTTAGTTTTGGACGCTACTGTACGCTGAAATTAACAATATTTAATATATATATATATATATATATATATATATATATATATATATATATATATATATATATATATATATAAATGTTTATTTTTTAAATATTGTTAATTTCAGCGTACAGTATCTGGAGCATAGGTAGGGAAGAAAATCACAAAAAATCAATAGTGATAAACAAAAAAAAATTAATAAATGGTAAGAAAAATGAAATTACAAAATTCAAAGACGGAACAAATTCCACTTAATTGCGAAAACTTCGAAGAAGTTACGTTGCGTTTTTTTTTTCAAATAGCATTACTATTATTACTGTTATTCAACTACTCTTACTAGTAGTACTATTATTATATTGATTGCAAAGTGCGATGACAAATACATCACAAATAGACATTCTGCAAAACGCCTCCAGTTTATTTTATAACGGTCACTTTTATTTATTCATGTTAAAAGATAATTTTAATCAATTATTTAATTGTTTTAATTGTTTAACGTTATTATGAATTGCTATTTGTGATATCCTTTTATAATACATATGTGTACACATAAATATACAAAACACCGACCAATGCAGATTCTGTCACTCAGCTGTTGAAAGCCCTAGCCACCTAATGTCTGGATGCAAGATCCTTCTAGCCGATGGTCATTACACTGCTCGCCTCAACAGATTATGTAATACTTACATTGGAAGATCTGTGGAGATATAACTAGATAGGTCGTCGAACATCTGGGAACATGATCCACCACCGATAACATCAAATGGAAAAGTGACAGTGTTCTACGACAAAGACATACAGGCAGGCAGATACATAAAAGACAAGGCCATCAAGTCAGATATAGTAATATGGAATAAGCCCGAAAGAACTGCACTCATTATCGACGTCACCGTCCCAAACGACTTTGGCCTTAATAGAGCAGAACAGGAAAAGATAACAAAATATCAGGATCTAAAAATGATCTAAAAATAGGGTCTCTGAAAGAAATAAACATTATACCAGTTGTGACAGGAGCAACTGGCCTAATAAAAAAAGAACCTATAAAAATAATTAGAAGCAATCCCTGGCAAAACAAGCTGTACGGAAACACAGATAACAGCCATAAAGGGAACAATGTCTATTCTTAAAAGAGCCCTCGGATATAAATTTAAACTATAATAGAATCAAGTGTTAGCCCCAGGAAGGAGCTCTTTGATCTCTTCAAGCTAACAAAAGTAAAATAAAAAATAAATATAAATACACAATTATACTAGTGTTTGTTATAGAGCGGAGAATACGGAATAAATATTCAGTTGTTTAAAATTTAAGCTAAAATTGATATTAACATATCAATTTGGGACGTCACAACAGTACTTCAACAAAACTGAACGCGAGATAGATTTTATAATACACGTCAGCAGATTTAAAATATCTGAATTTTGGATTCTGATTTTCTATTTCATCACGCAATCTAATATATGCTCCAAACTTGATTTTCTATTTTATTACGCAATCTAATATGCCCCCAACTTGTTCTGGATTATATTTGAATCCAATTAGACAATTTGTTTAACAATAGTTTTTTTTTTTTTAATTTTCAAAACCAGACTTGTGTGATGGATTCAATTACGAACTCTTTCTGAAGACAATTATGGGCACACACACACACACACACACACACACACACACACACACACACACACACACACACACACACACACACACACACATATATATATCAAAGAATGTGAGAGATGATATAATTATTTCTACAGTCAACTATGCCGCAGTTCAATGTTTGAGCTGCGATGCTGATTGCCTATAGTAATAATTACATTATCATCCACATTCTGAAAAATCTTTTACCAGTTGTTTGCTAGATTAGCCTGTTGGAGTCCATCGCCCTAACGAGTGTAAAATCCTTACTTCCAGAATCCACTTTGGTTCTCGTTCGTTGCATGACACAACCTTTGTTCGAGACAGAGTAGGTTCATTCGCTAGTTGGTTTTGTCGAAATTTGATTGACTTGTATAAGTTAACAGATATTCTTGTGTGTGGCGCGGTTGTTCAAGTAGCGGAGAACTCGATCCGTATGAAAGAGACTCGGGTTTCGAATCTCAAGTGGGGATAATCTTGCTTGACTGTAGAAATAATTATATGTACACACACAAACACACACACACACACACACACATATATATATATATATATATTTAAATAAGGGGGTAGTCACCAACAATGTGTATTTTTTAACATTATTTTATTCCGTGTCTTCGTTTTTCATTGAGAATTATGTTTGGATCATTGTAATAATGTTTTTAAATCATTGAAATGGAGATGTAAAAATGGAATTTTCGTAGTTCATTTGAAGTGTTTTCAAGGGGTGGAGGCGTGTAAGTGTCTATTACATTGGCATGTTCAATTTTTATTACTCTTTTATTAGGCTTGTCGAAGTCGCTGACCTTGGCTGTAGTCACTCCTTCTTTCTGTTGTGTTTTTTATTTTTCCTTTAGGGTAGTGTGTGTGTGTGTTGTCTTTTATTGGTTTGAGAATGTGTGTACTGTTTTATAGTATCATGAGGTTAATTGCTTCCCTAGGAAGGTGACTGTGATACAAGGTCGTTACTAATGTGTATGTGAGAGGAGAGGGGCAGCTCTTCTGAAATAAGGGTAGGGGTGCTTTCATTCTATTTTGATATTTAATTTTTGTGATTCTTGGATTTTAGTATTGTGATTTCTCGTTTCAGTCTTTTCGGCTATTCCTTATATTATGTTTGTTTAGATAGAGGGGTGTATTTAAATTATATATAGGGGAGTTTTTAATGTTTCTATTTATTTGTCTCCCCATGTGGGAATGGCCAGACCCAGGATCGGTTCCTAGTGTGGGGAAGATTTTGTTCCCCAGAGGGGCGGGCAATTGGAAGGGGTATAGGTATGGGAGGGGATTATGGAAGGGATGATAGTTGTCTCAGTCATGAGGGGGTTCTCCTCCACTGACTGAGGAGGGAGCGAGGTGTTGGAACAAATATTATATTATAGTGTTCTAGGTGTTTCCTAGTGTTGTT
Organism: Euprymna scolopes; assembly: GCF_053919585.1. Classification (NCBI taxonomy): domain Eukaryota; kingdom Metazoa; phylum Mollusca; class Cephalopoda; order Sepiida; family Sepiolidae; genus Euprymna; species Euprymna scolopes. Next base: position 36,292,766 of record NC_136519.1, read on the forward strand.
GGTTTCGAGATTAATAGGGTTGGTATTGTTCAGTGTGTTGTATTAGATATAGGGGTGTTGTGTCTGTGTGTGGTTGTATGCGCGCACGTGTGTGTGTTTTAATGTGTCGGTTCTGATTTATGTGTGGGTGTGTATATATGTATGTGTATGGATGTGCATGCGAGTGTACCTTGCATTACATATTTTTGTGTGATGATATTAGGCTCTGTTCAGTTCAGGAGTGAATCTGGTGATGATGTTTTTTCCTGTGTAAGTAAATAAAAATAATTGTCTGTTTGGAAGATTGCCATTATTTTGAATCTATTTCCACTGCATGTGTGTACGTGTTTTGAAACATAGAGGTGTCTGTTATCTGCAATTTTGATGTTGCTCTTATGTAAGGCCAGTGTATTGCTGACATTTTTGGTAGCGCCTATGTAGGATTTGTTGCATGCTGTGCATCTTAGTGCATATACTACATATCTGGAGGCGCAATTTAGATCCTTTTTTATTTTGAATGTTTGTGCTGGGTTTTTGAATGTGTATGTATTACCTTCTATTATTATGTCAGATACTCCACATCGCGGCTTGTTGCATTTTGTAACTCCTTTTGTAGTATGTGGGACGAGTTTTGAGGAAGTTAGTATGTGTTTAAGTTATTGGGTTGGTGTTTGCTTTTTATTATTTTTGTTGTTTTAAGTATGTTGTTTAGTTTGTCGTTCTGCTTGAGGAGGATTAGTTTTTTTGTTATCCGTGTGAATAGTTCTGGGTTGTTTGTGTTGTGTGTAGAGACGTATGCTCAAATTTGTTCTTTGTGGTGTTCTTTTGGTGTTCTTAGTTGGTCTATTGGAATTTTTTCAGCCAGTTCAATGCCTTTCTGTATTAGTGGTAGTGGATATCCTCTTTTCCGCAGTTTTATTTGTAGATCATTCAGTCTAGTTGAACGGAGGTGTCTGTTACTATGGTGCAGATTCTCTCTCTCTCTCTCTTTTTCTCTCTCTCTCTCTATATATATATATATATTTATATATATATATATATATATATATATATATATATATATATATATATAACAACAATCGCTACTGACGACATTCGGATGTACCGAGAGAAAGTTCTTGAGAATAATATGGCTTAAAAATAACTACTGGACGCCATAGTATACAACATGCCAGCTAATATAAAAAAAACGCTCGGCGAATGATATCTACTAAAATTGGAAAAAAAAGAAGACTTTTGTTGTGTTCGGTCAGACGTGCTTGAATAATGACTTGTTGCCAAAATATACAAAGACTGTGTGAATCATCATATGTGATACTAAATGCGATTTTCGAGAACAACAATATCCACACACTTCACAGGAATGTGGCTTCTCCCCAATGTGAGTTCTCATATGTGCCACTAACTGTGATTTTTCTGCACACGAATATCCACACACTTCACAAGAATGTGTTTTTTCCCCAGTGTGAGTTCTCATATGTCTCACTAATGCGGATTTGTGAAGACAAGAATATCCACAAACTTTACAAGGATGTGGCTTTTTTTCAGTGTGAGTTCTCATTATAAATCATTCCAAAACTTTGTTATACTTATTAAAAAAAATACTTAATTGAGCTAAACTCTGTACGCTCCAAACTCTACAGCAAATGCCTTGCTGAATATTTCTTCTCTAGTAACTAGAAGATGGCCTGTGTGGCACCAGTGTACAAGAATTTTGGCAAAAGGTCCGTTTTACAAGTATTTTAATTTAAAATGCTCTGATAAGCTCGTTGCATTTGTGCCCGCTCGTCTTACATATAAATAAAGCCCGCTTAGCAACAAAATCACGCACCTTCACTGTTGAGGTTCCTAAATGCCAGAAAGTGTTCTACTCTTATAGTTTATTCTCTCGATAAGATAGATTTTGAAAACCCCTTTCTGCTACCTGGTTCACTGTCTGTACCGATATGCAGAAGTGTAAATGTAAGGTAAACAAACATCTTGTTTGTCTTTCCTAGAATTGGACCGCAATATTAACCCCTTATGTTTAAGTGGCGATATGACTTCTTAGTGGTGAACCTGAGACAAAGTATTAGAACAAAATCGAAACAAAACTAAACGCTACATCTAATCAACACACATAAGTTTTAATTTTTATTTCATTTTCATAATATATTTATGTGGTACCCCTTACGCGTGTTTCAATGAAAAGTTAAAGACAACTAGACGAACTCATTGAAGACGAATGTATGTTCTTATAGGATCTAGTGAAAAATGTTTTTATTTATTTCACATGGAATAAATGCGATTTATAGTAGAATAAAGCTTAGAATTTTGAAGAAAGACTGATATTTTGGAATGAAAAAAGAATAAAATAAATATTCATATATATGTATATATATATATATATATATATATATATATATATATATATATATATATATATATAAATTAGTAGAGAGTCCGACATTGCTTCAGCTATGAAAACATGTTTTGTTTACTACACGGCTAAAAATATAAACATGAATCACATCTATTACGTTACGCATACATGTTTGTATTGTCTTCGTTCACCATCATCTGGTAAATTTCATTTTTTTTAATTTTCACACTTTTGCACCGACTTTCCCTTTCAAAAATCCAAATGTATAGTTTTCCATAGGTTCTTATACCTTATATATTAAGTTTCGTTCTGCTGACCAAAAACTGACAAAGGAGTTTGCAAGGCAAATTATTTTCAACAAATATATATTTATGTGCATACAGTAATAAATAGAGAAAAAGGTTTTTGTTAACCAGAAGCTTTTTACGCAAATATTATGCAAGTATAAATCTTGTAGAATATCTGCATTAATATAATTCCACGTAATAGTTTACTAAGGATTATCGTCTCATGAGAAAACCGAAAAAAAACTAATAGGGAATTAATGTAAATGAATGTTTAAAAAAAATATGCAAATTAGTTGGACCTTTTGCCGATGAATGTAAGTCCACGACTCATATATAACAAAGTTGTATTTTCTTTTTAAATAAACAGAAGAAAGGAGATTTAATATAAATATGAATACACAAAACCTCAAATTTGAAGGAGTGTTGATAAAGAAAAATGAGACACACGCAACACACATATCTCTCTCTCTCTCTCTCTCTCTCTCTCTCTTTATATATGTATATATATATATACATATATATAGGCGAGAGGGAGAGAGAGAGAGGGAGAGAGAGAAATACAGATTGTGCATTACTTAAGTATCAATTCACATGAAATAAATAACCTTGTCTTTCCCGCCATCACTTGTAAAATTTAAGCTAAAATTGATATTGACATATCAATTTGGGACGTCACAACAGTACTCCAACTAACCTGAACGCTAGATAGAGATAAGAAAAATTTAAATGACATTTTAAGTTTTATTTCACGGTACGCCCTCAATTGATCCTTATTTCTCTGCCTTCTAAATAAACAAACGACTTCTTTATATCAATGCACTAGTAAATTCTATTTTGTGAAACAGTTCGTACCAGGAAGCGAGAATAAAAGTTGATTAAAATGGAAGTTTCAGAAGGAAATAGTGAACTTATTGAGCGCAAACACTTCGAATTGTGTTGCGGGTGTAAAATAGTGCATTTCAACACGATTGTAAAGATAATATTAATATTAATTAATAATAATATTATTATTATTAATAATAATAATAATAATACAAATGCAGACAAAATACGTCGTCAAATTAAGAAACGAAAAAAAGGGGAGTGAAAACGGATTCGGCGTTGTGCACAGAATTTTTGCATAGGCACAAAGGAAAGAAATTAGATTCAGCTTTACTTTTAGTTAAAATAAAAGGCATTTATTAATGGAACTTTCCATACTAGGCCTGCATCTTGGGTTCAGAAGTATTTTCATTTACCATGTGATTATCGAAACTATGCGGTGTCTAACACGTGTTTGTTTTTGCCCTTCCCCGTCGACACGCATGCTCACGTCTGCTGGCCGGTTCGCGGATTTTACAAATCTCTCTCCCAGCATATGCTTCGCCCCGCTCTTGCCGTGCAAAACGTTTCATATATTTATCCGCTTTTTCTTTCAGTCCTCTGCCTGGCCTCTTCACTGGCATCACATCGCACCACTGCGTAATCATTTGCATATGCAAGCTTCCACTTCTGCTACATCCCCCTAGGTGGCGTTACAATACGTTTATTGCTATGAGTATGTTTTGTTTATTAAATTGTTACATGAAATTAAAGAATGATATTTTATGGTATGTTTTGTTTATTAAATTGTTACATAAAACTGTGTTACAATAAAATAATTGGTATGAGCAAAATTAGTGTGAGGTGATGAAAGCTTGCTGAGGTATAATTTAGAAAAAAGGAAGGGAAGACAACATGAAAAAGAGTGTGGCTGACTCCGTTTTAATGTTACAGGAGAAAGCACCAGGAAGAAGACAAAAAGGCGCAAATAAAAGATGTAGAGGAAACAGAGGAAATATTTGGCGCAAAGATGTGTAAGGAGCAAATTTCCCGCTGGAGTGGAGGGCATTTTCATTTCACGTTTTTATTTGTTTACTAAAATATCTCAATTATTTATAGCCTCTTTAGATTTGTTTAACCAGATATATTTTTTTAACCAGATATTTTTAAGAACAGTGTTGGGTCACAATAAATATAGAATTAAAAAAAAAATTCGTGGAATTTCTATTGTTCGGAAATTTATACATAGATTGGCTTGCGTCCCTTTTGTACGTAAGTAAATATAAAATTCATACTTTTTTTTCTTGCGAAGTACACCCATAAATCTAAAGTGGATCTTAGTCACACAATATCTTTCGATTTTTCTGTGTATCTAGAAGGCATGCGCATTTTTATGAAATATTATTGATCTCTAATAAGGCAACATAAGACAAAAAAGATACGGTCTTCTTAAAGGCCTTTTCAAGTGATCATGATTTTATATATATATATATATATATATATATATATATATATATATATATATATATATACATTAACGTGAAATCACATTTTCTTCACCCTATTCCCTCAACTTCCCTATTTGTTACCATGTAAGATCTATGACTTACTTGTAGTTTCATTAAATACTTTTGCAAGCAAAATCCTATCCCGAATTTTGCTAAATACTACCTTCTAATTAGAAGAAAAGTATTTATTCGAAACTCCTCGGATTAAGGACTATCTACTTATTTTGTGCTTCCTTTTTTAAACTTAAATAGGTTTTTAACTCTTTTCAAAGCGTTTTTAACATGTTTTAATAACTACTTGTCCGTATATATATACGTCTATATATAGGCATATATATGCATATATATATATATATATATGTATATATATATATGTATATATTTAATAAATGACAAAAATCTATATTTAAAATGGGTAATATAAACATGTTATCAGGTATTAACAGCTTCTCTGTCAATTTTTGGATTTTTAATCATGTCCACACGCAATTTATCTGCTTCTGATGAATTGTTCTGTGCTTCGGATGAGTTAAGGGCAAAATAGATTCACTTATTGATATAATAATTAAGTGATTGATTTTGTGCTAGGAAACAAATACATTCAAAAATTGTTAATGTCAACTGAATTAAAGGAATAAAATTGTAAGATGGTCAACATCGTGAACTTTGGAATATAGACTTTTCTCATTCATTCATTATATTGCTCTGCAGTTACATTGACCCTCTTAAATAAGAATTGGTTGATAATAGAAAAAATAAAGACTATTTCCACGGATATATATATATATATATACATATATATATATATATATATATATATATATATATATATATATATATATATATATATATATATATACGAATGGAACCACAAAGGTAATACTGTAGCCCATTCTCCTTCTGTCCGAATAACTGGTTCTGCAAACTTCAGATCCTCCAGAAAATACCGGTTTTTTTACATGTAGGTAAAATACACCTTAGTAGAAGTTATTCCTCTTTTCGCAAGAGTCGTTAATTAGTCGCAACTCTAATCGCTGAATGAAGCGACGTGGTTGCTATGGAAACCAATCGGGATAAACGTCGCTCACGTCCTTACGTTTTTTCTTTTTACGATGTTTAATACCAGTATATTCATCATAACTGTTGTTTTACTGAACGTAAATTGATTTTTTTTAATATAGCTGAGGATATGTTCTATTAACTGTAATAATTGTTTGTAATTTGGTCGAAAAATGAGTGAGCGCTAAAGCTTTAAAGCAGTTCTAAATGACTAAAAATGACACTAAACAATATATTCAAACACGGTCGTGTCTGAATGATACATTTCCTCATAACAGATGTATTTGCAGTTTGAAGAGATTTTACTCTTATTGGCCGGTATGTGATGCACTATTTTTAAAACTCTTTTCCACATTTAAACACGACGTATTTACTATTGGAAACTAAGGGAATCCTATTTACGATGGTGTCTTACTGTAGACAATAGACTAATTGACCAGCGAAATGTCTGTTCACATTTCATTTAAACTTCGGCAAGTTAGTACAACCAGGAAAGCAGGAAACAGAAAGGGAATTCCAAAATCTAGTAGTAAGAAAAAAAGAATTTGAATAAAAAGAAAAGTTTTTGACATCTGGTAAACTTAAAAGTGAAGGAGTATGATTTTGCTACTTGCCGATTTAGCTGAGATATGTACGGCTACATGAGAACAAACACGTTCTATTTTAATAGAACACGTGTAAAAAAGGATGAGGGATGCGATATTGCAAGAATGGGAGAGAGATTAGAGAATGGCTGACAGTGCGAGACCTCATTAGATTTGATAACTTTTTTTTACCTTGTCTTAGAGTGAAAGCTTAGTGGAAAAGATGTGAATTTACATTTGAAGGGACACTTTCCTTGTATGCTTTCATGAGAATACACTTTTTATTTTATGCAGATTCTATAAACATTCTTACGGTAGAGAGCGTGAAAACATCACACATAAACACATCGTCAGAAATTGTACGGTGAATATCACTAACACTTATAGATTCTTCAATGTTCATTATGACATCATATATTACCGCCATTTTGACTTTCCGGTAGTTTTCGCTTGGACGTCGTACTGTCGATATTAACCAAGCGTTGTTGTCCATGTTTTTGATTTGGAGAGATCTCCACCAAAACATAATTCCTGTTCTTATTGGAAAATATCAACTTAAATTCATTGAACTCTATTTGCTGAATTGAAATGTTATTTAATATGTACTTTTCAATTGTGGAATGAAATCAACAAATATGCTATATCGCTACAATGGGTTTATTATTTTGGCAACCCTTAAACTCGACAAATCCGACAGGCAGCTAAATCCCACCCCCACACAGTAGAGATCCCTAGATGTAAAAGATCTTTCTATTCCCGTAGTTTCTTCCCCAGAACCGCTAGATTCTGGAATTCCATTCCTGGTCCCTGCTCCCTCAACTGTACTTACATGCAGAAGTTCAAGTGTAACGTGAAGCGACATCTTGCTGCGCAAATCCCAACATAGTGCCCCAGTAGTTGCTGCCCCTGATAGTAGCCCTCTACACCACTATGGCAATGTGCCTTGTTTGGGGTGAAAATGTAATGAAAAAAAAGAAGTGATTATCTATATTTGATGACATTTCTGACATGTCAGTTCTTATCGGACCATATGAGTTAATTCACACAACATACAAGCATACACTTTGTTAGTACATATAAAATATTAATATAGTTGCTTGCTTTAGTAAGGTTGTTTTATAGCAACCAGGAAAACACCAGGCATTGTATTACCATAAAAAACGAAACATCATGATCGCAAAATGCTAAAACTCAATGACATTCGAGAAACCGTGTTCGAGAACGATCAAGTTCTGTTTCATCTACGAAACAAGCGTTTCCTTCGGTCGAAATTATTGTCTGGCAGACCTTTCAATTAAACGTCATTCTGGCAATCAAATTCCGATTTTCCGTGTCGAGTCTAACGCGAGTGCCAAAAGATCCCGTCGACTTCCGGCCAAACTAAGACGGTTTTATGAGGAAAAAACGCAGAGTCATATTAAATAAGAGTCGCTGAATGACAGCTTTGCGTGCTCGGTTCTGTTATCAATATTGAGAATCGGTCTCGTCTTTAACAGACAGGAAACATGAGAAATGGCGGACGATGTGTGCGCGCGGAAATTCTATATCAATAAGAAAGATATTTATACCGTGATAGATAAGTTTAATATTCCGTCTGTAATGTCTACATAACAAGACAAATTTAATAACTTTATACAATAAAACTACGCCCAACAATTGTTCAATCTGTATTTCTTATTATTATACTAGCACCATCCGCGTACTGGCGTTGCCCGTATAAGATATCTCACGGAGCCAAAACAGATTCTTTAATAGAAAATCCCATCTCCCAAAATTTCAAAGTAATATATAAAATAGATAGTATATTGTTCTAAATGAAGTCAAATAACTTTTTTCAAAATGGTTTTTGCAAACGGGTTTATGTTATATAATGTCTAGTTCTACGCCGATGCTTAGTCATTCTTTCTTATAACATGAGTATTTACATTGTTAACATTTAGAAATAGTAAACTGTAAGGAGACTATAAACACACAACAAAAATTACATAGATCAAGCGTGCTTAATAAGTTAAATATAAACTTGTGACAACTAAATAAACGATTTCTTAGTTTAGTAGATGAGACCTTTTTGCTTTTATATCTTTTTTTTAGTTAATAAATGCTAAATTATTAAACTGTTATGCCTGTTTGCAACTTTAACGGTAATGAAAACAAACTAAAAATAAAAGGATTAACTTTCGTAAAAAGCAACAACAACAAAATATTTTTATTTGCTAAAATTTCTGGCGGGTGTTTTTCTTGCGGAATTTTGTTTTATTTATTTATTTTTGTTTCAATTTTCCACGTTTTGAATTTGACATCCGTTCATTTTCGTTAGGACGTTTTCTGCCGTTTCCATATTTTTTCACCGACGAATTCCGTTTAGTCCCTTCATTTAAACTAGCGGGGCTACCTGGCGTTGCTCAGGACCGTATAAACAATGAGAAAAACCCTTCATTTAAATGTGCAAACTATACGTATTTCTGTGTCGACAGCAAACGTATATCTAATGAAAATGTACCGGTTAATTTTCTTAATAACATATTGGTATAACGAAGTCGAAGATTTTTAATTAAGATTAAATATTGAAATACAGTGTTATTATCGCGTAGTGATAACGTAAGAAAAATCTGTTATCTTAGCGGGCAGTGAAGGCTACACATTTCTGTTTTTAAGCAATTTGCTAAGAGGAAATTTGTAATACAGTGTATTCAAAAACTTAGCTCACTGCTTCCGACTCTTGTTCTGGAGACACAATTTTAAACTTATTTGTGTTTTGATGTTGATGAAAATTTGATTTCCTTTGTATTTTTCTAGTAGCTTGGAGCGAAATAAAAAATATTTGTACGAATAAATCTACGCAACCACCTGCAGGCAATCTACAACTCACAACGATAATTAAACTTGTGTTGTATTACTATGCTAGCATAATGACCGATCCCAAGGCGGTTATTCTTGTTTGCTTCTCTTTTATTTTTTTCTGTGTGTTTATTCGTCTCCCCTTATCGCAGCTGTCAAAGAAACACTCAGTTTCTCACAATTAAAACAAACTAGCCTCAACAAAAACTCCGACAAATTCCGTAAATATCAATTGAGATATGGTTACCTGTGTGGCATTATCACGAAACACGACCCTCTAAGCGCTGACGTCTACCTTTTAGTCGTTTGTTCCTTTGTTGTCGGTTGATATTAGTGTTGTAACGATTAATCGAAATCGGGAATCGAAAAAAAATTGCAAGATTTTGGGGTATCAGGATCCGTATCGGAATTGGAAAACTTGATGCCTGTTTTCCGATGGCAAAACGATTCATTGATTGTCTTTTCATATTTGATTTTGTTTAAACCAAAATCTTCCACTTCTGGTAATAATGATAAAATATCAAATATTTACTGATTTTAAATTACCAGTAAACCTAAAATCGATAGATCATCCTCGACAAGTGTATTTTGACGTTTAGGAAAATATCTGCATATTTAATATGTGCTTTTTACGAAAATCGGGGGAAATAACAGCGTTATATTTAATTAATTAGAAATTTATAAAGAATCGGGATCGGTAATTATACCGGAATCGAGAATTTAGCCCCGAATCGGTAATTGTATGGGAATCGGAAAAAAATATTGCAATCGCCTCATCACTAGTTGATATCAACTTATCTCTTTATCTGCTCCGGGCCAAAACCTGCAGTACACAGTCTCACACATGAACTGTGTTTAACTATTGTAACACCATGACTGTTCAGAACTTATCCCTTACTGTCGTAAAACATCGCAAAACTAACTGTCATTCGTGAAACTGTCCGTAAACTAATATTAAATATATCGACATCTATATCTTATCTTTTTCTTTCACACCGAAACACTTTGATTGATTATACTATGTCTGATGCAGTTGTGTGAGTGTTTATAAATCCTTTTTCTGTCAATATGTTTTATTAATCTCACTCCTTTTATTTATATTCTGCTCATAATTATATTTCTGTTTTTTTTGTTTGTTTTTTAATTATAGTTCTCCCTATTTTTTATTTATTTACATACTAAATAACACCTTAAGAGGGGATTTAGATAGTATCCCAAGATGAAGACGTGTAATTTAATATTTAATGTACCAAGACAATGTTTTTGTATAGTTTAATGACAATGTAGATATAATCTCTTATTTTCCTGGGCATGGAAGATATAACATAATACATGTCATTGCTAATGCTGCTTCATTATGTATGACAGAAGATCAGATATTCCTTTATCCAACGCTTAGAAAAAAAATAACAGGCTTTATTAGTGCTACTGATGAAATAGGCATGTTATATTTAACAATAAGTAAATGTCTATGACACAAGTCCATGGCAGGGATTGCTTTCTTAGAGTCACACACCGTAAATATCTGTCCAACTCTTTTGGAGCCTATAGGGAACGAACTCACACACAGGCAAAGTGTATTTTATATATGAGTAGAAGATAGATTGATATATAAATAGATAGATCGAGAAGAGATACACTTCTTTCAGTTAACGAAAAAAAAACACCATTAAGTGATTTAAGTACAGAGTTTGAACCTAAAGACAACGTCATCTATAAATATAAAAGCGAAAATATATGTATGTGTGTTCGCTTTTTCTGTGTGTCTACAAAGGGCTTCTTTCAGAGAAGCAGTCTGTCGGTTAACAACTTTCTAAAACTTTTTATATATATAAATATAAATCGTAATATCTCGCAGTTAACAACGAAGCTCGCCTGTCTATTTAATTTGCTCGATTTCGGGAAGATAAATATTCAATATTTGTCGCTCGCCGGATGTGGGTTAGTCTTTTTCCTATAATATCTTGGGGGTGGGGAAAAAGCGTTCAGCAGTAAACGAATACTATCCCGCAGTCAAATTTGACCCCATTAACTCATTAAAACGGGCACCTGCTAAATCCAACTAATTAAATTAATTCAAACGTGTTTCCGTCAGCACCTCGCGGTGGGGCAATGGTTAACATCGCACGTTTTTTTTTCACACTTTAATTTACAACTTTGCCTCAACGGTTCGGGTTCGATCCTCATAATTACTTTTTATATTTTTAACCCCCCCCCCTCCAAACACCCGGGAAACGCCAGGTACCCCTCGGTAGTGCAAAAAGAAAAAAAAAACAAAAGATAAAGACACGTAAATTTTCAAGTCTTATAAAATTCTTTGCAGTAAAAAAAAAATAAAACTAGAAATTTACGTGAGGAGGTTTAACCTACAGACCACATCATGCATAAAAAAGGATATCAAGTTACCCACAGTAGAATTTTCACGGCCCGTTGTTCTATCATTGTAGATAAGCGAAAACATGGAAAAAATGGCTTTTGCAGAAAAATATTTTTTTGCAGCACGAGAAAACACAGAAAAATTAGATGCATTTGCATTTCAGAAATTTGCTTTAAATTTAAATGCGGACAAAAATTGCCATATTATTATTAGTGCATTGATAATCTTGTCTAGAAAAAATCTGAATAAAACATGCAGACACAAAGTGAGGGAAAGTCACATGGAAAATATAGCTTTACCAATGAAAGATAAATTAATATAATCGTTTCGAATATCAATTATCGGTAATTATCGAGGTTATTCTGAAACAAAAATAACTGAGATCACTGACTCACTTATACACTACAGTCTTGTAAATTTTAAAGAAAATGTGTTCAGCCGTTTTGAAATCTATAAGTCACGAACTCACACACAAAGTTGCATTTATATAATTGTATATATATATATATATATATACATAAATATTAACATATATACAAATGTATATATATACAAATCTATATAATATATATATATATATATATTTTTTTTTTTTTACATAGGCGTCACCACTTATCAAGGCCGATAAGTTGTGGCTTGCTTATATATATATATATATATATATATATATATATATATATATATAAATATAAAGAAAGCCACAACTTATCAAGGCCCAGATACCACTCGAGGATAATGGTTAAGGAATGTAAGGTGGTAGTGTTGCAATCGATAATGGTGTATGTTGTGCCGAATTTGATTATTTATGGCAACGGTACAATAAGAAAATTATATTGGACTTGAATAATACAATATTGTATTTGGTCAAGAAACAGGCACGTGGAGTAGTGTTTCACAGATGGGCAGTTCTTTTTACAATAGAGGTTAAGGTCAGTCCCGAACCTTATCAACTCATAAAGCTTTCCCAATACGAGAGCCATTCATTTCAATTGCGGGTTAGAGCAATTATGATGAAAAACAGAAAATGCTTGGTTTTAGATGCATTAAAATTTACCAGCCATCTTTTTTCCCCATTGCCCTAGATACTCAAGATCAGAAGAGAAAGAACCAGAAAGACATTGTTCATTGTTGGCCATTTGAAGTAATTTCATAGAGTGTGGTACCGTCTGCATGAATGCCTTCAGATTCAAGAATGTGATTTGGCGATCCTTTGATAATGATCAAGACAAAATTTATCCAAGGACGGAAGGCCGAAGGATGTCAACGTTAAGGCTTCTGATTTCGGCTTTTTGCCGATTTCCCCCTACTTCGTATCTGGAAGTAGACGTTTATGCCGTATCCTATCAAAGGTATTTAATATATTAAGAGCTATTGCTCTTCACACGGATCTCTAATCGAGAGATTCACTTATTCTGTGTGACATTACGGTTAGCACATCAGTTGTAGATCTCGAAGAACGGGAATCATATGATATATCACTAAATATGTTATCTTTGCCGAGGATGTTGACTATATCTCTATTTATCACATATTACAGCAACCTTCTCATAACATACCTAGAAGCTATAAGGTATCCCTGGAATCTTTAAATACAGAGCTGACTTATGTACTGCTGGGAAGCATTTCTCTCTAAGGCAACGTTTAAACAACTTTGTAAATATGGGAGTTAGTTACGGTTGAAGTTTTTTGAGCATGATTGGAATGTAGTCGGTGTCAGTTGCTATATATATATATATATATATATATATATATACATATATATATATTGATATATATATATATGTATATATATTGATATATATATATATATATATATATATATATATATATATATATATATATATCTACATTGATATATATATACATTGATGGTTGGTTGGTTGTTTTTCTTTTGCGGCATATCAACCCTTTTCAGGTTATTTAATGCCGAATCCAAAGATTTTGAAGAAAAAGTTTTTAATAGAATATTGTTTTGTTTTCAAGTCGGTTCCTATTTAACCCATAGTTGGGACCCTGACAGGTACTACCACTTCAGGTCAGACTGAACCTGGGGCCAATGCCAATTAAAGGGGGGGGGCTTACCACTCCTCAAAGCCCGCAAGCTGGGGCCTCACTACTATATATATACATATATATATGTATATATGTATATATATAAACTCAATGTAAGTGTGTGTATGTATGTAATATTCGCGTCTTAACTATAATATTTAAATAATTTCAATAAAATATAAAAAATATATTTTTATGATAGATTTACTAGATTGGACAATGGGCCTGTTAAACATTCGCCCCAAGCAGGCCATTCGTACACAACTTATTTATATTTTTTTATCCACTTTAAACATATGTATTTTTTTATGAGGAAGATTCTACCAGTTCTGTCTTTACCTCAAGGATCCACAGGCTTCGACATTTATGAGAACTTCGAATACCTCTAATTTATTGAAATGAAAAACAATATATATCTCGGATTTATGAAAATGAAACACCAGATGTATAAGGCATTAATAAGTGCTGTTTGTTAACATTTTACATTTTCCTGTTTACTTAAAGGTCGTAAGTGTGCAAAAAAAGAAAACATGATATGGTATCATAAGCATTGAGGAATAATACGGTGCAACGATACTCATTCTATCCCGGATAACGCGATGTCCTCCTTCTCGTTTAAATATATAATTTAATTTACTAAAATATGTATGTATTTTTTAAATGTAACATTACAAGCTAAAAAAAAGAACGAGATCATCTACAAAACATTTAAAAGACTTCCCATTCGCCAAGCCAAAACGTAAGAGGCTTACTCAATAACTACTTCAATCTTTAGAAAACTCTATACAAATCCGTGTTCAGGTTACATCTCTGATACATTATATCAATTACAGGCTTCCGTAAATACAGTCTCTCATAAAATATCGACATTGTATGATAATCAATGATCTATGTTGAAACAGTAGAAAAAGGCGAACTGAATCCCGTTTTTTTTTTTTTAGCACCGAGTATCATTTGTTTGTTTTCTTAACTTCCTTGTAACATCCGTTTGAGCGTATATTATTTCAACTTGCCATTAATCTCGCAAACGCTGCCAGCGAAAGAAGCGTATTTTAAAAGAAAAACATTTTTTTCTTTCTTAATAACACGTTCAAAACAAAGAAGCCATTATGGAAATATATTTTTTTGTCTTTTTGTTTTTTTAAGTTGTGAGACAAGACAAAAGATCAAATGTTATAGCTATACATTAATTTACTTACATATGTTTAGTAGTCGTTCTTATAATGCAATGCGAGGCACAATAAGAATACCATTAATGCTAATAATAATAAAATACATGTGAATTTTTTGCAGTTTCTTTTTTATTTATAATTGTGCGAGTGTTTTTCATAATCATTATCCCAGCATCAATTAAACACATGCAACGTATTTGTATTTTCTATTTTTCTTAATTTTCTTCTTTTAACAATTTGCTTCACGTTTAGTTCATTTACAATTTTATTATTTATATGTGACTTTCCTTCACTTTGCACTCATGTTTTTTTATCATCTATCTACTTATCAAGTTAGATTTTCCCTGCTCGGATATTTCTATTAAAAAAAAAACTATTTTTCTCTATTTAGAAATTATTAAAAAGGGTGGATTAATATACTCAATTATAGATATGCGAGCGACTATATGAAAGTAAACTAATTTGCAAATTCCTTTGAAAAACAAGATTATATTAACTACAAACAAATTTTCATGGTGTCTTATAAGATGATTGGTTTCTTTTCATTATTACGGTGAATTAAATTTATAAATAGTTTCAACATTCTTCATATTTGAGTAAAATTAAAGATGTAAACGATATAGCACAGGAAGGCATTTATCTCTCTCTCATATATATACACATATATATATACATATATATATACATATATATATATATATATTTAAATAAGGGTGTAGTCACCAACAATGTGTATTTTTTAACATTATTTTATTATTCCGTGTCTTGATTTTTCATTGATAATTATGTTTGGATCATTGTAATAATGTTTTTAAATCATTGAAATCGTTTTTACGCGTTTCAGACGTTCTGTGAAGCGTCCTCGTCAGAAATGATTTTCAAGTGTGTTGGAGATGTAAAAATGGCATTTTCGTAGTTAATTTGAAGTGTTTCCAAGGGGGTGGAGGCGTGAAAGTGTCTATTATTCATTGGCATGCTCAATTTTTATTACTCTTTTATTGGGCTTGTCGGGGGGGGGGCTGACCTCGACTGTAGTCACTCTCGTGTGGTGTTTCTATCTCTCTTACTCTCTTTTTCTGCTTGTGTTTTTTTTCCCTTTTCCTTTAGAGTAGGGTGTGTGTGTGTTTTCTTTTATTGATTTGAGAATGTGTGGACTGTTTTATAGTATTATGAGATTATTTGCTTCCTTAGGAAGGTGACCGTGATACAAGGTCGTTACTAATGTGTATGTGTGAGGAGGGGGGGCCAGCTCTTCTGAAATAAGGGTAGGGGTGCTTTCATTCTATTTTGATATTTATTTTTTAGATTCTTGGATTTTAGTATTGTGATTTTTCGTTTCAGTCTTTTCGGGTATTCTTTATATCATGTATGTTTAGATAGAGGGGTGTATTTAAAAATATGTATAGGGGATTTTTTAATGTTTCTATTTATTTGTCTCCCCATGTGGGTATGGCCAGGCCCAGGATCGGTTCCTAGTGTGGGGAAGATTTGGTCCCCAGAGAGGGGGAAATTGGAGGGGGTAAAGGAATTGGAGGGGATGATAGAAGGGATGGTACTTGTCTCAGTCATAAGGGGGTTCTACTCCACTGACTGAGGAGGGAGAGAGGTGTTGGAACAGATATTATACTATGGTTCTAGGTGTTTCCTAGTGTTGTTGGTTTCGTGGTTAAGTAGGGTTGGTATTGTTCAGTGTGTTGTATTAGATATAGGGGTGTTATGTCTGTGTGTGGTTGTATGCGCGCGCGTGTGTTTTAATGTGTCGGTTCTGATTTATGTGTAGCTGTGTATATGTATATGTATATGGATGTGTATGCGAGTGTGTCTTGCATTTAATGCTTTTGTGTGTTGATATTAAGCTGTGGTCAGTTCAGAAGTGAATCTGGTGATGAAATTTTTTCCTGTGCAAGTAAATAAAAATAATTGTCTGTTTGGAAGATTGCTATTATTTTGAAGCTGTTTCCACTGCATGTGTGTACGTATTTTGAAACATAGAGGTGTCTGTTATATGCAATTTTGATGTTGCTCTTATGTAAGGCCACTCTATTGCTGAAATTTTTGGTGGCGCCTATGTAGGATTTGTTGCATGCTGTGAATCTTAGTGCATATACTACATTTCTGGAGGTGCAATTTAGATCCTTTTTTATTTTGAATGTTTGTGCTGGGTTTTTGAATGTGTATGTGTTACCTTCTATTATTATGTCACATACTCCACATCGCAGTTTGTTGCATTTTGTAACCCCTTTTGTGGCGTGTGGGACGAATTTTGAGGAAGTCAGGATGTGTTTTAAGTTTTTGGGTTGGCGTTTGCTATTTATTATTTTTGTTGTTTTAAGTATGTTGTTTAGTTTTTCGTTCTGATTGAGGAGGATACGGTTTTTTTGTTATCTGTGTGAATAGTTCTGGGTTGTTTGTGTATGCTAAAAATTGTTCTTTGTTGTGTTCTTTTGGTGTTCTTAGTTGATCTATTGGAATTTTTTCACCCAGTTCATTACCTTTCTGTATTAGTGATAGTGGGTATCCTCTTTTCCGCAGTGTTATTTGTAGTTCATTCAGTCTAGTTGAACGGAGGTGTCTGTCTGTTACTATGGTGCAGACTCTACGTGCTAGGGAGTAGGGTATTGATTTTAGACAGTTTTTAGGATGGTGGCTTTTGAAGTGGAGGTATTGTTGAGTGTCTGTGGGTTTGTGGTAGATGTCTGTGATTATGTTGTTGTTTTTTATTGTTATTAGGATGTCTAGGAAAGGTAGTTCTGTGGGGCTTTGTTCTAGTGTGAAGTTTATTTTTGGGTGTAGATTTTGTAGCAAAGTATGGAGTTCTTTGATATCCTCCCATGAGGGTCTCCAGAGATAAAGCAGTCGTCTAGGTATCTTTTCCAAGATTTTATGAAGAGTGTGTTTATATTGT